>NC_135233.1:421471987-422130112 GCF_051348905.1 Ranitomeya variabilis
TCTTTGTAGCCGGCTCTGATGCGAGGGCGAATGAGAACTGTCAATCTGTCACTGTTGGCAAAGTCACCATTGGTCTCAGAGACACTGGGGCAGAGGTGACCCTGGTGCGTCCAGCCATGATAACCCCTGCCGATATCATACCAGGAAAGACTATGTCTACAACCGGGATTGGAGAGGTCAGCCCTGCCGTGCCCATGGCCAGTGTGTACCTGGACTGGGGGGCAGGGAAAGGACTGAGAGAAGTGGGAGTATCAGAGGCTATTCCCACCAATGTTTTGCTAGGCACAGACCTGGGGAGGATTGTGTCCCACTATGTCCCTCCCTTGCAAGTAAATGATGCAGAGAAGGTGGAAGAGAGAGACCCACCTGAGATCCCGTGCGAGGAGGGAAAGTGTACCGGAGTCAGGCTGCGGCTCAGACTCAGGCCCAGAGATTAGAGAATGAGTCTCAGACAGAACTGCCAGGACAGGAGGCCCATACTGTGGTCCCGGAGCCTCCATACATGGCAGACCCACCAAGGTCCCTGATAACAGACACTGAAAACTCAGCTGCAGACCAGGGCCTGGCAGTCACACTAGGCCAGGGTCTGCAGGCTGACCATCAGAGCTTCCAGGAGGCCCTGCAGACAGATGTCAGTCTGGAGGAGCTCAGATGTCTTGCAGACCGACCCCCTGCTGCTTCTGACAAAAAGAGAGTATACTGGGACCAGGGCAGACTGTATACAGAGACTATCCCCACGGATACTACAGAATCTTGGGACTATGAACAGCGGCTGATCGTCCCTTATCCATTTAGGGAACAATTATTGAGAATTGCCCATGAAATTCCTTTGGCCGGACACCTTGGAATACAAAAAGACTAAAGCTCACCTGACACAACTTCTATTGGCCCAAGATGGGGACAGATATTGCCAATTACTGCCGATCGTGTGTAGTTTGTCAGAGAGTTGGAAAGTCTGGGAATATACAGAAAGCTCCATTGATACCAACTGCCTGTGATCGATGAACCTTTCCAGCTGGTGGCTGTGGATATCATAGGGCCACTTGCAATCCCTAGCAGCTCTGGCAAAAAGTACATTCTCACAGTGGTGGACTATGCTACACGATACCCGGAAGCTGTGGCACTATCCTCCATCCGAGCAGACAAAGTGGCGGATGCTTTACTGACTGTGTTTTCTCGTGTGGGTTTCCCCAGGGAAATGTTGACCGATCAGGGAACCCAGTTCATGTCTGATCTGATGGAAAGCCTCTGTGAAAGAATACAAGTACAGCATTTTGTAGCCAGCACCTATCATGGCCAAACCAACGGACTCTGCGAGCGTTTCAATAGAACATTAAGGCCATGTGCACACGTTCAGTATTTTTCGCGTTTTTTTCGCTATAAAAACGCGAACAAAACGCTAACATATGCCTCCTATTATTTACAGTGTATTCCGCAATTCTTGTGCAAATGTTGCATTTTTTTCCGCGAAAAAAAAATCGCATCGCGGAAAAAAAAGCAACATGTTCATTAAAAATGCGGAATTGTGGGGATTCCGCACACCTAGGAGTGCATTGATCTGCTTACTTCCCGCACGGGGCTGTGCACTCCATGTGGGAAGTAAGCAGATTACGTGCGGTTGGTACCCAGGGTGGAGGAGAGGAGACTCTCCTCCACGGACTGGGCACCATATAATTGGTCAATAAAAAGAATTAAAATAAAAAATAGTGATATACTCACCCTCTGATGGCCCCCGAAGTGTTCCCGCCTCTCAGCGCTGCATGCTCTCTTCCGTTCCTATAGATGCTCTGTGTGAAGGACCTGCGATGACGTCGCGGTCTTGTGATTGGTCGCGAGACCGCTCATATGACCGCTCACGTGACAGTGACGTCACCGAAGGTCCTGCACGCACCATCTATAGGAACGGACGCCGCTGAGGACATCGGCTGTCTGCAGGTGAGTATAACCATTTTTTTTTTTTTATTATTATTTTTAAACATTCTATCTTTTACTATAGATGCTGCATAGGCAGCATCTGTAGTAAAAAGTTGGTCACACTTGTCAAACACTATGTTTGACAAGTGTGACCAACCTGTCAGTCAGTTTTCCAAGCGATGCTACAGATCGCTTGGAAAACTTTAGCATTCTGCAAGCTAATTTCGCTTGCAAAATGCGAAAAAAACGGGAAAAAAACCGCAAAAAAAATGCGGATTTCTTGCAGAAAATTTCTGGTTTTCTTCAGGAAATTTCTGCAAGAAATCCTGACGTGTGCACATACCCTTAAGCAAATGCTCAAAATGCTGGTGGAGACTGAAGGGAGAGACTGGGAGCAGTACCTCCCCCATCTGTTTGCCTACAGAGAGGTACCCCAGGCGTCCACTGGATTCTCCCCCTTTGAACTGGTTTATGGGAGGAGGGTCAGGGGGCCACTTGATTTGATTAAGGACTGTTGGGAGGACGACTCCAGAACTACTGAAGTCTCAGTGGTCGAATATGTACTGCGGCTCAGAGAGAGAATGCAAAAACTGAGCAACCTGGCCCATGAGAACGTGACCCAGGCCCAAATCAACCAGAAGGTCTGGTACGACCGTAATGCCAGACTAAGGGCCTACGAGGAAGGGCAGAAGGTTTGGGTGTTGGTCCCTATGTTACAGAATAAATTGCAGGCCGCATGGGAGGGACCATATACTGTACATAAGCGGCTGAATGATGTTAATTATGTGGTGACACTAGATGAGCATGCAAAGCGTCAGAAAGTGTTTCATGTAAATATGTTGAAGGCACATCATGCCAGGGATGCCTGTGTCTTACCTGTCTGTAGCCTGCCTGAAGAGGGGGAGGCTGATCTGTTACTGGATGTGGGGGCCGGGACTCTACGTGGAGTCCCTGGAGTCAGCAGAGTTTAACCCTGAGCTATCCCACAGTCAGAGGTCTGAGCTGATGGGGGCGCTCAGCGAGTTCACCAAAGTCTTCACAGGGGAGCCTGGGAGGACACACTTAGCAGTTCACCATGTGGACACTGGTACTAATCCCCCAGTACGGCAGTCTGCATACCGTGTGTCAGCAGAGGTGAAGGCACACATGAGGGAACAGGTAGAGGACATGCCGAAACTCAAGGTGATACAAAAATCCCAGAGTGCCTGGGCCTCGCCTGTGGTTCTTGTCCCAAAAAAGGACCATACTACCCGGTTCTGTGTAGACTACAGGAAATTAAATGTACTGACTACATGTGAGGTCTACCCCATGCCGAGGATAGATGAGCTGTTAGAGCAGCTAGCTAAAGCATCGTACCTTACCATCATGGACCTGAGTAGAGGATACTGGCAGATACCCCTGACCAGAGAAGCTCAGGAGAGGTCTGCCTTTATAACGCCATTCGGGCTGTTTGAGTTTTTGGTGATGCCCTTTGGTATGAGGAATGCCCCTGCGACCTTCCAGAGGTTGGTCAATCACTTATTGGACGGATGTGATGGTTTTGCAATCGCTTATCTTGATGATAAAGCCATCTTTAGCGATTCTTGGAAGGAACACCTCGTACATCTTTCGCAGGTGTTGCAAAAGCTTAAAACTGCAGGTCTTACCTGTTAAGCCAGGGAAGTGTCAGGTAGCCATGCGGGAAGTACAATACCTGGGACACCGGGTGGGGAAAGGACTGCTAAAACCTGAGCCGGGGAAGGTAGAAGCCATTACAGCCTGGGCCACCCCACGAACCAAGAAGCAGGTACTGTCCGTCCTGGGTACGGCTGGCTACTATAGGAGGTTTGTACCAAACTACGGTGCTCTGGCCAAACCGTTAACTGATCTGACCAGGAAGAGACTTCATAAAACTGTCTCCTGGAATCCTCAGTGTGAGGAATAATTTTCTGCCCTAAAGTCGGCATTGGTTAGTTCACCCGTCCTGCAGGCCCCAGATTTCACTCGCCGGTTTGTAGTGCAGACAGATGCCAGCACCTATGGGCTAGGTGCAGTTCTTAGCCAGGTGAACCAACAAGGAGAGGAACACCCAATTCTGTACCTAAGCAGGAAACTCCTGCCCAGAGAAGTGGCTTATGCAACCATTGAAAAAGAATGTTTAGCAATTGTGTGGGCTTTGCAGAAGCTGCAACCATACCTCTATGGGCGCAACTTCACCGTGATCACAGATCATAACCCACTGAGTTGGCTCAACCGAGTAGTTGGGGACAATGGGAAATTGCTTAGATGGAGTTTGATACTTTAGCAATATGATTTCACAATCCAGCACAAGAAGGGGGTTGATGATGGCAATGCCGATGGCCTGTCTTGCCAAGAAGAGGCAGAACCGGATACGTGCTCGGGAGCTGACCTGTAAGTCAACCCCCATGCACGTTCATAAGGAGGGAGGTGTGGTGAAATATGTATGTGTGTATATATATATATCTCTATCTCTATGTCTAGGGTTATATGTGTGACTGGTGATAATGTAACATCTGTCCTGAAGGCAAGTCGCACCTAGGTGTTAACAGGTACTTCCTTGGGATTACTAGACATTGTGTCTCCCTATCTCACTACGAGTTCTAGCTAGAGCCAAGAAGAAAAGTAACATTTGGCACCTTCTAGGTCTTGGAGGGGAAAATGCGGCCTGAGGTGATCTATTCCTGAGAACCTTTTCACAAGTGTCTCAAAAGAGAAAAGAATATATTCATTAGTAGAGCAGCCGTGGCCAATCAAACAGCCCGCAATTATGATATTAACCTGAGGGGCTGGTCTAGAAACCTGACCTCAGACCAAAGTTATAAATTTAGGCTGCAGACAGAATTGTGTTCACATGTGAGGGCAGCCTGAGAAGCTGTTGTGATCCAATCTACATTCGTCCTACCCTCAGGGAGCAGAAGCAACTACCAGTTAGATAACTTCTGTAAGTTTCTCCTGTTTATTTTGATACTGTTTTGCATAAGTTGTATGTCTTTTTATTATCATATTTTTATACCTTTTCTTATTGTAAGCACTGACCCTTTTGTTATTAAAGTATAATAACAAGTTGAACCTTGAATGTTCTAAAGAATCCATAGCCTAAAGGTGTGTGAGCCTTATGAATGATAGACATATTTTTATTAGTATTATTATTAGTCCGGGACTCATCGCCCGTGTATTCGATGAGTGGTGGCAGCGCCTATGAGCCGGTGTGTGGCCTGGGTCGGTGTGTGATTTATGCTCCCATTACAGCATAGGACAGAGGTTGAATGCTGGGCTGAGAGGAGATAGATTAACCCTTGCAGGCACAACCCCAAGTCACGTGTGAGAGCGGGCACGTGACGAATAAGTGACACCACGGAGTAGGGATCCGTGACAGTATGTAGGTAGTATATAGCACAGGCTACGTACTATGTTGCACAGTGACGTAGTATATAACACAACCGACGTAGTATAGAACATAGCTACGTAGTATATAACAGCCACGTAGTGTATTGCAGAGGCACGTAGTATACTGGTCAGCCATGTAGTATATAGCAGAGCCACGTAGTATATAACATAGCCACGTAGTATATTGTAGAGCCACGTAGTATATTGCACAGCCACGTAGTATATTGCACAGCCACGTAGTATATTGCACAGCCACGTAGTGTATTGCACAGCTATGCAGTATATTGGTCAGCGACGTAGTATATAGCAGAGCCACGTAGTATATTGTAGAGGCACGTAGTATATTGCATAGCTACGTAGTATATAAGAGAGCCACGTAGTATATTGCATAGCTACGTAGTATATTGCACAGTCGATGTAGTATATAAACAGAACCGACACAGCTACGTAGTATATAACACAGAGCACGTAGTATATTGCACAGCCACGTAATATATTGCAGTCACGTTGTATATTGCCCAGCTACATACTATATAGCACAGAGATGTAGTATATAACAGAGCCCACGCAGTATGTAACACAGCTCACGTAGTACACGGTGTTCCAAATTATTATGCAAATGACATTTTTCTCTGATTTTCCTAAATGGTCTGTGCAAATGACAGCCAGTCTAATAAAAGTCATCACCCGTTAGCGTATACATCGAATTTTATTTTAGAAACCTTCCAATGATAACAGTATAATCTCTAAAATGAATAAAAACTCAAAATGCGCGGTTCCAAGTTATAAGGCCATGTGCACACGTTGCGGATTTCTTGCAGAAATTTCCTGAAGAAAACCGGAAATTTTCTGCAAGAAATCCGCATTTTTTTTTTGCGGTTTTTTTCCGTTTTTTTCGCGTTTTTTTAGCATTCTGCAAGCGTAATTAGCTTGCAGAATGCTAAAGTTTTCCAAGCGATCTGTAGCATCGCTTGGAAAAACTGACTGACAAGTTGGTCACACTTGTCAAACATAGCGTTTGACAAGTGTGACCAACTTTTTACTATAGATGCAGCTTATGCAGCATCTATAGTAAAAGATAGAATGTTTAAAAATAATAAAAAAAATAAAAAAATGCTTATACTCACCCAGACATCTCATAAGCGGCGTCCGTTCGTCTTCCTATAAGCTGGTCTGTGCGCACAGGGCCTTCCGTGACGTCACGGTCACGTGAGCGGTCACATGACCGCTCACGACCAATCACAGGACAGTGACGTCATCGGCAAGGTCCTTCGCCGCACACCAGCTACAGGAACCGAACGGCAGCGTGAGGCGGGAACACTGCGCGGGACATCGAGGGTGAGTATAGGACTATTTTTTATTTTATTTCTTATTTTTTGACCAGTTATATGGTGCCCAGTGCGTGGAGGAGAGTCTCCTCTCCTCCACCCTGGGTACCAACCGCGCATAATCTGCTTACTTCCCGCATGGTGTGCACAGCCCCGTGCGGGAAGTAAGCAGATCAATGGACCCCTAGGTGTGCGGAATCCCTGCAATTCCGCATTTTTAATGAACATGTTGCTTTTTTTTCCGCTATGCGATTTTTTCGCGGAAAAAATCGCAACATTTGCACAAAAAATGCGGAATACCTTGTAAATAATAGGAGGCATATGTTAGCGTTTTTTTCGCGTTTTTATCACGTTTTTATAGCGAAAAAACGCGAAAAAAAACGCGAAAAATCCTGAACGTGTGCACATGGCCTTAGGCACAGTAGTATTTCTAAACATTTGATTTGTTTTAAAGAACTGAAAGTGCTCATTTGAAGAATTTGCAGCATTAGGAGGTCATATTCACAGAACAAAAAAGCTATTTAACTCCAAAACATCCTAACAGTCCAAGTTACATGTTAACATAGGAACCCATCTTTGATATCACCCTCACAATTCTTGGATCCATTGAACTTGTGAGTATTTGGAGAGTTTCTGCTTGTATTTCTTTGCATGAAGTCAGAATAGCCTCCCAGAGCTGCTGTTTGGATGTGAACGGCATCCCACCCTCATAGATCTTTTGCTTGATGATAATCCAAAGGTTCTCTATAGGGTTGAGGTCAGGGGAAGATGGTGGCCACACCATGAGTTTCTCCTTTTATGCCCATAGCAGCCAATGACTCAGATGTATTCTTTGCAGCATGACAGCATGAGATAATGCATTGTCATGCATGAAGATGCTTCTGCTCCTGAAGGCACGTTTCTGCTTTTTATACCATGGAAGAAAGTTGTCAGTCAGAAACTCTATACACTTTGCAGAGGTCATTTTCACACCTTCAGGAACCTTAAAGGGCCCTACCAGCTGTTCTGGACCAAAACATGACTCCTCAACCTCCTTGCTGACGTTGCAGCCTTGTTGGGACATGGTGGCCATCCACCAACCATCCACTACTCCATCCATCTGGACCATTCAGGGTTGCTCAACACTCATCAGTAAACAAATCTGCTTGAAAAATAGTCTTCATGTATGTCTGGGCCCACTGCAACCATTTCTGCTTGTGATCACTGTTTAGGGGTGGCCGAATAGTAGGTTCATGCACCAAAGCAAGCCTTTGAAGGATCCTACACCTTGAGGTTTGAGGGACTCCAGAGGCACCAGCAACTTCAAATAACTTGTTGCTGCTTTGTAATGGTATTTTGGCAGCTGCTCTCTTAATTCAATGAATTTGTCTGGCAGAAACCTTCCTCAATATGCCTTTATCTGCATGAACTCTGTTTCAGTCATAAATCTCTTCATAGTATGATGATCACTCCTAGGTTTTCGTGAAATATCTAATGTTTTCAAACCTTGTCCAAGGCATTGCACTATTTAACACTTTTCAGCAGCAGAGTGATCCTTTTTATTTCTCATATTGCTTGAAACCTGTGGCCTGCTTAATAATGTGGAACATCATTTTTAAGTAGTTTTTCTTTAATTAGAATCACCTGGAAAACTAATTATCACATGTATTTAAGATTGATTTCAGTGATCCATTGAGCCCCGAGACACAATACCCATCCATGAGTTTATTTGAAAAACAAAACGATTAAATCTTTATGACACTTAAATCCAATTTGCATAATAATTTGGAACACAGTGTATATAGCAATGTGGGCACTATATGCGTGGTTAAAGACTTAAAATAAAAAATAAACATATACTCACCTTCCAAAGGCCCCTTGAAGTCCTGGAGCCTGTGTGCGGTGCACGCGGCAGCTTCTGGTCCCAGGGTTGGTATGAGCGCAGGACCTGTGATGACGTCGGTCACATGACCGTGACGTCATGGCAGGTCCTTCTCGCATAGCATCCTTGGCACCGGAACCTGCCGCTTGCACTGCCGAGGACAGCCGTGACGTCAGAAAGTGAGAATAAGCTTTTTTTGTATTATTATTATTTGTAACATTAGATCTTTTTACTATTGATGCTGCATACGCAGCATCAATAGTAAAAAGTTGGTCACACAGGGTTAATAGCTGCGTTAACAGAGTGCGTTACACCGCGGCATAACGCGGTCCGTTAACGATGCCATTAACCGTGTGTGAGCGCTCAGCGCTGACTGCAGGGCAGTAAAGCAGCGGCCATTTCGCTGCCAGACTATGGTCGTCGCTGATTGGTCGTGGCAATGGTCATGGGCGTTTTGCCACGACCAATCAGCGACTTGGATTTCCATGACAGACAGAGGCCGCGACCAATGAATATCCGTGACAGACAGAAGGAAGTGACCCTTAGACAATTATATAGTAGAGATAGAGAAAATTATATATATATATCAGGAACTGCGGTACTGCAAATTAACGACAGGACACAGATTCCATATTAAACTCCACGACGTGCAATTAATTCCCGGCACCGAGGAGCCGCGTCTCGCAAAGTAAATGTGGATCCCAAATCCCTCATTGCCCCCCACAAGAATTATTATTGCGCTTCTAGCTGCACAAATCTCCCTCCAGCTGAAACTGGTCTGATATCCCTCTCAAGACATGAGGTTCTTTGTTCTATTATAGTAAGATATTGGGCCACCGATTTGTGCAAGAAAAACACCGGATTACGTACCGGTAATGCTCTTTTATAGAGCCACGACAGCACCCACTGAGAGAGGGGATCCGCCCCTAGGAACAGGAAACCCTACGGAGAGATAAAAGGGGCGGTCCCCCTCGCTCCCACAGTTTGGGTTACAGAGATTGCGAGGAACCGCCCACAAGTTTTAGTAGGTCATTCTATATTAACATTTCATCTTTGACTTAATCACGTATATTTACAAGAACCAATCACCCTTATCAGTGCTCATATGTAAACTAATATATAAGGGAGGGAAGTGAAGGGGTGCTGTCGTGGCTCTATAAAAGAGCATTACCGGTACGTAATCCGGTGTTTTCTCTTCGCCACGACAGCACCCACTGAGAGACTTTCAGAGATAGCTATTTGGGGGGGGATTATCGTGTTAAGAACTGATCTACCGAAACACAAATCAGTGGAAGCAGATAGATCTAATCTATAGTGACTATAGAAGGTAATAGGCGAAGACCAGGTTGCGGCCTTACATATGAGTTCTATTGGAACCTCTGCTCGCTCTGCCCAGGATGATGCTATTGCCCGGGTTGAGTGTGCCTTTACAGTCTCGGGTGGATCTTCCCCTTTAGATGAATAGGCCAGGTATATCGCCTCCCGAATCCATCGAGATAATGTGCCTTTTGTGACACCAGCTCCTTTCCTTTGACCCTGGAAGGAAACAAAGAGAGCCCTGCTCTTCCTCCAGGCGCTAGTCCTGTCTAAGTAAGTCATTACAGCCCTTTTCACATCTAAGGTATGGTATTTCTCCTCTTCCTGATTTGTAGGATTATCATAAAAAGTAGGAAGAATAATTTCTTGAGATCTATGAAATTTAGTACATCTCTTAGGTAGGTAGGAAGAGTCTGTTTTCAGGACGATTCTATCTGGAAATATTGACAGAAAGGGGGGATCTACTGATAGTGCCTGCATGTCACTTACCCTTCTTGCCGATACTAATGCGACCAGAAGAGTAGTTTTGAGAGTAACGTGTTTAATGTGAGCTGAGTGTAGTGGCTCAAATGGGTGACCTGTCAAGGCCTCAAGGACTAGATTAACATCCCAAGGCGGTATGCGGGAAATCTGAACTGGTTCTGACCTCTGGCAGGCTGAAATAAATCTAGTTATCCACCTATCACCCGCTACATTGTGACTATACAATGCTCCTAGAGCAGAGACTTGTACTTTTAAGGTATTAACTGAAAGACCTAAGTCACGTCCTTTCTGGAGAAATTCTAAAATGTTAAGTATAGGAATTTCGTTTGACAAGGCCAATGGATAAAGACTTAGAAACTTCCTCCATACTCTTACATATATAGAAGTAGTGGATCTTTTCCTACTTAATAATAGAGTATTAATCACTTGATCAGAGAAACCCCTTAATTTCAACAATTGCCTCTCAAATTCCAGGCTGTCAACCGTAGACCCTTCACATGAGGGTGGTTGAATGGCCCCTGGAAGAGAAGATCCTGATCCTCTGGGAGAATCCATGGATCTGAGATGGACATAGCTCTGAGCAGGGAGAACCATGGTCTCTTTGGCCAAAATGGGGCAATCAGGATTATATTGGCTTTGTCCTCTCTTATCTTCCTGATTACTGTTGGTAGAAGTATCAGAGGAGGAAAGGCATACGCTTTCTGAAATGTCCAGGGTACCTGGAGAGCATCGAGAAAATCGGGTTTGTCGGATTGGAACATTGAAGCGAACTTTTTTAATTGCCTGTTGTCTCTTGTAGCGAAGAGATCTACCTCTGGTAAACCCCATTTTACGGTTATCATTTTGAAGATTCGATGATTTAAAACCCACTCCCCTTGGTGGAGGGTATGGCGACTGAGGAAGTCCGCTTTTGAATTGTTCACTCCTCTGACATGTAGTGCTGATAGAGACAGTAGATGTTTCTCGGCTATAGTTAGGATGTCTTCGGCTATAGACATGAGTGTTCCTGATCTTGTTCCTCCTTGATGATTGATATACGCTACTGATGTCATGTTGTCTGACAGAATCCTTGTATGTGTTCCGTGTAGCTGCGGAAGGAATTCACAAAGAGCGTGATGGATAGCTTTCAGCTCTCTTATATTAGACGAGTCGTCTGACTCCGTAACCGACCATAGACCTTGGGCTACCTGATCTCTCATATGTGCTCCCCAACCACTAGGACTGGCATCCGTGAATATTGTGTTTGAAGGTTTAACTACCCAGGGGACCCCACTAACCAAGTGATCTGGTTCTAGCCACCAGGATAGAGATTTAATTACGTCTTCAGAAAGGGAAATTTTACCGTCTAGATGACCTTGTAATTTTATTTCCTCATGTAAAATTGCATATTGTAAACACCTTGAATGAAATTGGGCCCATGGTACTGCTGGGATACATGACGTGAAGGAGCCAAGGAGGGACATGCCTTGTCTTAAAGATATTAGAGGTTTATCTATTACCGACTGTACCTTATTTCTTATTGTCAATTGCTTGGATTGTGGTAAGAAACATTTTTGGCTTATGGAGTCTATTATAATCCCCAAGAATGTTTGTCGAGTAGTTGGAAGAAGTCTAGACTTTTCCCAATTCACCAACCACCCTAGCCTCTGCAGGGACGAGACCATATTACACAATCGTTGGTGACATTGTGACGGGGAACTTCCTACCACTAAAAGATCATCAAGGTACGGAATTATGAGGGTATCTTTTACTCTTAGGTATGACATTACTTCCGACATTAACTTAGTGAATACCCTTGGAGCTATTGATAGTCCAAAGGGCATTGCTGTATACTGAAAGTGTCGTATACGTCCATTCAACACAATCGCCACGCGGAGATATTGTTGATGTTCTATAAAAATTGGCAGATGGTAATACGCATCTTTTAGGTCGAGTACCGTCATAAAACAATGGGGAGACAACAGTTTTATGGTGGATCGGATAGACTCCATTTTAAAGGTTTGATTCTGCAAAAAGGTGTTCAATTTTTTAAGGTTCAATATGGTTCTGAAAGATCCATCTGGCTTTGGGATTAAAAATAGAGGGGAATAGAACCCCTTTTTTTGCTGAAGAAATGGGACTTCCACCAAAACCCCTTTGGCTAGAAGGTTCAATACCTCCTGCTCCAAAGCCTCCTGCTGTAACTGGGTTTTTAAAGAAGTCAATAGAAATGAGTCCGGCAGGACTCGGGAAAATTTTAATTTTAGGCCGAAGGCGATGATACTATTTGCCCAAATGTTCGAAGTTATTTTCTGCCATTGATCTGAGAAGGAAGACAATCTACCTCCGACAGGCAGATCTGTTCTAACGGGGTTTTTCCTCAGTTTTGTAAGGGCGCTTCCCAAAAAGTGCTCCTCTCTGTCTGGTGTCTCTAGTGGCCCAGCGATCTTGGCTCTTGAAATCCTTCCTCTTGTTAAACATGGGCTTTCGGAACGCCCTCCTATAAGATGGAAGGTAATTATTATTAGGGAAGCCCTTTTTCCTCTCCCCTGCTTTGGTCAGGATCTCGTCCAGCTTAGTACCAAATAGGTACTCACCCTGACATGGAAGACCACACAATTTGGATTTTGTCTGGGGATCGCCTTTCCAGCCCTTAAGCCACAGGGCTCTACGTGCTGCATTAGTCAGCCCCGCCGACTTGGCCGCTAATCGTATTGAGTCAGCAGATGAGTCTGCCAGGAAGGCTGTAGCACCCCTAATTAAAGGTATAGAGGCTCTCAACTTGTCTCTAGAGAGACCGTTTTTAAGTCCTTCTTCCAAGTCATTTAGCCAGACTAGCATGGACCTAGCGGTGCATGTAGCTGACACAGCCGGTTTTAGGGCTCCCGCACAAGATTCCCACGCTCTTTTAAGGAGAGAGTCGGCTTTGCGGTCCAAAGGATCTTGTAGTGAACCTGAATCCTCCACAGGTAGCAGGGATTTTTTAGATGTGGAAGCCACTGCTGCGTCTACTTTCGGGGCTTTTGACCAGGTCGAGAATTCCTCATCATTAAAGGGATAACGTCTCTTTGAAGATGGTGGTAGTCCCCTCTGCCCCTGGCTTTCCCACTCTTTTTTAATTAAATTTTTAACTGCTGCTATCACCGGAAAGGAGGGTCTTTTCCTTTCGGACAGCCCAGCGAACATTATGTCCTGCTGTGTTTTAGGGGTCTTAGAATCCTCAATGCCC
Source organism: Ranitomeya variabilis (assembly GCF_051348905.1). Lineage (NCBI taxonomy): Eukaryota > Metazoa > Chordata > Amphibia > Anura > Dendrobatidae > Ranitomeya > Ranitomeya variabilis. The sequence continues at coordinate 421,485,486 of NC_135233.1, forward strand.
ATAGTGTTACAGACGGACTTCACCAGGTTATCTATACTGTCGGTGGGGAAGCACGTATCTTGATCCTCATCCGAGGAAACATAATCCCTAGAAACATCCGAATCTGCATTCTCTAATTCGGAAGATTGGTCAGATATGGGTGAAACATACTCTCTTGTCCCCTTAGGACGCGTTTCTTTTCCCGAACTATGCAGGGCTTGTAGTTCTTCTCTAATCAACACTCTAATGTCCTCAGATTTAACCGAGGCCTCTTCCCGTAAGGTGGAATCAATGCATGGTTTACAAAGTTTCTTTGTGTAACTATCCGGAAGGGGCTGAAGACATATCGCACACTGTTTGTGTTTCGTTTTTTCAGTACATTTTGCCTAGAGTGTTAGAGAAGAGGGGACAGCAATCAGCTTAATAGGGTAGATGTACACTCACCCCAGTGAAGCGTCTGTGAAGGTACCGGCTGACGGGGAGGAGACTGCAGAGGCTTGCTCTTTTTAGAAGATCCACTCCGCTTGGAGCGGCTGCTGCTGCTGGCATGGCTGCGAGGAGTAGTTGCGGTGGCCTCAATAGAAGACATCGCAGGGTCCTGTGCCGAATCCATATTGGACGCCGGAGCGTTACCGCCGGCATCCTTTTCACATGGGGGCCGCCATCTTCTTCCTGTTGAACCCGGAAGTGCTAATCACTTCCGGGTCGCGGCCATATTCCATATGCCCGCGCTGTCACCGGCACCAGCGCCGGCGCCGTCTCCTCCCTCTCCTCGGAAGCTTTTCAGCTTATACTTCCGGGGGGCATACTGGGGCTCCACGCCGTATAAGCGCTCGCCGAGGACGGCGCAGCGTTCCCCATTACAGCGCTAACTCCCCGCAGACGTTCCGGATGACTTTCTGTGAGCCAGCACTCTCCAGCCGTGGCCTCACAGCGTCTGCCAGCAGAGGGGGGAAGCTGACACCAGGACCCCCGACGCTGCTTCCAGCTCTGGAGCCCTTGCCGTCCTCACAGGTAAACCGCGCAAGCGGCATCCAGGCTAGGCATCCTCTTCTCCGTGGATTTCCCATAGGAACAGGAAACCAAACTGTGGGAGCGAGGGGGACCGCCCCTTTTATCTCTCCGTAGGGTTTCCTGTTCCTAGGGGCGGATCCCCTCTCTCAGTGGGTGCTGTCGTGGCGAAGAGAAAATAAGGAGTATATATTGCTAACTTCCATTGGTAGATCTGTCAGCCACTGTAACCACTGGCAGCTAAACACAACGAGTATAAAGTACAGATTTCTCCGGAACCATGTGGAACAACTAGGACGAATTTGGTATCAATGGAGAGCTAATTTTAATACAAGATGGATGAGGTGTGTGTTATGACTGCAAGATTCTCGAGCGAAGTTATGAGAGTTATAAAAATTGTTGGAAAAAACTGTACAGCTGAGGAGAAGGGAGTGCGATGTTAACTCAACCCCTTTAGTGAGGTCACAAGGCTGCAGTTATAAGTTTCTTCACTTCACCCAGCATTCAGTCTTGCCTGAGGAGCTGATACAGCAAGTCTTATCTCATGAATTGGGACATTTGGGCTCCGCCTACAAGCATGGTTGCCGGAGATGATCTGAGCACATGTGATTTTATCTTTCTTCTTTAATCCATGTTACTTTATAATTGCTTTGTACATACATACTTGGTCTCATATTGTAACATCTTTATATACCTTTTTATAAACACTGCCTGATCTTTATGGAGTAAAATATTTAAAATACTAGCTTCGTTCTCCTGCTCTAAAACGTACCCAAGTCTTCTGAAGGGAATTACACTACCGTTTTGGGTTGGCTTCGGACCATTAATCGAACCTGGTGGCAGCATACCTTGTCCTGCGCTTTTGGGAGTCGTAGTGACGGCGGCATTGATAATTATTGTTCCCGCCTGAGTGGGAGTAGTTATATCGCCTTGCCTAGCCTAGCGTACCCAATAGCCAGTAAATAGCAGGCAGCCTTTCTGGCAACTAATTACCCTAGGTGCAGTATCTAATCTGACCTGAGGGTAAGGGGGCGCCAGAGAGCTGCAAGTTTTCAAGCGGAACTGTAAAGCGAGATATACACAAATCCCTGCAGTTAGTGTTATATTGCAGAGCAGTGGAAACTAAAATAAGCCCCTGCGGTAAATTGAGAGGTCAATAGCCTTGTTTGTGTTTTCATCACATTGGAGCGGTGGAGGGATAACCAAGATAAGCCCCCTGCGCATGTGATAGCCGTGAGCTGGCCAAAGGTCATCCCGATCGTGACGTACTGTTGACAGTCATGGTGTGAAACCGCGCAGTTATATAGAGTGCCCTGTACAGGACAGGGGCTGATGGCGCTGCGCAGTTATTCAGTGCCCTGTACAGGACAGAGGCTGATGGCGCTGCGCAGTTTATACAGTGCCCTGTACAGGACAGAGGCTGATGGCGCTGCGCAGTTATACAGTGCCCTGTACAGGACAGAGGCTGATGGCGCTGCGCAGTTATACAGTGCCCTGTACAGGACAGAGGCTGATGGCGCTGCGCAGTTATACAGTGCCCTGTACAGGACAGAGGCTGATGGCGCTGCGCAGTTATACAGTGCCCTGCACAGGACAGAGGCTGATGGCGCTGCACTGATGATGGGTGCTCTGCACTCTATAGGTAACACTGACTATCTTCACTCTTGAGGGACCTGGGGGGTGAAGGCCTCGCCCTTCCAGGAGGGACCCCGCTGCCTACTTACAGCATGTACATGATGACCCCGATGCTCCAGATGTCGCACTGCTGACTGTAGTCGTGCGCGTTGATCACTTCGGGAGCTGCCAGTAAAGGATAAACATGAATATTAATACAGGAATCACGTATAAATGCTTAAACACGCGGCGCAGCGATTCCGCTGATGGGGTCTAATTTATTCCCCGATGAGTCCAGGACGACAGCAGATGTGGAGATGAATTATGTACAGAGCTGTTCAGTCCGCGTTCCCCCCCACAGAAGTGATGACGGGAGGAATATCCGGATGAGCGGTGACTGCGGAGCAGCTGGGGAGCGGCGCAGAGGTATAGCGAAGAGACAGGCTTAAAGGTTTGATGTGGCGGCTGCTGATCCTGCGGAACATCACCAAACGGGACGGACCTGCCATGTCTCGACATAGTCACAGCCCCTTAAGAAAGGACTCTGGGCCCCGGCGATCTTACCCATATATATCGGGGTCCCACAGGTGGACTGCAGCATGTTCTCACTGCCCACCCCACCTTTCTGCACGGCCAAACCGAAATCTGTCACCTGATCACAGAAAACACAATAATTAATAAATGACATCACAGCGGATATATCTCAGTCCCCAATTTATAAGAGGCGATGATTAGAGGATGCGCGGAGGATGGGGGGGATGAGCGGAGGATGATGGGGGGGATGAGTGGTGGTCTCCTTCCTTTATAGGGACCGGGATCCACTAGCACCCGACTGCAGCTCTGGTCTAGAACGTGCGCATATTCAGGAGCAGACCCCACACGACACACCTTTATGTTCAGCGCCATCACTTCACCTTCTGCTACGTCCGGGCTCTGCACTAAAATGTTCTCTAACTTCAGATCCCGGTGCACGATGTCTATAGGAAAGAAACAAGATTATAGCAAGAAGAGACCCCACAATATCTGCCGTCATACAAGACCGGACCCTCACTGTCTGCCCCGAAACCAGACTCTTGAGAATCGGCACCGACCAACAGTCACCAGACGTGGAATAAAGTATACCCTTTATTAAATAAAGATTATTAATGTATACCCCCCATTATAAGAGCTCAAAACAGGGGTCTGTCCACAAGCGGGATTCCCAATAACAACCAGAAGAATAGTGAGTGCAGCTCTGGAGTATAATACAGGATGTAACTCAGGATCAGTAATGTATGTACACAGTGACTGCACCAGCAGAATAGGGATGATGAAAGTAATTAAAGCCAAAAATCTAATCAGTATTACAGCCATGTCTGTACTTTACATAACAGAATTGTATGGAAAGGCTCTCTAATTTAAATAAAAAAATTAAAGAAAAATAGTGCTGAAAAGCGTGTAAACTACTGAGTATTCAGAGGTTTGGGACGCTACGCAGCACTGTACACAGTCTGTATTTGAGCGTCTGCCATGACACTATTTCACCTTATGGGTAATGACATTTGTCAGTAATAAAGCCTGAAAGGCTCAGTTTGTGCAATGCCCCAAAGCTTCCAGCAGAGGGAGACAGCATCCAGCCGCTCAGATGACAGGTCGGAGCTGCCATCATCCTCACATTATATTCAGGGGAAGCAACAAACGCACTAACAAAATGGGAGTTACAAAACCCGGCAGAAAACGAGAGGTGAAGCCTTCAGCTGTCCTCACTTAGCTCCTCCAGACTGCACACAATTAGCGATCCTACAGTGGCTGTCTGTCCTCCAGGCTCCTGAGGGGGGTGCACAGCCGGGTCCCTAAACACGAGACCACCTGAGCACCCACTCTCCAGCCTGCAGGACCGATTCTCAGCATCACTCAGCAGCGGAGCTGCGTACCATTCTTGTGCAGATAGGCGATGGCGGAGGCCAGGCTGTGGATGACATGTCTGGTTTCACTCTCTGACAGCAGCTTCTTCCGGTGGAGGATCGTCTGCAGCTCTCCACCTTCACACAGCTCCATCACCAGGTAGACCCTCTGAAAGGCAAACATCAGTATCTCCAGTTACATCCAGAGCTGCAACTCAATGCTTCTATGTCTCTGGCTACGTCACAGGCTGCAAAGCTGCAACTCACCTGCTGCAGCCGCCTACACAACGCAATACTCACAGCAGCCCCGTCCAGTGGTCTCCCACAGCAGCGGCACCAGACCGGCCACTCATGGGTGCCGACGTACAGTGTGCTCCAGAGCAAAGGAGGAACCTGAACCAGCAAGTGTCCAGCTCTGGAGGTGACTGGAGGATTAGACACCATGTAACAGCAGAATAGTGAGTGCAGCTCTGGAGGTGACTGGAGGATTAGACACCATGTAACAGCAGAATAGTGAGTGCAGCTCTGGAGGTGACTGGAGGATAAGACCTGATGTAACAGCAGAATAGTGAGTGCAGCTCTGGAGGGGACTGGAGGATTAGACACCATGTAACAGCAGAATAGTGAGTGCAGCTCTGGAGGTGACTGGAGGATAAGACCTGATGTAACAGCAGAATAGTGAGTGCAGCTCTGGAGGTGACTGGAGGATAAGACACCATGTAATAGCAGAATAGTGAATGCAGCTCTGGAGGGGACTGGAGGATTAGACACCATGTAACAGCAGAATAGTGAGCGCAGCTATGGAGGTGACTGGTTTTACCTTTGCCTAGATTGTGCACTTTGATTCATGAAATCATTTCCTTTCCTCCTTTTTTTTGGCTTTTTGCGTCTGGACAGTTACCGGCGCGGGGCCAGAGGCGACATTACAGGGTCTATGCCGCTAATAAATGGCAGAATTCGGGGCACTCACCTTGGGCGTCTCGAACACTTCCTCCAGGTGGATGAGGTGGTCGTGATTAACCCTTTTCAGGATGGAAACCTCTCGTTCCAGCAGTTTGACAGCGGAGCTCCCGGCCTGAAGGAGAGTGGCAGCATGAAGCATCAGTCAGAGCAGTGCGGGCATGCTGGGCGCAGTAGTACAGAAGAAACGTTTTACCTTTTCCCTATGGACCTTTTTAATCGCCCACTTCTTCCCCGTCTCCTTGTGTGTAGCTTCAATGACCACCCCAAAACTACCGCGTCCCAACTCATTACCAAACGTATAGACTTGCTGAAACATAAAACGAATAAAGAGATTATGAAGTGAGAAAACGACAGCAAATGTCACCTCGGATACAATGTACACAGGTCTCTTCACACGTGCCCTCATATACCGTGGACTGTGAAAGTATTCACCCCCCTCTGGCTTTATACCTATTGTGTTACATTACAACCGGTGTGTAAATATTTGTATAATCCGCATTGTGTGTGATGTATCAGCACTGAATAGTCTACACTAGTGAAGGGAGAAAAATATCGGCATAAATTACATGTATGGGATCAAAAAGCTAAAATATTGGCATGTGCATATGTATTCACACATATACAAAAAGTATTCACCCCCTTAGCTATGAAGTCCCTAAAGACTTCTGGTGCAAGCAATTCCCTTCATAAATCCCCTCGCTTAGTGACAGGACGTCCCCGTGTGCAATCTAAGGGTCTGTCAGTATATACACGTCACTCTCTCTGTAAGGCCACAACACCATTAATAAGAGGCACCACTAACCAAACCACACCACCACAAAGACCAAGGAGATCTCCACACACCACCACCACAAAGACCAAGGACATCTCCAAAGAAGTCAGGGATGGAGTTGTTGAAAAGTTCAAGTCAGGGTTGGGTTCTAAAAATAATAATAAAAAAAAAAAAATAATATCTCCCAACCTCTGAAGATCTCCCGAGGAACCAACAAATCCATTATCACATGGAAACAACATGGTGCCACAACAAACCTGCCAAGAGAGGACGCCCACTAAAACTGTCAGCACGGGCAAGGAGGGCATTAATCAGAGTGGCAGCAAGGAGATCAAAGGAAACCCTGAAGGAACTGCCAAGTTCCCAAGCAGAGACTGAAGAATCAGTCCATAAGACCAAAATAAGTCGTACACTCAATAGAGGTGGCCTTTATGGAAGAGTGGGTAAAATAAAACCTTTACTTACACACAAAAAATGTAAGGCTCATTCTGAGTTTGTCAAAAGACGTGTGAGACTCCCCAAATGTATGAAGGAAGGTGCTGTGGTCAGAGGAGACCAAAACTGAACTTTTAGGCCACCAAGATAAACGCTATGTCTGGCACCAAATCAACACAGCTCATTGCCTCAAGAACACCATCCCCACAGTGAAACATGGTGGTGACGGCAGCATCATGCTGTGGGGATGTCTTTTGGCAGCAGAAACAGGGAAAATGGTCCGAGTCGAGGGGGAAGAAGGAAATACAGGGATATTTGTGTAAATGTTCTGGACTGGCAAAGTCAGAGACCAGACCTTAATCCAATGGAGAATCTGTGGTCAGACTTGAAGATTGATGTTCAACAGAGGAAACATCTAACCTGAAGGAGCTGGAGCAGTTTTGACTTAAGGAATGAGCAAAAATCCCAGCGGCAAGAAGTGGAAAGCTCAGGGACTTATTCAATGCAAGTTGTAGCTGTAATTACCGCAAAAAGGAAGCTCTACAATGACTTTAGGGGAGGTGAATAGTTCTGCACACTGAAGTTTTCAGTTATTTTTTCCTAGTTGTTTGCGTCACAAAAATAAAAACAAATGTTCACAGTTGTCAGCATGTTCTTCACATGAACTGATAAACTTCTAAAAACAGGGAAATTCCAAGTGGTGAGGTAGAAAAACACAAAAAATGCTAAGGGGGTGAATACCTTCCTAGGTACTGTACATCCAGGGCTGCACTCACTATTCTGCTGGTGCGGTCACTGTGTACATACACTACTGATCCGGAGTTACCTCCTGTATTATACTCCAGAGCTGCACTCACTATTCTGCTGGTGCAGTCACTGTGTACATACATTACTGATCCTGAGTTACCTCCTGTATTATACTCCAGAGCTGCACTCACTATTCTGTTGGTGCAGTCACTGTGTACATACATTACTGATCCTGAGTTACATCCTGTATTATACCCCAGAGCTGCACTCACTATTCTGCTGGTGCAGTCACTGTGTACATACATTACTGATCCTGAGTTACATCCTGTATTATACCCTAGAGCTGCACTCTCTATTCTGCTGGTGCAGTCACTGTGTACATTATATCTGCAGGATTCACTAGATGTCAGTAGGGATGCTGATCCCTCCATCGTTGCAGATCGATCACAGTATGATTCGGTGGCAGATCAGCGGCCCCACGCTCAGACTCCGCGCTGTGAGCCCTCTCACTGATGCCGCCATCTCCTGTCCTTTCTGCATCGTTAAGTGACCACCTCAACACAACAGGGCACGCAATATGGCGGCAAGAGACCGAGGATAAGATGAGAATCCAAGAAAAGGACAAAACCTGGAGAACACGGTCCAGTCATTAAGAGGTTAATAGGCATCGCAGCATTCTCCATAGTAAGCCATGTTCTGGACATAAGAAGGACAGAGGGGAGGGGAGGGGAGGGAAAGGAAAGGAAAGGGAAGGAATAAGGAAAGGAAGTAGAGAGAATGACCGAAGAGACAGACTTGGAGAGAGACAGAAGCCAAGAGAAAACTAGACAGAGACAGGAGAACAGACAGAGGTCAGAACAGAGAAAAAGAGATGAAGGAACAGAAGACACGACAGAAAGAAGAGAGGAAGAGGAATTGGCCAGGACAGAGAGAAGAAGCAGCAGCAGAAGAATGAGCAAACATAAGTGGCAGAGGAGGAGGACGACGACGACGAGGACGAGGAGGGCAGCCGCGGGACAGTGAGATCAGAGGAAGAAGAGGAGGAAGACAGAAGAAGGACGGTAGCAGCTGGACAGTGTGAGCAGAGGAAGAGGATGAGGACGGTAGCAGCTGGACAGTGAGAGCAGAAGGAGGAGGAGGACGGTGGAGGGACAGATTAGAAGAGGAGGACGACAGGAGAGAGAACAGAAGAAGATTAGGTTGACGGGACAGAGTAGAAGAGGAGGATGTGGATGACGAGACAAAGAAGAAAAGGAGGATGGGACAGAGGACGACAAAAGATGATATCAAGATGCTATAAGGAGAGGAGGTGAATCACAGGCCGCAGAGAACTCTTGGACAGAAGACTCAATACCTTGATGGCGGCTTCGTCGTCCATGCGGGTGTGCGGCACCTTATTCTCTGCGCTGCTGCTTCGAGACCACTGCGCCGCCATCTTCCTCCCATCTCGTCCTTCTGAGCTCAGCATCTTAAGTACAAGACAATAATGAAGAGAAGGATGTGATGTGGAAGTACACAGTGCTTCCATCCACACTGATTGATACATAGAAACCACAGAGGGAATTTATGGGATCACATTCTGATACTGGTTATTAAATATTAGCACAGGGTCCGGTGTCTGCACAGGGCGAGGGCGCGCCGGCCATTATTCCCTCCGCAGTGTGAACCTTCAAAAGATTAGTGTGGATTTCACTGAAAGATGAAACCAAGGAGAAAAGGATCTTACAGAGCAACAAGTAAACTAATTAAGTGAGAGGCCAGGAAGGTTTGTCATAGTCCTGGGGTGCCGAACAGTGACCAGAGGAGGCAAAGGGTCACCTGACACCCAAGGTGGTCTCAGGCACCAAGGATCCCACTGTCCCCCTAGAGACATCAAAGGACTGATGAGCCCCTCTTATAATGCTCCAGTACTGATATAACCCCCAGACATTACATCATATGTGACTGATATCAGCCCCTCTTATAATGCTCCAGTACTGATATAACCCCCAGACATTACATCATATGTGACTGATATCAGCCCCTCTTATAATGCTCCAGTACTGATATAACCCCCAGACATTACATCATATGTGACTGATATCAGCCCCTCTTATAATGCTCCAGTACTGATATAACCCCCAGACATTACATCATATGTGACTGATATCAGCCCCTCTTATAACGCTCCAGTACTGATATAACCTCCAGACATTACATCATATGTAAGCCGTGCAGCACTGCAGGTAAACACCATCCGCTGCGCCGCATTGTGCCCATAATCCGGACTACACGACCACAGCACAGGGCGGCCGGTGTCTGGAGATCCTGGTATTAGTGTATTACAAGACCCACACAAAAGTCACCGCGTCCGTAGAGAACCCAAGCGGAACGCACAACACCGGCCACCAGGAATACAGGCCGGGGAGAAGATCACTGCCGCTAATCACCATAGGACTTGATGCTCCCAAATAATACAATCGTGTAGCACCAGGGGGCGCCACAATCAGCACCCAACTCTAGCGAGCGCCACAACCAGCATGCCCAACACTAGGCAGTCACAACCAGCGCACCCAACCCTAGACAGCCACACAACCAGCGTGCCCAACACTAGGCAGCGCCACAACCAGCGCGCCCAACACTAGGCAGCGCCACAACCAGCGCGCCCAACACTAGGCAGCGCCACAACCAGCGCGCCCAACACTAGGCAGCGCCACAACCAGCGCGCCCAACACTAGGCAGCGCCACAACCAGCGCGCCCAACACTAGGCAGCGCCACAACCAGCGCGCCCAACACCAGGTAGCGCCACAACCAGCGCGCCCAACACTAGGCAGCGCCACAACCAGCGCGCCCAACACTAGGCAGCGCCACAACCAGCGCGCCCAACACTAGGCAGTGCCACAACCAGAACACCCAATGCCGGGGGAGGGGGTAGCGCCACAACCAGCTACAGTGCTACAGTGTAAAGCTAAAACTGCCCCTGAGGAGACAGGAGGATTCTAGACTACCTCAGACACCTGTGGACTGTGCAGCTGTGCTGGAGCCACTAGTCTCAGCCACGTCCTGGCAGCAGCGGCAGGCACTGTTCTTTGCCCCTCCCAGTTGTCTTTGTCTGGCGGCCGCGCTCCTTGTTGCTCTCCATATTTGCGTTGCCATCATCTTTACATTAGACGGTGACACTGATACACAGGTATTCAGCTTCTGACGTCAGCAGAAGAGCAGACAAAACACGGGGCGCGTCCCGGCCAATATTTGCAGAGCGTCTGCTGGTCCCTAACACCAGAACGGGTGATTCCCAGGTTCACAGCAGCAGCTCCAGAGTCACAGAGCAAAAGTCACCGCCGTCATCACCGAGACTGTGGAGCCGGCAAACCTCCGACTCCACCAAAATGGGCTCAGACTCCACAGCCCTGGTTGTCACGGGGACGAGCAGCAAACTATTAGATTTATTCTGCATTGCTTATATAGCGCCATCGTATGCCGCAGCGCTGTAAAGACACCGAGTCCCAATGGGGACAGTGATGACAATCTACAATAACCATCAGTCTCTGGAGGGTGGGAGGAAAACCACGAAATATGGGGAGAACATACAACCTCCTAGCAGATGTCTTCTGTGGGATCTGAACCAAGAACTCCAGCGCTGCAAAGCAACAGCACTAACCACCGAGCCACGTACAGCGCTAACCACCGAGCCACATACAGCGCTAACCACCGAGCCTATGTGACCGAGCCATGGGAAGTGCTAACTACTGCGCTTCTGCGCTGCACTCTTTACGGTACAGAGCTAACCATCGAGCCACCGTGCTGCCTAATCTATAGTATTTGCTTTTACTTTATTTGCTATACAAAATAGGAATGAAAGCCATGTGGAAACCATCAACAAGGAGGCCATCTGTAAGGATAGTGAGATAAGATTCCCCCTTTAGACGGCGGGTGATCACAGTCCGGCACATCCCGTTGATGCAGGAGAGCGATGAGCAGTGTACACAGGATTACCTGCACTGACACTGTGACAAACCCTTAGGACAGAAGTATTCGGCCTCTGCAAGCTTTCAGGCTCTGGATGGGAACAGGAAACATTCACTGACAGCAAGCGGAGATCCTGAAGACACTGCACATGAAGTTGTGAAGTTTCCACGACAAGGATTTACTTTCCCCTCATCTCCACTATATGAGTGTGGGAATATGCTGTGTTCTCGCTGGTGTCAGCCATGAGAAGGTCACCGACAACGTAACATAGCACCATTCTGTTCAGGAACCTCAGGATGAGCACGGTCAGAGCCATTTCGGGTATAGTCACCAGCGTTGCTTCCTTTGCAGCGTGCCAGGCGTAGTGTCTGGTACCAGAATCTCTGCACATGACCCAGTCCTCCCACCAAACCGAAAAATGAGGCACGCACATCCCCGGCAGGGGGTAACCCACAAACAAACCTCTCCACAGAGCCACAAGCGAGACACTGCAGCAGAACCGCCCCGAGCGTTGCTATGCCAGTAACTGGAGAGGACAGCGGCAAATCAGAGCAGCCCGTGGTGGAGGACAATGCCTGGCATAGACAGGCGATGAGCCGCAGCGGTGACGCACAGCGCCGAACACAAGGGTCAGTAAAGCAAACAAAAGCCACGCGTGATAACCAAGGACGCCGACACAGGTGGTCACTCACCGACAGTCACGGGTAGCGGGATGGAGACTGGCCCTATAAAACTGGAATGTAAGCTGTGGGGGCCACCACACATCGGGGGCTGAAATCACAGATGCAGGATGAACCTGCCAACCTCAGGGGGACTGCGACAGAAGTGTACGAGGGTCCGACGCTTTACTGACAGATTAGGATAAAAGGGTGGGGCTGTTCGGTTCAACATCCCAAACCCCAGGATTCCACTCTATCGAGCACACGTGCATCCTCAGCATTTCCATGGTGGATCAGGAAGGAGTTCGCTCCACATTAATACCTGGATCCAAGCATTCCACTTCCTGTACATGGAATGATGAGGGTTGTAGTCCGCACAGAGGGAAGCTTCCTTTTAGACAAAGCACCCTCATGCTGTATCCACCTAGTAATTACCGCTCCATATTAACTCTACGCTGTCATTATCCTGTCTGATGATGCCTCACAGCCACCACAGACAGAAAAGCCATTGTCCTCCGAGTCAGAAGTAACCAAAGGCTCACAAAGAAAGAGCCGAACTGCAGGCACAAAGTCAACCCACAGAGCCCCCGACCAGGGACTGAGCCGAGCAGCTGACTCTCTGCTAGGAGCTGATGACTAGACAAAGTGCAAGCTCCTACAGTCAGACATGGAAAACACGAGACGTCCCAGAAGATCAGAGAAGGGCAAACGTCATCCCTATCTTCAAAAAAAAAAAAAAAAAAAAGGAAAGAAGATGAAGCCAGAAAATTACTGGCCAGTGAGCCTTACTTCTAAACCAGGAAAGATCTGTGAGCAAATTATTACACAGCATGTATGAAAGTGCTTGGATAAGAATACAGTAATTAACCAGAGCCAGCATGGGTTTGTAGCAAACAGGTCATGCCAGACCAATCTAATTTCCTTCTATGATGGAATCACTGACTGGGTGGACCAGGGAAATGCGGTAAAGTTAGTATATCTCGACTTCAGCAAAGCATTTGATAAAGTAGATCATACTATCCTTATTGAAAACATTACCAAGTATGGGATTGACAGGGCTACGGTTAGGTGGATTCATAACTGGCTCAGTGATCGCACTCAAAGAGTGGTGATAAATGGCTGCACATCCAATCGGAAGAGTGTTGCAAGTGGGGTAGCACAAGGCTCTGTCCTGGCCCCAGTGTTACAAGTGGGGTAGCACAAGGCTCTGTCCTGGCCCCAGTGTTACAAGTGGGGACCACAAGGCTCTGTCCTGGACCCAGTGTTACAAGTGAGGACCACAAGGCTCCGTCCTGGACCCAGTGTTACAAGTGGAGTACCACAAGGATCTGTCCTGGACCAAGCGTTACAAGTGGGGTACCACAAGGCTCTTGTCTTGGACCCAGTGTTGCTCAACGTTTTGTTTTATAAATTATCTAGATAAGGGAACTATAAACTGATCAAATTTGCAAACGATGCAAAGCTAGGAGGGATGGCTAACACTAGAGAAGACAGAGAAAGGATTCAGAAGAAGCTACATAAGCTTGAACAATGGGCAGCGATGAATACTGTAGAATGGTATTTACCGGGGAGAAATCCAAAATTCTACATCTGGCCAAGAAAAACAGGAATTACACCTACAGAATAGGAGGAATAGAACAAATCAACAGCACGTGTGAAAAAGACTTGGGTATACTTATAGATCACAGACTGCACAGGATTCAACGGTGAGATGCAGCAGCAAAAAGGCAAACACAGTTCTAGGATGTATTAAAGAGAAACTGCCACCTGAATTTGGCGGGACCGGTTTTCAGGTGTTTGATTCACCCTTTCCTTACCCACTGGCTGCATGCTGGCGGCAATATTGGATTGAAGTTCATTCTCTGTCCTCTGTAGTACACGCCTGCGCAAGGCAATCTTGCCTTGCACACGTGCAGTATGCTTTGCCCAATTGAGGGCAAAGCCGAAAAGCATTAGTGCGCATGCGCCGACGCACTATGTCCCGGAAGTATTCCGCTGTGTTCCGGGACATAGTGCGCCGGCGCATGCGCACTAATGCTTTTCGGCTTTGCCCGCAGTTGGGCAAAGCATACTGCGCGTGTGCAAGGCAAGATTGCCTTGCGCAGGCGTGTACTACGGAGGACAGAGAATGAACTTCAATCCAATATTGCGGCCAGCATGCAGCCAGCGGGTAAGGAAAGGGTGAATCTAACACCCGAAAACACCGCCTGTATGACCGAAAACCGGTCCCGCCAAATTCAGGTGACAGGTTCCTATTAAGAGAAACAGTCTAGATCACGTGCAGTAATTTTCCCTCTACTCCTCCTTGGTCAGGCCTCATCTGGAATACTGGGTCCAGTTCTGGGCTCCACATTATATAAAAGATATTGAAAAACTGGAGCAAGTTCAAAGAAGAGCGACCAGGATGGTGAGCGGACTGCAAAGCATATCCTAAGAATAATGGTTACAGGATCTGGGAATGTTTAGCTTGGAAAAAAGAAGGCTAAGAGGAGACTAAATAGCCGTCTACAAATATCTGAAGGACTGTCACAGTGTAGAAGGATCATCTTTATTCTCATTTACACATGGAAACACGAGAAACAATGGAATAAAACTGAAAAGGGAGAAGATACAGATTAGATTAGAAAAAAAGTTCTTTTTCTAATGAGGGTGATCAATGAGTGGAACAGGCGGCCATGAGAGGTGGCGAGTTCTCCTTCAATGGAGGTCTTCAAACAGAGGCTGGACAGACATATGAGATGGTTTAGCGAATCCTGCATTGAGCAGGGGGTCGGACACGAGGACCCCGGGGGTCACTTCCACCTCTAACATTCTAGGGTTCTATATAGGGGCGTGGTACAATTAGGGGGGTCATCAAAGCAAATAAAAATAATGAAAAACCACAATGCCACCCACACCTGACTGCAAACCTTGCAATTAGAAGGAGAGACTGGCACACTGTCCTATTAAAAAATTGTGCACTTGAGGGACTCGCAGTTTAGAATTGTTGAGGAAGAAGTCTCAGCGCCACAAAAGAAAAAGGAGACTGGGCGTTTTGCTGCAGTGATATTTTATTTTGATCCAGCAAGGAGTCAAAAACATGCAAGCTCCAACGTTTGGACCAGGAGCGGTCTTGTTCTGTGACATCTGTGTGGGGCAGGGGCAGGAGCCGGGAAGGCGGCCCACGGGCTTGTACTCTGCTCGCCACATTCCCCAATTCCTGGCTCACACAGATGTCACAGACGGCTCCCGCTCGAAATGTTGGAGCTTGTGTGTTTTTGACTCCTTGGCAGGAAAAAACAAGCGTTCTTGATGGATTTGGGTAAAGTCAATGGTGAAAAACACAGGGCAAAAACGCACAGAGGATCGACGCTGCTCATTACTTTCTGCACCAGATCTGCAAGTCACAAATACTCAGCGTGTGCGTGACCCATCAGGTCTGTCACTCAGTTTGTCATCATCAGGTTGTGTCACAAATCAGAGCAGAAAAATCAGAGCAGAAAAAAATGTGACAAAAACGCTCCAAACCTGTAAACGTGTGCACACATACCAAATACAGAGGAGTAAAAAGTGCTGCAGGTCTCATCATAAATCTGGCACATCTCCGGGGTCCGACAAAGAAGGTCAGCTACTGCCACAGGGGCAGCGGGGTGATGTTTGCTCATCATCACTCGTTAGTGATCACTATGTACATTACCTGTCGGCAATTAACATTCCTGAGCACTTCACGCCGGACAGCGAAACCCCAGACACGACACTCGCCAAACATTAATTAGCGATATCCTGAGCACTGGCCAAAGAAAACAACAGACGTGCCAAGGAGCACAGCGTGTACCCAGGACCCAGGGGCAACTGCACTCAACAACCTGCAGCAGCCCTGTAACCAAGACAAAGTGACCCCAACATCACGGCCCCCTCCATTATATATAGGGTAATGTCCACTAATGTACAAGCTGTAGCTGCCCAGTAACTAGGACATGCGGCCCCCTCCGTTATATATAGGGTAATGCCCACTAATGTACAACCTGCAGCTGCCCAGTAACTACGACACCCGGCCCCCTCCATTATATATAGGGTAATGCCCACTAATATACAAGCTGCAGCTGCCCTGCAACAAGGACACCTGGCCCCCTTCATTATATACACTGTGTTCCAAATTATTATGCAAATAATATTTCCTCATATTTTCTCTCAATTACCTATCTGAATTGCAGTCATTGTTATTTTCCAGTCATCTACTATTCTAGTATAATTGCAATGTTTTGGAACAAACTGCCTATGAAAACAGTATCTTTAAAAAAAAAAAAAAAACAAACTCAAAATGCATGTTCCAAATTATTATGCACAGCAGAGTTTTCAACCTTTTTTTTTATTTTGAACAAAAAAAATGGTCAATTGTGAAGTTATAAGCATTATCAGCTTATTACAAAATGAAATCAAACAGTTTTCAAGTGAAAACTTTATTCTAGGTGATGTTACATTTGCACACAGGACCCCTTGTTCGAAAGAAGCTTCTGAACTCTCTTGTCCATTGAATTTGTCCATTTTTGGATGGTTTCTGCTTCAATTGTTTTGCATGTGGACAGAATACCCTCCCAGAGCTGTTGCTTAGATGTTAACTGCCTCCCGCCATCATAGACACTCCTTTTGATGATGCTCCAGAGGTTCTCAATGGGGTTGAGGTCAGGGGAAGATGGTGGCCACACCATAAGTTTGTCCTCTTTTATGCCCATAGCAGCCAGAGATGCAGATGTGTTTTTTGCAGCATGAGACGGTGCATTATCATGCATGAAAATTATCTTGCTGCGGAAAGCACGGTTCTTCCTCTTGAACCATGGCAGGAAGTGTTGTTTTAGAAACTCCACATAGATTATGGAGTTCATCTTTACCCCTTCAGGGATCATAAAGGGGCCGACAATCTCTCTCCCCACGATTCCAGCCCAAAACATTACTCCACCTCCTCCTTGTTGGCGCCTTAGCCGTGTTTTCATGGGGTGTCCATCAACCAGCCATCCTCCACTCCATCCATCTGGACCATCGAGCGTTGCACGGCACTCATCGGTGAACAAAACAGTTTGGAAGTTAGTCTTCATGTATCGTTTGGCCCACTGGAGCAGTTTCTGCTTGTGTGCAGTGGATAGAGGTGGTCGACAGGACGGCTTACGCACAGCTGCAAACCTCTGAAGGACCCTGCATCTTGTTGTTCTGGGGACGTTGGAGGCACCAGCAGCTTCAAAAACTTGTCTGCTGCTATGACAAGGCATTTTTGCAGCTGCTCTTTTAACCTTAAGCAATTGCCTGTTGGAAAGAGTCCTCAATTTTTCCTCATCAGCACGCACACGTGTGTGCTGGGAATCAGCGACATACTTCTTGATTGTGCGATGATCACGATGAAGTGTCTTGGCAATGTTGATTGTAGTCATGCCTTGACCTAAATACTCCACAATTTGTTGCTTCTCAGCAGCCAAAGCATCCTTTTTCTTTCCCATTTTGGCCAAAAATGTAGGCTGCTTAATAATGTGGAACAGCCTTCTTAAGTAGTCTTGCCTTTATTTGGACACACCTGCCAAACTAATTTGCACAGGTATCTGCAATTGCTTTCAGTGATATAAAGAGCCCTGACACACATCACCATCAATGAGTTTAAATGACAAACAAATAAATTCTAACCTTATCACTCCTAAACGCTTTGTGCATAATAATTTGGAACACAGTGTATAGGGTAATGCACACTAATGTACAAGCTGCAGCTGCCCAGTAACTACGACACACGGCCACCTCCGTTATATATAGGGTAATGCCCACTAATGTACAAGCTGCAGCTGCCCTGTAACAAGGATACCCGGCCCCTTCCATTATATATAGGGTAATGCCCACTAATGTACAAGCTGAAGCTGCCCAGTAACTACGACACCCGGCCACCTCCGTTATATATAGGGTAATGCCCACTAATGTACAAGCTGCAGCTGCCCTGTAACAAGGATACCCGGCCCCCTCCATTATATATAGGGTAATGCCCACTAATGTACAAGCTGAAGCTGCCCAGTAACTACGACACCCGGCCCCCTCCATTATATATAGGGTAATGCCCACTAATGTACAACCTGCAGCCGCCCTGTAACAAGGACACCCGGCCCCCTCCATTATATATAGGGTAACGCCCACTAATATACAAGCTGCAGCTGCCCAGTAACTTTGTCACACAACCCGGCTCCATTATATACACTGCTCAAAAAAATAAATAAATGGAACGACAAAAAAATAGAATTATTCTTACCGTTAATTCGGTTTCTAGGAACCTTCCACGACGGCATATGGAGGTTGTCTCTTTGCCCTAATGGGGAACAGGAAACACAGAGGTTAAAAGGACCTCCCACCTCCCACTTGCCAGTGACTTACAACTGAGACCATTGCACTGGTTTACCTTTAAAATCCCAGAACTAATCCAGGAACATATATTGGGTGGGAAATTAGTGCCGTTGTGGAAGGTTCCTAGAAACCGAATTAACGGTAAGAATAATTCTATTTTCTCTAGTCACCTTCCACGACGGCATATGGAGGAATACCAACTAATTTGGCACTAGGGAGGGACAACGGCCTGGAGTACTTTACGGCCGAAGGCTAAGTCCTTATTGGACAATACATCCAGTCTGTAATGTTTAGAGAAGGTATGGAGTGAAGACCACGTTGCTGCCCTGCAAATCTGCTCCGGAGATGCGCCTGCTCTTTCTGCCCAGGAAACCGATGTAGATCTGGTTGAATGGGCTTTGATCCCTACTGGAGGCAATTTGTTTTGCGCGAGGTAGGCTTCCGTTATAGCTTTCTTGATCCATGTAGCGATGGTACTTTTGGCTACTTTTTTCCCCTTGTTTTGTCCTGAGAGATGGACAAATAGGTTATGATCAATTCTGAACATGCGGGTGTAGTCCAAGTACTGTAGAAGGATGCGCCGGACATCCAAGGTGTTGAATCTTTTTTCTTCCAGGTTTGCTGGATTGTGGCAAAAGGTTGGTAGAAAAATCTCTTGAGAAAGATGGAAGTCAGAGATAACTTTCGGAAGAAAGGATGGATCAAGACGAAGCACAATTGAATCATCTCTTACTAGAAGATAAGGTTCTCTTGTAGACAAGGCCTGTAATTCACCAATCCTTCTGGCTGAAGTAATGGCTACCAAGAACACGGCTTTATAAGCTAGGTTTTGTGGAGAACAAGAGGATAGCGGTTCAAAGGGTGGACCTGTCAGACCTTGGAGAACTACATTGAGATCCCATGGGGGAACTATGATTTGTTTTCTAGGATTCATTCTGGTAGCTGATGTCATAAACCTTTTAATCCAGCGATGACTCGCTAAATCTTGATCAAAGACCGAGCTAAGTGCCGAGACTTGTACCTTGAGGGTACTAGGCCTGAGACCTATTTCCAAGCCTTTTTGTAAAAAGTCCAATATGATAGGTATATTAGGCTTGAGAGGGTCTGGAAGGTTAGGCAAACAGAATGAAGAAAACTTTTTCCAAATTTTATTGTAGATGGCGTTGGTAACAGGTTTCCTTGATTTTTGTAGCGTAGCTATGACCGGGATTGATAGCCCTTTAGCTCTTAAAACCTGGGTTTCAGCAACCACGCTGCCAAACTCCACTTCTGAGGGTCTGGGTGGAGAATGGGACCCTGAGAAAGAAGATCGTGCTTTATTGGCAATATTACTGGTCCATCCACTTGTAGATGGATAATCAGGTTGAACCAACTCCTTTTGGGCCACAATGGAGCTATCAGGATAGTTGGAGTCCTTTCTAGGCGTATCTTTCGTAGAACCTTGGCAAGGATTGGGATTGGCGGAAAAGCATAAGCTAGATGGAACGGCCAATCTTGGGTTAGAGCATCCAACCCCCTGGGATTGCCTCTTGGGTCCAAGGAAAAAAAGGTTTCGACCTTTGCGTTCTGGTGAGAGGCGAAGAGGTCGACATCTGGATGACCCCATCTGTGAACCAACATGTTGAATGTTTGAGGATCCAGGCTCCACTCGCCAGGATGGATTTCCTGTCGGCTTAGGTAGTCTGCCTGAATATTTGTAGTTTCCTTGAGGTGGATTGCTGTCAGGGATAGTAGGTGCTTTTCGGCCCAAGAAAAGATTCGAGCGGAGATCTTTATTAAACTGAGGGTTCTTGTACTGCCTTGGTGCCTGATATGGGCCACCGTGGTCATGTTGTCCGAGTATATCTGTACATGTTGACCCGAAATCTGACGACTTGCCGCTAGCAGGGTCTCTTCCACAGCTTTGAGCTCCCTGAAATTTGATGATTTCTCGGAAATCGATTGACTCCACTGGCCCTGATAGGGGACATGGTCTACTATGGCTTCCCCAGCCCCTCTTGCTGGCATCTGTTCTGATGGTGGTTAGAGGGGACTGAATCCAGGATACTCCTTTCAGAAGGTTCCTGGGCTTCATCCACCATGTTAAAGAGGCTTTCACTCTGCCCGGAGTGTGGATCCTCTTGGTAAGAGTGCCAGGTCGACCATCCCAGTTGTCTAGAATGTGGGCTTGTAGAGTCATTGAGTGGGCTTGAGCCCAAGCCACCGACTGTATGCAGGCTGTCATGGAGCCCAACAGCGACATTCCTTCTCGCAGAGTAGGGGACCTCATTTCTTTGAACTTCCTGATTTTTGTTAGGAGGGGAAGTCTGTGATCGTCCGGGAGGAAGGACATTTGTCTTGCCGAGTCCAGCATTACTCCTAGAAATCTCCTGGTTTTTGCAGGTTGAAGCTGAGATTTTTGTAGGTTTGGAATCCAACCTAGTGATCTCAGAACGTCTAGGGTGGTAGACACATGGGATATCAGGGTTGTCTCGGTGGAAGCTACTATCAGAAGATCGTCCAGATAGGGCACTATACAGACACCTTGTTTCCGGATGAATGACACTACTTCTGCCATCGCCTTGGAGAACACCCTCGGTGCTGATGAAATGCCGAAGGGAAGGACTCCAAACTGATAGTGCTCCACCTGATGACTCCCCTGTATTGCAAACCTGAGATATTTCTTGTGTCTCTGGTGAATAGGGATGTGGAAATGCGCATCCTTGAGATCGATGGTAGCCATAAAAGAGTGATGTTCTATCAGAGGAATCGCAGATCTTATGGACTCCATCTTGAATTTGCGATACTTCACGTGCTGGTTCAGACTTTTTAAGTTTATAATAATCCGGACGTCTCCCGAAGGTTTGGGGACCAGGAAGAGTCGGGAGTAGTGACCTTTTCCCCACTCTGATTGTGGGACTGGGGAAATTACATTTGATTTGATCAGGTCTCTGAGACCTAAAGACAATAGGCTGCGATCCCTTGATGATGGAAGGGAAGTGACTTTTAGACCCTGAGGTGGGGGAGAAATTAACTCTATTAACAGGCCCTCCTTGATGACATTGAGAACCCAGTGGGAGCTGGTGATATCCTCCCACTGATCCACATATCTTGAGAGTCTTCCCCCCACCGGGTCGGAGTCATTGTTTGTCCTGCTGGGACTGTTGCTGCTGCTGCTGTTGCGGGACAAAAATATTCTTTCCCCTACCCTTTGCATAGCTCCACCTGCCGGTTTTTCCTTTGCCTCTTGCTTGAGAGGGCTGAGGTTGTGGGCCACGAAAAAAATGTTTCCTAGGTTGTTTTTGCTCGGGGAGCGCTTTCTTTTTGTCGGTGGCTTTATCAAGAATATCGTCTAGGGCAGGACCAAAGACGTAGTCTCCTTTAAAGGGTATGGTGCAGAGTTTAGATTTAGAAGTAATATCCCCACTCCATAGTTTAAGCCAGAGGGCTCTTCTGGCAGAGTTGGAAAGTACCAGGGATCTGGCGGCGACTCTTACAGATTCCAGAGAAGCGTCCGCCAAATACCCTGTAGCTTTGTGCAGAATGGGTAGGGAATCCAATATCTCGCCTCTTGAGGTACCTTGAGATACGTGATTCTCTAATTTTTCGAGCCAGCAGGAGAGGGCTCTTGCCACACAGGTGGATGCAACGTTAGCCTTAAGGACAGATGCAGAAGTTTCCCATGATTTTCTGAGGAGACTTTCAATTTTTCTATCCATGGGATCCTTCAATTGAGAAGAATCCTCAAAGGGGAGTGCAGTGCGCTTGGCGACTCTAGCCACCTGCACATCGACCTTGGGAATATCTAATTTAAGGTCGTCCTCAAGCAGAAATCTGTGCTTCATTTCTGAAGGGGTACTGAGACGCCTCTCAGGTAGTTCCCATTCCTGATTAATCATACTGATAATATTGGGATGAACTGGGAAGCCCACTCTCTTCTCCGATGAAAGACCACCAAACATCTGATCCTGTATGGACTGCGGTACAGGTTCCTCTTCTAGTCCCATGGTATTACGTACGGCAGAGACTAGATCCTCAATATAGTCTGAGGAAAAAAGGTACTTCCTGACCTCAGCTTTAGGTGATCTTGGATCCTCCCAGCCCACAGATGAGGCATGAGAGAGGTCCGAATCAGAGTCAGATTCCACAACCTGTATCTTCCTCTTCTTAGCCGGGGAATGAGGTTGTGGTAGCGGAGATGGAGGTGGGGGTGGAGGTGTAAAAGCTGCCAGAGAAGATTGCACCTCCTGTTTCACCAGTGAGCGAATCTCATCCAGCAGTGATGGCTGCTCAGCTCTTATTATTCTGTCGGTACATGACTGACAGAGTTTCTTGTCCCAGTTAGGAGGACATTTAGTGGAACAGATAGGGCACTTTTTCCTATAGGCACCTTTGGGGGCAGGTTTTTCTCCCTGAAATATATAAGGGAGAGAGGGGTGAGGACTTCAAACCCCATCCCTGCAACACTTACAGAGGCAGGGGTGGCGCTGGGCTCCGCAGATACGGGGCATGAAGAACCATCCATACTGAAGGAGATAGCCTTACCTCAGTGGTGGTTCAGCAGGCTTTTATGGACGCCGTCCTAGCACCTGCTCCAGCGATTAATCCCCCTCCCCCTCCAGGATCCAGGTGAGGGAGCTGCGCGGTCCGACACGCCGGCCGGCGAAACCCGGAAGTACCGGCTTCTTAGTGCATGAAGAAACCGGAAGTGACGCGCGCGAACCTCCGTCGTCACTTCCGGAACGCTGAGCCGGCAGCATGGAGGAGGAGGACGCCGGGCAGCTCCAGGAGGAGCCCGGTCAGGGAACCCAGGCCTGCTTTGCCCTCGTGGGGGCGCGGGAAGGCCGGGAGGGAGTCCCGAGGACCTGCAAGCAGGACGACGGGAGCAGCACAAGGAGGAGGCCAGAGGCGACCATCTGCTGCCCGGCTAGACAGGCAGCGCCTGCAAAGGTACCGTAGCCGCCGGCCACTACAGCACATGAAGAAAACCTCTCCCTGTCCAATGGGGAACAGGAAAGACACTGGCAAGTGGGAGGTCCTTTTAACCTCTGTGTTTCCTGTTCCCCATTAGGGCAAAGAGACAACCTCCATATGCCGTCGTGGAAGGTGACTAGAGAAAAATCCCACATCCTAGATATCACTGAATGAAATGTTCCAGTTGCAAATCTTTATGCCTTACACAGTGGAATGTGTGGAGAACAATAAAATATACAATATAAAAATAATCACAACTAATATCCCACGGAGGTCTGGAGTTGGAATGATGCTCAAAATCAAAGTGAAAAATGAAGTTACAGGCTGATCCAACTTCAGTGGAAATGCCTCATGACAAGGAAATGATGCGCAGTAGTGTGTGTGGCCTCCACGTGCCTGTATGACCTCCCTACAATGCCTGAGCATGCTCCTGATGAGGCGGCGGATGGTCTCCTGAGGGATCTCCTCCCAGACCTGGACTAAAGCATCCGCCAACTCCTGGACAGTCTGTGGTGCAACGTGACATTGGTGGATGGTGCGAGACATGATGTCCCAGATGTGCTCAATCGGATTCAGGTCTGGGGAATGGGTGGGCCAGTCCATGGCTTCAATGCCTTCATCACTGAGGAACTGCTGACACTCCAGCCACATGAGGTCTGGCATTGTCCGGCATTAGGAGGAACCCAGGGCCAACCGCACCAGCATGTGGTCTCACAAGTAGTCTGATGGTCTCATCTGGGTACCTAATGGCAGTCAGGCTACCTCTGGCGAGCACATTGAGGGCTGTGTGGCCCTCCAAAGAAATGCCACCCCACACCATTACTGACCCACTGCCAAACCGGTCATGATGAAGGATGTTGCAGGCAGCAGATCGCTCTCCACGGCGTCTATAGACTCTGTCACATGTGCTCAGTGTGAACCTGCTTTCATCTGTGAAAAGCACAGGGCGCCAGTGGCAAATTTGCCAATCCTGCTATTCTGTGGCAAATGCCAAGCATCCTGCACGGTGTTGGGCTGTGAGCACAACCCCCATCTGTGGACGTCGGGCACTCAGACCATCCTCATGGAGTCGGTTTCTAACTGTGTAGACACATGCACATTTGTGGCCTGCTGGAGGTCATTTTGCAGGGCTCTGGCAGTGCTCCTCCTGTCCCTACTTGCACAAAGGCTGAGGTAGCGGTCCTGCTGCTGGGGTTGTTGCCCTCCTACAGCCCCCTCCACGTCTCCTGTGTACTGGCCTATCTCCTGGTATCTGCTCCATGTTCTGGACAATATACTGACAGACATATTACCCTTCTTACCACAGCTCACATTGATGTGCCATCCTGGATGGGCTGCACTACCTGAGCAACTTCTGTGGGTTGTAGATACTGTGTCATGGTGCTGTACAGCAGCTCTAGGGGTGAGAGCAATGACAAAATGCAAAAGTGATAAACAGCCTAAAAGGATGAGAACAGAGAAATGGTCTGTGGTCCCCCCTGCAGAACCACTCCTTTATAGGGTCTATCTTGTAATTTGTCGATCATTTCTACTGCTTTCTGTTCATTTATACAACAGCAGGAGAAATTGATTCACAACCAGGGTGGCTTCATAACTGGACAAGTTGATTTCACAGAAGTGATGGACTTGGAGTTACATTGTGTTATTTAAAGTGTTCCCTTCATTTTTTTGTATCAGGAATCCAGTGTTCGCTCAGGGAGCCATGTGTGCACCATTAGCCATGAGGACACAATGGGACACTATCCCTTTAATAATGGACAAAGTGCAAACAAGATTATACGTCTGATCCTGTGGTATTAAGAGACCAAAGGCAGGTAGATAAACCTTTACAGAGAGAGTGGCGGGTCACATACCGCCCCCCGCAGTAATGCTACCGCTATCAGCAGTACTGCCCCAGGAGGGTCTTCTAGGGTAGGGATCGTGAGGGTCTGCGTCGTCTCCTCCACTAATAACTGCATCAGACAAACCCTGCCGACATATTCTGGGTCTCGTGGCCTCTGCCCAGGGCTCCTGTGCTCCGCACACGGCTCCTGCGCTCCGCACACATCACTATTTGGATGTGATGTGTAAATGTAAAGAGGCATCCTGTCAGCCGATGTGGACTCACTCCCCTATAATAGAAGTGATAACAGATGAGAGCTGTGGTCTCACTGATCACGAGAACAGGGGTTCTGTGCAGCGGTGGACATACAAGCTCAGCAACGCTCCAAGAGGAGACTGGTGGATACGGTCAAACGGTAACACTCTGAATAAAGCAGCGCTGCGTGGACGCCATCAGGATTCATAAGGGCCACAGGATCCCCGTGATCAGTAGGACGCCTGGCAACTGGACACTTGTGCTAATGGACTGGCAGAACCGGCTCCATTGGCCATGATGACAGTCAGTACTGCAAGAGGAGAGCCCTGAGCTCTGTCTCTCAATGGATGGCTCTTCTTTTGATTAGCCGGCCTGGTGTCATGTCATGGGTGCGTCATGTAGGAAATATGACACCGCGCCAGGCCGGCTAATGAAAAGAGCAACAGACGCCGAGAAGACGGAGGATGGTGTCATTGTTTGTGTCCAGCAGCCACTGACCATGGGTCGGGTCCCGTGACCCCAACTGGAGCAACTCTAGTATTAGGCCGGGGTCCCACTGGTGAATCACATCCCACTCGGCTCCTGCTCTGCTGCGAGCGTGCACAGAGTGTCAGTGCTCCATTATCTCACATGAGAGAATCAGAACATCTGCGGAGGAGAAAACGCACTGCACTCGGGTGACATCCAAAGTTTCACACGCACCATAGACTTAGATGGGTGCAACCGCAGCATGCTGATGTGAGCTGCACCATAGAGTAACATTGGGGCGAGTGCAATCCGATTTTTTATCCGATTGGACAGAAAGTGGGAACGAGCCCTTATAAAGTAGTTCTGGAAGCATCCCTTTAAATTGACACAGAAGCCACCTCTTCCATATTGTGGATCCCCCACGTTGTGACTGCACCCCTCAGGCTCTAGTTATTCATAGTTTATAATTTCACGTCCTTACTGTGATCAGCTGTTAAGTCACCATGTGGATGACCTAGTATTAAAATCACAGATACACTGCAAATTACCCTAATAAAATAAACAATAAAATATGAGAAAAAATTAGATATCTATCTATATATATATATATATATATCTATCTATCTCTCTCTCTATCCATAAGACGTGGTACCAGTGCTCTGTGAAACAATGGGTGAGTACTACCCAACAAGGAGAACAGCCCAAACAACCACACAATAGATCCACAGAGAAACATCAAACAGGGAATAAATTATAAAATGCCTTTATTATATAAAGCTGGCAACAACATTAATCAAGCACACGTGCGCATAATAGGACTAGGAGCCAACTTATATATATGCTCCAATATACAACGTAACAACAACCCTGTTTACATATGATAAATCCCACAAAGGTGCAAGTGAGGCTACTTTCACACTAGCGTCGTTTGGCCTCCGTCGCAATGCGTCGTTTTGGAGAAAAAAACGCATCCTGCAAAAGTGCTTGCAGGATGCGTTTTTTCTCCATTGACTTGCATTAGCGACGCATTGCGACGGATTGCCACACGTCGCATCCGTCGTGCGACGGATGCGTCGTGTTTTGGCGGACCGTCGGCACAAAAAAACGCTACATGTAACTTTTTTTGTGCGTCGTGTCCGCCATTTCCGACCACGCATGCGCGGCCGGAACTCCGCCCCCTCCTCCCCGGACATTACAATGGGGCAGCGGATGCGTTGAAAAACTGCATCCGCTGCCCCTGTTGTGCGGAGCTTTCAACGCTAGCGTCTTTGCGTCGGCACGTCGCATTGCGACATGCAGTGCACGACGCTAGTGTGAAAGTAGCCAAAAAAAAGTGCAACTGTGTGTATATAGGATTTTTATATTTTTGCAGAGAATGTGTTTTTTGTATATAGGCCAAAGTGCCTTGTGCCTCAACACAATTTAGTGTAACCGAATCAATATCAGGATTAAAATTAAGTGCAGAGTGCTATCAAAAAATATAGTTCTTACCGATAACGGTATTTCTCTGAGCCCATGACGGCACCACGGAAGAGAGGGGATCCGCCCACCAAGGACAGGAAACCTACAGATAAAAAGGGCGGTACCACTCTCCCGCATCAGTTGTTTAATAGAGAACAATGGGAGACTATGGAACAGCTTATTAGTTTCAATATTACTTAACTTAATTGAGATACCGCGTGACCTATCATAAAATAAACTATGGCACTATATTAACGTGCACACCCATGAGTGAAGGGAGGGAATGTACGGGTGCCGTCATGGGCTCAGAGAAATACAGTTATCGGTAAGAACTATATTTTTCTCTGTCGCCCATGACAGCACCACGGAGAGATTTCATAGATTTGTACATTCAGGGAGGGACCACAGCTTCCAGAACCCTTTACCGAAAGTAAGGTTCGAAGAGGAGATAAGGTCCAATCTATAGTGCCTATAGAATGTGGAAGGTGATGACCAAGTAGCAGCTCTACATATCTGGTCAATCGAAGCTCCAGCCTTCTCGCCCAAGAAGCTGCCACTGCTCTCGTTGAGTGAGCCTTGACCTCCCCGGAAATAGACATTTCACTTGATGAGTATGATAGGCTGATAGTAACTGTGATCCATCTCACCAGAGTAGCTTTGGAGGCTTTTTTCCCCTTCCAGGGATCCTGAAAGCACACAAAAAGAGGCATCCTCCCTACTCTCTCTGGTGGCTTCTAAGTACTACATGAAGCATCTCCTGACATCTAGTGTATGCAATGATTCCTCCTCCCTATTTTTAGGGTTAAGACAAAAGGAGGGGAGATATATCTCGAGTTCTGTGGAACCGGGATGCCACCTTCGGGAGGTATGCTGGATCTATTTTGAGAGTAACACTATCCTCTAAAAACCGTGTATAAGGAGGGTTAGCAGATAGTGCCTGTATGTCGCTTATTCTACGAGCAGATGAGAGGGCGACGAGCAGGAATGTTTTGAGGGATAGGAGTTTTAATGGGATATCCTCTAAGGGTTTGAAGGGCGGTTTAGACAGGGTTTTAAAGGACCAAAAATAAATCCCATTGAAAGGAACTTTTACTGGAAGTGGCCTCTAACTACCTGCTGCCCTGATGAACCTGGAAACCCACCGATTCATAAAGTGATGTTTTAAGGGACAGATTCACAGAGAAGCCTCTGACCGGGGTTCAAAAGGAGGTTTGGATAGAGGTATAAGATCCAAGTTTAAATTCCAAGGAGGAGTAAACCGAGAGGGGATGGGTCTAGACCTGGCCAACGCTTTGATGAA
This sequence comes from Ranitomeya variabilis, assembly GCF_051348905.1. Lineage (NCBI taxonomy): Eukaryota > Metazoa > Chordata > Amphibia > Anura > Dendrobatidae > Ranitomeya > Ranitomeya variabilis. The sequence continues at coordinate 421,514,105 of NC_135233.1, forward strand.
CCTGGATATCCCCGATACCCAGCCGGGTCGTAATTGTACAGGGCCATTAAAGCCAAGACTTGAACTTTTAAAGTATTTGTGGCTAGCCCCTGTTCCAATTCCTTGCAGAAACTCTAAGACAGCTGTTATTGGAAACTCCCTCTTCTAACTTGGAACCTGAAAGGAAGTTCCTCCAGGTTCCTCCCCCCCCCCCCCCCAGCAGTTTGGTGGTTCCTATATGGTCTTCCCCACTCCTGGAAACATTCACAATCAATATTATGGCTAATATTCTGAGGAGTTGCACCAGAGAAGTCTGGGTGACCAGCCTTTTGAACATTGCCACATATTAGGGCTCAGAGTACCGGCCCCCGAACACCTGCTCTATATTTCCACGAGGAGGGGACTTGGAGAAGCAACATGTGCCTGTTCAGACTGGATTACCCAGTCATGCACCTCAGCGTCTGCTTGCATCATAAGGGCGCGCTCTCACCCCACGCGTGCCTCTAGCCTCCGGTCCTGGACTGCGGGAAGATCAAACCAATAACCGTTAATACATGGATAATGGCAGAGCCTTAGGATGTACACACATTACTCATCCAGGAGATCACGTCTATTCCAAATCCTTAGGTGTCTAAACCCCAAACAAGGGTTGGATATTATTGCAACTAAGGAATACACAATCCGGCAGGTAATATTTCCTAACATTACCAGAGTTGGCCTCATTAGAAACGCTGAAAGGGAAACGTGGATCATCACTCCTATTTTACTGATATTACACACATATACATATCCTAAAAGGCAAGCTTGTCAGTGTTATTTATACCCCTAGACAGCCATGGAGGGAGTAGCCATACTCTATGGCTAGAGAAAAAGTCATAGTTACTCACCGATAACGGTGTTTCTCAGAGCCCATGACAGCACACCAGAGAGAGGGGGATCCGCCCTTCAGGGACAGGAAACCTACAGGATAAAAGGGCGGTACCTCTCCCCTGCATCAGTTTTGTTTACAGAGCATCGGAGGTCCTCCAGGTTAGTCACAACAACAAAAAATATACAATTTTATCATATTGCTTAACAAGTAAACACCGTGTCTATATGAAAAGGCACTTCACACAAAATAATGTGCTCACCGCACACGTGATGAGGGGGGGGAATAAGTAGGTGCTGTCATGGGCTCTGAGAAACACCGTTATCGGTGAGTAACTATGACTTTCTCAGTCGCCCATGACAGCACACCAGAGAGAATTGCAGAGATATATTGGTTAGGGAGGGACCACAGCCTGCAGAACCCTTCTTCCGAAGGTTAAGTCAGATGAAGAGGCTAGGTCTAAACGATAGTGTCTGAAAAAGGTTGAGGGTGATGACCAGGTGGCCGCCTTACAGATTTGATCTAATGGTACCTCTGACCTTTCGGCCCAGGAGGTCGCCATAGCCCTTGTAGAGTGGGCCTTCAGTCCCTGTGGAACGGCGTTCCTGGTGGATGAGTAGGCCAAGGCTATTGCATCTGTTACCCATCGTGCTATAGTGCTCTTAGAAGCTTTGAGTCCTTTCCTAGGCCCCTGGAAGCAGATAAAAAGAGACCCTTCCTTCCTACACTGTTGGGTGGATTTAATATATTGGATTAGACACCTTCTCACATCTAGTGTGTGGAATTATTCTTCTTTCCTATTTTTAGGGTCTGGACAGAAGGAAGGAAGGATTATTTCCTGGGACCTGTGAAATATGGATGCTACTTTGGGTAGATAGGCAGGGTCTGTCTTTAGTACAACTTTATCATCCAGGATTTGAGTAAAGGGAGGGTTTGCGGACAGGGCTTGGAGATCACTTATTCTACGGGCCGATGTCAGGGCTATTAGGAGGGCAGTTTTAAATGATAGAATCCTAAGAGGTATTGACTCTACAGGCTCAAACGGGGGTTCTGTCAGGGCTGACAAGACTAAGTTCAAGTCCCAAGTTGGTAATTTTTGTACAGTTACAGGTTTAGACCTTGCGGCTGCTCTGATAAACCGTATCACCCAAGGGTTTGCTGCTATGTTTTCACAGTACAGTGCTCCTAAGGCTGATATCTGTACTTTTAAGGTACTTATTGAAAGGCCCAAGTCTAACCCCTTTTGTAGAAATTCTAATATTTCAGTCACTGGAACCCCATCTTGCAACCTGACCCCGGAGGAGGATAAAAATTTTTGCCAAGTTTTACCATATATTTTTGTGGTCACAGGTTTTCATTAGTGTAGAGACTAGTTTGTTAGAAAACCCTCTATCCCTCAATAGTGACCTCTCAAATTCCACGCTGTTAAGTGGAGATTCTCTGACTGGGGGTGGAACACCGGTCCCTGAGACAGAAGGTCTGGAAAATCCGGAAGGACCCAGGGATCGGTGATCGATAGCATCCTCAGCCAGGAGAACCAGGCCCTTTTGGGCCAGAAGGGGGCTATTAGGATAACCCTGGATTTGTCCTGCCTGATTTTCCGCAGAACTGCTGGAATGAGGATGATGGGAGGAAATGCGTACGCAAGAGTTTGTGTCCAGGGAATCGTAAATGCATCTACTGCCTGAGGATTCCCTCTGGGATCTAAGGAGCAAAAGGTTTTCACCTTCCTGTTGTGCATATTTGCAAAGAGGTCTATTACAGGGATGCCCCATAAGTCTGTGATTTTGTTGAATATCCCCTGATTCAAGGACCATTCTCCTTGTTTTAGTTGGGTACGACTTAGGAAGTCGGCTTCCTGGTTCTCTACTCCTTTTATATGTAGGGCTGATAGGGATAGAAAATTGTTCTGTACTAGGCTGAAAATTTCTGAGCTAGTTTCCATTAATGTTTGAGACCTGGTCCCCCCCCTGGTGGTTCAAGTAAGCTACAACTACTTTGTTGTCCGAAAAAATTCGGACATGATGCCCTTGTAATTCTCTTAGGAAAAAAAGTAGCGCATGATTCACCGCTCTCAGCTCTTTTTGGTTTGAGGAAGTCCCGAGTTCCTGACTCGTCCATACCCCCTGAGCGACTTTGTTGTTCAGATGAGCCCCCCACCCTGTGGGACTTGCATCTGTTGTTACTATCTGAGGGCCCTCTATCACCCATGGAATCCCTTTTGATAGGTTGGTGGGATTTAACCACCAGGTTAGGGAATGAATAACGGGCGAACTTAGAGTCATGCGACCCTCTAATCGACCCCTTAGTAAACACTGTTTTTTTTAAAATGTCCCACTGGAGGGGTCTCGTGTGGAGCTGCGCCCACTGAACTGCTGGAAGGCAAGCAGAGAGGGACCCCAGTAACGACATCGCCTTCCTCAGAGACATGGATGGTTTTGAACAAGCTTCTGACACTAGATGTAATATCTTTTGTCTTTTCTGAATTGGGAGGCGACATTCTTGGGAACTTGAGTCCAGAGTGAGACCCAAGAATTCCTGGACCCTGGTTGGTTCCAGTTTTGACTTTTGAAGGTTCACCAGCCAGCCTAGTTTTTTCAAAATGTCTATCACTCTTTGGCATTGCTGACTGCAGAGTTGGGCCGAGCTGCTTACAATCAAAAAGTCGTCCAAATATGGAACGATTAAGAAGTCCTCTTCCCTTAGATGTGCCATCATCTCTGCTACCAATTTGGTGAAGATGCGAGGCGCAATTGATATGCCAAAGGGAAGGGCTCTGTATTGGTATTCCCTTATCTGCCCCTTTATGACCACTGCCAGTCTGAGGAATTTTTGAGAATCCTTGTGGATGGGGACGTGATAATACGCGTCGCTGAGATCTAGAACTACCATAAAACAGTTCGGAAACAGGTTTTTTTTATTGTCGACTTTATTGATTCCATTTTGAATCGTTTGTTCTTTACGTAAGTGTTTAATTTCCGTAAGTTTATTATGGTCCGGAAAGACCCGTCTGGTTTGGGAACCAGGAATAATGGGGAGTAGAAACCCTTCTTTCTCTCCAGAGGGGGAACTTCCAGGATGACATTTTTGTCCAATAATTTTAGGATTTCGAGTTCTAGAGCTTCTTGTTGTTGGGTAGAAGACCTCAGTGGAGTTACTACATAGTGTCGGGGGGGTAGGGAAAAAAAAATCTATTTGAAGCCCTGTGTTTATCAGATTCAGTATCCAGGGGCTGGTAGTAATTTTTTCCCAGGCCGGGAGGAATTGAGACAACCTCCCTCCCACCCTGGGGGAGACGTCACTTAGGGGGGGGTTTCTTATCGCGTGGGGAACTACCGAAGAGGAACCCTCTTTCTCTTCTTTTCCCATCGTCCCAGCGGTTTTGTTCTCTTGGCGGTCTTCTCCTGAAAAATTTCCTACTCCGAAAGGGCCGCTTACTGAACGTTGGAGTCAGGTTGGGGAACCCCTTCTTTTTATCACCTGCTTTTTGCAGGATATCGTCTAGAGTCTCTCCAAAGAGAAACTTGCCCTCACACGGGATAGAACACAGTTTGTGTTTAGTTTGTAAATCTCCTGGCCAGCTTTTTAGCCACAGGGTTCTGCGTGCTGCATTCGAGAGGGCTGCAGATTTTGACGTTAATTTGATTGAGTCGGCAGACGAATCAGCTAGAAATGCTGCGGCACCTCTAATCATAGGAATAGAGTCTAACACTTTATTTCTGGGTACCCCATCCCTCAGCTGTTTCTCTAAGTTGTCAATCCAGATCATAAGGGAGCGTGACGTGCAAGCCGCTGCTATGGCCGGTCTCAAGCATCCTCCTGCCGACTCCCAGGCACCTTTAAGAAAGGGGTCGGCTCTCTTGTCAAGAGGATCTTTTAGGGTTCCCATATCTTCAAATGGTAACGCGTATCTTTTTGAGGCTTTAGCTACCGCCACGTCGAGTTTGGGAGCCTTATCCCATGAAGTGGAAGATTCCTCTTCAAAGGGATATTTTCTTTTAATAGAGGGAACTGATGCATTTTTCCTCTCTGGTTTTTCCCACTCTTTTTTGATTAATGTTTGTATATTTTCATTTAGGGGAAAAACTTTCCGCTTTTTTTGGCATAGTCCTCCGAACATGACATCCTGAACTGTTTTGTCAGGACGAGGGTCCAATACCCCCATTGTCGACCTCACTGCTTTAACAAGGCCGTCAACCTCATCTAAGGGAAAACAATGACGACCTCCCCTTTCGTCATCTGAGGAAGAGAAGGAGGAGTTCTGTGTATCTGAGTTTACAATATCAGAGCTGGAGGAATCAGAATTCCTATAAGGATTAGGTTTTCCCCTACTGACTTTCCTTTCTCCTTTAACCCCTTCACCCCCAAGGGTGGTTTGCACGTTATGGACCGGGCCAATTTTTACAATTCTGATCACTGTCCCTTTATGAGGTTATAACTCTGGAATGCTTCAACGGATCCTGGTGATTCTGACAGTGTTTTCTCGTGACATTGTACTTCATGATAGTGGTAAAATTTCTTTGATATTACCTGCGTTTATTTGTGAAAAAAATGGAAATTTGGCGAAAATTTTGAAAATTTCGCAATTTTCCAAATTTGAAATTTTATGCAATTAAATCACAGTGATATGTCACACAAAATACTTAATAAGTAACATTTCCCACATGTCTACTTTACATCAGCACCATTTTGGAACCAAATTTTTTTTTTGTTAGGGAGTTATAAGGGTTAAAAGTTGACCAGCAATTTCTCATTTTTACAACACCATTTTTTTTTTAGGGACCACATCTCATTTGAAGTCATTTTGAGGGGTCTATATGATAGAAATTACCCAAGTGTGACACCATTCTAAAAACTACACCCCTCAAGGTGCTCAAAACCACATTCAAAAAGTTTATTAACCCTTCAGGTGTTTCACAGGAATTTTTGGAATGTTTAAATAAAAGTGAACATTTAACTTTTTTTCACACAAAATTTACTTCAGCTCCAATTTGTTTTATTTTAACAAGGGTAACAGGAAAAAATGGACCCCAAAAGATGTTATACAATTTGTCCTGAGTACGCCGATACTCCATATGTAGGGGTAAACCACTGTTTGGGCGCATGACAGAGCTCGGAAGCGAAGGAGCGCTGTTTGACTTTTCACTGCAAAATTGACAGGAATTGAGATGGGACGCCATGTTGCGTTTGGAGATCCACTGATGTGCCTAAACATTGAAACCCCCCACAAGTGACACCATTTTGGAAAGTAGACCCCCTAAGGAACTTATCTAGATGTGTGGTGAGCACTTTGACCCACCAAGTGCTTCACAGAAGTTTATAATGCAGAACCGTAAAAATAAAAAATCATATTTTTTCACAAAAATGATCTTTTTGCCCCCAATTTTTTATTTTCCCAAGGGTAAGAGAAGAAATTGGACCCCAAAAGTTGTTGTACAATTTGTCCTGAGTACGCTGATACCCCATATGTGGGGGTAAACCACTGTTTGGGCGCATGGGAGAGCTCGGAAGGGAAGGAGCACCGTTTGACTTTTCACTGCAAAATTGACAGGAATTGAGATGGGACGCCATGTTGCGTTTGGAGAGCCACTGATGTGCCTAAACATTGAAACCCCCCACAAGTGACACCATTTTGGAAAGTAGACCCCCTAAGGAACTTATCTAGATGTGTGGTGAGCACTTTGACCCACCAAGTGCTTCACAGAAGTTTATAATGCAGAGCCGTAAAAATAAAACAACATTTTTTTCCCACAAAAATTATTTTTTAGCCCCCAGTTTTGTATTTTCCCGAGGGTAACAGGAGAAATTAGACCCCAATAGTTGTTGCCAATTTGCCCTGAGTACGCTGATACCCCATATGTGGGGGGGGGAACCACCGTTTGGGCACATGGAAGGGCTCGGAAGGGATGGAGCGCCATTTGGAATGCAGACTTAGATGGAATGGTCTGCAGGCATCACATTGCGTTTGCAGAGCCCCTAATGTACCTAAACAGTAAAACCCCCCCAAAAGTGACACCATTTTGGAAAGTAGACCCCCTAAGGAACTCATCTAGATGTGTTGTGAGAGCTTTGAACCCCCAAGTGTTTCACTACAGTTTATAACGCAGAGCCGTGCAAATAAAAAATATTTTTTTTCCACAAAAATTATTTTTTAGCCCCCAGTTTTGTATTTTTCCAAGGGTAACAGGAGAAATTGGACCCTATATATTGTTGTCCAATTTGTCCTGAGTACGCTGATACCTGATATCTGGGGGAGAAACCACCGTTTGAGCGCATGGCAGACCTCGGAAGGGAAGGATCATCATTTGCAATGCAGACTTAGATGGATTGGTCTACAGGCGTCACATTGCGTTTGCAGAGCCCCTAATGTACCTAAACAGTAGAAACCCCCCACAAGTGACCCAATATTTGAAACTAGACCCCCCAAGGAACTTATCTAGTTGTGTTGTGAGAACTTTGAACCCCCAAGTGTTTCACTACAGTTTATAACGCAGAGCGGTGAAGATAAAAAAAATAAAAAATTTCCCCAAAAAATTATTTTTTAGCCCCCAGTTTTGTATTTTCCCGAGGGTAACAGGAGAAATTGGACCCCAAAAGTTGTTGTCCAATTTGTCTTGAGTACGCTGATACCCCATATGTGGGGGGGAACCACCGTTTGGGCGCATGGGAGGGCTCGGAAAGGAAGGAGCGCCATTTGGAATGCAGACTTAGATGGAATGGTCTGCAGGCGTCACATTGCGTTTGCAGAGCCCCTAATGTACCTAAACAGTAGAAACCCCCCACAAGTGACACCATTTTGGAAAGTAGAACCCCTAAGGAACTCATCTAGATGTGTTGTGAGAGCTTTGAACCCCCAAGTGTTTCACTACAGTTTATAACGCAGATCCATGCAAATAAAAAAAAAAATTTTTTCCACAAAAATTATTTTTTAGCCCCTAGTTTTGTATTTTCCCAAGGGTAACAGGAGAAATTGGACCCCAAAAGTTGTTCTCCAATGTGTTCCGAGTACGCTGATGCCCCATATGCTGGGGTAAACCCCTGTTTGGGCGCACGGGAGAGCTTGGAAGGGAAGAAGCACTGTTTTACTTTTTCAACGCAGAATTGGCTGGAATTGAAATCGGACGCCATGTCACGTTTGGAGAGCCCCTGATTTGCCTAAACAGTGGAAACCCCCCAATTATAACTGAAACCCTAATCCAAACACACCCCTAACCCTAATCCCAACGGTAACCCTAACCACACCTCTAACCCAGACACACCCCTAACCCTAATCCCAACCCTATTCCCAACCGTAAATGTAATCCAAACCCTAACCCTAACTTTAGCCCCAACTCTAGCCCTAATCCTAACCCTAGCCCTTACCCTATTGGGAAAATGGAAATAAATACATTTTTTACATTTTTTTAATTTTTCCCTAACTAAGCGGGTGATGAAGGGGGGTTTGATTTACTTTTATAGCGGGTTATTTAGCGGATTTTTATGATTGGCAGCCGTCACACACTGAAAGACGCTTTTTATTACAAAAAATATTTTTTGCGTTACCACATTTTGAGAGCTATAATTTTTCCATATTTGAGACCACAGAGTCATGTGAGGTCTTTTTTTTTGTGGGACGAGTTGACGTTTTTATTGGTAACATGTTCGGGCACGGGATATTTTTTTGATCGCTTTTTATTCCGATTTTTGTGAGGCAGAATGACCAAAAACCAGCTATTCATGAATTTCTTTTGGGGGAGGCGTTTCTACCGTTCCACATTTGGTAAAATTGATAAAGCAGTTTTATTCGTCAGGTCAGTACGATTACAGCGATATCTCATTTATATAATTTTTTTTTTTTTGGGCGCTTTTATACGATAAAAGCTATTTTATAGAAAAAATAATTATTTTGGCATCGCTTTATTCTGAGGACTATAACTTTTTTATTTTTTCGCTCATGATGCTGTATGGCAGCTCGTTTTTTGCGGGACAAGATGACGTTTTCAGTGGTACCATGGTTATTTATATCCGTCTTTTTGATCGCGTGTTATTCCACTTTTTGTTCGGCGGTATGAGAATAAAGCGTTGTTTTTTGCCTCGGTTTTTTTTTTTTTTTTTTTACTGAAGGGGTTAACTAGTGATATAGTTTTATAGGTGGGGTCGTTACGGACGCGGCGATACTAAATATGTGTACTTTTATTGTTTCATTTTTTTTTTATTTAGATAAAGAAATGTATTTATGGGAATAATTTTTTTTTTTTTTATTTATTTAGGATTTTTTTTTTTATTTTCACATGTGGACGTTTTTTTTTTACTTTTTTACTTTGTCCCAGGGGGGGACATCACAGATCGATGATCTGGCAGTGTGCACAGCACTCTGCCAGATCTGCGATCTGCTGTGCAGGGCTGCAGGCTTACCAAGTGTCTGCTCTGAGCAGACACTTGGTAAGCCACCTCCCTCCCTGCAGGACCCGGATGCCGCGGCCATCTTGGATCCGGGACCTGCGGCGAGGAGGGAGGTAGGAGACCCTCAGAGTAACGCGATCACATCGCGTTGCTCCGGGGGTCTCAGGGAAGCACGCAGGGAGCCCCCTCCCTGCGCGATGCTTCCCTATACCGCCGGCACACCGCGATCATGTTTGATCGCGGTGTGCCGGGGGTTAATGTGCCGGGGGCGGTCCGTGACCACTCCTGGCACATAGTGCCGGATGTCAGCTGCGATAGTCAGCTGACACCCGGCCGCGATCGGCCGCGCTCCCCCCGTGAGCGCGGCCGATCGCGTATGACGTACTATTCCGTCCTTGGGAAGTAGGGCCCACCCCACATGGACGGAATAGTACGTCTAATGACAGAAAGGGGTTAAGGGTTTTAAACACAGATTCTACCTCTGTTTTAATTATGGACCGTAACTCAGAGGCAAAGTTTGGAGTCTCCTCGCAGAGGACTTGACCAATACACGAATCACATAACTTTTTATCCCAAGATTGCGGTAATTCTTTATCGCACAATGGGCAGGTTATGTGCTTTGTTTTTGCCGTTCTCTTCCTTGCCTAGGATAAAGGAGAAGAGGGACCCCAATTACAAAAAAAAAAATGAGCTTTCACGAAGATCACTCACCAATCAGACGCAGCCACAGGTACCGGTTCTGGAGGAGGGGTAGGATCTTGAAGAGAGTTCCGTAGATGGTAGCTGATTCACCACGCTGGAAGTCTTGCTACGTTGTGTGGAATGGCTACCAGACCGAGAACTCCGGGTGCCCGCAGAGGTTCGCTTCTTTTGCGCGTCCGGTTTCGGTCGTTGATGGTGGCGCTGCTGCGGCGGTGGCTGGAGCTGCTGATCGCTGTCTTCCATGGCTATATTACCCTGGGACGGCATGCAGCAAGGAGCTCCTATGTGCACCATCTTTTAAGCAGAGCGCTCATTATTAGCCCCTCTGTGGCTGCATCGATGAGGAAGCGATCATCATTTTTTTTTTTTTTTTTTTTTTTCAAAAATGCTACTGCGCATGCGCGCGCAGTCAGGGACCCGGAAATGAAGTAATCCGGTTCCGGGGCAGCGCCATCTTGGTACACCTTTGTTACAGCGCTGCCCCCGAACCGGAAGTCGTCCTATCACCTCCGGTGCGGCGCCATCTTGGAAACGTCAGCGTCCTGAGTGCGGCCGAATGCCGGGAGCCCCAACACCTATCCGGAGTGGCGGCTGCGCTTCCCCCCGCTCACGCTGAGGACCCGTCGGTCGTAGCCGTGGCGGCTTCGGACACCGCACCAGCCGTGGCAGGGGCCTCCCCGCTGCCAGGACTCGGACTGGCCGGCTCCGGATTTCCAGGCTTCTTCACAGTTCTTCTCAGGTACCGTCCAGAAGGTTCCCCGTCAGGGACAGGAAACCAAACTGATGCAGGGGAGAGGTACCGCCCTTTTATCCTGTAGGTTTCCTGTCCCTGAAGGGCGGATCCCCTCTCTCTGGTGTGCTGTCATGGGCGACTGAGAAACAGGATTCTTCCCACCAGAGAGGTGCCGATTCGCCACAAGGTGCCAAAGGCAGACATGCCGTCCCTGGTAACCATAGTACAATAGACTTATGAGACGAGAATCTGTCTACTGGATGTTAATCAAGGAAACCAGCCTGATTGTCACATGTGGAATTGGGAAGGATTTTTTCCTTCCACCTCTTGGTATTTTCTGCTCCCAGGACAGTAGTATGTCCCTTTATAGGTTGAGAAAAACTGTTCCATTCGGAAGAACTGCTAATTTACTCAGCCAATTCAAGCAAAGCTGCTTGCTCAGCTAAGCCCTGTTGTAAAGAATGAATCAACAGAAGTTGGAACTGGGTACAAAACCACTAGGACTCTAAAAGCCAGAGTTGGGGCCCAAGACAAGAAATGTGAAATGGTAGACCCACGATATACCTTGTGCGTGGCTGCATAACCCAAATCAGAAGGTCTAACCCAGAGCCAAAAAAGAAAACACCAAGCCCGAAGTACTAGGAAGCACAGAGGTACTATGATACCCCCTGAGGCACAGGGGCACTGAAGCAATAAGATGCCCGTAAGCACACATTTTGATGCATGGAGGGGCTATTGATGCAAATGTGAAGCAAAAAAGCACAATGAAGCACCATGATGCGACATGATGCAATACGATGCAACACGATGCACAGTGAACCATGATGCACAGAGGCAACATGAGACACCATAATACAACATGAAGCACAGAGGCACTATAATGCAATATGATACACAGAGGCACTCGATATGATGCGTAGAGGCACTAAGATGCAACACGATGCACTCAATATGATGCATAAAAGCACAATGATGCAACATGAAGCAGAGGTACTCAATATGATGCATAAAGGCACTATAATGCAACATGCTGCACAGCTGCACTCAATATGATGCATAGAGGCACTGATGCAATATGAAGCACAGATGCACTCAATATGATGCATAAAGGCACTATGATGCAACATTATGCACAGAGGCTCTCAATATGATACATAGAGGCACAATAATGCAATATGAAGCACAGAGGCACCCAGTATGATGCATAGATGCACTATGATACAACATGACACCCAGAGGCACTCAGTACAATGCATAGAGTCACCATGATGCAAAACAACGCGCAGAGGCACTCAATACGATGCCTAGAGGTACCATGATGCAACATGATACATAGAGGCATGCAATATAATGCATAAAAGCACTATGATGCAATATGATACACAGACATGCCTTATAATGCATAGAGGCACCATGATGCAATATGATGCACAGAGGCACTTAGTATGATGCATAGAGGCACCATGATGCCATATGACGCAGAGGCACTCAGTAAGATGCATAGAGGCACCATGCCGCAATATGATGCACAGAGGCACGCAATATAAGGCATAGAGGCACCATGATGTATTATGATACGTAGAGGCATGTAATATAATGCATAGAAGCACTATGATGCGACATGATACAGAGACACGCGAAATAATGCATAGAAGCAATATGATACAGACACGCAATATAATGCATAGAGCGACCATGACACGCAGGGGCACTCGGTAAGGTGCATAGGAGGCTCTAAGATGCAATATGACACACAGAGGCACTCAATACGATGTATAGAGGAACCATGATGCAACGTGTTGCACTCAATATAATGCATAAAAGTATCATGATGCCATATTATGTTCAGCCACACACACACAATATAAAGCATAGAGCTACAGTCATGCTTGAAAACCGGCCCATAGTTACAAGCAAAAGAGCAATCTCTCAGAGATACGGATAAGCCTCCACTTTGAATAGTATATCTCATTTGTCAGACTGACCCCACCCGAAGGAGCCAACTAATGAGCCGCAGCTGAAGGGCAGTCTTCATGGAGACAAAGTGCTCCATTAACACTATATGTCCTCCCAAGGCATATAGTAGTTAAGTTGCAAAGAAAAGTGAGACACCCGTTTATCAGACCCCCCCCCCAAAAAAAAAAAAAAAAAAAAAAAGAAAAAAAAATGAAAGCCATGCTTCCTCACTTTGAAGTCTAATCATAAGGCTCTGCGCAGACAAGACATGCAACTAACTTAAGCCAAATCACGAGATGCAGCCTGGACATATGGCCTTATTATAGCCTAGAGGTCCAAGGTCTGGCTGTGTATATGTGAAAACATACCTCGCATATGAAGCTCTAGCACAGCTTTGCACAAAGGCATGAGCTATCAACAGAACATTCCACCATGCACTTACCTGTGCTGGCTCCATACCTGCTAAAAAACAGGGGGAGCTGGTGACGCCGAGAGCCCATCATGAGGGGAAGTGGCGTCCCATCAGGAGTGCTGCATTGCTGTCAATGATTTTCTCTCCCCCATGAGGTCCAGGCCTGGCACTGAAGTAGCGGTGGCTTGCCAGCCGGCGTTGGCGCAGAGTGCCACCATTGCGGGCGGAAGCGCTACACCCAGGAGCCTCTTCACTGGTCTCTGTGGCTGAGGGACTCCCCCCAGAAGGGTTTCAGCCCCGGGCTCAGCTCCGGTGTTTCCCTGGAGAAGATTCTGGGAGAGGCAGCATGCGGCTTTGCTTTTTTTTTTTTTTTTTTCTGCACACCCGGGGCCCTGGCTTTTGCAGATTGCTGGCTTACGCTTCAGGGGGGAGAGCGACACTCTCCCCGTAACCACAGAGGGACCCCCCTGTATGTTTATCGCTGCTGCGGCATCCTTTTTTTTTTGCGGCTAGTGCTGCGGTTTGCGAAGCGGCCTGTGCCGCGGCTCGTGCTGCAGTTCCTTTACCGACGGATTACTGAAGCAGCCTCTTTTTATGCGGCGGTGATTCCCGCCGCTTGATTCAATTACGCGCCTGCGCAGAAGCGCCTCTTCTGGCGCCTGCGTAGGAACGCTGTCTGCTGGCGCCTGCGGAGTGTGCCATTATCGCTCTTTCCAACGTGCAGTTTCAAGATGGTGCCGCACATGACCCGCTGCCCACCGGAGCTCCCGGTCTCTTTGCAGCCTGCAGCCTGCCCTAACGCGTGGTCCCTGCACGCCGGTCGGCTATGCAGTGTGCAGGCTGACGCTTCCAAAGGGAGAGCCGCGCCGCTCCTCCCGCAACCAGAGGGACCCCCCTGGATGTTGCCGCTGCTGCATCTTACCTGGGGAGGAGACCGCTAACTCCATGTCACCTCCCACACACACGCTAGAGGCCTACTAGCCCCAGCGGTGGCGCCTCGGGTCACCACACCAGCCGAGACAGAGGGACCCCAGCTGCCTGAGTCGGACTGATTGGCCCCGGAATCCCACGACGATCTTCCTTCTGGTAAGTCTGTAGGTCTCCCATCAAGGACAGGAAACCAACTGATGCGGGCGAGTGGTACCGCCCTTTTTATCTGTAGGTTTCCTGTCCTTGGTGGGCGGATCCCCTCTCTCCGTGGTGCCCTCATGGGCGACAGAGAAAAAAAGAGGAGGTGTAAACAAGGGAATATATCCTGAGTATTACCTTCCAGGGTTGCCACGTTCGGTTACACTAAATTGTGTTGAGGCACAAGGCACTTTGGCCTATATACAAAAAACACATTCTTTGTGTATATAGGATTTTTATATTTTTGCACAGTTGCACTTTTTTACTTGCACCTTTGTGGGATTTATCATATGTAAACAGGGTTGTCATTACGTTGTATATTGGAGCATATATATAAGTTGGCTCCTAGTCCTATTAGGCGCACGTATGCTTGATTAAAGGGACACTGTCACCCCCTCCAGCCGTTAGAAACTAAAAGAGCCACCTTGTGCAGCAGTAAAGCTGCATTCTACCAATGTGGCTCATTTAGTTTTTGTTGCTGTTATTCCACAAATAAAGGTATTTATAATTCTGCCCAAATACCTTTCTTTAGACCTGGAGGCAGGTCTGAACCCCCCTCTTTGAAGCGCCAAACTGCCGTCAGTCATATCTTCTGGGGCGCTGGTCGCCGCCCCCTCAGCGCTGTTTTCCTCGGACATCCGGCGCCTGCGCTGTGCTCTTCTGCCTTGAGCAGGCGCATTGAGCATTGGCCGTCTGACCTCACCTGCTGGGTTGCAGAATGCGCCTGTGCGGGCAGTGCGGCCACCCAGCTACTGAATCCCCGCCCCGCAGTGTGTTATGCATTATGCACAGTGCGGGGCTGGAAGGCGGGGGACCTGGGGGAGCGTCTGACAAGCGCAGTGCGCATGCCCAGGAATCCCAGCCCCGCACTGTGCATAATGCATAACACTGCGGGGATTCAGTAGCTGGGTGGCCGCACTGCCCGCACAGGCGCAGTCTGCAACCCAGCAGGTGAGGTCAGACAGCCAATGCTCAATGCGCCTGCCCAAGGCAGAAGAGCACAGCGCAGGCGCCGGATGTCCGAGGAAAACAGCGCTGAGGGGGCGGCGACCAGCGCCCCAGAAGATATGACTGACGGCAGTTTGGCGCTTCAAAGAGGGGGGGGTTCAGACCAGACTCCAGGTCTAAAGAAAGGTATTTGGGCAGAATTATAAATACCTTTATTTGGGGAATAACAGCAACAAAAACTAAAAGCCACCTTGGTAGAATGCAGCTTTACTGCTGCACAAGGTGGCTCTTTTAGTTTATAACGGCTGGAGGGGGTGACAGTGTCCCTTTAATGTTGTTGCCAGCTTTATATAATAAAGGCATTTTATAATTTATTCCCTGTTTGAGGTTTCTCTGTGGATCTATTGTCTGGTTGTTTGGGCTGTTCTCCATGTGGATGACCTGCAGTGTAAAGTATGGAGGATGACGGAACAACAGCTGTCCAATCAGGAACAAGGCAGCAAGCAGCAGCTAGTGATCCCTTCCTCCCAGTGATGCAGTAAGTGTCCACAGCAGTCGATGCACACTGGTGATCTGCATCCCCCGGACACCTCACCGGAAAACCACCGCTCCATCCAATGCAGAGGAAACTCAGAACATTTCAGCGAATAATCCCGAGACGTCTAATAACCTTACCAATTCCAGTAACTGGGCAGCACCGCGTCTTGGGGGTCTTATTATTCTGCTTCAGACGTTCCTTGTTGCAAATCTCCTGTACCTTGTACTGAGAATAAAGGATTTACATCTGATGGACAAGCAGCCCGGGTGGTTCATGGGGTCAGAGGCAGAGCACAGACCACCGCAGACGGTGCAGCAGTGCTGGAGTCACTGACATGAGAGCGCGGAAGAGCAGAGAGCGCCGCTGCAGAGCATGTTACATCTACACGTGCTGCATCGGTGCCGGGAACGGCCACTCACCTAGTCACTGGCCCCAGCAGTCACGTGCCAAACATGCAAGCACCAGCACCGGGGACACCGACGCTGCGGGAAACGGGACACTCAGCTGCAGGAGAACGTCAGATCACAGATTCCCACTGTGACAAGAGTGATGTTTGCCGTATCTGTATAGTGGTCACTGGAGAGAGGACAGAGCAACGCGCCCAGCCACCGCCGGCTTCCCACGCGCCCAGCCACCGCCGGCCTCCCACAGCCATCACCAGTCCCACAGCCACCACCAGACTCCCACAGCCACCACCAGACTCCCACACTGCCACAAGCTCACAGCCTCCACGGGACGACCACAGCCTCCACAGCTCTTGGACACACCCTTTAATCATTGTAAAATAAAGAGTTTGTCAACTTTACAACAGAATGGACCCCTACAAGTGTCAAAACAAAACCGCAGATGACGCCGGACCCCTACAGGTGTCAGACCCCACCGCAGAGGACGCCGGACCCCTACAGGTATCAGACCCCACCGCAGAGGAAGCCGGACCCCTACAGGTATCAGACCCCACCGCAGATGACGCCGGACCCCTACAGGTATCAGACCCCACCGCAGATTACGCCGGACCCCTACAGGTATCAGACCCCACCGCAGAGGACGCCGGACCCCTACAGGCATCAGACCCCACCGCAGAGGACGCCGGACCCCTACAGGCATCAGACCCCACCGCAGAGGACGCCGGACCCCTACAGGCATCAGACCCCACCGCAGATGACGCCGGACCCCTACAGGCATCAGACCCCACCGCAGATGACGCCGGACCCCTACAGGTATCAGACCCCACCGCAGAGGACGCCGGACCCCTACAGGTATCAGACCCCACCGCAGATGACGCCGGACCCCTACAGGTATCAGACCCCACCGCAGATGACGCCGGACCCCTACAGGTATCAGACCCCACCGCAGATGACGCCAGACCCCTACAGGTATCAGACCCCACCGCAGATGACGCCAGACCCCTACAGGTATCAGACCCCACCGCAGATGACGCCAGACCCCTACAGGTATCAGACCCCACCGCAGATGACGCCAGACCCCTACAGGTATCAGACCCCACCGCAGATGACGCCAGACCCCTACAGGTATCAGACCCCACCGCAGATGACGCCAGACCCCTACAGGTATCAGACCCCACCGCAGATGACGCCAGACCCCTACAGGTATCAGACCCCACCGCAGATGACGCCAGACCCCTACAGGTATCAGACCCCACCGCAGATGACGCCAGACCCCTACAGGTATCAGACCCCACCGCAGATGACGCCGGACCCCTACAGGTATCAGACCCCACCGCAGATGACGCCAGACCCCTACAGGTATCAGACCCCACCGCAGAGGACGCCGGACCCCTACAGGTATCAGACCCCACCGCAGATGACGCCAGACCCCTACAGGTATCAGACCCCACCGCAGATGACGCCAGACCCCTACAGGTATCAGACCCCACCGCAGATGACGCCGGACCCCTACAGGTATCAGACCCCACCGCAGATGACGCCAGACCCCTACAGGTATCAGACCCCACCGCAGATGACGCCAGACCCCTACAGGTATCAGACCCCACCGCAGATGACGCCGGACCCCTACAGGTATCAGACCCGACCGCAGATGATGCCGGACCCCTACAGGAATCAGACCCCACCGCAGATGATGCCGGACCCCTACAGGTGTCAGACCCCACCGCAGATGACGCCGGACCCCTACAGGTGTCAGACCCCACCGCAGATGAAGCCGGACCCCTACAGGTATCAGACCCGACCGCAGATGACGCCGGACCCCTACAGGAATCAGACCCCACCGCAGATGATGCCGGACCCCTACAGGTGTCAGACCCCACCGCAGATGACGCCAGACCCCTACAGGTATCAGACCCCACCGCAGATGACGCCGGACCCCTACAGGTGTCAGACCCACTCACAGATGACCCCATGGCGGCCACCTCTCGGATACCGGCAGAACCCTTCCGGTGACTGACAGCACTCCGTTTACGCGCCGGTGATTTCTGCCTCTGCTGTGCGGTATAATCTGGCGCATATATAACGCAGGGTGTGATCGCTGCCCCATCACAGCGCGACCTCGGCCACTATATACAGCGTCCTGTGTGCGGTCAGAGCTCCGCAGACTGCACGGTACATGTGTGGGGGACTCTGCCCGGAGACCCCCGGCTTCCCCTCCAGCCCGAGCACCGCAGATCACGTGGCCAGCGCTACCTACTGCCTAGTGTTACCATGACAACCGCACAACTCAGGCTACGCGGCCTCTGCCCCCGCACCACGCTGCCCTCTGGCCCCTGACCGCTCCGCTTACCGTCAGTCCACCCGGGGACGGAGCGGGGCGCAGGCAGGATACCCGTCTTCTTCCGCCGAGTCCGGAGTCCTGCTAAAACTTTCCAGCCATCAGCGGAGAGAGAACACAGAAATGATGTTACGGAACGCAAGACGGTACAAACTTGGCCCAATCGCGATACTGAGGCGGGGCTAAGAATCTCATCCATCCGATCATTGGCCATACCTGAGAATGTGAGCATGAAGGTAGCCAATCCGGAGCGGAGGGGCGGGGCTTATGTGTCTGACTGAAGCTGAGGTGACGGAGAGGCGGGAAAATGACGGGAGAAGAAGAGGACAGCGGAGAGGAGGCGTCACTGCTGAGACGTGCGCAGCCGCAGACAATGACATGTAGCTTAGCTGTATGTACATATAGCTCTATACACTGCACTCAGGCTATATACCTGTATATGGGGGCGTAGACATGTAGCTGTATGTACATATAGCTCTATACACTGCACTCAGGATATATACCTGTATATGGGGGCGCAGACATGTAGCTGTATGTACATATAGCTCTATACACTGCACTCAGGATATATACCTGTATATGGGGGCGCAGACATGTAGCTGTATGTACATATAGCTCTATACACTGCACTCAGGATATATATACCTGTATAGGGGGGCGCAGACATGTAGCTGTACTAATGTACATATAGCTCTATACACTGCACTCAGGATATATACCTGTATATGAGGGCGCAGACATGTAGCTGTACTAATGTACATATAGCTCTATATACTGCACTCAGGATATATACCTGTATATGGGGGCGCAGACATGTAGCTGTACTAATGTACATATAGCTCTATACACTGCACTCAGGCTATATACCTGTATATGGGGGCGTAGACATGTAGCTGTATGTACATATAGCTCTATACACTGCACTCAGGATATATATACCTGTATAGGGGGGCGCAGACATGTAGCTGTACTAATGTACATATAGCTCTATACACTGCACTCAGGATATATACCTGTATATGAGGGCGCAGACATGTAGCTGTACTAATGTACATATAGCTCTGTACACTCTGCACTCAGGATATATACTTGTATATGAGGGCGCAGACATGTAGCTGTACTAATGTACATATAGCTCTATACACTGCACTCAGGATATATACCTGTATATGGGGGCGCAGACATGTAGCTGTACTAATGTACATATAGCTCTATACACTGCACTCAGGATATATACTTGTATATGAGGGCGCAGACATGTAGCTGTACTAATGTACATATAGCTCTATACACTGCACTCAGGATATATACTTGTATATGAGGGCGCAGACATGTAGCTGTACTAATGTACATATAGCTCTGTACACTCTGCACTCAGGATATATACCTGTATATGAGGGCGCAGACATGTAGCTGTACTAATGTACATATAGCTCTATACACTCTGCACTCAGGATATATACCTGTATATGGGGGCGTAGACATGTAGCTGTACTAATGTACATATAGCTCTGTGCACTCTGCACTCAGGATATATACCTGTATATGGGGGCGCAGACATGTAGCTGTACTAATGTACATATAGCTCTATACACTGCACTCAGGATATATACCTGTATATGGGGGCGCAGACATGTAGCTGTACTAATGTACATATAGCTCTATACACTCTGCACTCAGGATATATACCTGTATATGGGAGCACAGACATGTAGCTGTACTAATGTACATATAGCTCTATACACTGCACTCAGGATATTTACCTGTATATGAGGGCGCAGACATGTAGCTGTACTAATGTACATATAGCTCTATACACACTGCACTCAGGATATATACCTGTATATGGGAGCGCAGACATGTAGCTGTATGTACATATAGCTCTATACACTGCACTCAGGATATATATACCTGTATAGGGGGGCGCAGACATGTAGCTGTACTAATGTACATATAGCTCTATACACTGCACTCAGGCTATATACCTGTATATGAGGGCGCAGACATGTAGCTGTACTAATGTACATATAGCTCTATACACTCTGCACTCAGGCTATATACCTGTATATGAGGGCGCAGACATGTAGCTGTACTAATGTACATATAGCTCTATACACTCTGCACTCAGGATATATACCTGTATATCGGGGCGCAGACATGTAGCTGTACTAATGTACATATAGCTCTATACACTCTGCACTCAGGATATATACCTGTATATGGGGGCGCAGACATGTAGCTGTACTAATGTACATATAGCTCTATACACACTGCACTCAGGCTATATACCTGTATATGAGGGCGCAGACATGTAGCTGTACTAATGTACATATAGCTCTATACACTCTGCACTCAGGATATATACCTGTATATGGGGGCACAGACATGTAGCTGTACTAATGTACATATAGCTCTATACACTCTGCACTCAGGATATATACCTGTATATGGGGGCGCAGACATGTAGCTGTACTAATGTACATATAGCTCTATACACTGCACTCAGGATATATACCTGTATATGGGGGCGCAGACATGTAGCTGTACTAATGTACATATAGCTCTATACACACTGCACTCAGGCTATATACCTGTATATGGGGGCGCAGACATGTAGCTGTACTAATGTACATATAGCTCTATACACACTGCACTCAGGCTATATACCTGTATATGAGGGCGCAGACATGTAGCTGTACTAATGTACATATAGCTCTATACACTCTGCACTCAGGATATATATACCTGTATAGGGGGGCGCAGACATGTAGCTGTACTAATGTACATATAGCTCTATACACTGCACTCAGGATATATACCTGTATATGGGGGCGCAGACATGTAGCTGTACTAATGTACATATAGCTCTATACACACTGCACTCAGGCTATATACCTGTATATGGGGGCGCAGACATGTAGCTGTACTAATGTACATATAGCTCTATACACACTGCACTCAGGCTATATACCTGTATATGAGGGCGCAGACATGTAGCTGTACTAATGTACATATAGCTCTATACACTCTGCACTCAGGATATATATACCTGTATAGGGGGGCGCAGACATGTAGCTGTACTAATGTACATATAGCTCTATACACTGCACTCAGGCTATATACCTGTATATGAGGGCGCAGACATGTAGCTGTACTAATGTACATATAGCTCTGTACACTCTGCACTCAGGATATATACCTGTATATGGGGGCGTAGACATGTAGCTGTATGTACATATAGCTCTATACACTGCACTCAGGATATATATACCTGTATAGGGGGGCGCAGACATGTAGCTGTACTAATGTACATATAGCTCTGTACACTCTGCACTCAGGATATATACCTGTATATGGGGGCGCAGACATGTAGCTGTACTAATGTACATATAGCTCTATACACACTGCACTCAGGATATATACCTGTATATGGGAGCGCAGACATGTAGCTGTACTAATGTACATATAGCTCTGTACACTCTGCACTCAGGATATATACCTGTATATGGGGGCGTAGACATGTAGCTGTATGTACATATAGCTCTATACACTGCACTCAGGATATATATACCTGTATAGGGGGGCGCAGACATGTAGCTGTACTAATGTACATATAGCTCTATACACTGCACTCAGGATATATACTTGTATATGAGGGCGCAGACATGTAGCTGTACTAATGTACATATAGCTCTATACACACTGCACTCAGGATATATACCTGTATATGGGGGCGTAGACATGTAGCTGTACTAATGTACATATAGCTCTATACACTCTGCACTCAGGATATATACCTGTATATGGGAGCGCAGACATGTAGCTGTACTAATGTACATATAGCTCTATACACTGCACTCAGGATATATACTTGTATATGAGGGCGCAGACATGTAGCTGTACTAATGTACATATAGCTCTATACACTGCACTCAGGATATATACCTGTATATGAGGGCGCAGACATGTAGCTGTACTAATGTACATATAGCTCTATACACACTGCACTCAGGATATATACCTGTATATGGGAGCGCAGACATGTAGCTGTACTAATGTACATATAGCTCTGTACACTCTGCACTCAGGCTATATACCTGTATATGGGGGCGTAGACATGTAGCTGTATGTACATATAGCTCTATACACTGCACTCAGGATATATATACCTGTATAGGGGGGCGCAGACATGTAGCTGTACTAATGTACATATAGCTCTATACACTGCACTCAGGATATATACCTGTATATGAGGGCGCAGACATGTAGCTGTACTAATGTACATATAGCTCTGTACACTGCACTCAGGATATATACTTGTATATGAGGGCGCAGACATGTAGCTGTACTAATGTACATATAGCTCTATACACTGCACTCAGGATATGTACCTGTATATGGGGGCGCAGACATGTAGCTGTACTAATGTACATATAGCTCTGTACACTCTGCACTCAGGATATATACCTGTATATGGGGGCGCAGACATGTAGCTGTACTAATGTACATATAGCTCTATACACTCTGCACTCAGGATATATACCTGTATATGAGGGCGCAGACATGTAGCTGTACTAGTGTACATATAGCTCTATACACTGCACTCAGGATATATACTTGTATATGAGGACGCAGACCTGTAGCTGTACTAATGTACATATAGCTCTGTACACTGCACTCAGGATATATACCTGTATATGAGGGCGCAGACATGTAGCTGTACTAATGTACATATAGCTCTGTACACTCTGCACTCAGGATATATACCTGTATATAGGGGCGCAGACATGTAGCTGTACTAGTGTACATATAGCTCTATACACACTGCACTCAGGATATATACCTGTATATGGGAGCGCAGACATGTAGCTGTACTAATGTACATATAGCTCTATACACACTGCACTCAGGATATATACCTGTATATGGGAGCGCAGACATGTAGCTGTACTAATGTACATATAGCTCTATACACTGCACTCAGGATATATACTTGTATATGAGGACGCAGACATGTAGCTGTACTAATGTACATATAGCTCTATACACTGCACTCAGGATATATACCTGTATATGGGGGCGCAGACATGTAGCTGTACTAATGTACATATAGCTCTATACACACTGCACTCAGGATATATACCTGTATATGAGGGCGCAGACATGTAGCTGTACTAATGTACATATAGCTCTATACACACTGCACTCAGGATATATACCTGTATATGAGGGCGCAGACATGTAGCTGTACTAATGTACATATAGCTCTATACACTCTGCACTCAGGATATATACCTGTATATGAGGGCGCAGACATGTAGCTGTACTAATGTACATATAGCTCTGTACACTCTGCACTCAGGATATATACCTGTATATGAGGGCGCAGACATGTAGCTGTACTAATGTACATATAGCTCTATACACACTGCACTCAGGATATATACCTGTATATGGGAGCGCAGACATGTAGCTGTACTAATGTACATATAGCTCTATACACTGCACTCAGGATATATACTTGTATATGAGGACGCAGACATGTAGCTGTACTAATGTACATATAGCTCTGTACACTCTGCACTCAGGATATATACCTGTATATGGGGGCGCAGACATGTAGCTATACTAATGTACATATAGCTCTATACACACTGCACTCAGGATATATACCTGTATATGAGGGCGCAGACATGTAGCTGTACTAATGTACATATAGCTCTATACACTCTGCACTCAGGATATATATACCTGTATAGGGGGGCGCAGACATGTAGCTGTACTAATGTACATATAGCTCTATACACTGCACTCAGGCTATATACCTGTATATGAGGGCGCAGACATGTAGCTGAACTAATGTACATATAGCTCTATACACTGCACTCAGGCTATATACCTGTATATGAGGGCGCAGACATGTAGCTGTACTAATGTACATATAGCTCTATACACTCTGCACTCAGGATATATATACCTGTATATGGGGGCGCAGACATGTAGCTGTACTAATGTACATATAGCTCTATACACTCTGCACTCAGGATATATACCTGTATATGAGGGCGCAGACATGTAGCTGTACTAATGTACATATAGCTCTATACACTGCACTCAGGCTATATACCTGTATATGAGGGCGCAGACATGTAGCTGTACTAATGTACATATAGCTCTATACACACTGCACTCAGGCTATATACCTGTATATGAGGGCGCAGACATGTAGCTGTACTAATGTACATATAGCTCTATACACTCTGCACTCAGGATATATACCTGTATATGGGGGCACAGACATGTAGCTGTACTAATGTACATATAGCTCTATACACTCTGCACTCAGGATATATACCTGTATATGGGGGCGCAGACATGTAGCTGTACTAATGTACATATAGCTCTATACACTGCACTCAGGATATATACCTGTATATGGGGGCGCAGACATGTAGCTGTACTAATGTACATATAGCTCTATATACTCTGCACTCAGGCTATATACCTGTATATGGGGGCGCAGACATGTAGCTGTACTAATGTACATATAGCTCTATACACTGCACTCAGGATATATACCTGTATATGGGGGCGCAGACATGTAGCTGTACTAATGTACATATAGCTCTATACACTGCACTCAGGATATATACCTGTATATGGGGGCGCAGACATGTAGCTGTACTAATGTACATATAGCTCTATATACTCTGCACTCAGGCTATATACCTGTATATGGGGGCGCAGACATGTAGCTGTACTAATGTACATATAGCTCTATACACTGCACTCAGGATATATACCTGTATATGGGGGCGCAGACATGTAGCTGTACTAATGTACATATAGCTCTATACACTGCACTCAGGATATATACCTGTATATGGGGGCGCAGACATGTAGCTGTACTAATGTACATATAGCTCTATACACACTGCACTCAGGCTATATACCTGTATATGAGGGCGCAGACATGTAGCTGTACTAATGTACATATAGCTCTATACACTCTGCACTCAGGATATATATACCTGTATAGGGGGGCGCAGACATGTAGCTGTACTAATGTACATATAGCTCTATACACTGCACTCAGGCTATATACCTGTATATGAGGGCGCAGACATGTAGCTGTACTAATGTACATATAGCTCTATACACTCTGCACTCAGGATATATACCTGTATATGGGGGCGCAGACATGTAGCTGTACTAATGTACATATAGCTCTATACACTGCACTCAGGATATATACCTGTATATGGGGGCGCAGACATGTAGCTGTACTAATGTACATATAGCTCTATACACACTGCACTCAGGCTATATACCTGTATATGGGGGCGCAGACATGTAGCTGTACTAATGTACATATAGCTCTATACACACTGCACTCAGGCTATATACCTGTATATGAGGGCGCAGACATGTAGCTGTACTAATGTACATATAGCTCTATACACTCTGCACTCAGGATATATATACCTGTATAGGGGGGCGCAGACATGTAGCTGTACTAATGTATATATAGCTCTATACACTGCACTCAGGCTATATACCTGTATATGAGGGCGCAGACATGTAGCTGTACTAATGTACATATAGCTCTATACACTCTGCACTCAGGATATATACCTGTATATGGGGGCGCAGACATGTAGCTGTACTAATGTACATATAGCTCTATACACTGCACTCAGGATATATACCTGTATATGGGGGCGCAGACATGTAGCTGTACTAATGTACATATAGCTCTATACACACTGCACTCAGGCTATATACCTGTATATGGGGGCGCAGACATGTAGCTGTACTAATGTACATATAGCTCTATACACTGCACTCAGGATATATACCTGTATATGGGGGCGCAGACATGTAGCTGTACTAATGTACATATAGCTCTATACACACTGCACTCAGGCTATATACCTGTATATGGGGGCGCAGACATGTAGCTGTACTAATGTACATATAGCTCTATATACTCTGCACTCAGGCTATATACCTGTATATGGGGGCGCAGACATGTAGCTGTACTAATGTACATATAGCTCTATACACTGCACTCAGGATATATACCTGTATATGGGGGCGCAGACATGTAGCTGTACTAATGTACATATAGCTCTATACACTGCACTCAGGATATATACCTGTATATGGGGGCGCAGACATGTAGCTGTACTAATGTACATATAGCTCTATATACTCTGCACTCAGGCTATATACCTGTATATGGGGGCGCAGACATGTAGCTGTACTAATGTACATATAGCTCTATACACTGCACTCAGGATATATACCTGTATATGGGGGCGCAGACATGTAGCTGTACTAATGTACATATAGCTCTATACACTGCACTCAGGATATATACCTGTATATGGGGGCGCAGACATGTAGCTGTACTAATGTACATATAGCTCTATACACACTGCACTCAGGCTATATACCTGTATATGAGGGCGCAGACATGTAGCTGTACTAATGTACATATAGCTCTATACACTCTGCACTCAGGATATATATACCTGTATAGGGGGGCGCAGACATGTAGCTGTACTAATGTACATATAGCTCTATACACTGCACTCAGGCTATATACCTGTATATGAGGGCGCAGACATGTAGCTGTACTAATGTACATATAGCTCTATACACTCTGCACTCAGGATATATACCTGTATATGGGGGCGCAGACATGTAGCTGTACTAATGTACATATAGCTCTATACACTGCACTCAGGATATATACCTGTATATGGGGGCGCAGACATGTAGCTGTACTAATGTACATATAGCTCTATACACACTGCACTCAGGCTATATACCTGTATATGGGGGCGCAGACATGTAGCTGTACTAATGTACATATAGCTCTATACACACTGCACTCAGGCTATATACCTGTATATGAGGGCGCAGACATGTAGCTGTACTAATGTACATATAGCTCTATACACTCTGCACTCAGGATATATATACCTGTATAGGGGGGCGCAGACATGTAGCTGTACTAATGTATATATAGCTCTATACACTGCACTCAGGCTATATACCTGTATATGAGGGCGCAGACATGTAGCTGTACTAATGTACATATAGCTCTATACACTCTGCACTCAGGATATATACCTGTATATGGGGGCGCAGACATGTAGCTGTACTAATGTACATATAGCTCTATACACTGCACTCAGGATATATACCTGTATATGGGGGCGCAGACATGTAGCTGTACTAATGTACATATAGCTCTATACACTGCACTCAGGATATATACCTGTATATGGGGGCGCAGACATGTAGCTGTACTAATGTACATATAGCTCTATACACACTGCACTCAGGCTATATACCTGTATATGGGGGCGCAGACATGTAGCTGTACTAATGTACATATAGCTCTATACACTCTGCACTCAGGATATATATACCTGTATAGGGGGGCGCAGACATGTAGCTGTACTAATGGTAGGCACGGCACTGTATAAGGAACGTGCCTCTGACTGCAGAGCCCCTAAGGGACAGCTAGAGGGGAAATCTGTGCAGTGCCAAATTCCCCCCCTCCCACTACCTCCCCAGGTGAGGTCATGATTGGGACGCCCGGCGGACCAACCGGGGAGAAGAGGTGAGTCAGGCCACACCCTCAGGGGTTAAATTCTAGTGACGGGGCCAGGTTCTCCCTCTTTCTCCCCGGCTGACCCTTGGAAGCTGTTGTCCCGGACATCCTGACCGCGGTGGCTGCCCCTGCGATCGAGGCCCTACAGCAGGGAGCTGCACAGGAAGGTGAGCAATGGTCGCGATCCCTTAATTCTGGCCTGGGTGCTCACCTTCCTGTGCCCTCTCCTCACCCCCCAGCCTCTCCATCGTCCCCCAGGGCTCCGTCCCTTGCACACCCACCCCCTCCTGGGGCCTCGTCCTCGCCTGTCGCCCCTGCGCTGCTGGCCCCCGCTCGCTTGCCCATGTTGTCGGTCCCGTCCACCGCAGACCCCGGGGCTCCCGCTCCCAGCCCCCCGGCACTCCTGCTGGCCACGGCGCAGCGGCGCCGCCGGGTGGACGCTTGGGGCGTTCCTCCCGTCCTCCCGTGCGCTTGCGTGTCGGAGCGGAGCCGGCGCTGCAGGGCCGCCGTGTTTCTGCCCCTCGCACGGCTCCGGGTGGCGTGGCGGGCTTCGCGGCGCTTGCCCCGGGTTCCGCTCCCCGCCGGTCCCGGGCGCCCGCACCATACTACGAGTGCGCCCGGGCCCCGGTCACTTCCGGTCACCGCTCTGAAGCCCGGGGCCCGGCGCGCTTAGTGGATGCCTCCCCCTCTCACACATTCCAGGCCCGCCCTTCCTCCCAGGGTGCAGTGTGGGCCGCGTGGGACACGCCCACTTCCTCCCTGCAGCCCCACAGCTTTTCTGGGGCAGGCAGGTGGCCGCCCCGGTGTCCTCGGCTGTGCACCAGCCGCTCTGGAGGACCGGGGTACAGCGCGGGCAATCAGCTCGGGCGCAGCGCCGGTCCCCTGAAGCGGCGGGGAGTCTCCCCTCCCTGATGCCGGCCGGGGATCATCATGCCCCGCACACATACGCCCCTGCGCGCGCTGTTAGCACAGCGATAGCCTGAGGGCCCCCAGCCCGCCAAATCGTTCGGGGGGGCGCCTCATATGCAGCGCCCCCTAACCCTCCGAGCCAGTTCCCGTCACGCAGCGCCGCACCGACCCCTGCTACACCCGGGCTGCACCACGGGGGACCCCTGGCCAGCCCACTCCTGGCCTGCCATGTCCCCCCAGCAGGCACATCAGCGTTGCCTGTGCGGGGGGCGGGCGGTCAGGGGGCCAGAGCCTCAGATACGGCCGCAGAGCGTGGTTCACCGGTCTAAACGTACCGGCCAGCACGCTCTGCGGCCAGAAGTGTACGCACCAAGCACAAACACAGCTACAATAAATTGTGCTCCTCCAACAACCCCATGGTCACAAACGCAAATCGCAGACAGTTTCCTATCAGCCCCTGCCCCTTTTAAGCTCACCCCGCAGTGCAAGCCTAACAGTCGCTGTGCCTTCCCCGGCTCTATGCCCTGCACCGCTACTCACGCCCCATAACCAAATTTACGTCCCCCCCCCAATCCCGAATTAAATGTCCCCAACACAACCCCTAGACACGGCAATCACAGGCATAGATGCCGCCGATCGTCCTCACCCTCTGGGCCTCATCAGTAGATTCCCGCCACCGTCCCCGCTGTCCCTCTAGCTGTTGGCATTCCCACTCCAGTCGCCGACACCACTTATACAGGAGCCACCATAGATCCCGCTCCTCCAGATGGCGCTCGCCATCCACAACCGGCTCAGAGACATCGGGGAGTTACAACGGGCGGTACCGGTCGCATGCCGAAAGACGGCGGTCTCACCGGACACCCAGAGCGGGTACCCGGTGGGAACAGACACTGACACCCCCCGTTACGGACCAGGCGGAGATCGGAGCCCCAATAGCCTCTCATCCTCGAGCACACGACAGAGGTCATCCGTCACGTGCTCCATCCTGGGCTGACGCACGGGGAGACATGTCATACGTACCTCCCCGGTCCACCAGCCAGCATCGAACCATCAAAACAATAGAAGCCGGAGCACCTCCCTCTCCAGGGGACGCTCGGCACCAGACACAATGCAGCAGAATACATCCCCATCCTCGAGCACACGACAGAGGTCATCCGTCACGTGCTCCATCCTGGGCTGACGCACGGGGAGACATGCCATACGTACCTCCCCGGTCCACCAGCCAGCACCGAACCATCAAAACAATAGAAGCCGGAGCACCTCCCTCTCCAGGGGACGCTCGGCACCAGACACAATGCAGCAGAATACATCCCCATCCTCGAGCACACGACAGAGGTCATCCGTCACGTGCTCCATCCTGGGCTGACGCACGGGGAGACACGCCATACGTACCTCCCCGGTCCACCAGCCAGCACCGAACCATCAAAACAGTAGAAGCCGGAGCACCTCCCTCTCCAGGGGACGCTCGGCACCAGACACAATGCAGCAGAAGACATCCCCGTGCCACGGCGCTGGCCGCTGGCACGCCATCTTCATCCTCCTGGGCGGGCGGCCAGCACCAGGACAGCGCCTCGGCAGGAGCCAGAGTACCTCCGTCCGGAGACACTCGGCCCGCATCTGACAGCGGTGAGTTCTTTGATATCGGTGAGCACTCTACAACACAAAATGCGGGAGAAAGCGAGCTGGCAGCCGCTATCAAGACCCTAGTTCAGCAGTTGACATGCCCAGGCGTACCAACTGACACTAGCACCACCCAAGCAGCTAGTCTGCACAAGGATGCATTTTTCTGTGGAGTTAGCCCGCTAGGAGCGCACGTTGAGTTAGAGACAAAGCAAAAAATTTGGGATAATGCTAGCGTAGATATATGGTCACTGTTATCGGCCGACCAACAGTTCGTCGACAAGGAAAGGAGAATAGGCAAGCGGTTAAAGCGGCGGAACTGCTATATTTCGGTTTTAAAAACGGCTTTTATATCCCTTTTAAACCCAGACCCTTGCCAAACTACTGCAAATAATTTAAAATCCCCAGAACGTCGTTCCGAATTATTTATTTACCAAGAACTAATATATAATTCATACCGCGCGTTTACAAGATAAGAGCAAACCAAAAATAGCGCAAACGATGAATAACTGGCTTCAGGCTTTCGCGTTTCTCGGCTGTATCATGGGCCAAAAGCACCCAGAACGCTGTTCCGAACTATTTAGCTCAGGCCCTAATCTATAATTCCTATAAGTGTCATGGCGGGTCTGCATGGAAACGGTACGACGAGGAGTTCCGCAGGCGGCTGGCCTTGCAACCAGACTTGGGCTGGGGAGTGAAAGCGACGGACGTATGGTTACGATTCATGCTGTCCCAAAAAACAGCCCCTCTTTTCATCAGAGACCACTTATCACTCAGCAACAGCAGGCCAGAATACAGGGGTCGGACGCGGACATGGGGCCGGCGTACTTTTTAACGACGGATACTGCCGCTTCCAAGGGTCCTGTAAATATAGACACGAATGCTCCTCCTGCGGAGGTGGACACCCTGCATTCAGGTGTACCCGCCAAGCAAAACAGAGCGCCTTCGACGTTTAACCCCGGTGAACTTAACCGCAATGGCCCATGGCTAAACCGTTATCCCAATAAGAAGCGGCGCAGCAACCACATTTCTGCTTTAAATACGGCTTCTATATCCCCTTCGAGCACAGTCCCCAAGTTAAAATCAGCACGCGAATTCCCAAGATTTTCAAAAAATAATAGAACTAGGCTCGATGGCGGGCCCGTTAAAATCATTGTGTGCTCCATCGCTGACTGACAGCCTGAGTGAATCTTCACCCAGGGCTACCAGCCAGTCCAACCAACGGGAGCCGGTTTTCATCCTTCAACCGAAGGGTTTACAAAAGAGCTACACAGGAGTCGGAGTTCCTCCGTTGGCGGAGGTCACTCCTCCTGTGACACGCAATCGGTGTGCATGGTATGATCACTAAGGAATTAATGCCGAAAAAGGTGGTTACTTGAATCGATGCCAAAAAAGGCGGTTAATACAGCTATGACGAATCAATGATAAAGCAATGCCGAACGGGTTTTTACGGCAAATGAGAATAAACTACACTGGAGCAGGAGTTCCTCCATCAATAGGAGTCACTCTGCCAGAAGCAGATAGCGGTGAGTGTTTTCATTTTGGCGAACTCAATGGTCCGGCGGACGGTGGAACAAGCGTCCCTGAGGTGGACTTTACGAATGGGTGAAATATGGTTTCATAATGCGGGCAATGAATACAGGTCCCCGGGAATATGCTCAGAGGACAGTAAATGAGATTATTTACGGGCTTGACATCATACATGCGTTATGGCGCGGGGGACGCCAAACAAAAGATTTAGGCCTAAGGGTCGGTGGAAATATTGCAGATGGTTTTGCGGCAATCTACAAGGACCAGTGGTGAAAAGGCCAATGGCCTGAACTATGGACCACGGCCGCATGGGGCCGTGACCCAGCACTGGTAGAGATCTTGGCATCGAGCTATGGGGGCACAATTGGAAAATACGAACATCCGATTTCTAACCAAACAGCTGAGAACAGCAATAGCCCTAAACAGCATGCCCTCTTCTTCTCAGCCAGCACTCGCGCTGTTGCGCCACCTAGCACTATTATGCCTCAAACACAACATCTGGTGCCGTTACAGCATCTGTAGATGATAAAATTGTTAACTCTTTGTTATCTTCCGATTGGCAGGCATTCAAACTCTTCCTCCCCAAAGGCAAACATCGGGCCTACAATGTCCTCCTTCCCTCTTGGACATGGTGGCCAATCACTGATGCCCGTGATCCGTGCTTCAGTGACACCGGCTACTTGGCAGGTTTACGGTAAGGCGTGGGAGGAGTGGTGCTCACTAACTCAAGGAACGCCAGTCGACAGGTGCGAACGGGCGAGATGCGACGTCTTTGTAGAACTCTTAGAACGGCTCAGGCGTAGAGGTGCGTCAGGGACATTAGCGTACCGTCATTTATCGGGAATAGCCTTCTTCTCTCAGCTGCTGGGGTGGATGGACATAACCAAATATTTTCTCATCAAACAAGCCGTTAAAGGCCGGAAAGGGCTCCAACCTAGTCAGGAATGCCGTCGCCCAGTTACCTTAAAGCTACTGCACGACGTAGTTGCAATATCTTCATCAGTGTGCAAGTCACAATACGAGGCAACGCTGATATCTGCAGCGTTCGCAATCGCCTTCTTCGGGGCGCTTCGCATCAGTGAATTAGTGCCGCAGTCAAAAAAAAAAAAAAAAACAGCATCAGTAGGCGGTTTAATCAACGAAGACCTCGTCATATGCAGCGAAGCTCTGCACATTGGAGTATGTAGATCCAAACGCGACCCCACCGGGAGGGGGACATGGATTGGTCAAGGCGTCAGACGGCCCCTATATGCCCGCTAAAAATAGTTAAACACTATACGATGGTCATACATCCGGGTAGATTTTTTCTTTCAAACAACGACGGGTCCCCTCTTACAAAATATCAATTTCAAGCGATTTTTACACAGTGCCTAGAGGCGGTCGGCGTGGCTCCAAAAAAAAAAAAAAAATATGGGACACATTCCTTCCGAATAGGGGCGGCTACCGAAACAGCTAGAGCGGGGGTATCGGAAGTTGAGGTGCAGACAATGGGCCGCTGGAAATCCGCATGCTTCGCAAGATACATAAGACCAGACCTGCTTTAACACTTTTTGTCTCTTACAGGCAGCTGTAGGTCCACAGTCCGGGTAGTGGGGCATTCTTTTGTCTACCGGGCGCGCAAAAGGGCCAAACTGAGGCCGGGCGGAATCAAGTTTGGCTTCCCGAATCTGGAAGTCAACTAGAGAGGCATCAGAGGGCTCCGGTGTCGGCAGATCTTCCCGGAGATGGTCGACATGACTAAGAGGGCCAAGGGGCCGGTGGTTTCTGGTCCTACATGCCGGAGGCAATGACTTTGGGAAGCGGAAAGGGGCCGAGCTGTACACAGTAATGTCAACAGACATCGATCGCTTTGTCTGTTTATTACCAGATATGGCGGTGGTGTGGTCCGAGATAATACCTCGAGCGGTCTGGCACGAAGCTAAGGACGTAAAAGCCATTGAAAACGCAAGAAAAAGGATTAACACAAAGATGTCGAAGTTTGTGTGAGAAAAGTACGACATTGTGGTTCGACACCAAGAGTGAGAAGGGAACAATTTTGCTTTGCTAAGACTGGATGGCATCCACCTCACGGACATCGGGCTCAACATAAGTTTGGAGGGTTTGCGGGATGGTGTTGAACAGGCTCTAAGGATGTTGTGTGGGGGTCGGAGTCTTGTGTAGGTCATACACATGATCCTCCGTGGCGGTAAGTAGAGGGGGGCAAAGGTTCGTGACCTCTCATCGGCTTGCTGGCCCAGCGGTCATCGGCTGGGGCCTTCAGCAATGAGTGCGTCGCTATGTGTAATTGCCTTTCTCTACTTTGCAAATAATAAAACTGTGACCGACCTGTTCAACCCATCCAGGATTGTCGGTGTCTTTTATTACGGAATGGTGGGACGGGGGGAAGGCACTGGTTACGACACACGGGTCTCTGCAGTCTGGTAGGCACGGCACTGTATAAGGAACGTGCCTCTGACTGCAGAGCCCCTAAGGGACAGCTAGAGGGGAAATCTGTGCAGTGCCAAATTCCCCCCCTCCCACTACCTCCCCAGGTGAGGTCATGATTGGGACGCCCGGCGGACCAACCGGGGAGAAGAGGTGAGTCAGGCCACACCCTCAGAGGTTAAATTCTAGTGACGGGGCCAGGTTCTCCCTCTTTCTCCCCGGCTGACCCTTGGAAGCTGTTGTCCCACCCTCCCTCCCTTATAAACTGGTAAATGTACTGTGCAATTACTGTTAAAATGTTTTGAATTTTAAATTTAACCCCTTAGTGACAGAGCCAATTTGGTACTTAATGACCGAGCCAATTTTTACAATTCTGACCAGTGTCACTTTATGAGGTTATAACTCTGAAACGCTTTATCGGATCCCGCTGATTCTGAGATTGTTTTTTCGTGACATGTTGTACTTCAAGTTAGTGGTAACATTTCTTCGATATTACTTGCGATTATTTATGAAAAAAATGGAAATATGGCGAAAATTTTTAAAATTTTCCAATTTTCAAACTTTGTATTTTTATGCCCTTAAATCAGAGAGATATGTCACAAAAAATAGTTAATAAATAACATTTCTCACATGTCTACTTTACATCAGCACAATTTTGGAAACAATTTTTTTTTTTGTTAGGGAGTTATAAGGGTTAAAAGTTGACCAGCAATTTCTCATTTTTACAACACCATGTTTTTTTTAGGGACCACATCACCTTTGAAGTGATTTTGAGGGGTCTATATGATAGAAAATAACCAAGTGTGACACCATTCTAAAAACTGCACCCCTCAAGCTGCTCAAAACCACATTCAAGAAGTTTATTAACCCTTTACGTACTTCACAGGAACTAAAACAATGTGGAAGAAAAAAATTAACATTTTACTTTTTTTTGCAAACATTTTACTTCAGAACCATTTTTTTTAATTTTCACAAGTGTAAAAACAGAAATTTAACCACAAATTTTGTTGTGCAATTTTTCCTGAGTACGCCGATACCCCATATGTGGAGGTAAACCACTGTTTGGGCGCACCGCAGAGCTTGGAAGTGAAGGAGCACCGTTTGACTGTTTCAATGCAGAATTGGCTGGAATTGAGATCGGACGCCATGTCGCGTTTGGAGAGCCCCTAATGTGCCTAAACAGTGGAAACCCCCCACAAGTGACACCATTTTGGAAACTAGACCCCCCAAGGAACTTATCTAGATGTGTGGTGAGCACTTTGAACCCCCAAGTGCTTCACAGAAGTTTATAACGTAGAGCCGTGAAAATAAAAAATCGCATTTGTTTTCACAAAAATGATTTTTTCGCCCACAAATTCTTATTTTCACAAGGGTAACAGGAGAAATTAGACCACAAAAGTTGTTGTGCAATTTCTCCTGAGTACGTCGATACCCCATATGTGGAGGTAAACCACTGTTTGGGCGCACCGCAGAGCTTGGAAGTGAAGGAGCACCGTTTGACTTTTTCAATGCAGAATTGGCTGGAATTGAGATCGGATGCCATGTCGCGTTTGGAGAGTCCCTGATGTGCCTAAACAGTGGAAACCCCCCACAAGTGATACCATTTTGGAAACTAGACCCCCCAAGGAACTTATCTAGATGTGTGGTGAGCACTTTGAACCCCCAAGTGCTTCACAGAAGTTTATAACGTAGAGCCGTGAAAATAAAAAATCTCATTTTTTCTACAAAAATGATCTTTTTGCCCCCAAATTTTTATTTTCACAAGGGTAACAGGAGAAATTAGACCACAAAAGTTGTTGTGCAATTTCTCCTGAGTACGTCGATACCCCATATGTGGAGGTAAACCACTGTTTGGGCGCACCGCAGAGCTTGGAAGTGAAGGAGCACCGTTTGACTTTTTCAATGCAGAATTGGCTGGAATTGAGATCGGATGCCATGTCGCATTTGGAGAGTCCCTGATGTGCCTAAACAGTGGAAACCCCCCACAAGTGATACCATTTTGGAAACTAGACCCCCCAAGGAACTTATCTAGATGTGTGGTGAGCACTTTGAACCCCCAAGTGCTTCACAGAAGTTTATAACGTAGAGCCGTGAAAATAAAAAATCTCATTTTTTCTACAAAAATGATCTTTTTGCCCCCAAATTTTTATTTTCACAAGGGTAACAGGAGAAATTAGACCACAAAAGTTGTTGTGCAATTTCTCCTGAGTACGTCGATACCCCATATATGGGGGTAAACCACTGTTTGGGCGCACCGCAGAGCTTGGAAGAGAAGGAGTGTCGTTTTACTTTTTCAATGTAGAATTGGCTGGAATTGAGATCGGACGCCATGTCACGTTTGGAGAGCCGCTGATGTGCCTAAACAGTAGAGACCCCCCACATATGACACCATTTTGGAAACTAGACCCCTTAAGGAACTTATCTAGATGTGTGGTGAGCACTTTAAACCCCCAGGTGCTTCACAGAAGTTTATAACGTAGAGCCGTGAAAATAAAAAAATCGCATTTTTTCTACAAAAATGATCTTTTTGCCTCCAAATTTTTATTTTACCAAGGGTAACAGGAGAAAATGGACCCCAGAAGCTGTTGTACAATTTGTCTTGAGTACGCCGACACCCCATATGTGGGGGTAAACCACTGTTTGGGCGCATGGCTGAGCTCGGAAGCAAAGGAGCGCCATTTGACTTTTCAATGCAAAATTGACTGGAATTGAGATCGGACGCCATGTCGCGTTTGGAGAGCCCCTGATGTGCCTAAACAGCAGAAACCCCCCAAAAGTGACCCCATTTTGGAAACTAGACCCCCCATGGAACTTATCTAGATGTGTAGTGAGAACTTTGAATGCCCAAGTGCATCACAGAAGTTTATAATGCAGAGTCGTGAAAATAAAAAATATATATTTTTTAACAATAAAGATTTTTTAGCCCCCAAGTTTTTATTTTCACAAGGGTAACAAGAGAAATTGGACCCCAAAAGTTGTTGTCCAATTTGTCCTGAGTATGCTGGTACCCCATATGTGGGGGTAAACCACTGTTTGGGCGCATGGCAGAGCTCGGTAGGGAAGGAGTGCCATTTTGGAATGCAGACTTTGATAGAATTGTCTGCGGGCGTTATGTTGCCTTTGCAGACCCCTAATGTACCTAAACAGTAGAAACCCCCAACAAGTGACCCCATTTTGGAAAATAGACCCCCCAAGGAACTTATCTAGATATGTGG
Source organism: Ranitomeya variabilis (assembly GCF_051348905.1). Classification (NCBI taxonomy): domain Eukaryota; kingdom Metazoa; phylum Chordata; class Amphibia; order Anura; family Dendrobatidae; genus Ranitomeya; species Ranitomeya variabilis. Next base: position 421,551,819 of record NC_135233.1, read on the forward strand.
TGAGAACTTTGAATGCCCAAGTGCTTCACAGAAGTTTATAATGCAGAGTAGTGAAAATAAAAAATATTTTTTTTCCCACAAAAAAGATTTTTTTAGCCCCCAAATTTTTATTTTCACAAGGGTAACAAGAGAAATTGGACCCCAAAAGTTGTTGTCCAATTTGTCCTGAGTATGCTGGTACCCCATATGTGGGGGTAAACCACTGTTTGGGCGCACGGCAGAGCTCGGAAGGGAAGGAGCGCCATTTTGCAATGCAGACTTTGATAGAATTGTCTGCGGGCGTTATGTTGCGTTTGCAGACCCCTAATGTACCTAAACAGTAGAAACCCCCACAAGTGACCAAATTTTGGAAACTAGACCCCCTAAGGAACTTATCTAGATATGTGGTGAGAACTTTGAAAGCTCAAGTGCTTCACAGAAATTTATAATGCAGAGTAGTGAAAATAAAAAAATATATTTTTTTCCAACAAAAAAGATTTTTAGCCCCCAAGTTTTTATTTTCACAAGGGTAACAGGAGAAATTGGACCCCAAAAGTTGTTGTCCAATTTATCCCGAGTACGCTGATGCCCCATATGTGGGGGTAAACCACTGTTTGGGCGCACGGCAGAGCTCAGAAGGGAGGGAGTACCATTTGACTTTTTTAGCGCAAAATTGGCTGTCGTGTTTGGAGACCCCCTGATGTACCTAAACAGTGGAAACCCCCCAATTCTAACTCCAACCCTAACCCCAACACAGCCCTAACCCTAATCTCAACCCGATCCATAATTCTAATCACAACCCTAACGATAATCACAACCCTAACCCCAAAACAGCCCTAATCTCAACCCTAACCATAACCCTAATCAAAACCCTAAATCCAACACACCCCTAACCCTAATCCCTAACCCTAATCCCAACCCTAATCCCAAACGTAACACTAATCCCAACCCTAATCCAAACCCTAACCCTAATCCCAACTCTAACCCTAACTTTAGCCCCAACCCTAACTTTAGCCCCAACCCTAACCATAACTTTAGCCCCCGTCGTCACAAAAAAAGTTCAATGTAACCTTTTTTTTGTACGTCGCGTCCGCCATTTCCGCGGATGCGTGGCCGTAACTCTGCCCCCTCCTCCCCAGGACATAGACTGGGCAGCGGATGCGTTGAAAAACTGCATCCGCTGCCCATGTTGTGCACAATTTTCACAACGTGCGTCGGTACATCGGGCCGACGCATTGCGACCGCCCCGTACCGACGCAAGTGTGAAAGAAGCCTTAGGCTACTTTCAGACATAGCGCATTTTTGAGCGCTATTTTGCGGGCGCTTTTCAAAAATGCGCAATGTCATTTTCGTCTGCCGGCAAAGTGAATGAGAAATTCACTTTGCCGTTCAGACACACCGCAAAAAAACGCGGCGCTTTTGTCTGCAAACACGCCGGCGTAAAAAGAATTGACATGTCAATTCTTTACGCAGCGGCGTGTCTGCGTATCCCCCTAGGGCCCCATATTACCTTCCACACACAGCGCCTTTGTCCTGGGTGTCGGCGTCTTTGTACGGAGGGGTTGACACCCAGGACCGGACGTGACGTCGGACAGGAAGAGGGAAGCCCCCGCCCCCCAGTGAAGCAGCATGGAGTCCTTCTGTGTGTGTGTGTGTGCGTGTGTGTGCGTGTGTGTGTCCCCATGCGACGCTAGTGCCACCATTGTGCTAAGTCGCCGTATGGGACTACTACTCCCATCCGGTATTAGGATGGGAGAGTTGTCCCTGTGTCCGGCGACTTAGCACAATTGTAAAGTTACACAAAACACCTACACACAATACACATACATGACACACAGTACATACAACATATAACACAGAGTATATACTCACCAACAGCACACTTGTAGGCGAAGCCCTCGATCCTCCAGGAAAAAATCCAAAAATAATAAACCAAATTCATACTCCCTGTCCGCAGAATCCATAAAACGAGTGTCCCACGCCGATCGGCTGCTCTCCGGCGATACACTGCCAGGAGCGAAGCTCCTAGCAGTGTATCGCGTACTGTTCCGGAGTTCAATGACTCCGGCGTCTCGGTTAACAGCAGTACAGCTGCGTTGAACTTTCCCACGCAGCACTGCCGTTAAGCGAGAGTGCCGGGGTCAATGACCGCCGGTAAACTCGCTCGCGCATGCGCAGTGACACACCGACAGGAACTATGGCTCCTGTCAGTGTGTTGCTGCAGCCGTGGAGAGCAGACATATCTCTGGATGTGTCTGTTCTCCATGGAAAATCTTGATACGTGGCACTTAAATATGTGGCAATTAAATACGTGACACGTGGCACTTATACGTGATACGTGTCACTTAAATACGTGGCACTGAAATACGTGATACGTGGCACTTTGATACGTGGCACGTGTCACTTAAATACGTGGCACGTGGCACTGAAAGATGTGGCACGTGGCACTTTGATACGTGGCACGTGGCACTTTGATACGTGGCACGTGGCACTGAAATATGTGGCACGTGGCACTTTGATACGTGGCACGTGGCACTTTGATACGTGGCACGTGGCACTTTGATACGTGGCACGTGGCACTTTGATACGTGGCACGTGGCACTTTGATACGTGGCACTGAAATATGTGGCACGTGGCACTTTGATACGTGGCACGTGTCACTTAAATACGTGGCACGTGGCACTGAAATATGTGGCACGTGGCACTTTGATACGTGGCACGTGTCTCTTAAATACGTGGCACGTGGCACTGAAAGATGTGGCACGTGGCACTTTGATACGTGGCACGTGGCACTTTGATACGTGGCACGTGGCACTGAAATATGTGGCACGTGGCACTTTGATACGTGGCACGTGGCACTTTGATACGTGGCACGTGGCACTTTGATACGTGGCACTGAAATATGTGGCACGTGGCACTTTGATACGTGGCACGTGTCACTTAAATACGTGGCACGTGGCACTGAAATATGTGGGACACGTCGCACAAAAAAGTTACATGTAGTTTTTTTTGTGTCGACGGTCCGCCGAAGCACGACGCATCCGTCGCACGACGGATGCGACATGTGGCAATCCGTCGCAATGCGTCGCTAATGCAAGCCAATGGAGAAAAAACGCATCCTGCAAGCACTTTTGCAGGATGCGTTTTTTCTCCAACGACGCATTGCGACAGAAGCCAAAAAACGCTAGTGTGAAAGTAGCCTAACCCTAACCCTAGCCCTAACCCTAACCCTAAATTTAGCCCCAACCCTAACCCTAACTCTAACCCTAACTCTAACCCTAACCCTAACCCTAATTTTAGCCCCAACTTGTCTTCTCCTGCCGGCCGGCAGATGGCAGCAGATGGCGGGCGCACTGCGCATGCGCCCGCCATGATGAAAAAGCCGGCTGGCAGGAGAAGACAGAAGAGGACCCAGGGACCCCGGGTGAGTATGATAGGGTCCCCGAATCCCCCTATTTCTCTGTCCTCTGATGTGCGATCACATCAGAGGACAGAGAAATAACTGATCGCTTTTTTTTTTTTTTTTTTTTGCGGTCGCCGGTAAACTGTTAATTACCGGCGATCGCAAAGCAGGGGTCGGTGCAAATCGACCCCGATCATGTTCTTTGGGGTCTCGGCTACCCCCGGCAGCCGAGACCCCAAAGAACATCCGGGTGCCGGGCGGCGGGCGCACTGCGCGTGCGCCCGCCATTTTTTCCCGGAAAAAAGATGGCGGCGCCCATGGGGAGACACGAGGAGCACCGGGGGAGGTAGGTAAGTATTGGGGGGCTATTGGGGGCCATCGGGGACCACATTTCTCTGTCCTCCGATGTGCGATCACATCGGAGGACAGAGAAATTAAACGGCAAATCGCGTTTTTTTTTTTTTTGTTGCGACCGCCGGTAAACGGTTAATTACCGGCGATCGCAACTCGGGGGTCGGTAAAAACCCCCCGAATCATGTTCTCTGGGGTCTCGGCTACCCTCGGCAACCGAGACCCCAGAGAAAATCCGACTCTGGGGGGCGCTATTCACTTTTTCCACAGCGCCGTTAATTAACGGCGCTGTGGTTTAAGTACCCTTAGCGGCCGCCGTTAAAAGGCGTATCGGCGGTCGTTAAGGGGTTAAAAAAAAAAAACAAAAAAAAAAAACGAATTTTTTCTTTATATACGTCACAGCGGTAAGTAGAGGGGGGCAAAGGTTCGTGACCTCTCATCGGCTTGCTGGCCCAGCGGTCATCGGCTGGGGCCTTCAGCAATGAGTGCGTCGCGATGTGTAATTGCCTTTCTCTACTTTGCAAATAATAAAACTGTGACCGACCTGTTCAACCCATCCAGGATTGTCGGTGTCTTTTATTACGGAATGGTGGGACGGGGGGAAGGCACTGGTTACGACACACGGGTCTCTGCAGTCTGTACATATAGCTCTATACACTGCACTCAGGCTATATACCTGTATATGAGGGCGCAGACATGTAGCTGTACTAATGTACATATAGCTCTATACACTCTGCACTCAGGATATATATACCTGTATATGGGGGCGCAGACATGTAGCTGTACTAATGTACATATAGCTCTATATACACTGCACTCAGGATATATACCTGTATATGAGGGCGCAGACATGTAGCTGTACTAATGTACATATAGCTCTGTACACTCTGCACTCAGGATATATACCTGTATATGGGGGCGCAGACATGTAGCTGTACTAATGTACATATAGCTCTATACACTCTGCACTCAGGATATATACCTGTATCTGGGGGCGCAGACATGTAGCTGTACTAATGTACATATAGCTCTATACACTCTGCACTCAGGGTATATACTTGTATATGAGGGCGCAGACATGTAGCTGTACTAATGTACATATAGCTCTATACACTCTGCACTCAGGATATATACCTGTATATGGGGGCGCAGACATGTAGCTGTACTAATGTACATATAGCTCTATACACTCTGCACTCAGGATATATACCTGTATATGGGGGCGCAGACATGTAGCTGTACTAGTGTACATATAGCTCTATACACTCTGCACTCAGGATATATACCTGTATATGAGGGCGCAGACATGTAGCTGTACTAATGTACATATAGCTCTATATACTCTGCACTCAGGATATATACCTGTATATGAGGGCGCAGACATGTAGCTGTACTAGTGTACATATAGCTCTGTACACTCTGCACTCAGGATATATACCTGTATATGGGGGCGCAGACATGTAGCTGTACTAGTGTACATATAGCTCTATACACTGCACTCAGGATATATACCTGTATATGGGGGCGCAGACATGTAGCTGTACTAGTGTACATATAGCTCTATATACTCTGCACTCAGGATATATACCTGTATATGAGGGCGCAGACATGTAGCTGTACTAGTGTACATATAGCTCTGTACACTCTGCACTCAGGATATATACCTGTATATGGGGGCGCAGACATGTAGCTGTACTAGTGTACATATAGCTCTATACACTGCACTCAGGATATATACCTGTATATGGGGGCGCAGACATGTAGCTGTACTAGTGTACATATAGCTCTATATACTCTGCACTCAGGATATATACCTGTATATGAGGGCGCAGACATGTAGCTGTACTAGTGTACATATAGCTCTATACACTGCACTCAGGATATATACACCTGTATATGGGGGTGCAGACATGTAGCTGTACTAATGTACATATAGCTCTGTACACTCTGCACTCAGGATATATACCTGTATATGGGGGCGCAGACATGTAGCTGTACTAATGTACATATAGCTCTGTACACTCTGCACTCAGGATATATACCTGTATATGGGAGCGCAGACATGTAGCTGTACTAATGTACGTATAGCTCTATACACTGCACTCAAGATATATACCTGTATATGAGGGCGCAGACATGTAGCTGTACTAGTGTACATATAGTGCTATACACTCAGGATATATACCTGTATATGGGGGCGCAGACATGTAGCTGTACTAATGTACATATAGCTCTATACACTGCACTCAGGATATATACCTGTATATGGGGGCGCAGACATGTAGCTGTACTAATGTACATATAGCTCTATACACTCTGCACTCAGGATATATACCTGTATATGAGGGCGCAGACATGTAGCTGTACTAGTGTACATATAGCTCTATACACTGCACTCAGGATATATACCTGTATATGAGGGCGCAGACATGTAGCTGTACTAGTGTACATATAGCTCTGTACACTCTGCACTCAGGATATATACCTGTATATGGGGGCGCAGACATGTAGCTGTACTAATGTACATATAGCTCTGTACACTCTGCACTCAGGATATATACCTAGTTATGAGGGAATTTAGAGTCCTCAGTGGTTGATACCTTTTAATGGCTAACTGAAAGGATGGTAACAAATTGCAAGCTTTCGAGACTACATACGTCTCTTCATCAGGCAAAGACTAAAACAAATTCTGAAGAATCACATATTTATGCACAACATAGTATAGTAAAAATAAAAATTAAAAAAAAAAAACAAATGGAGAGGGGAAAAAAAAACCATGGATAAGCCAGGTGACATGAAGCAGAATTACCATGGGTGATAAACAGTTATATCCATAAATATTGGGCCAATTCTTAGATAAGGATTGTTTTATTGTCCTGTGATTAGGGTCTGTTGTGATGACCCCACATGGTCTGATGGGCAAGTTCATTAGTTGATGTAAAAAGACATCAAATCATAACATTATGGACATGAAATTACTTGTATTGAAAGGTAATTTCAAAGCACAGAGAGACAGGAGAGTCTGGGAATATAAACTGATGACGACCTTTGACACTCTAAATGCAGGAATGAATGTGTCACACGGATTCATGTCTTTTTACATCAACTAATGAACTTGCCCATCAGACAATGTGGGGTCATCACAACAGACCCTAATCACAGGACAATAAAACAATCCTTATCTAAGAATTGGCCCAATATTTATGGATGTAACTGTTTATCACCCATGGTAATTCTGCTTCATGTCACCTGGCTTATCCATAGTTTTTTTTTCCCCTCTCCCTTTGTTTTTGTTTTTTTTACTATACTATGTTGTGCATAAATATGTGATTCTTCAGAATTTGTTTTAGTCTTTGCCTGATGAAGAGACGTATGTAGTCTCGAAAGCTTGCAATTTATTACCATCCTTTCAGTTAGCCATTAAAAGGTATCAACCACTGAGGACTCTCAATTCTAAATATTTTTCTATCTACTGGCTAACACGGTACCAAGATATATTTATTTCCTGTATATATGAGGGCGCAGACATGTAGCTGTACTAATGTACATATAGCTCTATACACTCTGCACTCAGGATATATACCTGTATATGGGGGCACAGACATGTAGCTGTACTAGTGTACATATAGCTCTATACACTCTGCACTCAGGATATATACCTGTATATGGGGGCGCAGACATGTAGCTGTACTAGTGTACATATAGCTCTATACACTCTGCACTCAGGATATACAGTATACCTGTATATGGGGGCGCAGACTGTTATGATCCAGTGACCTTGGAGCCGCATGAAACTTTCTCTGGAGTAGGTGGAAACTATACTGACCGCAGATCCTGAACTAACACCGCAACTAGAAGTAGCCGTGGGGTGTGCCTAACAAACCCTAGACACCTCGACACAGCCGGAGGACTAAATACCCCTATAGATGGAAATAGGAATACTACCTTGCCTCAGAGCTGAACCCCAAAGGATAGGCAGCCCCCATGAATATTGACTGTGAGTAGGAGAAGAAAAGACACACGCAGGCAGAAAACAAGATTTAGCAAAAGAGGCCACTCTAGCTAAATAGGAAAGGATAGGACAGAATACTAGGCGGTCAGTATTAAAACCCTTAAAAAAATATCCACAGCAGATAATACAAAAAATTCCACAATCTAACTAAAGACGTGGAATGAATATCTGCAACCCCAGAGAATCCAACAAGACTGAGAAAATACTGACACAATCTAAGCTGGACAAGAAAACACAAAAGAATAGCACTGAATCATGAAGCACACAGCATGTGTGCCACAGAAAAAAAACCAGACACTTATCTTTGCTGATTTGGCAGAAAGGCAGGAGGAACCAAGCAGAGGTCCAACACCTCCCAACAACAATTGACAACTGGCAAGGACTAATGAATCCTGCACACCTAAATACCCCAGTCAGAACTGCAATCAGCAGAAACGCCTGACCAGGACTGAAACCCAGGGACAACTGCATTACCACCTACCACCACCGGAGTGAACCCAAAAGCAGAATTCACAACAGCAGACATGTAGCTGTACTAGTGTACATATAGCTCTATACACTCTGCACTCAGGATATATACCTGTATATGAGGGCGCAGACATGTAGCTGTACTAATGTACATTACCACACATAATCCTGCCCCCCACCACATTACCACACATAATTCCGCCCCCCACCACATTACCACACACAATCCCGCCCCCCACCACATTACCACACACAATCCAGCCCCCCCACCACATTACCACACACAATCCAGCCCCCCCACCACATTACCACACACAATCTCGCCCGCCACCACATTATCACACACAATCCCGCCCCCACCACATTACCACACACAATCCCTCCCCCCACCACATTAACACACATAATCTCGCCCCCCACCACATTACCACACATAATCCCGCCCCCCACCACATTACCACACATAATCCTGCCCCCACCACATTATCACACACAATCCCGCCCCACCACCACATTACCACACATAATCCCGCCCCCCACCACATTACCACACATAATCCCGCCCCCCACCACATTACCACACACAATCCCGCCCCCCACCACATTACCGCACACAATCCCGCCCCCCACCACATTACCACACATAATCCCGCCCCCACCACATTACCACACATAATCCCACCCCCCACCACATTACCACACATAATCCCGCCCCCCACATTACCACACATAATCCCGCCCCCACCACATTACCACACATAATCCCGCCCCCCCCACATTACCACACATAATCCCACCCCCACCACATTACCACACGAGGCTCTGTCCCCACACAATCCAGTTTGCTTTTGATTTTACACTGTGAATAAAATGTATTAGTATTATTCTGATTTTTAATTATTATTAACTTCATTTTAAGTTAATTTACCACCTGCGTAAGCGCTATTGAATGTTGTCATTATTTAGTTTAATCACTAGCAGCGTTAATTAGATAGCAATGAGCATGCCGAGCGTTAGTTGGCTGGAAACAGCTAGTACCTGTATATGAGGGCGCAGACATGTCGCTGTACTAATGTACATATAGCTCTGTACACTCTGCACTCAGGATATATACCTGTATATGGGGGCGCAGACATGTAGCTGTACTAATGTACATATAGCTCTATACACTGCAGTCAGGATATATACCTGTATATGAGGGCGCAGACATGTAGCTGTACTAATGTACATATAGCTCTATACACTGCACTCAGGATATATACCTGTATATGAGGGCGCAGACATGTAGCTGTACTAATGTACATATAGCTCTGTACACTCTGCACTCAGGATATATACCTGTATATGGGGGCGCAGACATGTAGCTGTACTAATGTACATATAGCTCTATACACTGCAGTCAGGATATATACCTGTATATGAGGGCGCAGACATGTAGCTGTACTAATGTACATATAGCTCTATACACACTGCACTCAGGATATATACCTGTATATGAGGGCGCAGACATGTAGCTGTACTAATGTACATATAGCTCTATACACTCTGCACTCAGGCTATATACCTGTATATGGGAGTGCAGACATGTAGCTGTACTAATGTACATATAGCTCTATACACTCTGCACTCAGGATATATACCTGTATATGGGGGCGCAGACATGTAGCTGTACTAATGTACATATAGCTCTATATACACTCTGCACTCAGGATATATACCTGTATATGAGGGCGCAGACATGTAGCTGTACTAGTGTACATATAGCTCTATACACTCTGCACTCAGGATATATACCTGTATATGGGGGCGCAGACATGTAGCTGTACTAATGTACATATAGCTTTATACACTCTGCACTCAGGATATATACCTGTATATGGGGGCGCAGACATGTAGCTGTACTAATGTACATATAGCTCTATACACTGCACTCAGGATATATACCTGTATATGAGGGCGCAGACATGTAGCTGTACTAGTGTACATATAGCTCTGTACACTCTGCACTCAGGATATATACCTGTATATGAGGGCGCAGACATGTAGCTGTACTAATGTACATATAGCTCTGTACACTCTGCACTCAGGATATATACCTGTATATGAGGGCGCAGACATGTAGCTGTACTAATGTACATATAGCTCTATACACTCTGCACTCAGGATATATACCTGTATATGAGGGCGCAGACATGTAGCTGTACTAATGTACATATAGCTCTATACACTGCACTCAGGATATATACCTGTATATGAGGGCGCAGACATGTAGCTGTACTAATGTACATATAGCTCTGTACACTCTGCACTCAGGATATATACCTGTATATAGGGGCGCAGACATGTAGCTGTACTAATGTACATATAGCTCTGTACACTCTGCACTCAGGATATATACCTGTATATGAGGGCGCAGACATGTAGCTGTACTAATGTACATATAGCTCTATACACTCTGCACTCAGGATATATACCTGTATATGAGGGCGCAGACATGTAGCTGTACTAATGTACATATAGCTCTGTACACTCTGCACTCAGGATATATACCTGTATATGAGGGCGCAGACATGTAGCTGTACTAATGTACATATAGCTTTGTGCACTCGGCACTCAGGATATATACCTGTATATGGGGGCGCAGACATGTAGCTGTACTAATGTACATATAGCTCTGTACACTCTGCACTCAGGATATATACCTGTATATGGGGGCGCAGACATGTAGCTGTACTAATGTACATATAGCTCTATACACTCTGCACTCAGGATATATACCTGTATATGAGGGCGCAGACATGTAGCTGTACTAATGTACATATAGCTCTATACACTGCACTCAGGATATATACCTGTATATGAGGGCGCAGACATGTAGCTGTACTAATGTACATATAGCTCTATACACTGCACTCAGGATATATACCTGTATATGGGGGCGCAGACATGTAGCTGTACTAATGTACATATAGCTCTGTACACTCTGCACTCAGGATATATACCTGTATATGGGGGCGCAGACATGTAGCTGTACTAATGTACATATAGCTCTATACACTCTGCACTCAGGATATATACCTGTATATGAGGGCGCAGACATGTAGCTGTACTAGTGTACATATAGCTCTGTGCACTCGGCACTCAGGATATATACCTGTATATGAGGGTGCAGACATGAAGCTGTACTACTGTACATATACAGTTGTGGCCAAAAGTATTGACACCCCTGCAATTATACTCAGTTTCTTCCTGAAAATGATTGCAATCACAAATTCTTTGGTACTATTATCTTCATTCAATTTGTCTTAAATGAAAAAACACAAAAGAGAATGAAGCAAAAAGCAAAACATTGATCATTTCACACAAAACTCCAAAAATTGGCCAGACAAAAGTATTGGCACCCTCAGCCTAATACTTGGTTGCACAACCTTTAGGCAAAATAACTGCGACCAACCGCTTCCGGTAACCATCAATGAGTTTCTTACAATGCTCTGCTGGAATTTTAGACCATTCTTCTTTGGCAAACTGCTCCAGGTCCCTGATATTTGAAGGGTGCCTTCTCCAAACTGCCATTTTTAGATTTCCACAGGTGTTCTATGGGATTCAGGTCTGGACTCATTGCTGGCCACTAGGGTTGAGCGAAACGGGTCGTTCATTTTCATAAGTCGCCGACTTTTGGCAAAGTCGGCGTCTCATGAAACCCGATCCGATCCCAGTGTGGGTCGGCCACGTGGAACGCGAACTTGGCGCCAAAGTCGCGTTTCGAATGACGCCTTCCCCGCCATTTTTTTGAGCCAATTAATTGTGGGCAGCGTGATGACATAGGTTCCGGCTCCTGCGGCATCATAGTGCTATGTTACGTTTTCGGACGTAGTAATTTCCGGAGTCAAAAAAATAACATATGTCTTGCACGGAGGGGAGAGAGAGAGAGGGGGAGAGAGAGAGAGAGGGAGAGAGAGAGAGAGAGAGAGAGAGAGGGGGAGAGAGAGAGAGAGAGAGGAGAGAGAGAGAGAGAGAGAGAGAGAGAGAGAGAGAGAGAGAGAGAGAGAGAGAGAGAGAGAGAGAGAGAGAGAGAGAGAGAGAGAGAGAGAGAGAGAGAGAGAGAGAGAGAGAGAGAGAGAGAGAGAGAGAGAGAATCGGCCGATTCCATACGATCCGACATCCGAGAAGGTCGGGTTTCACAAAACCCACCTCGATCCTAAAAAAGCTAAGGTCGCTCAACCCTACTGGCCACCTTAGAAGTCTCCAGTGCTTTCTCTCAAACCATTTTCTAGTGCTTTTTGAAGTGTATTTTGGGTCATTGTAATGCTGGAAGACCCATGACCTCTGAGGGAGACCCACCTTTCTCACACTGGGCCCTACATTATGCTGCAAAATTTGTTGGTAGTCTTCAGACTTCATAATGCCATGCACACGGTCAAGCAGTCCAGTGCCAGAGGCAGCAAAGCCACCCCAAAACATCAGGGAACCTCCGCCATGTTTGACTGTAGGGACCGTGTTCTTTTCTTTGAATGCCTCTTTTTTTCTCCTGTAAACTCTATGTTGATGCCTTTGCCCAACAAGCTCTACTTTTGTCTCATCTGACCAGAGAACATTCTTCCAAAATGTTTTAGGCTTTTTCAGGTAAGTTTTGGCAAACTCCAGCCTGGCTTTTTTGTGTCTCAGGGTAAGAAGTGGGGTCTTCCTGGGTCTCCTACCATACAGTCCCTTTTCATTCAGACGCCGACGGAGAGTACGGGTTGACACTGTTGTACCCTTGGACTGCAGAGCAGCTTGAACTTGTTTGGATGTTAGTCGAGGTTCTTTATCCAACATCCGCACAATCTTGTGTTGAAATCTCTTGTCAATTTTTCTTTTCCGTCCACATCTAGGGAGGTTAGCCACAGTGCCATGGGCTTTAAACTTCTTGATGACACTGCGCACGGTAGACACAGGAACAGTCAGGTCTTTGGAGATGGACTTGCAGCCTTGAGATTGCTCATGCTTCCTCACAATTTGGTGTCTCAAGTCCTCAGACAGTTCTTTGGTCTTCTTTCTTTTCTCCATGCTCAATGTGGTACACACAAGGACAGAGGTTGAGTCAACTTTAATCCATGTCAACTGGCTGCAAGTGTGATTTAGTTATTGCCAACACCTGTTAGGTGCCACAGGTAAGTTACAGGTGCTGTTAATTACACAAATTAGAGAAGCATCACATGATTTTTCGAACAGTGCCAATACTTTTGTCCACCCCCTTTTTTATGATTGGTGTGGAATTATATCCAATTTGGCTTTAGGACAATTCTTTTTGTGTTTTTTCATTTAAGACAAATTAAATGAAGATAATAATATCAAAGAATTTGTTTTTGCAATCATTTTCAGGAAGAAACTGAGTATTATCTGACAGAATTGCAGGGGTGTGAATACTTTTGGCCACAACTATAGCTCACTGCACTCAGGATATGTACCTGTATATGGGGGCGCAGACATGTAGCTGTCGTAGTGTACATATATCTCTATACACTCAGGATATATACCCGGCCGTATATCAGGGGCGCAGACACATAAATAATGTATGCACATGCAGGGCCTTGTAAAAGTATTCATACCCACACACCTTCTTCCACATACCATGTAGCGGCTCAGGGAGCATGCGGAAGAACAGGCTCTGCTCAGGTGAGACCAAAGGAGAAATTTCTGGGATAAATGCACCATCCACACCGTCATACATGGTGGCAGCAGCATCCTGCTGTGGGGAGGCTTTTCTTCAGCAGGGGCAGGGCAGCTGGTCAGAGGTGATGGGAGATGGATGGAGCTAAATACAGGACAGTCCTAGAGGAAAACCTGTCAGAGGCTGCAGGAGACGTGAGCCTGGGGTGTAATAGAGTGCAGGGTTAAGTATGTCACCACGGAACAGATAGACCAACTGTTGAGGGGAATTTATTAACAGGGGCGATATTCTCCTCGCAGGGAGTAAACAGGGGGATAAAGCAAACAGTAAACAGTTAAGCGGAATCGCAACGGTTAACGAATGTTCTTGTAACTTATCAGTCCTGGGCGGTCCTGACTGGAGGGTCCTAATTCCAACGTGGGTACAGTCACCAGCACCACTTGATATCCTGAAGTCTCTCCTGGGAACTGGAGACTCCGGGGTTAAGTCTTTGCAGTCTTTTCTCCCAGTGAACCAGGAAGTCACACAGCCACTCTGCTGGGAGTCTCTGTATATCAGGCTGGCAGTCTCTCTCTGCAGCAGCAATGCCACACACACACTGAGCAGTTTACTTTGTCACACTCAGGGGTCCGGGCTTGTCAGTGTGGTCACCGAGGCTGCGCGCTCAGGTCACTGTCAGGGGATACGTCTTCTCTGATTATGGAGGCTTCCAAGTCCACACTCTCACATCCAGCCTTCACTACGGCTGGTATCTCAGCCTCAGTGCCCTCACGGGGAGCACTGTCTTTCGGGGAGCACAGCGCTGCAGCCTGCTCTCTCTCTGTCTCGCACGCTCTGCTCTCCCGCTCTTTTCTGACCACACTCCTCTCTCTTCCTCTCCGCCCCCAGCAGTCACATGGTCACTTCTGTCCAGGGCAGAAAGTCTTCCCCCCCAACAACCCAGCTGTCTAAGTGGTTCCAGGTAAGGAGCAGGGAAAGCAACCTCCTTACAGGGGCGCAGGTTCACCTTCCAGCAGGACAACGACCCTCATCATCCTGCCAGAGCTACAATGGAGGGTTTAGATCAGAGCATATCCTGTGTGTTACCGACTGGGGGGGCTGAATACTAATGCACCTCACAATTCTCAGATTTACTGCTTTGCAATGATCAGTAAACCTCGTATAATTTCCTTTACACGTCACAAATACCTGTTACTTTACGTTGGTGTCACATAAAATCCCAATAATTACATATAAGTTTGTGGGTGTAACGTGGAAACTGTGGGAAAGTTCACGGGTGTGAGGACTTTTTCAAGGCACGGTATATATACTATATCCACGCAGACATATGAATGTATTGTACAAGTTATATACATACAGTCATGGCCAAAAGTCTTAGCACCCTTGACATTGTTCCAGTAAATGAAGCATTTCTCCCAGGACATTATTGCAGTTGCCCATGTTTTGTTGCACGCGGTTATTTCCATTGTGTGTATTGGAGCAACCCAAAAAAAGGAGAAATAAAAAGCAAATTGGACTTAATTGCACGCAAAACCCTAAAAACGGGCGTCACAAAACTGCACATTTCCAACATTGTGGAACTTGTGTCTCAATCATGTGATGCTCGTTCACACTCACCTGTGGCAAGTAACATGTGTGGGCAATAGGAGTATCACACCTGAAGACAGATGAAGAGGGGAGAAGGTGACTCGGTCCTTGCATTGTGCCTGTGTGCGCCAAGTGAGGAGGAGATGTTCTGGGGCTGTTCTGCTGCCTGTGGCACTGGGTGTAAGGCATCATGAAATCTGAAGAGGACAAATGGTTTTGGGTTGTAATGTGCTCAGTGTCAGTAATCTGGGTTTGTGTCCTAGGTCGTGGATCTTCCTGCAGAAAAATGACCCCAAACATACTTCAAGAAGCCCCCAGAAATGGAGGCAACAAAGCGCCGGAGAGTCTGAAGTGGCAGAAATGGAGAGATCTTAGAAAATATGAGAGACTGGGTGGAGTCTATAAGAAGTGTCATCCAAGATTGCAGGTGAGAGGCGTAAGAAGACTGAGTGCAGCTAGTTATTCCCAAGGGCGCAGCCAAATATTAAATTGAGGCTGAAAACATTTTTGTCTGGAAATTATGTCCAATTTGCATCTTTGTGTGTGTTTGGGTTTTTTTTGTATTGGAAATACACACAAAGGAAATAAACATGCGTGTATAATAAAACATGTGGAATTGTAAGGGTCTGTGCCCACGTTGCGGATTTGGCTGCGGATCCGCAGCAGTTTTCCATGCGGTGTACAGTACCATGTAAACTTATGGAAAACAGAAACCGCTGTGCACATGCTGCGGAAAATACTGCGCAGAAACACAGAGGTTTATTTTCCACAGCATGTCAATTCTTTGTACGGAAACGCAGGGTTTGTGCACCCATTCACTATACATTGAGTAAGGCAAATCCACATCAGTTCCGCAACGATTTTGGCCTGCGTTGTCTGCCAAGAGATGTGGATTCTGTGCGGAAAAATCGACAGACAAATCCGCAATGTGTGCACATAGCCTAATTAATTCTCTGGGAGGAATAAAAGGGAATCTGTCACCTCATTTTTCACATATAAGCTGCGGCCACTGGCATCAGGGGCTTATCTCCAGCATTCTGTAATGCATTCTGTAATGCTGTAGATAAGCCCCCGATGTATCCTGAAAGGTAAGAAAAACAGGATAGATTATACTCACCCAGGGGCGGTCCCGCTGTGGTCCGGTCCGATGGGCGTCGTGGTCCGGTCCGGGGCCTCCCATCTGCTTAGGATGACGTCCTCTTGTTGTATTCCTGCCACGGTTCCGGCGCAGGAGTACTGCAATGCGCAGGCGCCGGGAAAGGTCAGAGAGGCCCGACACCTGCGCACTGCAGTACTTTGCTCTGCCCTCAATAGGACAGATCAGTACTCCTGCACCGGAGCCGCGGCAGGAAGACAAGAAGAGGACGTCATCGTAAGAAGATGGGAGGCGCTAGACCGGACCGCGACGCCCATCGGACCAGAACCGGACCGCTGGGTGAGTATAATCTAACCTCTTTTTCTCCTCTTTCAGGATACATCAGGGGCTTATCTACAGCATTACAGAATGCATTAAAGAATGCTGTATATATACCCCCTGATGCCGGTGGCCGCAGCTTATATGTGAAAAATGGGGTGACAGGTTCCCTTAAATTTTCCGAAATAATTTCAAGGGCGTCAACACCTTCGGCCATGACTGTATATTATACATGCGCACACATACTGTACACAAATATATATGGCTGTACCAATGTCATGTGTCCCCACCCTTATACCTATATTATATACTCCTCACACCTGTGTACGTATGTTACATACACACCACACTGTTATATGGTGTTATAATGTATCATATATCAGTATACAGCATTATTATACAGCTATCATATTCCTCTGTACCTCACTGTATCATCATTATGATTATACACACCTCAGCTGCTGCAGAACCTCATAGAACACACCTCAGCTGCTGTTATTTCTCCCTAGTTGTTTGCACCGGTGTCACTATGGCGTCTCTGGGCTGCACCATTTGCGGATCCCATGGTTGCCCGTACGTTCCTGTGACGGTAGGATGTGGTTTTACTTCTCTACTATGATAACTTGTGTTCCTCATTGGGTGTATGGGCTGCAGTGACCCAAGGGGTCATATAGCGATGCACAGGGGGGATTTGGTGGTAGGTGCCGGTGTTAGGCGACTTTCCCCTCTCCAGTCCATCCTTAATGCAGCAGCCAGGGTCGTCCATCTGGCTAATCGTTACTCGGACGCGTCCGCTCTTCACCAGTGATTACACTGGCTGCCCATTCATTACAGGATACAATTCAAAGTACTTGTTCTCACCCACAAAGCTCTCCACAGTGTGGCCCCCTTACATCTCCTCCCTCATTTCTGTCTATCGGCCTAACCGACCATTGCGCTCTGCAAATGACTTCCGACTAACCTCTGCACTAATCCGTACCTCCCACTCCTGACTCCAAGACTTCTCCCGTGCTGCGCCAATCCTCTGGAATGCTCTACCCAAAGATATTAGGACCAGCCACAATTTGCATAGTTTTAGGCGCTCGCTCAAAACACATTTGTTCAGAGCGGCCTATCATGTTCCCTAATCAAAGTCATTTTATGTTTGTGTGTGTGTAGCCCATTCACTATCCCCATCCACCCCCCACCCCCTGAAGATAGCTGGACCATCATTGTAAATACACACCTGTACTTTGTATCTCCCCCACCTCATTGTAGATTGTAAGCTCTGACGAGCAGGTGCGGCTTATTGTGCTTTATTACTGTATTGTTAACGTTGTTACCTATGACTGTTGTGTTTGAAACTGTTAAGCTGTAAAGCGCTGTGGAATATGTTGGCGCTATATAAATAAAGATTATTATTATTAGGGGAATTGATCTGCAGTTCAGATTTTAATTCTTCTACTTGTCACTTTATACTGTGGATTTTCACTGCTAATTTCACCCTTAGCAAAGTGTGGGGTAAAAAATGAGCAAAATCCAGGATATGTAACACTTCCATATTGTGCTGAGATTTGGACCCAGATTCTTTCTACACAATTTTACATCCCAATAATGAAGGAACCAACAGCAATCTGCCTAGATCAGTCACACCAATGGGGTCTGCACTATCTGAGGTCTGACAGAAACCAAACTGGTGTTATCCCATTGAGTGATGGAAATGCTGCAGCTGCTGCATCCACCACCCCGAATACAGTGTGATGCCGCCATCTAGTGGCCAGATGCTGCCTGTTTACACTTCGGGGTCAGTGCTGATACACAAAAAAAACTTGGGGAAAAAAACACCATGAAGTTTGAGTTTTTCAAATATTTTATGTGGCTTTTATTTACATTAATTTTCTTTTAAGTCTTGTCGAAAAAAAAAAGACACACCCATAATATAATGTATACAAAGAAATAGCATGATAAATGAATTGTGAAAATAATAAGTGAATTCAACCTTTATATCCACAGGGGCAGGAAATCTCTAAATTATAGTCTATAAAAGTGCTGGGTAAAATATGGTGTATGTTTAAAATAATTAAATGAAAAAAATGGTGTGGGCTCCCGCATAAATGTCATAACCAGCGGAAGGAAAGCCGACCGGTGGGGGACGATACCCCATAAGGTTCCCAGGCCACTAATAACAGCTTATAGGTGTAGGCTTAGCCTTTCCTGGTGAATTTACGGGGGACCCCAGAAAAAAAAGACGTAGGGTCTCCCTATAAATTCAATTCTGCCAAGGCTAAACGGACAGCTGTGAGCTGATTATTAAGAGCCTGGGAAGGGGCCAGAGATATTGCCTCCACCCCTCAGCTGCCCCATAAATGGCAGATCCATAAGATGTGCCAGATCCAGCCCTTGGCCTTGCTCTTCCCACTTGCCTTGGTGTGGTGACAAGTGCGGTGATATTTGTAGGGTTGATGTCGGCTTTGTATTGTCCGGAGACATCAAACCTGCGAATTAGTAACGGTGAAGTGTCTAGAAGACACCCCATTACTAACCCAATAGTATTGAAATAAAAACGCTGCAAGAATAAAATCTTTTATTTGAAATAAGACAAAACACACTGTTTTATTTAAAAATAAAAAATAAAGTTATACTCGCCTTACACCTAATCCATTGAAACCCATATCTCCTGGTAAAAAAAAAAAACAGAAAAAAACAACCATATCACTCACCTGTCGGATGTGAAGATAATCCATACTGTGAGGCCGGCGTCACACTTGGCGTAAGACAATACGCCACGTATTATACGTCCGTACTACGGCCGTAATACGGAGAAATGTTCCCAAAATAGTGATCCGTAGTCAGGGTGTGTCAGCGTATTTTGCGCATGGCATCCTCCGTATGTAATCCGTATGGCATCCGTACTGCGAGATTTTCTCGCAGGCTTGCAAAACCGACATCTAATGGATTTATGTGCTCAAATGTTCATTAAAACATATATACAGTAGATATATAGATATATAGAGATATAGATATATATATAGATATATATATATATATATATATAGATATATAGATATATATAGATATATATATATAGATATATATATGTCATTGAGACACATATATATATATTCTGTATTTAGATTTCATTCAGCGCGATATCTGTGAAATGCCGGTAATTCAATTGCCGGCTTTTCATTTCTCCTGCACAAACCCGACAGGATATGAGACATGGTTTACATACAGTAAACCATCTCATATCCCCTTTTTTTTTTGCATATTCCACACTACTAATGTTAGTAGTGTGTATGTGCAAAATTTCAGCGCTGTAGCTGCTGAAATAAAGGGTTAAATGGCGGGAAAAATTGGCGTGGGCTCCCGCGCAATTTTCTCCGCCAGAGTGGTAAAGCCAGTGACTGAGGGCAGATATTAATAGCCAGGAGAGGGTCCATGGTTATTGGCCCCCCGTGGCTACAAACATCTGCCCCCAGCCACCCCAGAAAAGGCACATCTGGAAGATGCGCCTGTTCTGGCACTTGGCCACTCTCTTCCCACTCCCTGTAGCGGTGGGATATGGGGTAATGAAGGGTTAATGCCACCTTGCTATTGTAAGGTGACATTAAGCCAGATTAATAATGGAGAGGCGTCAATTATGACACCTATCCATTATTAATCCAATTGTTGGAAAGGGTTAAAAAACACACACACATTATTAAAAAGGATTTTAATGAAATAAACACAGCGGTTGTTGTAATAATTTATTGTTCTCGAAATCCATTTCCAGGCCCTCGCTTGGCAAAATAATTAACGCACAAGATACATACCTTCTGATGTCAGATCACGTCCTACGATGTAATCCATCTGAAGGGGTTAACTAATATTACAGGCACGAGCTGCGATAAACCACTCGCTCGTGCCTGTAATCCCCGGGTGATGAAAGGAAAGCTGGATCTGTACTTACATTGAGTCGCGGTGAGGCGCCCTCTGGTGGATGTTCTCATGAACTGCAGCCTGGGAACTTTTTCCCACGCTCCAGGTCATATGAGGACATCCACCAGGGGGCGCATCACCGCAACTGAAGGAAATGTAGGTCATTGACCTACATTTCATTCATTTGCCGGGGGATTACAGACACGAGCACCGCTGCATTTAGCAGGGCTCCTGCCTGTAATATTAGTTAACCCCTTCAGATGGATTACATCGTGGGACGTGATCTGACATCAGAAGGTATGTATATTGTGCGTTTATTATTTTGCCAAGCGAGGGTTTGCAAATGGATTGCGAGAACAATAAATTATTACAACAACCGCTGTGTTTATTTCATTAAAATCCTTTTTAATCATGTGTGTGTGTGTTTTTTAACCCTTTCCTACAATTGGATTAATAATGGATAGGTGTCATAATTGACGCCTCTCCATTATTAATCTGGCTTAATGTCACCTTCCAATAGCAAGGTGGCATTAACCCTTCATTACCCCATATCCCACCACTACAGGGAGTGGGAAGAGAGTGGCCAAGTGCCAGAATAGGCGCATCTTCCAGATGTGCCTTTTCTGGGGTGGCTGGGGGCAGATGTTTTTAGCCACGGGGGGGCCAATAACCATGGACCCTCTCCTGGCTATTAATATCTGCCCTCAGTCACTGGCTTTACCACTCTGGCGGAGAAAATTGCGCGGGAGCCCACGCCAATTTTTTCCGCCATTTAACCCTTTATTTTAGCAGCTACAGTGCACAAATTTTGCACATACACACTACTAACATTAGTAGTGTGGAATATGCAAAAAAAATGGGGTTATGAGATGGTTTACTGTATGTAACCATGTCTCATATCCTGTCGGGTTTGTGAAGGAGAAGGAAAAAGCCGGCAATTGAATTACCGACTTTTCACTAACAGCGCTGCGTATTTCTCGCAAGTCACACTGCAGGTCCGTGTGGAATCCGTATTTTTCTCGCCCCCATAGACTTTCATTGGCGTATTATTAGCGCAATACGCTGACAAACGCAGCATGCTGCGATTTTGTACGGCCGTAGAAAGCCGTATAATACTGAACCGTAATATACGGCTAATAGGAGCAGCCCCATTGAGAAAAATTGTGCCGTATGTAATGCGAGTTTTACGGACGTAGTTTCTGCGCTCTTACGTCCGTAAAACTCGCCAGTGTGACGCCGGCCTGAAATGAACAGTTCCATGATGCGACCATCAGGCTGAGAATCCAGTACACAGACCCTGTGAGTGCAGCTTCATGATGACCGGTGACGTTACCCCCAGTAATTTTCTCACGGTGCCATCGGCAATCTCATTGAGGTGAACTGAGCGTTGTCAGCGCAGTTTCGGTGAGCGGCGGTAACCTCTGTGACGTCACTGAAGCTGCGCCTGATATCTACGGGCACATTGTGATCATTCTCTTCCATGATGTCTGCTCACTAACTGACGGCAATCACCACGGCTTCCAGCAGTGCTTACAATGGATGCAACCTGCAGTGAAAAGGATGGCGGCCTGTGCTCTAGCAGTCATGGTCATAAACAAGGACTTGTATAGATCTCCTTGTAGTTTTGCTTAGCTTACAATGAATGCAGACTGCAGTGTAAAGAATGGAGGTTCATTATGGCCGGCGTGACCTGCATAAGAACTTTAGTGTAATTGTGGGTTTGTTTTTCGTTATTTTTTATATCTTAGACTCAATAAAAAAAAAGTTTTACCTCTTCCTCATTTTCATACCTGTAACTTTACATTACTATTTAGCATTATTTAAAAAAAACTCCATTCTTTGTACTGCAGGCGGATATAACAATAATAAAGATTTGTGCACAACAACCACATTATAACGTCACCATAGCTTCACTGCGTCCTGTAAGATTGCCACTTACCGTCCCCAAACCTGTGAGAGCAGAGACCCCCCAGACACCGCACAAGTGGTCACTGGTGGACAATTATAAACATTCCGGAAAGTTTTACATTTTTATTGACAAAAGCCTCAATATTGCCAGAGTTGCCCCTTATCCTCCACACTCCGGCCCTTCCCCTGGCAGCTGGATATCGGCTTCTGGGCACATCCTGACTGATGGCCGCCCTTTCTTGTATCATCAGATCTCTGAGTTCTCACAATCTCTGGGTTTTGTCATTTTTTTGAGGATTCCCTGCAGGTTCTCAGTGAGTTTCTTGCAGAGGACCCAAAATGTCATTGTTTTCTTCCCCGACCACTTAGGCTTCTTTCACACTTCCGTCGGTACGGGGCCGTCACGAAGCATCGGCGCGACGTACCAACAGAAGTGTGTGCTTTCACATTTCCGTCTGCGTTGCCGAGCAGGAAAGATCGTGAGAGTGATATTTCCTGCCGGGCATGCGCAGTGTGAAACACTGGATGCGACGTACGGAAAAACGTTCCCTTGAACGTTTTTCCGAGACGACGGTCCGCCAAAACCCGACGCATCCAGTGGACGACGCATGCAACGTATGGCCATACATCGCAATCCGTCGCTAATGCAAGTCTATGGAGAAAAAAACGCATCCTGCGGGCAACTTTGCAGGATGCATTTTTTTGTCCAAAGCGACGCATTGCGACGTTGGCCAAAGACGGAAGTGTGAAAGAGGCCTTCGTTCTCACATTGCCTTGTAACAAGGTCTCCATCATGGGGGGGGGGGGGGAGAACATCTTCCCCACATTGTCCTGCGCGATGGGAGAAGTCTTTTTCTGTTGAGGTTTAAACCCCGCTCTATATTCATGGCCGTGGTTGTAAGTATAAATTTGAGTGATTACCTCTCCATGGATGAGAAGCCCCCACATATTGAGTGAGCCCCCTCCATGGATGAGAAGCCCCCCACATATTTAGTGAGCCCCCCACATATTGAGTGAGCCCCTCCATAGATGAGCCCCCCACACATTGTGAGTGAGCCCCTCCATGGATAAGCCCCCCACACATTGTGAATGAGCCCCTCCATGGATAAGCCCCCCACACATTGTGAGTGTGCCCCTTCTTGGATAAGCCCCCCACACATTGAGTGAGCCCCTCCATGGATGAGAAGCCCCCACACATTGTGAGTGATCCCCTCCATGGATGAGAAGCCCCCCACATATTGAGTGAGCCACCTCCATGGATGAGAAGCCCCCCACATTTTGAGTGAGCCCCCTCCATGGATGAGAAGCCCCCACATATTGAGTGAGCCCCCTCCATGGATGAGAAGCCCCCACATATTGAGTGAGCCCCCTCCATGGATGAGAAGCCCCCCACATATTGAGTGAGCCCCCTCCATGGATGAGAAGCCCCCACATTTTGAGTGAGCCCCCTCCATGGATGAGAAGCCCCCCACATATTGAGTGAGCCCCCTCCATGGATGAGAAGCCCCCCACATATTGAGTGAGCCCCCTCCATGGATGAGAAGCCCCCACATATTGAGTGAGCCCCCTCCATGGATGAGAAGCCCCCACATATTGAGTGAGCCCCCTCCATGGATGAGAACCCCCCACATATTGAGTGAGCCCCCTCCATGGATGAGAAGCCCCCACATATTGAGTGAGCCCCCTCCATGGATGAGAAGCCCCCACATATTGAGTGAGCCCCCTCCATGGATGAGAAGCCCCCCACATATTGAGTGAGCCCCCTCTATGGATGAGAAGCCCCCACATATTGAGTGAGCCACCTCCATGGATGAGAAGCCCGCCACATATTGAGTGAGCCCCCTCCATGGATGAGAAGCCCCCACATTTTGAGTGAGCCCCCTCCATGGATGAGAAGCCCCCACATATTGAGTGAGCCCCCTCCATGGATGAGAAGCCCCCACATATTGAGTGAGCCCCCTCCATGGATGAGAAGCCCCCCACATATTGAGTGAGCCCCCTCTATGGATGAGAAGCCCCCACATATTGAGTGAGCCACCTCCATGGATGAGAAGCCCGCCACATATTGAGTGAGCCCCCTCTATGGATGAGAAGCCCCCCACATATTGAGTGAGCCCCCTCTATGGATGAGAAGCCCCCACATATTGAGTGAGCCCCCTCGATGGATGAGAAGCCCCCCAAATATTGAGTGAGCCCCCTCCATGGATGAGAAGCCCCCACATATTGAGTGAGCCCCTCCATGGATGAGAAGCCCCCCACATATTGAGTGAGCCCCCTCCATGGATGAGCCCCCCACACATTGTGAGTGAGCCCCTCCATGGATGAGAAGCCCCCATATATGAACAGTCTCAGGAGGCGTTACTGCAGGCAGATACAGGACTCGTTGCAGTGCCCCCTTCTCTTCTCTGGACAGTCATTATCCCCAGTGTCCCTACCGTCTGAGGGGGATTTATATATCTTCAGGGGATTGTGCTGCAGAGGACGTGGGGGTTTTGTCCATGACGGTGTAGTGCGTATGTTATATGTGTGTAATATACACTGCTGCTCACCATTATTGGCACCCCTTAAGTTTTTATACAATATAGTTATATGCTCGGGATTTTTAATTAATGGTCCAAAGTCCTACAACAACAGAACATTGTTTTTCAACGTACATGTTGCAACCTCAAAGATTCAGCATGTGCAGCAGAAAGGCACCTGTAATGAATACTTGGTTTCACACCCTTTGGCATTGATGACGGCCTCCTAATGATTCTTGTAGCCATCTATAAGCTTTCCGCACTTCTCCGTTAGGCCGGCGTCACACTCAGCGTATGAAAATACGGTCTGTATTTTACGGCCGCAATACGCAGAAATGTTCCAAAAATAGTGGTCCGTATGTCATCCGTAGGCCGGGTGTGGCAGCGTATTTTGCGCATGGCATCCTCTGTATGTAATCCGAATGGCATCCGTACTGCGATATTTTCTCGCAAGCTTGCAAAACCGACATCTAATGGATTTATGTGCTCAAATGTTCGTTAAAACAGTATATATATATATATATATATATATATATATATATATATATATATATATATATATATATATACACACACACTGTATTTATATTTAATTCAGCGCGAGATATGTGAAAAGCCGGTAATTCAATTGCCGGCTTTTCATTTCTCCTTCACAAACCCGACATGATATGAGACATGGTTTACATACAGTAAACCATCTCATATCCCTTTTTTTTGCATATTCCACACTACTAATGTTAGTAGTGTGTATGTGCAAAATTTGGGCGCTGTGGCTGGTAAAATAAAGGGTTAAGTGGCGGAAAAAATTGGCATGGGCTCCCGCGCAATTTTCTCCGCCAGAGTGGTAAAGCCAGTGACTGAGGGCAGATATTAATAGCCTAGAGAGGGTCCATGGTTATTGGCCCCCCCTGGCTACAAACATCTGCCCCCAGTCACCCCAGAAGAGGCACATCTGGAAGATGCGCCTATTCTGGCACATGACCACTCTCTTCCCACTCCCGTGTAGCGGTGGGATATGGGGTAACGAAGGGTTAATGTCACCTTGCTATTGTAAGGTGACATTAAGCCAGATTAATAATGGAGAGGCATCAATTATGACACCTATCCATTATTAATACAATAGTATGAAATGGTTAAGAAAACACACATTATTACAAAGTATTTTAATGAATTAAAGACACATGTTGTTGTAATATTTTATTAGACTCTTAATCCACCTGAAGACCCTTGTCACCTGAAACAAAGTTAAAATAAAACAAACAACAATATTCCATACCTTCCGTCGTTCTGTCCCACGTTGTAAATCCATCTGAAAGGGTTAACTAATTTTACAAGCAGAAGCCTGTTAATGCAGCCGCCCCTCCCTGTAAAAACCCGGGGAATGAATGGAAAGCAGGGTGACCTGTAGTTACCTTGAGTTGCGGTGATGCGCCCTCTGCTGGATGTCCTCATATGAACTCGAGCGTGGGAACTTTTCCTAGGCTCCAGTTCATGAGGACATCCAGCAGAGGGCGCGTATTTTTCGGATTATATCCGTATAATACGGATCAGTAAAATACGGCAGATAGGAGCTGGGCCATAGAGAATCATTGTACAGTATGCAATCCGTTTTTTCTGCACCTCTCATACGTCCGTAAAACTCGCTAGTGTGACGCCGGCCTTAGTGTTTTCTCCCACTCTTCCTTTGCAGTGTGTTCAAGCTCTTGAATGTTTGCAGGCTTCTTTTTCCCAATGGCAGATTTCAGCTTCCCCAAAGATTTTCAATGAGATTGAGATCAGGACTCATTGGCCATTTTAAAACAGTCCACCTTTTTTCTTTTATAACCATTCCTGTGTACTTTTGGTTGTGTGCTTTGGGTCACTGTCTTGCTAAGTGACCCATGATCTTCGACTCAAACCAAGTTTTCTTACACTGGGTAGGACATTTCGCTCTAAAATCTCTTGATGATTCTCTGATTTCACGATTCCTGTGATACTGTCAAGGCCTCCAGTACCAGACACAGTAAAGCAATTTATCCTCCACCATGCTTAACTGTTGGTAGGGCGTTATTTTCCTTATAAGCTTCATTGTGTCGTCTGTAAACAAACTGTTGCTTTGCATTTCCAAAAACCTCTATTCTTGGTTCATCTGTTCACAGAACGTTTTCCCAGAAGGATTTTGGCTTGTCAAGGTACTCTTTGGTAAAGATCAATCGTTCCTTTTTGTCTTTTCTTCAGCAATGTTTTTTTCCTTGGCCTTTTCCCATAAAGCTCTGCTTGTTTAGTGTGCGGCTTATGGTACTTGTTGAAGCCATGACCCCAGACTGTTCCAGGTTGGTCTTTGGATGTTTGACGTGGTGTTTTTACACCATTCGCATCAGCCTTGAAGACCTCTCTTGTCAATTATCCTCTTTCCCCCACGTCCAGGAAGGATCTTGACTGTTCCATGCTTGGAAACCTTCTAAATAACAACATTGTATGGTTTGTGTGTAATATATATGTATGGTGCATGGTATACGTGTGTCAATATATGGTATATGTGTGTATTATACATTCACAGTGTATATAGCCACTTTTTTATTAATAAATTGCTGCTGTTTTTATTATCATTTTTACACAATATCTGATGCTGCTAAGAAATGCGATTTACGTGAGATTCCAGGACTCTGATCACCAATGACGCATTACTGAGAGGCAGGTGTAATCTGTCCAGTACTTCATACTGATGGCTTATCCACAATATAGCCCCTTAATATCCGATCAGTAGAGGGGCAACACCCGGCTTCACCGCCGATCAACTGTTCTCGCTGGAAGTGATGATTTGTGGAGCAGGAGGACACTGCGCCATCCTCTGTACAGTGGCCACAGCCGGGTACTGCATGCATGCTCTGCGGTCAGGGAAGAGCAGACGGAGTTGTGCATTTCCACTCTGCAACTCATCACTTCCACCCATCACAGAGGAGAACTGATTGGCGGGGGCTGCAGGAGTCAAACCCCCCACTGATCTAATATTGCTGACCGATCTCTTGCAGGCCATCAGTATAAAGTACCAGACAACCCCTTTAAGACCTTACTTCTCCTAAGTATATAAAGAGCCACTAACCTTAAAATCTACAGTATGTACAAGTTATGCAGCAGTGTCTTCAAAAGAGGAGCTGATATCAGTCACATCTTATTACAGTGCTGGAGCATTATAAGGAGAGCGGCCGATATCGGTCACATCTTATTACAGTGCTGGAGCGATATAAGAGCAGCCGATATCGGTCACATCTTATTACAGTACTGGAGCGATATAAGGAGAGCGGCTGATATCAGTCACATCTTATTACAGTGCTGGAGCATTATAAGGAGAGTGGCCGATATCGGTCACATCTTATTACAGTGCTGGAGCATTATAAGGAGAGTGCCTGATATCGGTCACATCTTATTACAGTACTGGAGCATTATAAGGAGAGCGTCTGATATCAGTCACATCTTATTACAGTGCTGGAGCATTATAAGGAGAGCAGCCGATATCGCTTACATCATATTACAGTACTGGAGCATTATAAGAAGAGCGCCTGATATCAGTCACATCATATTACAGTACTGGAGCATTATAAGGAGAGCGGCCGATATCGGTCACATCTTATTACAGTGCTGGAGCATTATAAGGAGAGCGGCCGATATCAGTCACATCTTATTACAGTGCTGGAGCATTATAAGGAGAGTGTCTGATATCAGTCACATCTTATTACAGTGCTGGAGCATTATAAGGAGAGCGGCCGATATCGGTCACATCTCATTACAGTACTGGAGCATTATAAGGAGAGCGTCTGATATCGGTCACATCTTATTACAGTGCTGGAGCATTATAAGGAGAGCGGCCGATATCGGTCACATCTCATTACAGTACTGGAGCATTATAAGAAGAGCGTCTGATATCAGTCACATCTTATTACAGTGCTGGAGCATTATAAGGAGAGCGGCCGATATCGCTTACATCTCATTACAGTGCTGGAGCATTATAAGGAGAGCGTCTGATATCAGTCACATCTTATTACAGTGCTGGAGCATTATAAGGAGAGCGTCTGATATCAGTCACATCTTATTACAGTGCTGGAGCATTATAAGGAGAGCGGCCGATATCTGTCACATCTTATTACAGTGCTGGAGCATTATAAGGAGAGCGGCCGATATCAGTCACATCTTATTACAGTGCTGGAGCATTATAAGGAGAGCGGCCGATATCGGTCACATCTTATTACAGTGCTGGAGCATTATAAGGAGAGTGATATTGGTCACATAGAGATAGGTGTACTGTATAGAGCAGGGATTGTGGTGGCCGCTTTGATACAATGAAGCTGATCCGGAGGGACGGTCCCTTTCATATGTCATTATCTGTCAGATCAGTGAGGGATCTCCTCCTCCTATCAGCAGGTTCTGCATAGAAATAAAAGTACACCCCTTGTATAAACCTTGTAGGTTTCCTTCCTTTGTGAGTGTGGGCAGATATTACATGGAGCCGGTGCTTGTGAGGAGCAGTAGTACCATACAGTATGTACTGCCATATGCTGCTGCTGTGGCTGTCACTGTCCGCCGCCATGCTGGCCGGGCGCTGCCCGCGGGGGGCGCTCTAGCACAGGCTGAAGTCTCTGGCCTTCTGGTTCATGGCGTGGCGCCTCCTTCTCTTCGGCTGTGCACACTCTGCTCCATAGTTTGGCCAGTGGAAGCTTTTCAGATTCAGGGGGCAGTCTTCCGCCCCAATCTCCTCTGTGTCAGAGTCCTCGTCTTGTGGGAAGGGGAACGCTCGGCCCGGATAAGTCTCTTTTAACATGTCCTCAAAACACAGCTCCAGGTCCCTCCCCGCCTCGGCGACCTCGGAGTCTTCCTGGAGAGACATGAGATTTGCCGTTCATTACAGTAATCCCTTCATAAAGAAAATCACCTGGACATTAGAAGTCTTACTAAAGGGGAGAAACAAACCAAGACCCTGGTCCTGCAGTGATGACATTCTATATGAAAGCTGCAGTTACGCTCTCGTGTGGCCAGTGATTGGCTGCAGTAGTCATGTGAACGATGGACGTGATCATTGCAGGAGGGGGGAGGATTTGATCCGTTTAATCCTATTTCCTTTAAGTCTGTGTACGCACGCGCTGTTTATGGACCACATGCGTCCTTTGGGTTTAGTATCTCCCTGTGGCAGCCACCATTACCGTCCCCCTAGGGATTTACACAGACCCCACTCATCTATATCTGCTCCTGTTGTGCCCAGATATATATTGTCACGCTGCTTTCCTACAAATCACAGCATTGTATAAAGCGTTTATTAGGTCGGCGCACATGGCGTATTCACTACATAGTAGCGGGCAGCTGATGGTGCAGCGCTGGCTCAGGGCCGGGGTACCCCAAGTCACAGCAGACTCATCCACCACATGAAGTGCCGTCTGATCGGTTTGCATAAATTGACACCGAGTCAGTGCAGAAAATTCAATCTACATCCAATGCTCATGAATGGGGTTTTCACCTTTTAGTCACATGCAAAAGTAAATGATTGCACCTTGGGGTTTTGAAGCGTGCAACTTATAGATTCTGCATAGAAAATGTATGGAAGCTCTGGTGCAGATCCGCAGCATAAATCCTGGGGTCAGCCTCCCAAGTTCTGCCCTGGAGACCTCCTCTGCACTATTGCACACTGTGACTGTGTGCGTGCGTGTGATGTGTACACTGGTGACCCATTATTCCAGCACACAGCCTCTGTACTGAGCCCCATTCATCATCGCCCCCACTCCTGGTATCAGGTACCCCACCAGCCGGCCATGCCAGGTTTGTAGCACAAGTGAAATGAGCTGGCGCCGGACCAAGATATCGTCTTACTGCAGAAATGACATTAATTGCTTCTGTTATTTAAACTGGCGAAGGCCTCGCTAATGATGGAAGCCTAAACTAATGTTTATACAGTCTGAGCAAATGCATCCGCAGCCCAGGCGTGTGGAAACGGTGTCAGAGGCTCCTCTGCGCCCATCTGCCAAGCCACAGAGCTGTCCTCGCTCCGGATCACCCATCACAGGCTGGGAATATTCTGCAAAGTAACAGGACTCCAGTAAAATGGCTTCTTAAAGGGGACTTCCACTAAAGTTACAGATTCTAAATACAAGCTATCCCGGCTTCGTCCTGCTCCGCTGCAGCTAGTTGGCATCTCTGATCGGCTGCAGCCATCACATTTTCATCTCTGATCGGCTGCAGCCATCACATTTTCATCTCTGATCGGCTGCAGCCATCACATTTTGTCCGAGCCAAAATAAACAATCCCGTCTTCAGCAGCAGACAAAATGTGAAGGCTGCAAATGTGACTGTGATGTTCCCCTCCAGAAGAAGCAGCCAGGAGACTGGCGGGGAACACGGTGCGTAGCCCAGAGAAGCAGTGCCCATCCAGAAGGCGAGTATCCATTATTAAATCGCTATTATGAAGTTTCTACTCTGGGCCCATTTAGAATGTGCTTTGATGATGTGGACAAGCCACAGCCGCGTGCCGTCCTTCACACCGTCACTTACGTAATTAAACTTGGCGCAGTTCCAGAACATGAGCCTGATGTCAGACACCAGCTCCTCGGGGGCGGAGTAATGAGGGATATGTCGCTTCTGGAGCTTCTTTCGAATGATTGACAGGTCCATCGGCCTCTTTATAATCTGGTAATAGTGACGTGCCTTCATTAAAAGACGTGCATATAACACAGCAATTAGTCCAATAAGCGATATAAGAATCCCTACGATACTGCGGTATCTAATGCTATGGCCACTGTGCTCCGCTCCCTCCTGCGGTACTATAGACTGTGCTTCTGGGACCATCGCTATATCAGACGGGCACTACGTAGTTATTGCCTCAGGGTCGGGGTGTTGTAGAGACGCTGCTCTGTGAAATAGGCGGGATAGTCTGCAGGAGACGGCAGGTACAGTAGTGAGGATAATGTGACAGTGTGGGGCACTTAGGTGGGATAATCTGCAGCAGACGGCAGGTACAGTAGTGAGGATAATGTGACAGTGTGGGGCACTTAGGTGGGATTGTCTGCAGCAGATGGCAGGTACAGTAGTGAGGATAATGTGACAGTGTGGGGCACTTAGGTGGGATAGTCTGCAGCACACGGCAGGTACAGTAGTGAGGATAATGTGACAGTGTGGGGTACTTAGGTGGGATAATCTGCAGCAGACGGCAGGTACAGTAGTGAGGATAATGTGACAGTGTGGGGCACTTAGGTGGGATTGTCTGCAGCAGATGGCAGGTACAGTAGTGAGGATAATGTGACAGTGTGGGGCACTTAGGTGGGATAGTCTGCAGCACACGGCAGGTACAGTAGTGAGGATAATGTGACAGTGTGGGGTACTTAGGTGGGATAATCTGCAGCAGACGGCAGGTACAGTAGTGAGGATAATGTGACAGTGTTCTATGTGTCGCTCTCCATCAGGGTTTATTAGAGCGCCTCCCCTAGGATGGTGCAGGAATGACACTTACGACAGGGCTGACCGGCTCCTGGAACGGGACACTCAGACTATTGCAGTACAGAGACAGCACCATCTTCTCGCACCGCTGTAATGGAAACACATGGCGTCAGGTTATAAAGCTCCGTACAGCAATGAACACAACTGCAGAAGAGGTAGAGAGTATTGTCCTCAAAAATGCACAAAAAAAATTAACATAAACAACAACAAAAAATAAAAAAAAATACAGGAAAGGAAATTATTAAAATACAGTATAAAATATACAAATTACATAACTGGAATTAACAATATACCAGTTCACAAGGAAACACATGAGCGACCCCGGAGCAAAGCCGGCTGTCACGGTTCACGGGGAGGATATCTTTATCTTCCCCACCAATCACCAATTTGTCATGAACCGGGGTTGTTTTGTTGCCCCTTGTTCCTCTCTGAATGGTGTTTATCTATATCCCACTTCCCAGTTCCGATTTGGAACTTGCAGCTCTCTGGCGCCCCCCTTACGCTCAGGTCAGTCAGGGTACTGCACCTAGGATAATTAGTCACCAGAAAGGTTGCCTTACTTTGTACTGGCTAATGGGCACACTGCAGCGAGGGTGATATAACTACTCCCACTCAGGTGGGAACAATAATTATCAACGCCATCCGTCGCTACAAAGCCTCCCAAACGCGCAGGACAAATCCGCTGCAACCAGCTCCGATTTCTTAATAAGAAAGCCAACCCAAATTAGTAGCGTAATTCGCTTCTGAGGACGTGACAGTTCGTTATAGAGCAAGGAGAAACAAAACTAGTAATTTTACATATTTTACTCCAAAAACGTGTTTGCAGAAGTATTAAAAGGTATTATAAAAGTAGACAAGTACGTATCGTATGTACAGTACAATTACAAACAAAATGGGATTAAAGTAGAAAAACGCTACAGTTCTTTCATATCATTTCATCTCATGGCTGACGATGTTCTTTAGGGATGGGTACACATCTAGATGCATCACAGATCTGTCTTGCAGCTAGACCCTAGACAAAAGACTAGTGAAGACTGATTTCTTCCTCACTTATCTCCTTGCCCAAAACCCCTGTGGTGACCTCACTCAGAGGCTGAATACTCCCCTTTCTTAGAATTATGACAAACCATTTCTATACATAACTCGCTGTGTGAACCTCGTAGAAGAACAATACAAGGATCATGATGTGCTCCACGTCAGGGGGGTTTGTTTAAGTATAAACACGGCGTAGGTATATGACCCGCTTACGGAGAAATCCATTCCTTGCATTTCGTTGGCTTAAATCCTAGCGATTTCAGTGAGTTATAGATCTCTCTGTGGACATCCAGAATATGTAACTTTTATATCTCTATCCCTGATCGGTGCCAATATACATAACTTTTCAAGAACAAAAGAGTCCCATGAGGTTTGGAATTTGCCATACCAGTTTTAGCTAGTATCAGATGGGAGGGGGATGAGGGGTTTAGGGAGAGGACTGGCTTTCCCAGCACAAAGCCATAACAATTCCTCAGTGGAGCTGGCACGATGGTCTCACATTACAGCCATATAGCAGGGGGGAGGGAGTTGCCTGCAGGCTAAGAGAGCAGAGCTTTCTAGGCAGAGTGAAGAGGGGGGTCGGAAAAGTCCACAGCGTGTGTCTGAAAAGCCATGGACTTTTTAGGAATATACTCAAAACCTGGCATATTCATATTATCGTGACACCGGCAGAGATGATGTCATCTAGGGATTGAATGCAAGGCGATAAGTACAGAGAATGAACAAAAGGCAAAGAATGGTTAAAAGGAAGAGTCCGCCTCCCCGCGGCGGCCTAGAACACCAGTGTCAAGTACCGAGACCAACCCCGGCACTCTTCACCACTGCTCCCCCCACCCCCCGGGCTGCTTCCTGCATTAGGCCTGACACGGCATCCGTCATACCCGTCTGGTCGGCCGCTCCCGGCTCGCACACGTGTTCTTGTGTTTCTGGATTTAGTAAATTCTAATTAATCTTTTTAATACATTTGATATATGTATAATAATTCCTGTTCCGTCACTCATTCCTTATTTCTGAGGGTATGTGTCCACGTTCAGGATGGCCGGCGGTATCGTCGGAGTGGCAAAGCCGCTCGGCGCTAAGCCCCGCCCCCTTTCTGGGACGCGATGATGCCGGATGTGTTCATTGTACACATCCGGGATCATCGCACCCCTCGCATAGGGCCCTGTGTCTGAAAAGACGCGCAGCATGTCCGGAGTCGCAGGGCCGCCGCGTGCGTGTTTCCACGCATTGTTTCCACGGCTCAACAGTCAGTATCACACAGGATAGGATTAGATACACGGCTCAGCACACAGTATCACACAGGGGAGGATAAGATACACGGCTCAACAGTCAGTATCACACAGGATAGGATTAGATACACGGCTCAACAGTCAGTATCACACAGGATAGGATTAGATACACGGCTCAGCAGACAGTATCACACAGGAGAGGATTAGATACACCACTCAGCAGACAGTATCACACAGGAGAAGATTAGATACACGGCTCAGCAGACAGTATCACACAGGAGAGGATTAGATACACGGCTCAGCAGACAGTATCACACATGGTGAGCTCAGATACTTTGTCGTTATTAATAAATGGCGCTGCTTATAATTAGGGTCTCACCCGCTCATCTGCGGTGTCCAGGTGCGGTAACATCCCGGCTTCGATCTTATTTTCCCGGCTGTAGCGCGTGTTATCGCAGTCATATTCCACTTCCGGCTTGCTCAGATGGCGACACAGTGTACAGACCCATTCACCTCTGCAACAAGCACATCAGATATCACCAAAATGCCTGAAACTAGCGCCCCCTAGGTCAGAAATCCAGTATTGCGAGAGCCCTGTCTGCTCAGCATGGGGCAGCAGCGATCTGTTCTGTATCTACCATCATAAATGGGATTGGAGATTTCCTATTTCTGTCTCCAGGGTTCTGGAAAATCACAAACCTGTGCCCCCCCCCCCCGCACCTGTCTGTCCCCCGTGCCCTTACCATGGCTGTACACTTTCCTGGCCTGTGCCCGTACCTCAGCTGTGTGCGTCCCACACCCGTGCCCCTCTCCCATCACTGAAGTACATATTATATGCAGGAACCCATAGTTAGTAAGGGGGCTTCTAAACAATGTAAAAAAAGGAAAAACCTTTTAATGACCCAATGAAAAATATTTTTACTCCTTTACATCAAATTGAGGTCTTGTAAACCTGACCCCAGTTTATGGCACAATCACACGGCTGTATAACAGGGTCCAGGGTCGGGGTGCAGGGCGCAGATGGCTGCATACAAATGCATGAAGATGAACGCTACGGGCAATCTGCTGAGCGCCGAGCTCGGGCCCATTTATACGGCCGTCTGTATGCGCCCTGAGGCCACGGTCACACGCTCAGTAATGGCTCAGTATTTTACGTCTGTATTTGTTCCTCTCCTATTTGTGTCTTACAGTCGGAGGATAAGTATAATAGAGACACATACTGGAGGTGTGAACGTGGCCTCGCATGGATCCATCGCTCTTCCTTGTGCAGCATAGGACGCCCCACATGGTGGTGCCCACAATTAGAGGTGACTCCGTACCCTGGGAAGCTGAGGAGCGCGGGCACGTGGCAGGACAGGTGGTAAACCTTCGGGCAGGTGTCGCAGCACAGCATCTCCCCGCCGTTCAGACACACAGCGCAGAAATCCTCATTCTCAATGTGATTGGGGTCATCAGATTTTTTCGATGGTCCTGTGTTCATCTTGCATTCATGGGGGTGTTCAGGCTCGGGCTCCACAATGTGTCTGATCTCCTGCGATCCCCCAGTATAAGACTGTATCCGAGGAAAAGGATGCGGCCTTACTGGTGGCGTCTGCACAGGAGGAGCTGTGACTTGTGGTACGGTGTCCGGATCACACGGAGACTGTGCTGCCGACTGTGGTGAAATCACCGTGGACGGAGATGACGAGTGTGAGCTATCCGCATTCACCTGCAGCAATCAGAAACCAACATGTCAGCCAGGACTTCACTATACATCCAGTCACATCATGTCTTATCCTCCAGGTCTTTTATTAAATAAAATAAAAATACTTTACATGACAATAACCAAGATACATTACAAATAAAACACCACAGAACAAAACATAAGAACAAAGCTCCAATCAGACGACAACAAACGACAAAAATCACAAAGAAATAAACCAGAAATGGAACCAAAATGGAGAAAGTTCATGACCTACAAATCAGGGACGAGAAAGAAAAATTCCAATAAAAATAAAGCAAAACTAAAAGACAACAAACAAAATACTCATAACTACATGAATACCCCTGTAAAATTTTACATAATAAATAGTATAAAATCATATAAGACCCCCGGCCCAGCTTCATTCATACTACTATATACAACCCCAACTACATTCACACCATCCTATATACAATATTATATACAATATATACACTATAAACACATTATACTAAACCAAATATTATCCCCTTAGTGACAGAGCCAATTTGGTACTTAATGACCGAGCCAATTTTTACAATTCTGACCAGTGTCACTTTATGAGGTTATAACTCTGGAACGCTTTATCGGATCCCGCTGATTCTGAGATTGTTTTTTCGTGACATGTTGTACTTCAAGTTAGTGGTAACATTTCTTAGATATTACTTGCGATTATTTATGAAAAAAATGGAAATATGGCGAAAATTTTTAAAATTTTGCAATTTTCAAACTTTGTATTTTTATGCCCTTAAATCAGAGAGATATGTCACACAAAATAGTTAATAAATAACATTTCTCACATGTCTACTTTACATCAGCACAATTTTGGAAACAATTTATTTTTTTTGTTAGGGAGTTATAAGGGTTAAAAGTTGACCAGCAATTTCTCATTTTTACAACACCATGTTTTTTTTAGGGACCACATCACCTTTGAAGTGATTTTGAGGGGTCTATATGATAGAAAATAACCAAGTGTGACACCATTCTAAAAACTGCACCCCTCAAGCTGCTCAAAACCACATTCAAGAAGTTTATTAACCCTTTACGTACTTCACAGGAACTAAAACAATGTGGAAGAAAAAAATGAACATTTAACTTTTTTTTGCAAACATATTACTTCAGAACCATTTTTTTTAATTTTCACAAGTGTAAAAACAGAAATTTAACCACAAATTTTGTTGTGCAATTTTTCCTGAGTACGCCGATACCCCATATGTGGAGGTAAACCACTGTTTGGGCGCACCGCAGAGCTTGGAAGTGAAGGAGCACCGTTTGACTGTTTCAATGCAGAATTGGCTGGAATTGAGATCGGACGCCATGTCGCGTTTGGAGAGCCCCTAATGTGCCTAAACAGTGGAAACCCCCCACAAGTGACACCATTTTAGAAACTAGACCCCCCAAGGAACTTATCTAGATGTGTGGTGAGCACTTTGAACCCCCAAGTGCTTCAC
Source organism: Ranitomeya variabilis (assembly GCF_051348905.1). Taxonomy (NCBI): domain Eukaryota; kingdom Metazoa; phylum Chordata; class Amphibia; order Anura; family Dendrobatidae; genus Ranitomeya; species Ranitomeya variabilis. Next base: position 421,589,900 of record NC_135233.1, read on the forward strand.
AGAAGTTTATAACGTAGAGCCGTGAAAATAAAAAATCGCATTTGTTTTCACAAAAATGATTTTTTCGCCCACAAATTCTTATTTTCACAAGGGTAACAGGAGAAATTAGACCACAAAAGTTGTTGTGCAATTTCTCCTGAGTACGTCGATACCCAATATGTGGAGGTAAACCACTGTTTGGGCGCACCGCAGAGCTTGGAAGTGAAGGAGCACCGTTTGACTTTTTCAATGCAGAATTGGCTGGAATTGAGATCGGACGCCATGTCACGTTTGGAGAGCCGCTGATGTGCCTAAACAGTGGAAACCCCCCACATATGACACCATTTTGGAAACTAGACCCCTTACGGAACTTATCTAGATGTGTGGTGAGCACTTTAAACCCCCAGGTGCTTCACAGAAGTTTATAACGTAGAGCCGTGAAAATAAAAAAATCGCATTTTTTCTACAAAAATGATCTTTTTGCCTCCAAATTTTTATTTTACCAAGGGTAACAGGAGAAAATGGACCCCAGAAGTTGTTGTACAATTTCTCTTGAGTACGCCGACACCCCATATGTGGGGGTAAACCACTGTTTGGGCGCATGGCTGAGCTCGGAAGCAAAGGAGCGCCATTTGACTTTTCAATGCAAAATTGACTGGAATTGAGATCGGACGCCATGTCGCGTTTGGAGAGCCCCTGATGTGCCTAAACAGTAGAAACCCCCCAAAAGTGACCCCATTTTGGAAACTAGACCCCCCAAGGAACTTATCTAGATATGTGGTGAGAACTTTGAATGCCCAAGTGCATCACAGAAGTTTATAATGCAGAGTCGTGAAAATAAAAAATATATATTTTTTAACAAAGATTTTTTAGCCCCCAAGTTTTTATTTTCACAAGGGTAACGAGAAATTGGACCCCAAAAGTTGTTGTCCAATTTGTCCTGAGTATGCTGGTACCCCATATATGGGGGTAAACCACTGTTTGGGCGCATGGCAGAGCTCGGAAGGGAAGGAGCGCCATTTTGGAATGCAGACTTTGATAGAATTGTCTGCGGGTGTTATGTTGCGTTTGCAGACCCCTAATGTACCTAAACAGTAGAAACCCCCAACAAGTGACCCCATTTTGGAAAATAGACCCCCCAAGGAACTTATCTAGATATGTGGTGAGAACTTTGAATGCCCAAGTGCTTCACAGAAGTTTATAATGCAGAGTAGTGAAAATTAAAAAAAAAAATTTTTTTTCCCACAAAAAAGATTTTTTTAGCCTCCAACTTTTTATTTTCACAAAGGTAACAAGAGAAATTGGATGCCAATATTTGTTCTCCAATTTGTCCTGAGTATTCTGGTACCCCATATGTGGGGGTAAACCACTGTTTTGGCACACGGCAGAGCTCGGAAGAGAAGGAGCGCCATTTTGGAATTCAGACTTTGATAGAATTGTCTGTGGGTGTTATGTTGCGTTTGCAGAGCCCCTGATGTACCTAAACAGTAGAAACCCCCACAAGTGACCAAATTTTGGAAACTAGACCCCCTAAGGAACTTATCTAGATATGTAGTGAGAACTTTGAAAGCTCAAGTGCTTCACAGAAGTTTATAATGCAGAGTAGTGAAAATAAAAAAATATTTTTTTTTCCAACAAAAAAGATTTATAGCCCCCAAGTTTTTATTTTCACAAGGGTAACAGGAGAAATTGGACCCCAAAAGTTGTTGTCCAATTTATCCCGAGTACGCTGATGCCCTATATGTGGGGGTAAACCACTGTTTGGGCGCACGGCAGAGCTCAGAAGGGAGGGAGTACCATTTGACTTTTTTAGCGCAAAATTGGCTGTCGTGTTTGGAGACCCCCTGATGTACCTAAACAGTGGAAACCCCCAAATTATAACTCCAACCCTAACTCCAACACATCCCTAACCCTAATCTCAACCCGATCCATAATCCTAATCACAACCCTAAAGATAATCACAACCCTAACCCCAAAACAGCCCTAATCTCAACCCTAACCATAACCCTAATCAAAACCCTAAATCCAACACACCCCTAACCCTAATCCCAACCCTAACCCTAATCCCAACCCTAATCCCAAACGTAACACTAATCCCAACCCTAATCCAAACCCTAACCCTAATCCCAACTCTAACCCTAACTTTAGCCCCAACCCTAACCCTAACTTTAGCCCCAACCCTAACCATAACTTTAGCCCCCGTCGTCACAAAAAGAGTTCAATGTAACCTTTTTTTTGTACGTCGCGTCCGCCATTTCCGCGCATGCGTGGCCGTAACTCTGCCCCCTCCTCCCCAGGACATAGACTGGGCAGCGGATGCGTTGAAAAACTGCATCCGCTGCCCACGTTGTGCACAATTTTCACAACGTGCGTCGGTACCTAACCCTAGCCCTAACCCTAACCCTAAATTTAGCCCCAACCCTAACCCTAACTCTAACCCTAACCCTAATTTTAGCCCCAACTCGTCTTCTCCTGCCGGCCGGCAGATGGCAGCAGATGGCGGGCGCACTGCGCATGCGCCCGCCATGATGGAAAAGCCGGCTGGCAGGAGAAGACAGAAGAGGACCCAGGGACACCGGGTGAGTATGTTAGGGTCCCCGAATCCCCCTATTTCTCTGTCCTCTGATGTGCGATCACATCAGAGGACAGAGAATTACAGATCGCTTTTTTTTTTTTTTTTTTTTTTTTTGCGGTCGCCGGTAAACTGTTAATTACCGGCGATCGCAAAACAGGGGTCGGTGCAAACCGACCCCGATCATGTTCTTTGGGGTCTCGGCTACCCCCGGCAGCCGAGACCCCAAAGATCTAACGGGTGCCGGGCGGCGGGCGCACTGCGCGTGCGCCCGCCATTTTTTCCCGGAAAAAAGATGGCGGCGCCCATCGGGAGCCACGAGGAGCACCGGGGGAGGTAGGTAAGTATCGGGGGGCTATTGAGGGCCATCGGGGACCACATTTCTCTGTCCTCCGATGTGCGATCACATCGGAGGACAGAGAAATTAAACGGCAAATCGCGTTTTGTTTTTTTTTGTTGCGACCGCCGGTAAACGGTTAATTACCGGCGATCGCAACTCGGGGGTCGGTAAAAACCCCCTGAATCATGTTCTCTGGGGTCTCGGCTACCCTCGGCAACCGAGACCCCAGAGAAAATCCGACTTTGGGGGGCGCTATTCACTTTTTCCACAGCGCCGTTAATTAACGGCGCTGTGGTTTAAGTACCCTTAGCGGCCGCCGTTAAAAGGCGTATCGGCGGTCGTTAAGGGGTTATACAACACCGCAAACACAACAAAACCCTACTGGTCCCACTGCCTTACCTTACAGCCACCCCCTTACACCACCACATTCACCCCACAACAAACCTAAATACAATACAGTGTACAAAATTTATTTTATTTATTTATTTATTTTTTTAAATTATATTTTCATTTATTTATTTTTTTTATTTATTTTTTTAAATATATATATATATATATATATATATATATATATATATATATATATATATATATATATATATATATATATACACACACACACACACACACACACACACACACACACACACACACACACACACACACACACACACCTACTCTAACTATCCCGCCACCCCTGATCCAGCTCTGGCCACAAAGTTCAGGAATTATCCGAGCTAGGATCAGGCCCCAAAGTTTTTCCCCAGGCGGGGCCTGGGCCAGGCCAGATCAGTCTCTTATCACCGCCGTTGAACCCCCCAATCCCCCCACCCAACCTAACTAAGACCCTCTATTATACACACTATATACAATATATACAATACACTATATACAATATATACATAAACCAACTTCACAGAACACAACCTACATACTCACCACCCAAGGCTCAAGTTCGATGCCTGCAAACCTTCTATTCAGGGAACAGAAATACAAAACAAAAACCTAGGCTGTAAAGATATCAGCCCACCACCAGGATATAGGAGCGCTAACGGACTAAGGCACCCCGAAGGAGAAACCCCTCCAGAGATGGGCCGCCCTCCGGGCACCCAGTCTTTCGCACTCCAGAGAACGCACCTTCACCAGGGCACCTAGGATGCTGCTACAAACTTCATCTACACGGAGGATTTTACTCTGCGTCGTAACTAAAACTCGTGCGTTCCACGTGAAGTACCTGACCACTGCGCTGACTAAGAATAAAGTGACTCGGTCCCTTCTCCCGAGGTCTCTGAACGCTCCATAGGCCCACTCGGCATAGGACAGAGTGGCCAGCCGCGGCCAACCAATGGAAGCGCCCACCCTGTTGTACACCTCTGTATTAAAGGGACAATGAAGCAGGAAGTGCTCCATGCTTTCCAGCATGGTAGCACAAGCCTCACGGGGACAATTCCTGTCCACGGAGCTCCTGTGCTTCAAATTGTCCCTCACATACAACTTACCTTGGAAGCAGCGCCAAGTCAAGTCCCAATACTTCTTGGGGATCCTGCTAGAATTTAACAAACTTAACCCAACCTCTAGATCCCGATTCGGGCAGTCCTTGAGGACCAATGGTCTCTGAAAATGCGAAAGCAAGACCCGCATGTCGAGGAGATTCCTCGGGAGGGACCTCACTTCCCACACCGGCGCATCATCTTCAGAACCGGGGTAACATAAGCCGGGAGATGCCCGTGCGGTGTGCGAAGATCCTTCAATCTTCCCCCTGTCTCCCATTCCTGGAAGAAAGGCTGAAACCATCCCTTGCAGGAGAATACCCACGGAGGAGCCCTCTCTTTCCAGAGGTTTGCCACGTTAACTTTCAAAAAGGTGTTCACTAGGAACACCACGGGGTTTTTCCATATTCAACCCCCCTAGTCTCCTCGTGCGATAAGTGACCTCCCGTTTGACTAGGTTTAGTCTATTCCCCCATAACATCTGGAAGAACAGACTGTAGACCCGTGTCCAGAGAGGCTCCGGCAAGACACAGACGCTGCCCAGGTAGATTAACAAGGGGAGCAGGAAAGCTTTGCACAGGTCAACCCTTTCCCTCAGGGTCAAAGACCAACCCTTCCATTGGTCCACTTTTTGGGCGACACCCTTGATTCTGCCTTCCCAGTTTTTCGTGGGGTAATCACCCTGGCCAAATTCGATGCCTAGGACTTTGGCATGTTCTTGGGGTTCGGGGAGGGTGTCCGGAAGATCAAACGCGGGATCCCCGCCTCCCAGCCAGAGACTCTCACACTTGTCCTGGTTGACCTTGGACCCGGATGCCTCCGAGTAGCTCTCCACTTCTGACATCACCACCATCGCCTCCTCTTGCGAAGAAACAAAGACAGTAACGTCGTCCGCGTAGGCCACTACCCTCAGGATAGCCTCTGGCGCCAACCCGCCCATCCTCACCCCCGCCAACGGTCCACAATCAACCCTTCTGAGGAAGGGATCGCAAAGGTAAAGCAAAGGACTAAGAGGGCAGCCCTGGCGGACACCAGATCCCACCCCGAAAGGTTGTCCAATCCACCCGTTTACCAGAGGGAAAGTCTCAGCCCCTGCATACAAGGTCTTAAGCCAGTCCACAAACCCTCCAGGCAGACCATACCTCAAAAGAGTGGACCAGAGGTACTCGTGGTCGACCCGATCAAAGGCTTTTGCCTGATCCAGGGTCAGCAAGAACCCCTTCCAAAGGCCCGCCCTGCCCCGCTCCACGGCCTCTCGGACACCCAGAACAGCACTGAAAGTGCTACGGCCAGGAACGCAACAGTGCTGGGCCTCCGAAAGGAGCCGCGCTGCAAACTTCACCAGCCTATTGAAGAGTATCTTAGCCAAAACCTTCCTGTCCACATTGAGAAGTGATATGGGACGCCAATTCTCAATGCGTGACGGATCCTTACCCTTTGACAAAATGATCAAAGCCGACCTCCTTAATGATCTCGGCAGAGTGCCCGAGGAGAGACACTCATTAAACACCTGAGTCAAGAGGGGGACCAAGGAGTCCCTAAAGGTCTTAAAGAACTCGGATGTTAAGCCATCCGGACCTGGCGATTTTTTGGGCCGGAGCCCATCGATCGCCAGTCTCACTTCCTCTTCTTTGATCGCTTCTGCCAAACCGCCCAGCGAGAGGTCAGCCCCTGGCTCAGGAACAGCTTCAGCCAGGAAAGCCGACATCCTGTCACGATCCAGTTCCTTCCTTCCCAAGAGGTGCGAGTAGTATGAACTGACGACCTCCAAGATCCCTGATCTGGACCTTCTCAGAGATCCCGTACTGTCCATCAGCCCGGTCACTATCTTACTATTCACTGACATCTTGCAGCTTCTGTAAGGGTCGGGCGAGTAGTACTTCCCGTAGTCCCTCTCAAAAACCAAAGATGCATGCCTATCGTACTGACACCTCTTTAGCAAGGATTTCACACTGGAGATCGCCTCGCGGCTACCCCCAGTCGAGACAAGTTGCTCGAGTTTCCTCCTCAGGCTCTGATACAGGCGATCCCTGTTCAGGCTTCTGAGGTTCGAGAGTTGCCGGAAGAATCTCGCCACCCGATGTTTAAACATCTCCCACCACTCAGACTTAGTGTTACTTAGGCCCAGCAGCGATACCTGGCTCTGAAGAAATTCCTCAAAGGACCGTCTTACAGCTTCTTCCTCAAGGAGTGACGAATTCAGCTTCCAATAACCTCTTCCCATCCGAGGAGTCTCTGTAACGCTCAGAGAAAACATAATCAAACAGTGATCGGAGAATTCCACCTCCACAACCGACAACGGCGAGGAAACGGCCTCCTCCTTCAAATAAAACCTGTCTAACCTAGACCTGCACTGACTACCTCTAAAAAAGGTGAACCCCGCGTGGCCTGTGTTGTGCCGGATGTGGACATCCACCAGGCGTGCCTCACTTACTATCCTATTTAGCGCGACGCAATCGTAAGCCAGCCGGTCTCCGGAACCTCCTCTATCACAGGGTCTCGTGACGTTGTTGAAATCCCCTCCAAAGACCACCTGCCGACTCGAAAATAAGAAAGGTTTGATCTTCATGAAGAGACACTTGCGGTCCCACTTGGACTGGGGACCGTAGATGTTAATGAGCCGAAGCTCCTGTCCCCCAATGGAGACATCTAGGATCAAGCATCTCCCCATTTCTAACTCGATCAATCGTCTGCATTCAACCGCTGCGGTCTTAAAAAGGACCGCCACCCCGCTATACGGCTCGGCCGCAAGAGACCAGTAGGAGGGCCCGTGCCTCCACTCCCGCCTTGCTTTATGCATGGTTGATAGGTCGGTCAACCTGGTCTCCTGCAAAAACAAAATGTCGGCGTCAAGTTGGCCGAGAAAATGAAAGGCCGTGTACCTTGCCGCATCTGACTTTATGCTGGCAACATTAATGGTTTCCAGCGTCAACGGGGTGGGTGCCGCCATCATGATTGATTTAATTAGATAGCCTTTTTCTTCCCACCCCCAACAGTTTCACCCTCTTCCTCTGACAATGATGAGTTTTTAGTGCGTTTAAGACAAACAGACTCATCCATTCTCTCCTTACATACACTCTGGCCCTTGTCTGGTGGTCCTGAGGTAGTCCCCCCCCCCCAGAAGGCTTTGTATTTGCCCCCTGAGAAGAAGACCCAGCGACCTCCTGAGCCCCAACAACCTTGTCCGCAACCTCCGGCCCCGGGTCTCCATCGCCCCCCTCTGGAGGGGAGTCCTGGAGGGCCCGAAACCTGTTAGAGAGATCCACCAGAGGGGGGGCGGCTGGACCTTCCAATGGCACCTGGATCAGGGCTACGGAGTCAGAGGGGTCGCACTCCAAGGAGGAGGCTCGAGGCCCGGACCCCCTCTTATCCTTAGTTGTTTTCCTGTTACCCTTTTTCTTTTGCTGTGACCACTCCCCCTCTCCCTCATCCAGACTGTCACCGGATGAAGGTTCCTGGGCAGACATGGCGTCCTTTTGCTCCTCCCTTTCAAGTCTCTTGACTTCCTCGCTCAATTCGCCGTCTTTAGGATCCTCAGCTGCAAGTGAAGCACCCGGGTCAGAGTTTAGGGTCATTACTCCCTGCCCCCTGCTCCCACGGCGCTGCTGCCGCCTGATACTGGATGGCGGCAGCCTGCTCCTCACCGGTTCCCTGCCTCCTCCGCCTCTGCTGGTCCCTTCACCGGCGAGATTAGTCCCGGCTTTCGCCTGTCCCGCACTCGCCGCTTTCAGGACCGCATTAGCAAAGGAACGCGGACAGCGACTGAACGGGTGACCGAGGTCACCACACAGGTTACACCTAATCCTGCCACAAGTAGCAGCAAGATGGCCGAGGTCCCCACACAGTGCGCATTTCTGGGTGGTACACTGCGCACTGAAGTGTGTGGGGCTGCCGCACCTGTGACAGACCTTAGGCTGCCCCCGGTAGAAAATCAAGATCCTGTCCCTCCCCAAAAATGTTGAGGAAGGGATATGGGTAACGGTGTTTCCTGAAACCTTCAATTTCACCGTGAAGGTCCAGGCTCCTGACCAGATACCATGCTCATCGAGGGTCTTCTCGGGAATACCGACGATGTCGCCGTATCGTCCAACCCAGGTGGAGATGTCGACACAGGAAAGTGACTCGTTACTGGTCAAAACGGTCACCTTCCTGACCGAGTTCTGGCGGGATATTGCTACAGCGAGGAAACCCTGCCATTCGGGGCGACCCCGAGCCAGCTCGTGGCGAGACCAGAAAAGCTCAAGGCCCTCCGGTCTCACGAAGCTGACATCGAAGTAGGAGGTCCCATAGGGATGGATCAAGGCAAAGATGTCATATGCCACGAAGCCCATCCCCAGCAGGAGCTCAGCAACCTTTGACCGATCAGGACAGGCATCCTTGCTTACCCACTGGAGATGGGCCACGTTCCTACGGTTACTCCTCTGCCCCGGTGTCGGCAGAGACCAGACAGTCTCTGCCCCTCTGTCTCGGAGGCGGAAAGACCGTGTCTCTCTATCCAGAAAGTCAGATCAACCTCCCTCCCCTCTACATTGATAGAACTCTCCCCTTTCCTCAGGGCGTCCAGGAAGCGCTGTTGCAAGTCACCATCCTCAGGGTCACCAGACAAGGGCGCACTATTACCCCCAGCAGTGACAGCTCCTGAATAGCTTGGGGCTGAAGCCCCCGCCACCGCTGGGGGGGCAGCGGGACCACTACCTGCTTCCCCTCCACCAACACCCGTAATGCTCTCCTCATTCACTCCACCACTACTCCCATCATTTGTAACTTCACTACTCCCACCATTCGCTCCACCACTACTCCCACCATTCGCTCCACTACTACTCCCATCATTCCCCTCACCACTTCCCATCACCACTTCTCATCACTTTATTACCAGTATTCTCACCACCATTTGTCCCAGTGTTCTCTGCACCTTCCACAGTAACATCCATTCCTTCCTCACTTGTGTCTGGCTTCTCTGCACTCACACCTGCTGGACCGGGGGAGGGGTGCAGAACCACACCCGTTTTCCCTTCATTGGTGTTTTGTTGTGTCTCTGGAGCACCTTGCTCCCCCACTGCAGCAGTTTGTATTTTATTATTTTGGGCCCGCTGCTTGTTGGGGGGCACTGCCTGCCCCGCACCCACAGACTTCGGGGTCCTGGTGTCACATTTGGGTGCTGGAGCACTCTGTCCTCCCGTCGCAGCAGGGCGCCCAGTGTTCCCTGCAGATGATTTTTCCTGTTTTTTTTTTTCTTTTTGGACTCGCTGCTCCCCTATCGCAGCCGTGTGCCTCTTCTCTGTTGAGGCGCACTGCGCCCCTGTCACAACAGTGCGCCCCCCTTTCGCCACACCAAGTTTCTCGGATCTGCTCCCCACAGCCCCGTCGGCCGGCTCAGCCGTAGTGAGCAGGGATGGAGTCTGCCCATGCCGTCCCCCTTTCGCAACGGCGTGGACATCCCCCCCGCCCTCCCCGGCCCCAGCGATAACCGGCTTAGCCGCGGAGGGCAGAGAGGGAAACTCCTTGGGGTCCCCTATGTCCGGCGCCGTGAGTACCACCACAGCCTCACCCCCTGCACTGTTCCCCGCACAGACAGTAGCACCGCCGGACGTCCTCCTCCTCTCCCCACCTTGCCTATGCCCCGGACCCACTGCAGAGCCTGTGCCTTTAGGTTTGGTGGGGTTTACACAGGAGGTGATAGGTGTAACATCATCCATCAGTACATATCTGTAACTCACCACCTCCCGTGCGGTCTCCTTCGTTGTCTTCTTCCTCTTCTTTGTTTCCTCTGCTGGCTCGTCCTCACCAAAGGAGAAGCGGTCAAGGTTCACTGGAGACTCCAGCTCTCGGATCTCCTCTAGCAGACCGCCCTCCTCCTCTTCCTCCGCTGACACCCCAGCCTGTGCTGTCGGAGTCCTCTGCCGTGCCGGGAGGCCGCTTCCCTGTTGTCAGCTCTGCGACTCACTCTCCCGGCTGGTTCCAGCTTGTAGGACTCCAGTTACAGCCACGTCGTCGTCCTCCTCCTCGTCGCTTAGGACGCCGGCTGGCGGCTCTCCTGAGGTATTTAACCCCTTCATTTCTGAGAACCGCCGCTGGTTCTTATACCTCTCCAGGAAGGGACCTGCACTTTTCTCAATCCCCTCCCGGAGGAGCACTAACCGGGCCACCTCATCTCTGAGGGCTCTTAACCTCTGGGAGGTCACGGGTTTCTCCTTGCTAGAGGCTCGGGTGTTCAGGATCCGAGCTACCCGCATCTCCTCCTTCAGCCCGGTCAGTGCTTTGCCAGCGTCCTCGTACTCACGTAGCATGGCGACCACTCGGGAGGAGAAGGTACTCGTGGACTCGCCGGAGCTCTTCTCCCCCCAGGATGTTCCTGGGCTCTCCTTCCTGGGGCCTGGGGTGCCCCTGTCTCCCTCTATGGGCGGACGATGAGCCGACTCAGGGTTGGAGTAGGTGGGTAAGGTTTTCTTCACCCTTCCTGACCTCCTCAGTCCCTCTTGGGCCGGTTGCTGCTGCTGCTCTCTGTCCCCCGCCGGCACAGACCGGGGAACAGAAGCCTGGGAAGCCATGCCGGCCTCCCAGGAAGCCTGCCTCTCCCTGGGGAGAAGAGAGGCAGACTCTGGGCCTCCTGCTGGAAGTGCTGGAGCTCACAAGACAGGTGCTGCTCCTAGCAGGGTGTGACTGATTGTGGGCACCTGTCCTCCAGTCACCTCCAGAGCTGCAGTCACTGTTCTGCTGTTACATCATGTTTTATCCTCCAGAGCTGCGGTCACTATTCTGCTGTTACATCATGTCTTATCCTCCAGAGCTTCGCTCACTATTCTGCTGTTACATGATGTCGTCTACTCCAGTTACCTCCAGAGCTGCAGTCACTGTTCTGCTGTTACAACGTGTCTTATCCTCCAGAGCTGCAATCAATATTTATTGACTTGTTTATATAGCGCCATTAATTCCACAGAGCTTTACACACATTGTCATCACTGTCCCCGCTGGGGATCACAATCTACATTCCCTATCAGTTTGTCTTTGGAATGTGGGAGGAAACCGGAGAACCCGGGGGAAACACGGGGAGAACATACAAACTCATTGCAGATGTTGGAATTTGAACCCAGGACTCCAGTGCTGCAGTGCTAACCACTGAGCCATCGTGCTGCCTCAATATTTGGCAGTTATATCATATCGTATCCTCCAGTCACTTCCAGAGCTGCAGTCACTATTCTGCTGATATATAATATATAATTTTTATATCTGATACCGTCATTTGATACGTTGTATACAGAGTTCAGCTCTGGGTGTGACTGGAGCATGATACAAGGCGTCCTCCTCGCTGCTGTCAGTCAGTGTGGTGCTCGCTCTCTTACCTTTATGGACATACTTTTGTATCGGGCGCCATATTTAATCAGTAAGCGCAGAGACCCGTCCTCATCCTTCTTCTGTGGCTGCACCTTAAACACCGGCAGCTCTCCTGATGGAGGGGGACAGATCTTTAGACGCTCCAGTCGCACATACGGGATCTTTGTTTCTTTTGCTTCTGCCCTGAAATAAAATGAGGTTCCCATTTTACTGGCTGTGTGCTAGTTCTCTAGATGCAGCCTGCAGTGTAAAGAATGAAGGTTTTCAATAATGGCCATGGTGATTTATGCTGATTTATTTACTGGTCCAGTGCATACTACAGATGCTATCGGGCATGGAAAACACAATACATTCCTCCATTCTTTACACTGCAGGCTGCAGTCAAGAAAACACAGCTAAATAGGTACGTTTTCAAGTGATCTCTAATGATGAAACTGCTTTATATCAGATAGACCTCTGAAAGGGTTAATACAGGCTGTATAGTGAGTGTTGGTGCTGACCTCTGGACTTATTGGCCTTCCTGAGGCACCTGGCCCCCATGGGGCAGAGAAGAAGGGTACTAGCCTCACTAATGAGAACTGGTGGATTATTAATGGGATTACACCCGTTCTAAAGGAAAGTGATGTCCATGAGGCTTTGTGAAGGACAGACCCCGTAATCTGCTCGGACGTTCTTGTGATTGGCGCCTCGGGGAATGTCGCCACCTGTGCGGTCAGGATCTGAGCGCTTAGATTAGGGAGCACTCGTGCTTGCTGTTCTGATCCTGATATGATGACCTCGGTTCCCCTCTGGCTCCAGTGCTGCCTAATCTGAGCGTTATCCTGAAGCCCTAACCTTGGAAATGCAGCTGTGGCCCCGCAATGGTCACCAATACATCCAGCTCTGCCTCCTCCATATGGGACCGATCTGATGTGGAGAATCTGCAGCCACAAACCCGACTCCCTTCTCCTGTGCCCATATTGTCTTGTGCTAGAATTCCCTGCGGTGTTCATGATGTCTGTTTGCTGTCAGTGAATTACATTCAATCGTGTGCAAAAAAGAGCAGTTTATTACAGTTCCAGCAACGTGGGGAGATTTAGGCGCATCTCGTGTCCACTGCGCAATGTTTTTTAACGTAGCAGAATTCGACCGGCATTTTTTAAAAAAATTTGCAACGTGAATTTCTCTCATGCATTTCACTTTTCTCCATAGACTTGAATGAAATGAAGAAAAACATAGATAAAACCTACATGTATATTAAATGGGTGTGATACATACACGACTTTACCAATAAGTTAGGTAACTCTGCAAGTGGGATGATTCCAAAGCAAAGTAGATGTAAAATGTGACCAACCAAAAGGAGAGAAAAAACACCGCTGCAAAAATGTGGTAAAAACACACGTAAAAAACCCCAAAAAACTATAAACAACCACAAGTAAACTCCATTATCCAAGCAGAAAATGTACAGCATCAAAGATGCACCAAATGCTCGTCATGGGAGCTTAGAATCTGCTCCAGAGCTGTATTCACAATTCTGCTCTTTGGAAATAGTTGGTAGATTATGGACATTCGCCCTCCACTAGCTGAACTGTTATACTGCAGGGGGCAGTAGGACAGATGTCACTCATCAGGCTGCAGTGTACTCGTCAGTGGAAAGGGTACTCGTCAGTCGCAGGGTTGTCGCAGGGTTCTCGCAGGGTACTCGCAGGCTGCAGGGTTCTCGCAGGGTACTCACAGCCTGCAGGGTTCTCGCAGGGTACTCGTCGGTCGCAGGGTACTCGCAGGCTGCAGGGTTCTCGCAGGGTACTCGTCAGTCGCAGGGTTCTCGCAGGGTACTCGTCAGTCGCAGGGTACTCGCAGGCTGCAGGGTTCTCACAGCCTGCAGGGTTCACGCAGGCTGCAGGGTTCTCGCAGGGTACTCGCCAGCTGCAGGGTTCTCGCAGGGTACTCTTCGGTCGCAGGGTACTCGCAGGCTGCAGGGTTCTCGCAGGGTACTCGCAGGCTGCAGGGTACTCGCCGGCTGCAGGGTTCTCGCAGTGTACTCGCAGGCTGCAGCGTTCTCGCAGGATAGTCGCTGACTGCACTGTACTCGCCGGTCGCAGGGTACTCACCTGCTGGTGCCTTCTTGCCTCTTCAGCTCTTGGGGATAACGCTGCTGGAAGCGACTGTCTGTATCTAGGAGAGAAGTGATTGTAACAGGGCAGAGCTCTGGTGTATTGTGGGGTCTATGAGGGGGGCTCGGACATATCTCAGGGTTCACTTACCGGCTTCATTCTTGATCTCCTTCATCACCGGTTGTGGGGGTGTGGGGTCTCTTTGGGGTGCAGAGGACGATCCAGTTGGGTAACATTTTTTAAGGGAGAGATTTATTGGCTCCTCAAACATATTCTCCAGCGGCAGCACAATATCATTCATTGCCGTGCTGCTGTCTGGCCCCAGAGTGGTGTCAGGCAGCGGCGGGGCTTGTGGGGGCAGTGGTGGTGGAGGTGGTGGTCCACTGCAGCTGAAATTCTCATTTTCTATCTGAAGAAACACATTAAAATAAGAAGGGATCGTATCTACTTATGTTACTGGAATAACAGCAATGTATCTGGACAATGCAGGAGTCACCAGTTACTTCAGTCACAGACGCACAACAGCTCCAAGGTGCAGGAGACCCGAAAACAAGTCGGTGTGAGCCCCTCGATGGGAAAACGGCCAAATCCACCTGCTCACAGCTGTGGGAGCTGCATGGTGCACTGACACTCGGGGTACAGGATAATGACACTGACACTGGGTACGGGAAAATGACGCTGACACTCTGGGTACGGGATAATGACGCTGACACTCTGGGTACGGGATAATGACGCTGACACTCGGGGTACAGGATAATGACACTGACACTGGGGGTACGGGATAATGACGCTGATACTCGGGGTATGGGAGAATGACACTGACACTGGGCACGGGATAATGACGCTGACACTCTGGGTACAGGATAATGACACTGACACTCTGGGTACGGGAGAATGACACTGACACTCTGGGTACAGGATACTGACACTGACACTCTGGGTACGGGAGAATGACACTGACACTCTGGGTACAGGATAATGACGCTGACACTCTGGGTACAGGAGAATGACGCTGACACTCTGGGCACGGGATAATGACGCTGACACTCTGGGTACGGGATACTGACACTGACACTCTGGGTACGGGAGAATGACACTGACACTCTGGGTACAGGAGAATGACGCTGACACTCTGGGCACGGGATAATGACGCTGACACTCTGGGTACAGGATACTGACACTGACACTCTGGGTACGGGAGAATGACACTGACACTCTGGGTACAGGATAATGACGCTGACACTCTGGGTACAGGAGAATGACACTGACACTCTGAGTATAGGAGAATGACGCTGACATTCTGGACACGGGATAATGACGCTGACACTCTGGGTATGGGAGAATGACGCTGACACTCTGGGTACAGGATAATGACGCTGACACTCTGGGTACGGGATAATGACGCTGACACTCTGGGTACAGGATACTGACACTGACACTCTGGGTACGGGAGAATGACACTGACACTCTGGGTACGGGAGAATGACACTGACACTCGGTACAGGATAATGACGCTGACACTCTGGGTACAGGATAATGACGCTGACACTCTGGGCACGGGATAATGACGCTGACACTCTGGGTATGGGAGAATGACGCTGACACTCTGGGTACAGGATAATGACGCTGACACTCTGGGTACGGGATAATGACGCTGACACTCTGGGTACAGGATACTGACACTGACACTCTGGGTACGGGAGAATGACACTGACACTCTGGGTACGGGAGAATGACACTGACACTCGGTACAGGATAATGACGCTGACACTCTGGGTACGGGATAATGACGCTGACACTCTGAGTATAGGAGAATGACGCTGACACTCTGGGTACAGGATAATGACGCTGACACTCTGGGTACGGGATAATGACGCTGACACTCTGAGTATAGGAGAATGACGCTGACACTCTGGGTACGGGATAATGACACTGACACTCTGGGCACGGGATAATGACGCTGACACTCTGGGCACGGGATAATGACGCTGACACTCTGGGCACGGGATAATGACGCTGACACTCTGGGTACAGGATAATGACGCTGACACTCTGGGTACAGGATAATGACGCTGACACTCTGAGTATAGGAGAATGACGCTGACACTCTGGGTACGGGATAATGACGCTGACACTCTGGGCACGGGATAATGACGCTGACACTCTGGGCACGGGATAATGACGCTGACACTCTGGGCACGGGATAATGACGCTGACACTCTGGGTACGGGATAATGACGCTGACCCTCTGGGCAGGGGATAATGACGCTGACACTCTGGGCACGGGATAATGACACTGACACTCTGGGTACAGGAGAATGACGCTGACACTCTGGGTACAGGATAATGACGCTGACACTCTGGGTACGGGATAATGACGCTGACACTCTGGGTACAGGATACTGACACTGACACTCTGGGCACGGGATAATGACGCTGACACTCTGGGTACGGGATAATGACGCTGACACTCTGGGTACAGGATAATGACGCTGACACTCTGGGTATGGGAGAATGACGCTGACACTCTGGGTACGGGATAATGACGCTGACACTCTGGGTACAGGATAATGACGCTGACACTCTGGGTACGGGATAATGACGCTGACACTCTGGGTACAGGATACTGACACTGACACTCTGGGTACGGGAGAATGACACTGACACTCGGTACAGGATAATGACGCTGACACTCTGGGTACAGGATAATGACACTGACACTCTGGATCCGGGATAATGACGCTGACACTCTGGGTACGGGATAATGACGCTGACACTCTGAGTATAGGAGAATGACGCTGACACTCTGGGTACAGGATAATGACGCTGACACTCTGGGTACGGGATAATGACGCTGACACTCTGGGTACAGGATAATGACGCTGACACTCTGAGTATAGGAGAATGACGCTGACACTCTGGGTACGGGATAATGACACTGACACTCTGGGCACGGGATAATGACGCTGACACTCTGGGCACGGGATAATGACGCTGACACTCTGGGCACGGGATAATGACGCTGACACTCTGGGTACGGGATAATGACGCTGACACTCTGGGCACGGGATAATGACGCTGACACTCTGGGCACGGGATAATGACGCTGACACTCTGGGCACGGGATAATGACGCTGACACTCTGGGTACGGGATAATGACGCTGACCCTCTGGGCAGGGGATAATGACGCTGACACTCTGGGCACGGGATAATGACACTGACACTCTGGGTACAGGAGAATGACGCTGACACTCTGGGTACAGGATAATGACGCTGACACTCTGGGTACGGGATAATGACGCTGACACTCTGGGTACAGGATACTGACACTGACACTCTGGGCACGGGATAATGACGCTGACACTCTGGGTACGGGATAATGACGCTGACACTCTGGGTACAGGATAATGACGCTGACACTCTGGGTATGGGAGAATGACGCTGACACTCTGGGTACGGGATAATGACGCTGACACTCTGGGTACAGGATAATGACGCTGACACTCTGGGTACGGGATAATGACGCTGACACTCTGGGTACAGGATACTGACACTGACACTCTGGGTACGGGAGAATGACACTGACACTCGGTACAGGATAATGACGCTGACACTCTGGGTACAGGATAATGACACTGACACTCTGGATCCGGGATAATGACGCTGACACTCTGGGTACGGGATAATGACGCTGACACTCTGAGTATAGGAGAATGACGCTGACACTCTGGGTACGGGATAATGACGCTGACACTCTGGGTACGGGATAATGACGCTGACACTCTGGGTACAGGATAATGACGCTGACACTCTGAGTATAGGAGAATGACGCTGACACTCTGGGTACGGGATAATGACACTGACACTCTGGGCACGGGATAATGACGCTGACACTCTGGGCACGGGATAATGACGCTGACACTCTGGGCACGGGATAATGACGCTGACACTCTGGGCACGGGATAATGACGCTGACACTCTGGGCACGGGATAATGACGCTGACACTCTGGGCACGGGATAATGACGCTGACCCTCTGGGCAGGGGATAATGACGCTGACACTCTGGGTACGGGATAATGACGCTGACACTCTGGGTACGGGATAATTACGCTGACACTCTGGGTATGGGATAATGACACTGACACTCGGGGTACAGGATAATGACGCTGACACTCTGGGTACGGGATAATGACGCTGACACGGGGGTACGGGAGAATGACGCTGACACTGGGGGTACGGGATAATGACGCTGACACTGGGGGTACGGGATAATGACGCTGACACTCTGGGTACGGGATAATGACGCTGACACGGGGGTACGGGAGAATGACGCTGACACTGGGGGTACGGGATAATGACGCTGACACTGGGGGTACGGGATAATGACGCTGACACTCTGGGTATGAGATAATGACGCTGACACTCTGGGCACGGGATAATGACGCTGACACTCTGGGCACGGGATAATGACGCTGACACTCGGGGCACGGGATAATGACGCTGACACTCTGGGCACGGGATAATGACGCTGACACTCGGGGCACGGGATAATGACGCTGACACTCTGGGCACGGGATAATGACGCTGACACTCGGGGCACGGGATAATGACGCTGACACTCTGGGTACGGGATATTGACGCTGATACTCAGAGGAGTGGATGAGCTTACACTTGGAGAACTGGATAATGACACCGATACTCAGATAAAAGATAATGACACTGACAGTCGGGGCACAGGATGAGGACGCTGACAGTCGGGGCACAGGACGAGGACGCTGACAGTCGGGGCACAGGACGAGGACGCTGACAGTTGGGGAACAGGGCACTGACACTAGGGCACAGGACGAGGACACCGTGATATTTCCTATTGTGAGGCTTCTTGTGTGTGCTACACTTGTTAATAAGAAGTTGTTACATTTGTGTTGTATAATGTATCGTTTACGCCCTGTGCGTGGAGCTGGGAGCCCTGCGTCTGTGCACGGTCCCTGATCTACGCGGAGTGCAGCCTCAGAGCTCAGCATTGTTTGTGCTACAGTCCTCCAGGGATCAGTAAACCATACCTTACATATTGCGTTCCCCAGGAGAGCGCCCCCTGTTGCTAAGTGATCATTGGGCGCTAGATGCATCTCCTCCGCCACAGCTGCTCCCACTGCGCCATAAGCAGCGATTCTCTCCGTCTCCCCTTCACTGCCATAGCACCTGTCTTGGGGCTGACTGAAGAACTGGCAGGCCACCCCTTGCATTTGGGGATCCACGGAGCGAGAAAGTCTGGGAGATGATAATTCTAGTTCTGGAGAATTTGAGAAAGTTTCTGAGGCTGAACGCTGCAAAAAAACAAACAAATGAGTCGGTCAGCCATATATGGAGTTACTTGGTGCGCACGGTAGTGATGGCGTCCACCGTTTGTGGAGAGCCGAGATATTACCGCAGATCTGGGCTCAGTGACAAGCCCACGCCATAGAAAGCTGATGGGCTTGTTACAATGTATCAGTGAACAGTAGACCATAACCTGCACTGCTACATTGTAACAAACCCTCTGCTGTGCAAATACTCAGTAAATAACAACGATGGAGGCAAAATATTAGAAGCCACCGAAGATTGACCATACACAGGGCTAAATGGGCCCCCCCAAGTTTTGTATTATTAGAGGTTAATAATTGAAAACAATCTGACATTTTCAAGATCTTTGCTTGCTGTCAGTGAAGGAGAACATTCTTGCTCACATTGTGGGTTTTGCATTCACAGTACCAGACTACGCCTGATGTGTCTGGGGCTCAGTATAGAGTCTTCCCTTACATCACCCATTTGTCGGCTTACTTTGTGCCAGAAATCTGCATCGAATTGTAGGCCTGGTTTTTTTGGTGTGTGTCACATGTTGGGCATTGGCTCGTTGGGCGCTCGTATATGCACAGAGTACTGCGGGTGCTGGAGCGACGTGTTCGAGTCTCGGCTGCCGCATGTTTCACAGCTGTTAGACCGCCACAAAACCTGCAGGGATTACAGCTGTGAAACATGCGGCCGCAGGGACTCGAACAGGTCACTCCAGCTCCCGCGACACTTGGTGCATTCACGAGTAACGAGCACCTGCACTCATCGCTAGCATTGGCCCTTTCTTAACAAGACCTTTGGACGAGGCACAAAGTGTCTATAATGTGTGATAAATATTGTGCACATGCTGCCACATGTCGCCTAATAACATCCCTCGGTGTATTGGAGATCTCCACTTTCCTGATGGCACGTACCTTCCTTGATGGATTTGCGGAGAGCTGGTTCCTCCGGCACGCATCGCTCTCCACCGCCGCTATAATCTCATCGGCTATAGACTGTGACTGCAAATTCCCAGGAGAATGAGCCGTTACGGGGGATAAATCCACGGTGTGACCCCCGGGGGATATGGGATCATCACAGACCTGAAATATCAGCAAACAATACAGAGATTAGCAGCACCCGCATCGTTAACGCCCGTCCCGTGCTGCTTTCATCATGACTAAGAAAGGGAAGCTGTCACCAAGATTTGCTCCCCACCTGAGAGCAGCATGATGGCGGGGTAGAGACCCTGATTCCAGCCATGTCTCACTTACTGACAAAGCTATACCCTGTAACGCCATGACTTGCAAACACGAAATATGACATTGGAATTACATTACTGCTCCAGAATATTGGAAAAAACGTAGATATTTATAAATTGGCCAATTCATGTGTGCCCAGCAGCCATGACAAGGCGATCCTCTCTGCTGGGAACCTGCCCAGTGTGATTCCTCTCTACAATAAGCCTCAGATTATCTGTCACAGATTCCCTTTAAGGAGCATAATACGGTAAAATGTCAGAATACATGAAGATATCCTTACAACATCTCTGCACTG
The DNA here is from genome assembly GCF_051348905.1 of Ranitomeya variabilis. Classification (NCBI taxonomy): domain Eukaryota; kingdom Metazoa; phylum Chordata; class Amphibia; order Anura; family Dendrobatidae; genus Ranitomeya; species Ranitomeya variabilis. The sequence goes on from NC_135233.1 coordinate 421,610,572, forward strand.
CGCGTCCTTCATCACATCATCTCCGCACTGCGCCGCACTCTACATTACATAATCTCCACACTGCACCGTGCTCTCTACATTACATCATCTCTGCACCGCACTGCTCTCTACATTACATCATCTACGCACCACACTGCTCTCTACATTACATCATCTACGCACCACTCTGCTTTCTACATTACATCATCTACGCACCACACTGCTCTCTACATTACATCATCTACGCACCACTCTGCTTTCTACATTAAATTATCTCCACACTGCGCCGCGCTCTCTACATTACATCATCTCCGCACCGCACTGCTCTCTACATTACATAATCTCCGCAACGCACTGCTCTCTACATTACATCATCTCTGCACCACACTGATCTCTACATTACATCATCTCCACACCACACTGCTCTCTACATTACATCATCTCCATACTGCTCTCTACATTACATCATCTCCACACCACACTGCTCTCTACATTACATCATCTCTGCACCACACTGCTCTCTACATTACATCATCTCCACACTGCTCTCTACATTACATCATCTCTGCACCGCACTGCTCTCTACATTACATCATCTCCGCACCACACTGCTCTCTACATTACATCATCTCCATACTGCTCTCTACATTACATCATCTCCACACCACACTGCTCTCTACATTACATCATCTCCGCACCACACTGCTCTCTACATTACATCATCTCTGCACCGCACTGCTCTCTACATTACATCAGCTCAACACTGCTCTCTACATTACATCATCTCTGCACCGCACTGCTCTCTATATTACATCATCTCCGCACCACACTGCTCTCTACATTACATCATCTCCACACCACACTGCTCTCTACATTACATCATCTCCATACTGCTCTCTACATTACATCATCTCCACACCACACTGTTCTCTACATTACATCATCTCCACACTGCTCTCTACATTACATCATCTCTGCACCGCACTGCTCTCTACATTACATCATCTCCGCACCACACTGCTCTCTACATTACATCATCTCCATACTGCTCTCTACATTACATCATCTCCACACCACACTGCTCTCTACATTACATCATCTCCGCACCACACTGCTCTCTACATTACATCATCTCTGCACCGCACTGCTCTCTACATTACATCATCTCAACACTGCTCTCTACATTACATCATCTCTGCACCGCACTGCTCTCTACATTACATCATCTCCGCACCACACTGCTCTCTACATTACATCATCTCTGCACCACACTGCTCTCTACATTACATCATCTCCACACCACACTGTTCTCTACATTACATCATCTCCACACTGCTCTCTACATTACATCATCTCCACACCACACTGCTCTCTACATTACATCATCTCCATACTGCGCTCTACATAACATCTCTCCACACCACACTGCTCTCTACATTACATAATCTCCGCACCGCACTGCTCTTTACATTACATCATCTCTGCACCGCACTGCTCTCTACATTACATCATCTCCATACTGCTTTCTACATTACATCATCTCCATACTGCTCTCTACATTACATCATCTCCACACCACACTGCTCTCTACATTACATCATCTCCACACCACACTGCTCTCTACATTACATCATCTCCATACTGCTCTCTACATTACATCATCTCCACACCACACTGCTCTCTACATTACATCATCTCCGCACCGCACTGCTCTCTACATTACATAATCTCTGCACCGCACTGCTCTCTACATTACATCATCTCCGCACCGCACTGCTCTCTACATTACATCATCTCCGCACCGCACTGCTCTCTACATTACATATCTCCATACTGCTCTCTACATTACATCATCTCCCCACCACACTGTTCTCTACATTACATCATCTCTGCACCACACTGCTCTCTACATTACATCATCTCTGCACCACTGCATGCTTACTGCACTATGCATTCTACACACTATTCTGTTTTTGTACACTGTTTTGTACACTACTATATATATTCTCCATTCTGTGCTCTGTATACACTTCATTCTGCATTTTCTACACTTTACACTGTGTGCTGTATACACTCCATTCTGCGTGTTATACATACTGTGCACTGTATACACTCCATTCTGTGTATTATACACACTTTACGCTGTGTGCTGTATACACTCCATTCTGCATTTATACACACGTTACGCTGTGTGCTGTATACACTCCATTCTGTGTATTATACACACTTTACGCTGTGCGCTGTATACACTCCATTCTGCATTTTCTACACGTTACGCTGTGCGCTGTATACACTCCTTTCTGTGTATTATAGACACTTTACGCTGTGTGCTGTATACACTCCATTCTGCATTTATACACACGTTACGCTGTACGCTGTATATTCTCCATTCTGTGTATTATAACCACTTTACGCTGTGTGCTGTATACTCTCCATTCTGCATTTATACACACATTACACTGTGCGCTGTATACACTCCATTCTGTATTTTATACACACGTTATGCACATACACACATGCATGGTCCTTCTTTCCTGGGCCTATACACTTATGCAGTGGTTGTACTCCGCTACTCCACGTGTTCTCTCCTCTGTACACTGAGAGGATCGGGCATGCTGAAATCCACATGTACGATCCTTCCTTTCCCATACACTTATGCAGTGGTTGTGCTCCGCTACTCCACGTGTTCTCTCCTCTGCACACTGGATATCACACACACATACAATGGCACGGGTGATGCACTGACCGGAGACGCGTCCTCTTGGCTCTGCAGCGGCAGCGGTGCGGGCTGGCGCACAATGTAGTTGATCTGGCCCACTATGGTCTGCTGGACATGCTGCGGCGGTTTGCTCTGGGTGAGCTGGACGCTCGATGGCTGGCTCTGGAGGAGAAGCTCCAGTCCTTTCTGCATTTGCTCCAGCTCGAACTGCTGGTTGATGAGGTCCATGCTGTGGTGTATCACCTGCTCGTGGGTGGTGTCGGCCGGGCACACCGTGGTCTGGCTTTGGCTCTGCGGTCTCTGTTGTTGGACACTGTGCACTGGACCCAGCTGCATTTGCACAGAGGGGGCCGGTAATGGCACTGTGGTACTCAGCGGGATGGCGGCGTGCACCTGGCTATAGTCCTGCGACGTCTCGGAACATATGGGGGCCACGTTCTGTACAGGGGGCTGGATGGCGGCTCTCTGCGTCTGACTGTCCGCCCAGTATGAGGAGTTGTCATGTTCGGACGGCGGCTGGTGCGGCAGCCATGGCTGGATGACTCTCAGAGGTCGGGACAGGCACTTCTGCTCCTTGCTGCCGCCGCTGTACTGTATGGGCTGCACCACCTGCTGCTTGATGGTGGTGGAGTGGGTGAAGTTCATATGGTGGCTCACGGTGGGCTGGCTCTTAGTAATGGAGGGCAGCGTATGGCAGTGAGCGCAGCAGACGGGTGTGGGGCACTGGACTGTGGGTGCATAGCTTTGGGAGCTATTGATGGCTGGCAGGTGAGGACTGGGGGCAGGGTGATGAGCTGGGTAATAGGATGACTGCACATCTTCTATAGATCCACCATAACTGGGGGCATCAGTAGGAGGTAAGTGCGCAGGGTCCGTCAGTATGCAACCTGCGGAGAAGACGTGGGAGTCAGAAGAGAAATGTGATTAATGGGGGAGACTTATCAAATCTGGTGCAAGGAGAAAGTGCAGCTGGCATGCCCCCGGCATTGTCTGAGGCTCGCCGGCTGGTCACCGTGGGCGACTGCTCCTCTCTTATTTTGGACTCCTTTTGATAAATCTCCCCTACTATCTCTCTCGGCTAATGTCGTACCAAGGTTTGAGATTTGCTTGGTCCAAAAAGAGGGTTCCCAGCTAAACTTCATCTTCAGGGGACGTCCAAAGTCGCTTCCACAACTCGTTTCCAGAAGTCGCTGCATCTGGAACACAATCTGTAGGAACATGAAGTGTTAATTAGCGGTGCAGCACTGATAATGGGGCTTCCTCAGCAACAAACAAGCAACTTTCCACTTTATCTCTTATCATAAGTCCTCTCCATTCTCATGAATATTGGGATATTTCCATGCGATCACTTCCAGCTCGCTGCCTTGGTTACCAGCCTCCATTGCTGTCTATCAGTGGCAGCTGGTTTTCTAGGCAAGGAGCGCAGCACTTGCAGACTCTTTGCTATAGAGCCAGTAAACGCTGCTGTGAAGCTGATGGATTCGGCAGCTCCGTGCCCCTGCGCTCCTCCGATGCAGCGGAGTAAAGTCACGCCGTTGGTCTGACCTGTCAATCATCAGCGCAGAGTGGTGCAAATAGTGATGTGGACGAGGGCATCAGTAGCTGGAGCGCCAATCATTCCCCCGGTCCTGGGGTGGCGTGAGCGGTCAGACAATTCAGCTGGACCGGGGCCTGACAGTCATTGGGCCTCCAATGATCTGATACTGATGTGGAGGCCATGCAGCGAGCACTAGTACTTTATATGCTGCGCAGACCATTTTTGGAGCATCAGAAAAAAGCCACAAGAAGGCGCCTGCGATCGCACCTCCCAGAATGTAGATTTTGGTGCATTTTCCAGCTCAGTGCCGGCGATCCTCGGCAGCACAGATCTCTGCATGTCACATTGTATCTGCACTGACAAGTCTTATAGAGACAACTGTAACAGACCACCAGCTGTGAGATACTGAAGACACAGGATCGCTACCTGTCGCCTTCTACTGACAGCAAGCAGAGATCTTGAAAATATCAAATATGAAACGGTAAATGACAAAACTTTTTATTCCACACCTAATAACTATTATTCCTCTACCAGACGCCACAGACTGCAGCTGGTTACACGTTTTATGGCTCATGTCTCCATTGCCTTCCTTGCAGAACCTGTTACTCTATAAGGGTATGTGCCCACGGTCAGGAACCCGGCAACGCTATGGATGCAGCACATGTCTGCTCTGTCCAAAGCACTGCCGGCTATTGATCGCCGGTGATTCCGCATGTGTTCATTGAACCCTGGGGAATCACCGCGCTCAGTACATTGGATGGGAAATTTATCATGCGGAGACTGAGCATCTCCATAAGATAAATAGACATGCTGCGGTCTGAAAAGTCGCACCGCATGTCCGTCTCCACAGGGAAGCTGGAGGTGTCCGTGCACACATAGTGGAGATAGGTTTTCTTCAAATCCCATCCACTATGCTGTAACATCTGGCTGCTGCAGATGTACACATCATCCAACCCGCAGCATTTAGTGACTGTGGGAACATACCCTCAGTCATGGCTCAGCTCATACTACTCTCTCTGGTGCATGAGCATCGTGGTAGAGCAATGGCAGAGACAGAAGAGAGAGGAGCTGCGGGGATGTAATCTGACTGTAAGAGTGCCGCCACATAATGCCACATGGGTCTTCTTGCCATTAACCCTCTGAGTACCGATAATAGCCCATTTCCAGCACTTACCAGCTCCTTGCTGAACAGGAAGGGGACGCTGTTCTTGCTGTACATGGCCCAGTTCACAAAGTTCTGCACATGCTCCAGCTGACGGTTTATAAGAAGAACTGACTGCAGCTGCTGCTCGAACTTTTGCTGCTTCTCGCTCGTCATTTTCTGCAATAGATACAAGTAAAGGAGGTCAGAACGGAGCTAGAAAATCATCTGTGCGGGGGAGGGGCGCTGACAACACTCAGCTCTTATTTAGAGCAGCAGTTGTCACTTTTTCACCTCCCACCACATTGGGGTGCAAAATGTTTTCTTTTTAAAGGGGTTGTCCAATGCTGCTCACTTTCAACTCAGGAGGTGTCGGGCACGTGTCGTGCACTTCTGTGTAGACCTCATTGTCACCACTCGCCTTCCATTGTGAAGGAACGCATCACCAGACAACTCCTTTAAGATGGGCACTGATGTCTGGTGGCCAGATGCCGAGCTGCGGTGGCCAGAGGCAGAGCTGCGGTGGCCGGATGCCGAGCTGCGGTGGCTTGAGGCCGAGCTGCGGTGGCCAGAGGCAGAGCTCCGGTGGCCAGATGCAGAGCTCCCGCTCACCTCCAGCTGCTCCAGCAGAGCGTTCATCCTCTTGTTCAGCTCGTTAATTAGCACCATCTTGGTCATCTTTATCTGGTTCTCCACCTTCCTGTGCATGTGCTTTATCTCATACAACCTGCAGAAGATGGAGCAAGCACAAGTCAGCTTCGGCCCGTGTCTCCCACCAAACCAGGTCAGGTAATAGCGCAGCTTACAGATCCTGACGTCACAATATGAGAGCAGACGTCCTCCACCCAGCCTGATCCGTATGGTGGCGTCCATCACTGCACTGGGAACCCTGACTGCATCCCAAGTGAGGCTCCACTGCTGAGGCTGCCGAGTCCGCGACCTGTCAGGTGTCTGTGCACTCGGACCGCCCGCATCTGACTCTACCATGAGATCTTCTGGACTGGCATCAGGTTTAGGGACATTTTACTTTTAAAATGATCTGTTTACCAGCAGTGATCAGAGATTCTCTAGATCTATAGTGTGAGATCAGTATGAAGAAGCCGTGACCGATTCTGGAGGGCCAGAACCCGAAAGGCGCGCTCACCTCTCCTCCATCTCTCACCTCTCCTCCATCTGTTTCCCTGCCGCCTGCACAACTATTTTCTTTTCTTCCACTTGAGTTATAACATTTTCCAACAAAACTCGCTGGTTCTGCAGAGCTTCATCCAGTCTCCGAAATCTGTGCCAAAGATAGACATGAAACACATAATTAAATATGCTCAGAGGTGGAGGAGCGATGCTCTGCAGATCTGTAGAAGTCAGTGGTGTAATAATCTGCAGGACATATCACTGTGTATCTGTCAGGAGGTGGAGGAGCGATGCTCTGCAGAGAGGTCAGTGGTGTAATAATCTGCAGGATATATCACTATGTATCTGTCAGGAGGTGAAGGAGCGATGCTCTGCAGAGAGGTCAGTGGTGTAATAATCTGCAGGATATATCACTGTATCTGTCAGGAGGTGGAGGAGCGATGCTCTGCAGAGAGGTCAGTGGTGTAATAATCTGCAGGATATATCACTATGTATCTGTCAGGAGGTGGAGGAGCGATGCTCTGCAGAGAGGTCAGTGGTGTAATAATCTGCAGGATATATCACCCTGTATCTGTCAGGAGGTGGAGGAGCGATGCTCTGCAGAGAGGTCAGCGGTGTAATAATCTGCAGGATATATCACTGTGTATCTATCAGGAGGTGGAGGAGCGATGCTCTGCAGAAAGGTCAGTGGGGTAATAATCTGCAGGATATATCACTATGTATCTGTCAGGAGGAGGAGCAATGCTCTGCAGAGAGGTCAGTGATGTAATAATCTGCAGGATATATCACTATGTATCTGTCAGGAGGTGGAGGAGCGATGCTCTGCAGAGAGGTCAGCGGTGTAATAATCTGCAGGATATATCACTATGTATCTGTCAGGAGGAGGAGCGATGCTCTGCAGAGAGGTCAGTGGTGTAATAATGTGCAGGATATATCACTATGTATCTGTCAGGAGGTGGAGGAGCGATGCTCTGCAGAGAGGTCAGCGGTGTAATAATCTGTAGGATATATCACTATGTATCTGTCAGGAGGTGGAGGAGCGATGCTCTGCAGATCTGTAGAGGTCAGTGGTGTAATAGTCTGCAGGATATATCACTGTGTATCTGTCAGGAGGAGGAGCGATGTTCTGCAGAGAGGTCAGTGGTGTAATAGTCTGCAGGATACATCTTTGTGCCGCTGGGTCCCTCTGCTACCTGTGGTCCTTGTGCTCCAGGACCAGGCAGTGACGACACATCAGGACGTCGCACGATTCACAGAATAACTTCAGCGACTCTTGATTGTGAATGGGACAAAGCAGCAGATTTGTGGATCCGTCGCCTCCTGTCCGGGAAGAAATCATTGACATCAGTGACATTATCCGTATATGGCAGAGCCGAGTCAGCCACCACCTTGTACAGCCCTATGTAAATTCACAGACAGAACTGCACAAAACAAGAAGGAAGGCGTTAACTGTGTAGACTGAGTCGCCATTGGATTATTATGAGACCCTCTAGTCTGGGTGCAGTGAGATTTCTGGACTGTGTCACCATCGGGACCCTCTGTGTTACCTCTTTGCGATGTTGCCAGGTAATGCTCCGTGGCCGCTGCCTTCCCATGCCGATGCTGCTCGGCGCAGGTACTGCACAGCCACTTATTGCAGCGGGTGCAGAGGCTGTGCGCAGGGTTCTTCTCCGTACAGTCATAGCAGGTCTGCAACATAGAGGATGTTATGTCAGTGATTGAGGGAACTACACTGCTCAAAAAAATAAAGGGAACACTTAAACAGCAGAATATAACTCCAAGTAAATCAAACTTCTGTGAAATCAAACTGTCCACTTAGGAAGCGACACTGATTGACAATCAATTTCACATGCTGTTGTGCCAATGGAATAAACAACAATGTAAATTATTGGCAATTATCAAGACCCCCTCAATAAAGAAGTGGTTCTGCAGGTGGGGACCACAGACCACATCTCAGTACCAATGCTTTCTGGCTGATGTGTTGGTCACTTTTGAATGTTTGTTGTGCTTTCACACTCGTGGTAGCATGAGACGGACTCTACAACCCACACAAGTGGCTCAGGTAGTGCAGCTCATACAGGATGGCACATCAATGTGAGCTGTGGCAAGAAGGTTTGCTGTGCCTGTCAGCGTAGTGTCCAGAGGCTGGAGGCGCTACCAGGAGACGTGGAGGGGGCCATAGGAGGGCAACAACCCAGCAGCAGGACTGATACCTTAGCCTTTGTGCAAGGAGGCAGTCAAAGGAGCGCTGAGAATTATCGCAGACCGTTGAAGACGGTTGCAACCATTGAAACGCGTTGTGGAATAAAGGATTAACCCCTGCGATAATTCTCAGCGCTCCTTTCACCACGTTCTTCAGTACTTGTCATTATTCTTCCCTCTCAGAGGGCTCAAGGCTGGAGCTGCTATGGACTTATCGTTATCTAAATCTTTGACCCCTCTGGCCTCTTCTTCAGTGCTCCCCAGAGACCGCTAATTATTATTATCATTATTTATTGTTATAGCGCCGTTTATTCCATGGCACTTTACAAGTGAGGAGGGGTATACATAATAAAAACAAGTACAATAATCTTAACCCCTTAGTGACGGAGCCAAATTTTTTAAATCTGACCAGTGTCACTTTATGTGGTAATAACTCTGCAACGCTTCAACAAATCCCAGTGATTTTTAGATTGTTTTTTCGTGGCACATTATACTTTATGATAATGGTAAATTTAGGTCAATATGTTTTGTGTTTATTTATAAAAAATATCAAAAAATTGAGAAAAATGTTACAAAAATTAGCAATTTTCTAAATTTGAATGATTATTTATTTAATCCAGATGGCCATACCACAGAAAAACATTAATAAATAACATTTCCCACATGTCGGCTTTACATCAGCACCATTTGAAAAATGTTATTTTATTTTGTTAGCATTTTAGGAGGTTTAAAAATGTAGCAGCAATTTTTCATTTTTTCAAGAAAATTTCCAAAAAATTTTTTTATGGACTTATCCATGTTTGAAGTGACTTTAGGGGTCCCGTATATTGGGAAACCCCCAAATGTGATACCATTTTAAAAACCGCGCCCCTTGACATATTGAAAGCTGCTGTCAGGTAGTTTATTAACCCTTCAGGTGCTTTACAGGAATTAATGCAAAGTGGTATGACAGAAATGAAAATGTGGATTTTTACCACCTATATGCCTCTAACTTCTGAACAGGTTACTACAGCCGTAAGACTCTAAGGCCACTATTTGGTCATAAAATGCCATCGCAAACATCAGGACCACAAAATAATGATCTGAGGGCACCAGTTGGGATACAGAGGAAGCCCCCACACTCTGTTAACCCTTTATATCATGTAGTCACTATTGACAGCAGCATAGGAGGGGTTAAACAGATTTTGATGGTGCAAACACTGATCGTGGCTGATGCAGCAAGTTGTCAGCTATAGTGTACAGTCAACAGATGCTGGATTGTCACCTGTATGGGGAGGCTGTTCTCTTATATCTCATGTCAGTTAAAAGACGTATTGGCTGTCATTAAGGGGTTAATTAAACAATACAAGTCATAACTGGTACAGGAGGAGAGAGGACCCTGCCCGCGAAGGCTCACAATCTACAAGGGATGGGTGAGAATACAGTAGGTGAGGATAGAGCTGGTCATGCAGCGGTTTGGTTGATCGGTGGTTACTGCAGGTTGTAGGCTAATCTGTTTTCCTTCACTTTGTGCAAAGAGGAGCACTACCAGAGCCCTGCAAAATGACCTCCAGCAGGCCATAAATGTGATGTGTCTGCACAAACGGTTACAAACCGACTCCATGAGGATGGTCGGAGTGCCCGACGTCCACAGCTGGGGGTTGTGCTCACAGCCCAACACTGTGCAGGACGCTTGGCATTAGCCACAGAACACCGGGATTGGCAAATTCACCACTGGCGCCCTGCGCTCTTCACAGATGAACGCAGGTTCACAGTGAGCACATGTGACAGAGTCTGGAGACACCGTGGAGAGCGATCTGCTGCCTGCAACATCCTTCAGCATGACCGGTTTGCCAGTGGGTCAGTAATGGTGTGGGGTGGCATTTCTTTGGAAGGCCGCACAGCCCTCCATGTGCTCGCCAGAGGTAGCCTGACTGCCATTAGGTACCGAGATGAGATCCTCAGACCCCTTGTGAGACCATATGCTGGTGCGGTTGGCCCTGGGTTCCTCCTAATGCAGGACAATACCAGCTCTCATGTGGCTGGAGTGTGTCAGCAGTTCCTGCAAGATGAAGGCATTGAAGCTATGGACTGGCTCGCCTGTTCCCCAGACCTGAATCTGATTGAACACATCTGGGACATAAAGTCTGGCTCCATCCACCAACGTCACGTTGCACCACAGACTGTCCAGGAGTTGGCGGATGCTTTTGTCCAGGTCTGGGAGATCCCTCAGGAGACCATCCGCCGCCTCATCAGGAGCATGCCCAGGTGTTGTAGGGAGGTCATACAGGCACGTGGAGGCCACACATACTACGGAGCATCATTTCCTTGTCTTGAGGCATTTCCACTGAAGTTGGATCAGCCTGTAACTTCATTTTCCACTTTGATTTTGAGCATCATTCCAACTCCAGACCTCCGTGGGATATTAGTTGTGATTTACGTTGATCATTTTTAGGTTTTATTGTTCTCAACACATTCCACTATGTAATGAATAAAGATTTACAACTGGACTATTTCATCCAGTGATATCTAGGATGTGGGATTTTAGTGTTCCCTTTATTTTTTTGAGCAGTGTATAAGTCCCAGCACATAACATGGCTCGGACCTTTCCACAATCTCTGCTTGCTGTCAGTAAAACCCCTGCAGGTGATCAGTGTAGACAAAGCTGTACGCAGTGCAGCAACCCCTCAGCTGTGAGAAGGCGTCGGTGAGGCTCTCGGAGGTGACTGCACCTGTTTAATGCCGCTCGCGTCTCCTCACACTCGGTAATTATCTTGTTTACCTGCCACTCATGGAAAGTGACTATTTATAGCCGGATCCAGGTAATTACCTCCCGTCCCTGTGTGCACCGGCTGCACCTCCAGGTCCTGGCGCTGCCTGATAATGTGCCATAATAATGGAGGACAGACATGACGCACCCACCTTAGCCATAGTGAAGCCACTGCGGGGGGCTCTGGAGATTGATTTACATGTGACACAGTGCGGGGCCGACACCTGAAATACAAAGCAGCATGTGAATATAACTGGCGGACACAAAGCCTGGAAAATACAATACCCCCAAAGATTGGCGCGACCACTGTGTGCCAAGATGTCTGCAGACATAGAATGTATGGCATAAAACTGTGTTACTGCCACATAAACTGGAGGCGCACACATTGGCCAATTCATGTGCCCACCGGCCACGACGAGGAGACATTTATTCACAGGACTGCAACATGCGTCTAGACATTCCCCACCCGAGTGTGACAGCCACCTAGAAATATATGAAGCATGTTTGGGTTGGGAGAAGCGCGCTCAGTCCATGCATTGCGGTCCGTGATTGGACCTAAATCCATGAGCCCTAAGTCTGATAAATGTGGGGGTCTCCTCAATAAAGGTGGCCTTGTCCTGGCCGGTGGGCACATGGCTTGGCTAATTTGTGCAGTAAGTGCATCCAGTGTATATGAAGTTTGGGCTGCATTACTGCCGTACGGACCAGATTCCCTTCCTTCATCTCTGGACATACTGCAGTCACAGCACTTGTTCACACCTGCTTCTTTCCGTCAGGAGGAGACGGTCAAATTTGTGTTTTGTAACCACAGAACTAGATTTGTCATAGTTTTGTGCGCTGGGAACACAGACACGGCCCTGGGCAATAACAGTAGATGGGCCCTAACAGTCCAGTATCTCCTCATAATGAGCAATGCCACCTGCCTTGGCGGTAGATGCGTCCCCACCCCCCACACACACCTCTTGGGTCCCTGTGCGGCCACATATAGGGGGTACGGAAAGTATTCAGACCCCTTTAAATGTTTCACTTTTATTTCATTGTAGCCATTTGGTAGATTCAAAAAAGTTAATTTGTTCTCATTAATGTACACTCTGCACCCCATCTTGACTGAAAACAGAAATGTAGAAATATTTACAAATGTACTAAAAAAAAAAGAAAAACTGAAATATCCCATGGTCATACGTCTGCAGCCCCTTTGCTCAGACACTGGTATGTAAGTCCCATGCTGTCCATTTCCTTGTGATCCTCCTTGAGATGGTTCTACTCCTTCATTGGAGGCCAGCTGTGTGCAATTAAACTGATAGGACATGATTTGGAAAGGCGCACACCTGCCTATATAAGACCTCACAGTGCATGTCAGACCAAAGGAGAATCATGAGGCCAAAGCAACTGGCCAAGGAGCTCAGAGACAGAATTGTGGTAAGGCTCAGATCTGGCCAAGGTTACAACAGAATTTTTGCAGCACTCAAGGTTCCTAAGAGCACAGTGGCCTCCACAATACTTAAATGGAAGAAGTTTGGGACCACCAGAAGTCTTCCTAGACCTGGCCGTCCAGCCAAACTGAGCAATCGTGGGAGAAGAGCCTTGGTGAGACAGGTAAAAAAGAACCCCAAGATCACTGTGGCTGAGCTCCAGAGATGCAGTAGGGAGATGGGAGAAAGTTCCACAACTATCACTGCAGCCCTCTACCAGTTGAGCATTTATGGCAGAGTGGCACGACGGAAGTCTCTCCTCAGTGCAAGACATATGAAAGCCGCATAGAGTTTGCTAAAAAACACATGAAGGACTCCCAGACTATGAGAAATAAGGTTCTCTGGTCTGATGAGACTAAGAGAGACCTTTTTGGTGATCATTCTAAGCGGTATGTGTGGAGAAAACCAGGCACTGCTCATCACCTGCCTAATACAATCCCAACAGTGAAGCATGGTGGAGGCAACATCATGCTATGGGGGTGTTTTTCAGCTGCAGGGACAGGACAACTGGTTGTCATTGAAGGAAACATGAATGCGGCCAAGTACAGAGATATCCTGGATGAAAACCTCTTCCAGAGTGCTCTGGACCTCAGACTTGGCTGAAGGTTCACCTTCCAACAAGACAATGACCCTAAGCACACAGCTAAAATAACAAAGGAGAGGCTTCAGAACAACTCTGAGACCATTATTGACTGGCCCAACCAGAGCCCTGACCTAAACCCAATTGAGCATCTTTGGGGAGATCTGAAAATGGCATGCACCAACGTTCACCAACCAACCTGACGGAACTGGAGAGGATCTGCAAGGAAGAATGGCCGAGTATCCCCAAATCCAGGGGTGAAAAACTTGTTGTATCATTCCCAAGAAGACTCAAGGCTGTACTAGCTCAAAAGGTGCTTCTCCTCAATACTGAGCAAAGGGGCTGAAGACTTATGACAGTGTGATATTTCAGTTTTTATTTTTTAATTTACAAAAAATTCCACTTTTCTGTTGTTTTTCAGTCGAGATGGGGTGCAGAGTGTACATTAATGAGAAAAATGAACGTTTTTGAATTTACCAAATGGCTGCAATGAAAGAGTGAAAAATGTAAAGGGGTCTGAATACTTTCTGTACCCACTGTATGGTCACACTGCAGGATTGTGTCTGTGGTCACCATGGCCTAAAGGGTACTGGGCAGCACTGCTACATGACACTGCATGTGAGTATTATACGGCACTGCTGTGTTAGTACTGAGGAGTACTGCTACTTAGGCATCATACAGCACTGTTGTGTAGGTGTTATATGGCACTTCTGTCTTCATGCTGGGTATTAGTGTTATATAGGCATTATATGGGGCACTGTCTGTGAGTACTGTATAGCACTGTGGTGTCTGTACGGTGTAGTAGAATCAATAAGGCACCTACTATACTTGATGGACTCAATATAGCACTGTTGTGTGGGTGTTATGTGGCACAGGTTGGGCATTGTGTGGCACTGTTGTGTGGGTGTTATGTGGCACTGTTTGGGCGTTGTGTGGCATTCTGTGGCACTGTTTGGCACTGTCGTGTGGGCGTTATGTGGCCCTGTTGTGTGGGTGTTATGTGGCCCTGTCGTGTGGGTGTTATGTGACCCTGTTGTGTGGGTGTTATGTGGCCCTGTTGTGTGGGTGTTATGTGACCCTGTTGTGTAGGTGTTATGTGGCACTGTTGTGTGGGTGTTTTGTGGTACTGTTTGGGTGTTACGTGGCACTGTTGTGTGGGCATTGTGCGGCACTGTTGTGTAGCACTGTTTTGTGGGTGTCTTGTGGCACTGTTTGGGTGTTACGTGGCACTGTTGTGTGGGCATTGTGTGTCACTGTTGTGTGGGCGTCGTGTCACTGTTATGTGGGTGTTATGTGGCACTGTTGTGTGGGTGTTATGTGGCCCTGCTGTGTGGGTGTTATGTGGCACTGTTTGGGTGTTGTGTGGCACTGTTGTGTGGGCATTGTGTGGCACTGTTGTGTGGGTGTTAGGTGGCACTGTTGTGTGGGTGTTATGTGGCACTGTTGTTTGGGCGTTGTGTGGCACTGTTGTGTGCTGTTGTTTGGGCGTTGTGTGGCCCTGTTGTGTGCTGTTGTTTGGGCGTTGTGTGGCCCTGTTGTGTACTGTTGTTTGGGTGTTGGGTGGCACTGTTGTGTGGTTGTTATGTGGCACTGTTGTGTGGGTGTTTTGTGGCACTGTTTGGGTGTTACGTGGCACTGTTGTGTGGGTGTTGTGTGGCACTGTTGTGTTGGTGTTTTGTGGCACTGTTTGGGTGTTACGTGGCATTGTTGTGTGGGCGTTGTGTGGCACTGTTGTGTTGGTGTTTTGTGGCACTGTTTGGGTGTTACGTGGCACTGTTGTGTGGGCATTGTGTGGTACTGTTGTGTGTCACTGTTGTGTGGGTGTTATCTGGCACTGTTGTGTGGGTGTTCTGTGGCACTTGTGTGGGTGTTATGTGGCCCTGTTGTGTGGGTGTTATGTGGCCCTGTTGTGTGGGTGTTATGTGTCACTGTTGTGTGGGTGTTATGTGGTACTGTTTGGGTGTTGTGGCACTGTGTGGCACTGTTGTGTGGGCATTGTGTGGCACTGTTGTGTGGGTGTTGGGTGGCACTGTGTGGGTGTTAGGTTGAACTGTTTGGGTGTTATGTGGCACTGTTGTGTGGGTGTTGGGTGGCACTGTTGTGTGGGTGTTGGGTGGCACTGTTTGGGTGTTGTGTAGCACTGTTGTGTGGGTGTTATGTGGCATTGTTGTTTGGGCGTTGTGTGGCCCTGTTGTGTGCTGTTGTGTGGGTGTTGTGTGTCACTTGGCACTGTTGTGTGGGTGTTATGTGGCACTGTGGTGTGGCTGTTATGTGGCACTGTGGTGTGGCTGTTATTTGGCACTGTTGTGTGGGTGTTATGTGGCACTGTGGTGTGGCTGTTATGTGGCACTGTGGTGTGGCTGTTATTTGGCACTGTTGTGTGGGTGTTATGTGGCACTGTGGTGTGGCTGTTATGTGGCACTGTGGTGTGGGTGTTATGTGGCACTGTTGTTTGGGCGTTGTGTAGCCCTGTTGTGTGCTGTTGTGTGGGTGTTGTGTGGCACTGTTGTGTGGGTGTTATGTGGCACTGTTGTGTGGATGTTATGTGGCACTGTTGTGTGGGTGTTAGGTGGCATTGTTGTGTGGGCGTTAGGAGGCACTGTTTGGGCGTTGTGTGGGTTTTATGTGGCACTGTTGTGTGGGTGTTATGTGGCCCTGTTGTGTGGGTGTTATGTGGCACTGTTTGGGTGTTGTGTGGCACTGTTTGGCACTGTTGTGTGAGTGTTATGTGGCACTGTGGTGTGGCTGTTATGTGGCACTGTGGTGTGGCTGTTATTTGGCACTGTTGTGTGGGTGTTATGTGGCACTGTTGTTTGGGCGTTGTGTGGCCCTGTTGTGTGCTGTTGTGTGGGTGTTGTGTGGCACTGTTGTGTGGGTGTTATGTGGCACTGTGGTGTGGCTGTTATGTGGCACTGTGGTGTGGCTGTTATTTGGCACTGTGGTGTGGGTGTTATGTGGCACTGTGGTGTGGCTGTTATGTGGCACTGTGGTGTGGCTGTTATTTGGCACTGTTGTGTGGGTGTTATGTGGCACTGTTGTTTGGGCATTGTGTGGCCCTGTTGTGTGCTGTTGTGTGGGTGTTGTGTGGCACTGTGGTGTGGCTGTTATGTGGATGTTAGGTGGCATTGTTGTGTTGGCGTTAGGTGGCACTGTTTGGGCTTTGTGCACTGTTTGGCACTGTTGTGTGGGTGTTATGTGGCCCTGTTGTGTGGGTGTTATGTGGCACTGTTTGGGCATTGTGTAGCACTGGCACTGTTGTGTGGGTGTTATGTGGCACTGTTTGGGCGTTGTGTGGCACTGTTTGGCACTGTTGTATGTGTGTTATGGGGCACTGTTGTGTGGGTGTGATGTGGCACTGTTGTGTGGGTGTGATGTGGCACTGTTGTGTGGGTGTTACATGGCACTGTTGTGTGGGTGTTATGTGGCACTGTTGTGTGGCACTGAGGGGGGTGTTACGTGGCACTGTTGGTTGGGCGTTGTGTGGGTGTTACATGGCACTGTTGTGTGGCACTATTGTGAGGGCGTTGTGTGGCACTGTTGTGAGGGCGTTGTGTGGCACTGTTGTGTGGGTGTTACATGGCACTGTTGTGTGGCACTGTTACGAGGCACTGTTGTGTGGCACTGTTGTGTGGGTGTTACATGGCACTGTTGTGTGGGTGTTACGTGGCACTGTTGTGTGGCACTGTTGTGTGGATGTTACATGGCACTGTTGTGTGGCACTGTTGTGTGGGTGTTACGTGGCACTGTTGTGTGGGTGTTACATGGCACTGTTGTGTGGGTGTTACATGGCACTGTTGTGTGGCACTATTGTGAGGGCGTTGTGTGGCACTGTTGTGAGGGCGTTGTGTGGCACTGTTGTGTGGGTGTTACATAGCATTGTTGTGTGGCAGTATTGTGAGGGCGTTGTGTGGCACTGTTGTGTGAATACTGTACAGCAAAACTCTCCTGGCACACAGAAGTGGCATCAGACAATGACGATATTATGTATGAACTACATGACGGTATTATTTGAATAGTTTGCGTTACAACATATATACTTTTATGTTAATAAGGGTGGAGGAGGAACTAAAACACGAGCCCTCCCCTTGTGGAGCTACACCTGAATGTGCCTCTGTCAGTGCCATGCCTCGGACAGATCCCAGTAGTGGAAACCTCTGCCCCCCCCAGCCCCCATGGAGCCTTTTATCTCTGGTCCAAGGTCAGATTTCACCAGTCCAGTCTTCTGATTGGGATCTGGCAGATCACTGATATTTTACACAGCGGTTTTGGCTGCGGCTCGGGAAATCGTCGTCACACCTGGTGCCCGGGTTAATCATCAGCAATGAGGGTCTCTTGCGTCACTGTTCCACTGATATCTGGGGGCCGAGGATGAGGCAATCTGATGACATGCCAGGGGCCCCTCCAGATGTGCCTGCAGATCCTCGGAGCAGAGTGACTGTAATCTGGGATCATCCACCTTGAGGCAGAGACATCATCTTCTCGGAGTCTGGAGGACATTTCTGGCCACATTTTTGCCCAGTTCTTAGTTGCACAAAAATTGTGCAACTTTTTTAGGCTGGATACACACGATCCAGAAGTGGCAGCACTTTGGATAAATAGACATGCTGCAGTCTGGAGAGACGCTCTGCATGTCTGTCTCCTCGGGCCTCTGTGCACCCATGCTGGACATGGGACATCTTGAAATCCCCTCCACTATGTTGTAACATCTGGATGCTACAAAAATACGCGACGTCCAACCCGCAGCGTTTACTGATCGTCTGCACCTACCCTAAATGTATTTTACACCAGAATTCTTTACCCTTTAGGGTATGTGTCCACGGTCAGGTTTGCTTCAGGCTTTGGTCAGGATTTTAGGCAGGTAAAATCCTGACCAAAAATGCACCTGCGGTCACTGGCAGGTCACCTGCGGTGTTCCTGTGTGTTTTGCTCATTGTAGCAACATGCTGCGTTCTTAAAAAACGCAACGCATGTGCGTTTTTGCGGGAAAAACGCATGCGTTTTTTAATGCACAGTGCAGACGGGATTTCATTAAATCCCCTCCACTATGCTGTAACATCTGGACGCTGCGTTTTTGACGCTGCGGCTCAGCGCTGCGTCAAAAACGCAGCGTTTCCTGAACGTGGACACATACCCTTAACATTTCGGGCCCAGATTCATCATTCGCGGGTGGGGTGCCACTTATTTTTTATCTTGTGGTATTCGCTGACATTTATTGTGCCAAATTCATCAAAATGGTGAACGTAAAATGTATTTTTTTTCCCACCAACAAACTTAATTTTAATCAACAGATCTTGGAATAATAATAATTTCTACAATTGAATGTGATGAATAAAATGTTCCTGTGCGGAGATAATTTTACAATGTGCCCCTGCTGTACTGTGTAATGGTCGTGTCCGACCATACAGGGGCATGGTCTGATCATACATCTCCTGGGCAGGGGGAGGACGCAGGACACTATACAGACATTGCAGATTTTACTGCAATAAATTATCACCTGCTTTGAAGATCGGTGAGTGCTGCTGTCTCCTCTTTTACTTAAAACATTTCTCCGCCTGTTTTTAACCCCCTTAGTGACATAGCCAAATTGATATGATGCAAAAAAAGATCAAAAAATAACATGAGCAAATGCAATAATGAATCTCTTTCTTTTTATTTTTTGCCGAACAATGTCTTTTGTTTGAGTATATGATGGCGAATGCTTACATGACGTCACGCTGTGTATATGATGACATCACCAGTCCTTCACGGATGGCCCCACCCCACAGCCTCGGTGAGATCACTAGTGCTAATATAATGCCGCACAGTGCCCAGATAATACCATACAATGTCCAGATAATGCCCCACAGTGCCCAGATAATACCATACAATGTCCAGATAATGCCCCACAGTGCCGAGAAAATACCATACAATGTCCAGATAATGCCGCACAGTGCCCAGATAATACCATACAATGTCCAGAATATGCCACACAGTGCCCAGATAATACCATACAGTGTCCAGATAATGCCACATAGTGCCCAGATAATACCATACAGTGTCCAGATAATGCCCTACAGTGCCCAGATAATACCATACAATGTCCAGATAATGCCCCACAGTGCCCAAATAATACCATACAATGTCCAGATAATGCCACACAGTGCCCAGATCATACCATACAATGTCCAAATAATGCCACACAGTGCCCAGATAATACCATACAATGTCCAGATAATGCCCCACAATGCCCAGATAATACCATACAATGTCCAGATAATGCCGTACAGTGCCCAGATAATACCATACAATGTCCAAATAATGCCCCACAGTGCCCAGATAATACCATACAATGTCCAGATGATGCCACACAGTGTCCAGATAATACCATACAGTGTCCAGATAATGCCACACAGTGCCCAGATCATACCATACAATGTCCAGATAATGCCACACAGTGCCCAGATAATACCATACACTGTCCAGATAATACCCCACAATGCCCAGATAATACCATACAATGTCCAGATAATGCCCCACAGTGCCCAGATAATACCATACAATGTCCAGATAATGCCCCACAGTGCCCAGATAATACCATACAATGTCCAGATAATGCCGCACAGTGCCCAGATAATACCATACAATGTCCAGATAATGCCGCATAGTGCCCAGATGATACCATACAATGTCCAGATAATGCCCCACAGTGCCCAGATAACACCATACAATGTTCAGATAATGCAGCACAGTGCCCAGATAATACCATACAATGTCCAGATAATGCTGCCCAGTCCCCAGATACCAATGTCCAGATAATGCCACCCAGTGCCCAGATAATACCATACAATGTCGCACAGTGCCCAGATAATACCATACAATGTCCAGATAATGCCACACAGTGCCCAGATAATGCCATACAATGTCCAGATAATGCCACCCAGTGCCCAGATAATACCATACAATGTCCAGATAATGCCGCACAGTGCCCAGATAATGCCATACAATGTCCAGATAATGCCACCCAGTGCTCAGATAATACCATACAGTGTCCAGATAAATAGTATGCACATTGCTGAGATAATGCCACCTGGTACCCAGATATCTGGACATTGTTTGGTGCTATCTGAGCACTGGGTGGTATTACCTCTGGTGAATGTACTATTAAGTGTCATACAAGGTCTAGATAAATAATACATACATCATGGGAATAGTCCCCAGATAGTGCCATACAATGTCCAGGTAAATGGAGCCACACACAAGGTCCCCAGACACTACACACTGTGTATGACCAAACACTTTCTTCTGGGGCAGATAATGAGACGCCAGGAATCGTATAGCGCCATCAGTGCCGCAGCGCAGACATCCTCACTGCACAGTGTGAACTACAAGGTAAAAGGAAGAACTTTCCCCAGGAAATCACGAAGGATGGAAAATTCTCTCAGAAGTTATCAATGAGAACAAAGTAACAAATCGCTGGATTGTAACAATCTACCCAAGTAAAACCCGCAGCTCCCCTCTTCTCCTCCCCAGGACCTCGCAGCTCCTCTCTTCTCGACCCCGCAGCTCCTCTTCTCCCCGGAACCCCGCAGCTCCTCTCTTCTCCTCCCCAGGACCCAGCAGCTCCTCTCTTCTCCTCCCCAGGACCCCGCAGCTCCTCTCTCCTCCTCCCCGGGACCCCGCAGCTCCTCTCTTCTCCTCCCCGGGACCCCGCAGCTCCTCTCTCCTCCTCCCCGGGACCCCGCTGCTCCTCTCTTCTCCTCCCCGGGACCCCGCAGCTCCTCTCTTCTCCTCCCTGGGACCCCTCAGCTCCTCTCTCCTCCTCCCCGGGACCCCGCTGCTCCTCTCTTCTCCTCCCTGGGACCCCGCAGCTCCTCTCTTCTCCTCCCCGTGACCCTGCAGCTCCTCTCTCCTCCTCCCTGGGACCCCGCAGCTCCTCTCTTCTCCTCCCTGGGACCCCTCAGCTCCTCTCTCCTCCTCCCCGGGACCCCGCTGCTCCTCTCTTCTCCTCCCCGGGACCCCGCAGCTCCTCTCTTCTCCTCCCTGGGACCCCTCAGCTCCTCTCTCCTCCTCCCCGGGACCCCGCTGCTCCTCTCTTCTCCTCCCTGGGACCCCGCAGCTCCCCTCTTCTCCTCCCCAGGACCTCGCAGCTCCTCTCTTCTCGACCCCGCAGCTCCTCTTCTCCCCGGAACCCCGCAGCTCCTCTCTTCTCCTCCCCGGGACCCCGCAGCTCCTCTCTTCTCCTCCCCAGGACCCTGCAGCTCCTCTCTCCTCCTCCCCGGGACCCCTCAGCTCCTCTCTCCTCCTCCCCGGGACCCCGCTGCTCCTCTCTTCTCCTCCCCGTGACCCCGCAGCTCCTCTCTCCTCCTCCCCGGGACCCCGCAGCTCCTCTCTCCTCCTCCCCGGGACCCCGCAGCTCCTCTCTCCTCCTCCCCGGGACCCCGCTGCTCCTCTCTTCTCCTCCCCGGGACCCCGCAGCTCCTCTCTTCTCCTCCCCGGGACCCCGCAGCTCCTCTCTTCTCCTCCCTGGGACCCCTCAGCTCCTCTCTCCTCCTCCCCGGGACCCCGCTGCTCCTCTCTTCTCCTCCCCGGGACCCCGCAGCTCCTCTCTTCTCCTCCCCGTGACCCCGCAGCTCCTCTCTTCTCCTCCCTGGGACCCCGCAGCTCCTCTCTTCTCCTCCCTGGGACCCCGCAGCTCCTCTCTCCTCCTCCCCGGGACCCCGCAGCTCCTCTCTCATCCTCCCCGGGACCCCGCAGCTCCTCTCTTCTCCTCCCCGGGACCCCGCAGCTCCTCTCTCCTCCTCCCCGGGACCCCGCAGCTCCTCTCTTCTCCTCCCCGGGACCCCGCAGCTCCTCTCTCCTCCTCCCCGGGACCCCGCTGCTCCTCCCCCACCACATGCTGGTACCTGTAGTGGCTGCTGGCTGTCCGCGCTGTGGTGCCGGGTGCAGGTGGCGCAGCATTCGGTGCAGCAGCTCCGCTCTCAGCCGGTCCCAGGCGGCGCAGGCTGTTTATATGAAGAGCTGAATGATGCAAGCACTGGATGGAAATAGCGGCCCCTGGGGGCCCCGGCACTGCTGGGGAGGGGGCCACAGCCTCACATCTGCGCAGCCTCCTGGCATCAATGTGACCCGCAGAGCTGACACTCTGGCGGGGCATTAACCCCTGCTGATCTGCCTCCTCCAGGGGTGGTCGGACCTCCTATGTCTGGTGAGTGGCCAGATCCCTCCCTGCAGCCCTGCCTGTGTCAGTCCTCACTGCAGCTCTAGTATTCTGCTCATGGAGGCAACAAGTAGATCAGGAAGAAGACCGGAGAAGTGATCAGAGATAATTAGCTCATTATTAACCCCGTGATTACTGAAGCGTCACTCATTAATGGTGTCTGTTCTGCCTCATTATCTGTGTCGCCTCTTCCCCTAATTCTTCTCCTAGTCTCATATCCTGGAGGATTCTTGGACATCTGAAAATGATAATAATCTTTCCTTTTATATAGCACTAACATAGTCCGCAGCGCTGTACACACATTATCATCGCTGTCCCTGATGGGGCTCACAATCTACATTCCCTATCCTATCCGTATGTCTTTGGAGCTACATATTTCTCAGACTATTACAGATGTCTCCATTCACTGACAGTAAGCAGAGATCTCCAGACCTATAGTGATTATGGACGGTCGTTATCGACTTTTGATCACCGGCGACCTGAGCCCATCCGCAGTCAGTAAAGTCCGATTACATCATGTCGTCCGCCAGGAGCGCGGGATTCTGCCGGGATAAGGAGACAGACACAGCTGTGAGCGGGGTCTTCTCATCCAGCTCTGCTGGGACCCTCGTCATCAGCAGCCACATGGGAGACGGAGGATCAGAAGATGCACTAATAATAGGAATGTAATGATGGGGGGCAGGGAGGCGGCTGACAGCAGCATGCAAAAGATGGTGTTCACCCATCACCCCCCCAGTAATGGCTGATAACAGGGAGTAATAGATTGTAGGTCTTTTATTAAATAAAAAATACTTCACGTGACACTAACTATGATACATTACAAATTAAACACAACAGAACAAAACATAAGAACAAAGCTTCAATCAGACGGCAACAAACGACAAAAATCACAAAGAAATAAACCAGAAATGGAACCAAAATGGAGAAAGTTCATGACCTACAAATCAGGGACAAGAGAAATTCAAATAAAATAAAGAAAGAAAAACTAAAAGACAACAAACAAAATACTCATAACTACATGAATATCCCCGTAAAATTATTATTAATAAATGGTATAACATCATGTAAGACCCCCGGCCCAGCTTCATTCATACTACTATATACTACTATATACAACCCCAACTACATTCACACAACATCCTATATACAATATTACAGTATATACTCGAGTATAAGCCAAGACCCCTAATTTTGCCACAAAAAACTGGGAAAACTTAATGACTCCAGCATAAGCCTAGGGTGGGAAATGCAGCAGCTACTGGTAAATTTCAAAAATAAAAATAGATACCAATAAAAGTAAATTGAGACATCAGTAGGTTAAGTGTTTTTGAATATCCATATTGAATCAAGAGCCCCATATAATGCTCCATACAGTTCATGATGGCCCCATAAGATGCTCCATACAAAATACGCCCCATATAATGCTCCGTAAAGGTTATGATGAGCCCCATAAGATGCTCCATATTAAAATATGCCCATATAATGCTGCACAAATGCTGATTATGGCCCCATAAGATGCTCCATAGAGATATTTGCCCCATATGCTGTTGCAATAAAATAAAAAAATCACATACTCACCTCTCAGGCCCCCGGCACTTGCTATATTCACCTGCTCCCCGTTCCACCGCCGACTGCCGCTGTGTCTTCCCCGTCCTTTGCACTGACGTTCATGCACTAATCGCATCACCACGCCCTCTGACCTAAGCGACACTGCAGAGGACTCGGAAGACGCAGCGGCGTCGACGGTGGAACGGGGAGCAGGTGAATATAGCTCACTGAGTTAGGCTGGGGACACACTTAACGTATAAAAAAACGGTCCGTTTTTCACGGCCGAGAATCGCACAAATGTTTCAAAAACAGTGATCCGTGTGCAGTGCGAGGATGCGATTTCCTCGCATCAAATGATCCGTATGGCATCCGTATGCCGAGTTTATCTCGCAAGCTTGCAAAACCGACATCTAATGGATTTATGTGCTCAAATGTTCGGGAAAACATATATACAGTATATATATATATATATATATATATATATATATATATATATATATGTCATTGAGACACATATATATATATTCTGTATTTAGATTTCATTCAGCGCGATATGTGTGAAAAGTCGGTAATTCAATTGCCGGCTTCTCATTTCTCCTGCACAAACCCGACAGGATATGAGACATGGTTACATACAGTAAACCATCTCATATCCCCTTTTTTTGCATATTCCACACTACTAATGTTAGTAGTGTGTATGTGCAAAATTTCAGCGCTGTAGCTGCTCAAATAAAGGGTTAAATGGCGGGAAAAATTGGCGTGGGCTCCCGCGCAATTTTCTCCACCAGAGTAGTAAAACCAGTGACTGAGGGCAGATATTAATAGCCAGGAGAGGGTCCATGGTTATTGGCCCCCCCGTGGCTACAAACATCTGCCCCCAGCCACCCCAGAAAAGGCACATCTGGAAGATGCGCCTATTCTGGCACTTGGCCACTCTCTTCCCACTCCCTGTAGCGGTGGGATATGGGGTAATGAAGGGTTAATGCCACCTTGCTATTGGAAGGTGACATTAAGCCAGATTAATAATGGAGAGGCGTCAATTATGACACCTATCCATTATTAATCCAATTGTTGGAAAGGGTTAAAAAACACACACACATGATTCAAAAGTATTTTAATTAAATAAACACACAGGTTGTTTTAATATTTTATTGCTCGCTCAATCCATTTTAAGACCCTCGCTTGGCAAAATAATAAACCCACAAAATACATACCCTCAGATGAACCGTCACGTGCCACGAGGTAATCCATCTGAAGGGGTTAAAATATTTTACAAGCAGGAGCCCTGCTAATGCAGCTGTGCTCGTGCTTGTAAGCCCCGGCGAATGAAGGAAATGTAGGTCAATCACCTATAGTTACCTTCAGTCGCGGTGATGCGCCCCCTGCAGGTTGTCCTCATATGAGCTCGAGCGTGGGAAAAAGTTCCCAGGCTGCAGTTCATGAGAACATCCACCAGAGGGCGCATCACCGCGACTCAATGTAAGTACAGATCACTCAGATTTCCTTTCATTACCCGGGGCTTACAGACACGAGCGAGCGAGTGCATTAGCACAGCTCATGGCTGTAAAATAATTAACCCCTTCAGATGGATTACCTCGATGGACGTGAAAGATCATCGGAAGGTATGTATCTTGTGCGTTAATTATTTTGCCAAGCAAAGGTCTTCTGATTAATTGAGAGAACAATAAAATACTAAAACAACCTGTGTGTTTATTTCATTAAAATAATTTTTAATAATGTGTGTCTTTTTTAACCCTTTCATACAATTGGATTAATAATGGATAGGTGTCATAATTGACGCCTCTCCATTATTAATCTGGCTTAATGTCACCTTACAATAGCAAGGT
Organism: Ranitomeya variabilis; assembly: GCF_051348905.1. NCBI lineage: Eukaryota > Metazoa > Chordata > Amphibia > Anura > Dendrobatidae > Ranitomeya > Ranitomeya variabilis. The sequence continues at coordinate 421,636,670 of NC_135233.1, forward strand.
GGCATTAACCCTTCATTACCTCATATCCCACCGCTACAGGGAGTGGGAAGAGAGTGGCCAAGTGCCAGAATAGGCGCATCTTCCAGATGTGCCTTTTCTGGGGTGGCTGGGGGCAGATGTTTGTAGCCATGGGGGGGCCAATAACCATGGACCCTCTCCTGGCTATTAATATCTGCCCTCAGTCACTGGCTTTACTACTCTGGCGGAGAAAATTGCGCGGGAGCCCACGCTAATTTTTTCCGCCATTTGAGCCTTTATTTGAGCAGCTACAGCGGCCAAATTTTGCACATACACACTACTAACATTAGTAGTGTGGAATATGCAAAAAAAAGGGGATATGAGATGGTTTACTGTATGTAAACTATGTCTCATATCATGTCGGGTTTGTGAAGGAGAAATGAGAAGCCGGCAATTGAATTGCCGGCTTTTCTATAGAACACCGCTGCGTATTTCTCGCAATGCACACGCATGCTCCGTGTGTAATCCGATTTTTTCGCGCACCCATAGACTTGCATTGGCGAGTCTCGGCCGAGATACGCTGACAATCGCAGCCTGCTGCGAGTTCCCTCGGATCCGAAATACGGTGGAGAAAATATCGGATGATGGGAGCTGGACCATAGATTAACATTGGGCCGAGTGCTATGCGATTTTTTATCGCATAGCATTCGTCCGTATTACGGTCTAGTGTGACCCCGGCCTTATACTCACCTGCTCCTGGCGCGGTCCCTGCACGTCTGTTCCCCTGGCGCCGGCAGCTTCTTCCTGTAGTGAGCGGTCACATGGTACCGCTCATTACAGTAATGAATATGCGGCTCCACCCCTATGGGGGTGGAGTCAAGTCCATATTCATTACTGTAATGAGCGGTACCATGTGACCGCTCACTACAGGAAGAAGCTGCCGGCGCAGGGGAACCAGGGACCAGGGACCGTGCCAGGAGCAGGTGAGTATTATTACACAGCTCCGCTCCCCCTCCCCTGCCAACCCCTGGGTATGACTCGAGTATAAGCTGAGAGGGTTACTTTCAGCCCCAAAAAATGGGCTGAAAATCTCGGCTTATACTCAAGTATATACGGTATATACAATATATACACTATAAACATATTACACTAAACCGATTTTATACAACACCGCAAACACAACAAAACCCTACTGGTCCCACTGCCTTACCTTACAGCCACCCCCTTACACCATCACATTCACCCTACAACAAACCTAAATACAATACAGTGTACAAAATTAACAATTTTTTTTTATTATTATTATTCATTTATTTTTATTTTTTTTTCCGTTTTTTCTTTCTTTCTTTTTTTAAATATATATAAACACACACCTACACTAACTATCCCACCACCCCTGATCCAGCTCTGGCCACAAAGTTCAGGAATTATCCGAGCTAGGATCAGGCCCCAAAGTTTTTCCCCAGGCGGGGCCTAGGCCAGGCAAGATCAGTCTCTTATCACCGCCGTTGAACCCCCCAATCCCACCACCCAACCTAACTAAGACCCTCTATTATACACACTATATACAATACACTATATACAATATATACATAAACCATCATCACAGAACACAACCTACATACTCACCACTGGAGTTGAGCGACTTTTACTTTTTTCGGATCGAGTCGGGTTTCGCGAAACCCGACTTTGTCAAAAGTCGGGTCAGGTGAAATCGGCCGATTATTGCGAAAAGTCAGGGGCCGACTGAAACACGAAACCCAATGCAAGTCAATGGGGAATCAAAGTCGGCAGTGAGTGGAGGACAGGAAAACACCTACAGTGCCCATTTTAATTACTTATTACTGAAGCTTGTCAATCTTAATTTACTTTATAATAATAATTAGGCATTGAAAACTGGGGTCATTTGGCTAAAGTTGTGGGGGAGTAGGGCTGGCTCAAGATTTTCGTGGGCCCAGGAAACGTGGAATACCTCACGGCGGTGGAGCAGGGAGAGGTAAGTATTTCAACTTTGCAAGTGCTGTGATCCTGAGCAAGCAGTGGGGGCCCACTCGTTGGCATTGGCACTGGCACAGGGCCCCTCATAGTACGGCGGTGTGTTTGACGGCGGGTGGCGCCTCCCACCGGCAGAGGCACTTTTGCGTACTATGAGGGGCCCTGTGCCAGTGACGTCACCAATGAGTATGCCCCCCCACCTGATGAAGGAACCTGCACTTTCATCTGCACCTTCCTCTTTGTCCCCGTGTAAGGTGGTATAGTATGCGGGAAGGGGAACCCGACTTTCAGCAGGGTCAGATTCTGGCTGTGTAGAGTGCAAGGGGAATGTAGTGGTCTGGGTCAATGTACCAGCAGACTCATCTAGCAGTGGCTGGGCAATGGACAGGATAAGGAGGAAACACAGATATAGGCCCAAATAATAAAGTGAGCTAAATGCAGTTCAAAATTGGTAACAGGACTAAACTGGCGGCATTGCTTTGTTCAGCGGAGGACAACTGTAAGGAGTGGTAGACACAGTTAGTAGGCCCAAATAATAAAGTGGGCTAAATGCAGTTCAAATGTGATAACAGGACTAAACAGGCGGCATTGCTTTGTTCAGTGGAGGACAACTGTAATGAGCGGCAGACACAGTTAGTAGGCCCAAATAATAAAGTGGGCTAAATGCAGTTCAAATGTGGTAACAGGACTAAACAGGCGGTATTGCTTTGTTCAGTGGAGGACAACTGTAATGAGCGGCAGACACAGTTAGTAGGCCCAAATAATAAAGTGGACTAAATGCAGTTCAAATGTGGTAACAGGACTAAATAGGCGGCATTGCTTTGTTCAGTGGAGGACAACTGTAATGAGCGGCAGACACAGTTAGTAGGCCCAAATAATAAAGTAGGCTAAATGCAGTTCAAAATTGGTAACAGGACTAAACAGGCAGCATTGCTTTGTTCAGTGGAGGACAACTGTAATGAGTGGCAGACACAGTTAGTAGGCCCAAATAATAAAGTAGCCTAAATGCAGTTCAAAATTGGTAACAGGACTAAACAGGCGGCATTGCTTTGTTCAGTGCAGGACAACTGTAATGAGGGGCAGACACAGTTAGTAGGCCCAAATAATAAAGTAGGCTAAATGCAGTTCAAAATTGGTAACAGGACTAAACAGGCGGCATTGCTTTGTTCAGTGCAGGACATCTGTAATGAAGGGCAGACACAGTTAGTAGGCCCAAATAATAAAGTAGGCTAAATGCTGTTCAAAATTGTTAACAGGACTAAACAGGCGGCATTGCTTTGTTCAGCGGAGGACAACTGTAATAAGTGGTTTACACAGTTAGTAGGCCCAAATAATAAAGTAGCCTAAATGCAGTTCAAAATTGGTAACAGGACTAAACAGGCGGCATTGCTTTGTTCAGCGGAGGACAACTGTAATGACTGGCAGACACAGTTAGTAGGCCCAAATAATAAAGTAGGCTAAATGCAGTTCAAAATTGGTAACAGGACTAAATAGGCGGCATTGCTTTGTTCAGTGGAGGACAACTGTAATGAGTGGCAGACACAGTTAGTAGGCCCAAATAATAAAGTGGGCTAAATGTCTGCCAAAAAATTGTTCTTAAATAAACAGGTGGCATAGCTAGGTACAGGGGTGGGCTCCTCTGCTGAGTAGAAGACAGTGGTAGTAGGCGCAAAGTATTAACTGGTCTAAATGGACTCCAGGGCCCCTGTATATTTTAACTTTCATCTATCATTTCAACAAATTTGTATTGGCAGTGCCATTGAAGGATTTAACAGCACAGACTACACAGTGGTGGAGCAGGGAGAGGTAAGTATTGCAAGTGGTAGAGCACTGTTCGAGCTGGGGGTGAACACTGTCTCGTGGGTGGCGGTACTGGCACAGGGCCCCTCATATTACGACGGTGTGTCTGACGTTGGTTGTGCACCACCACCGTCAGAGACACTTCATTGTACTATGAGGGACCCTGTGCCAGTGCCGTCGCCCAAGAGTGGGCCCATCCACCTGTCCAGGCAAACGGCACTCGCACAGGTGCTTGCGCCAGGTGGTGACCACGGCCCTGTGGGGGGAGTCAGCCCATATAGGGAGGTATAAAAATGGCCTATGGTGGACATTCAGCAGCTGCAAATGGAGGAATTGGAGCAGTCAGTTAGGGTACTGTCACAGAGTGCAATTTTCGTCGCTACGACGGCACGATCCGTGACGTCGCAGCGTCGTGTGATTATCGCTCCAGCGTTGTAGACTGCGGTCACACTTTGCAATCACGGCGCTGGAGCGATGCCGAAGTCCCCGGGTAACCAGGGTAAACATCGGGTAACTAAGCGCAGGGCCGCACTTAGTAACCCGATGTTTACCCTGGTTACCAGCGTAAACGTTAAAAAAACAAACAGTACATACTCACATTCCGGTGTCTGTCCTCCGGCGTCTCAGCTTCTCTGCACTGTGTAAGCACAGCGGCCAGAAAGCACAGCGGTGACGTCAGACGTCACCGCTGTGCTCGCTTTCCGGCCGGCAGGCGCTCACAGTGCAGAGAAGCTGAGACGCCGGAGGACAGACACCGGAATGTGAGTATGTACTGTTTGTTTTTTTAACGTTTACGCTGGTAACCAGGGTAAACATCGGGTTACTAAGCGCGGCCCTGCGCTTAGTTACCCGATGTTTACCCTGGTTACAAGCGAATACATCGCTGGATCGCTGTCACACACAACGATCCAGCGATGTCAGCGGGTGATCAAGCGACGAAAGAAAGTTCCAAACGATCTGCTACGACGTACGATTCTCAGCAGGGTCCCTGATCGCTGCTGCGTGTCACACACTGCGATATCGTAACGATATCGCTAGAACGTCACGAATCGTACCGTCGTAGCGATCAAAATTGCACTGTGTGATGGTACCCTAAGAGAAGGCCAAAAGCAAGACATTTTTCAGGCAAGCTACGTGTCAGCAGGGGAAGGTGGGGCCAAATAATTTGAAATCCATGATTGGTTCATTTTAATGAAGGTTAGATCATCAACATTTCGGGTAGCCAGACGTGTCCTTTTTTCGGTCAGTATTGAACCAGCAGCACTGAAGACTCTTTCTGATAGAACACTAGCAGCAGGACAAGCGAGCTCCTGTAATGCATATTCTGCCAATTCAGGCCATGTGTCTATTTTAGATTCCCAGTAATCAAAGGGGAATGACCTTTGAGGGAGAACATCGATAAGGGAGGAAAAGTAGTTCGTAAGCATACTGAAGAAATACTGTCTCCTGTCACTTTGAATCGATGCAGCAGTACCTGTCGTGTCAGCGGTCATTGCGAAATCACTCCACAACCTGGTCATAAAACCCCTCTGTCCAACACCACTTTGGATTTGTGCACCTCTACCATCTCTGCCATGTTGCCCCCTTCGGCTCGTGTGAGAACCATGGCATGATATTTTGCAATTTTCCTTTATATCGTGGATCCAGGAGGCAGGCCAACCAGTAAACGTCATCGGTCATCATTTTCATAATGCGGGGGTCCCTTTTTAGGATATACAAGACATATTCAGCCATGTGGGCCAATGTTCCAGGTGTCAATTCACTGCTTGTGCTGGGTTGAGGAGCACTTTCTTGCAAATCAACATCACTTGTGTCCTGCAAAAACACAGTACCTGACCTTGCAACGCCACCAGTTTCTATTGCCCCCTGAGAAGCATCCTCCTCCCATAAATATTCATCCCCATCATCCTCCTCCTCCTCCTCTTCATCCGCCACCTCGTCCAGGAGAGTTCCCTGAGCAGACAATGGCTGACTATCATCAAGGCTTCCCTCCTCCTTGGCTGCAGACGCCTCCTCCTTAATGTGCGTCAAACTTTGCATCAGCAGACGCATTAGTGGGATGCTCATGCTTATGATGGCGTCGTCTGCACTTACCAGCCGTGTGCATTCCTCAAAACACTGAAGGACTTGACAGAGGTATTGTAGCTTTGACCACTGCACACCAGACAACTCCATGTCTGCCATCCAAGTGCCTGCCCGTGTATGTGTATCCTCCCACAAATAAATTACAGCACGCTTCTGTTCACACAGCCTCTGAACCATGTGCAGTGTGGAGTTCCACCTTGTTGCAACGTCGATTATTAGGCGGTGCTGGGGAAGATTCAGCGATCGCTGATGGTTCAGCTTACTGCTGGAATGTACGGGTGACCGGCGGATGTGCGAGCAAAGTCTTCGCACCTTCAGGAGCAGGGCTGGTAACCCCGGATAATTTTTCAGGAAGCACTGCACCACCAGGTTCAAGGTGTGAGCCAGGCAAGGTAACACTGGCAGCTGTGGATGGAGTGGTCGTGCGACTGCGCTCTGTGGACGAGCTTTCGCTTCTGGAGGAGGAGGTGGGGTGGCGAACGCCTACAGCCAACTGTTTCCTAGACTGTGGGCTAGGCAGAACTGTCCCACTATGGCTGTCCCCTGTGGACCCTGCATCCACCACATTAACCCAGTGCACCGAGATGGACACGTAACGTCCCTGGCCATGCCTACTGGTCCATGCATCTGTTGTGAGGTGCACCTTTCTACTGACTGTTTGCCTCAGTGCATGGGCAATGCGGTCTTTGACATGCTGGTGGAGGGCTGGGATGGCTTTTCTCGCAAAGAAGTGCCAACTGGGTAGGTCATAGCGTGGTACTGCGTAGGCCATCAGGTCTTTGAAAGCTTCGCTTTCAACCAACCGGTAGGGCATCATCTCTAACAAGATTAGTATAGCAATCTGGGCGTTCAAACCATGTGTACGCGGATGAGAGGATGAGTACTTTCTTTTCCTAATGAGAGTCTCTTGTAGGGTGAGCTGGACTGGAGAGCTGCATATGGTGGAACTAGCGGTGGTGGTGGTGGACATGGCAAATTGAGAGAGGGTTGGTGATGGTATTCTTGATGTTGGCCTACATACAGTGTTTCCTACCAATGACCTAGTGATTCCCTGACTGCTTTGGCCTTGCAACGATACCTCCTCATTTGCTGCTGGTGGGGTCCTAACCGGTGGGCTTACAGTGAGGGAAGCAATGTAGCGTTGCTGACTACCTTCATTCTGAGCAGGTGCACCAACGGTACGTGACGTTTGGTAGTTAGTCCGGGCTTGCAAGTGCATGCTGGTTAAATGTCTATGCATGCACGTTGTATTTAAATTTTGAAGATTCTTCCCTCTGCTAAAGGTCTTCGAGCATTTCTTACAGATAACTTTTGACTGATCATTCGGATCTTGGTTAAAAAATTGCCACACTGCACTCTTCCTACTATGGAATACCTTTTCAGGCATTGCATGCTGTGCTACTTTCACCTGATGGCCACGCTGTCCTAAAACTGTTTGTCAGGACTCTGAACATTTTTTACCTTTTGTGCATTACTGCCCTTTTCCAACATGGTGTCTTTGGTCTCATTCCTGCTATAAAACTCCACCCCAGCCTTCAGTCTGTGCTAGATTATTCTGCTTTGCATCCAGCTCCTGATTATTCCCTGTCCTTGCACCTGCTCCTGTGAACCTGTGTTGGAGATCCTGCCACTCTGCTCTGAGTTCCTGCTGCATACACCAGTGTTCAGTAATCCTCCTTCATCTGCTGCTCGTGTTACTTTCATCTGCATTTGCTGGACATGTAAGCTGTTTTTGCTGAGCTTCAAGCCTTAAAGGAGTATATTGATGAAAATCTGGCCAAAGGCTTCATACGTCCTTCTTCCTCACCAGCAGGGGCACCCATTTTTTTTGTAAATAAGAAGGATGGGACCCTGAGACCCTGTGTTGACTATCGGGAACTCAATAAGGTAACCGTACGAAACCGTTACCCTTTGCCTCTGATTCCCGAATTACTGGAAAGAGTCTGCCATGCTAAGGTGTTCTCTAAGCTGGATCTTTGTGGGGCTTATAATTTGGTGCGTATTCGTTCAGGGGATGAGTGGAAGACAGCATTCAGATGCCGGTATGGACACTTTGAATCTCTTGTGATGCCCTTCGGGCTTTGTAACACCCCTGCAGCATTTCAACACCTTGTTAATGTCATCTTCAGAGATTTGTTGGACCACTTTGTGGTGATCTATTTGCACGATATACTAATCTTTTCTGACTCTCTACAGGAACATGAAGAACATGTCAAAACTGTTTTAAGACGTCTGAAAGAGAACCAACTGTATAACAAGCCGGAGAAATGCGAGTTCCATCGTTCTGAGATACAGTTCTTGGGTTATATCATCTCTCCCCAGGGGCTGAACATGGAATCTGGTAAGATTCAGGCTATCCTTGACTGGCCGGCACCCAAGAACATTAAGGAGGTCCAACGTTTTATTGGTTTTGCAAATTTCTACAGACGCTTCATTCGAAATTTTTCTGATATTGTCCGTCCCATTACTTCCTTGACAAAGAAGGAAAAGCCCTTTAAGTGGTCATCACAGGCTCAAGAAGCTTTTGATCAGCTGAAGATCTGTTTCACATCAGCACCGCTGTTGATACACCCAGATCCAACACATCCTTTCATTGTGGAGGTGGACGCTTCTGATAATGCTTTGGGGGCTATTCTCTCCCAAAGAATTGGAGAGAAGGGTCTGCTACATCCTTGTGCTTTCTTTTCCCGTAGACTAACCTCAGCAGAGAAGAATTACGACGTGGGAGACAAGGAATTGCTGGCTATTATTGCGGCTTTCAAAGAATGGAGGCATCATCTGCAAGGAGCTGCACAACAGATCATAGTGCTAACTGACCATCGCAATCTAGAGTTCCTTAGATCCGCTAGATGTCTTTCTCCTCGTCAGGCTCGTTGGAACTTATTCTTAAATCAATTTAACTTTGTTATCTCGTACCGTCCAGGTTCTCTTCATGGGAAGGCTGATGCTTTATCCGGAATCCATGCTGCGGATTCCGTACCTGGAGCCCCGTCCAAGACCATTCTATCTGATGCCAATTTCATCGGAGTTATCCACGATCAGGACTTGTGGAAGGAGTGCAGGGAGGCCTATGAAGGTGATGTATTTCTGGCCAACCCACCTGTGGATATTAATCTTGTCTTTAAGGGTGGCATGAGGTTCAGAGATCGACGTATCTACGTCCCGGAGGTCGTCCGTCTGCAGATCCTCAAGTTGGTACATGACTCCAAGTTGGCTGGTCACAGGGGGGTACAGAAGACACAAGAGATCCTGAGCCGATTCTTCTGGTGGCCAACTTGCCTGAAGGATACCAAGGACTATGTTCTCTCTTGCGAGGTATGTGCCCGTTACAAGACTCCTCATGTGGCACCTACGGGTCTTCTACAACCATTACCTGTTCCATCCCGCCCTTGGGGGTCTATATCAATGGACTTTATTGTGGAGCTGCCTACATCGGGGGGCATGAATACAAGCATGGCGGTAGTTGATCGCCTGACTAAAGCTGCTCATTTTGTTCCGTGCACCGGCCTCCCCTCTGCTAAAGATACAGTGAACTTGGTTATACAGAATGTCTTTCGGATGCATGTGGTGCCGGATGAGATCATCTCTGACCGTGGAGTACAGTTCACTTCAAGATTCTGGAAGGGGTTTTGCTCTGCACTCAATATTAATGTCTGTCTCTCTTCTGCTTACCATCCCCAGACAAATGGTCAGACTGAGCGTACCAACCAGACGCTGGAACAATATCTAAGATGCTATGTCAGCCATCTCCAGGATGATTGGTTGGAGTTGTTGCCGTTAGCCGAATTTTCATATAATAATTCTCAGAGCGCCTCCACTAAATTTACACCTTTCTTTGCCAATCTGGGTTATCATCCGTGTATTTTACCTAGGTCTCCAATTAATTCTCTGGTTCCAGCAGTGGAGGAAAGGCTGACTGCGATGAGACAAAATCTGGAGGTTCTGAAGGAATCCCTGACCACGGCTCAAGAACGTTCTAAGAGATCGGCTGATAGATTCCGTAAACCTGCACCCATGTTCAAGGTAGGAGATTCCGTGTGGTTAGCAACTAAGAATCTGAAGTTGAATGTTCCTTCACAAAAACTTGGACAGAAATTCATTGGCCCTTTCAAGATCAACGGTATTGTGAGCTCTGTGGCCTGCCGGCTGAAGCTACCTAGGACAATGAAGGTACACCCAGTTTTTCATGTATCTTTACTAAAGCCTGTATCTCCTAATACCTTCCAGGGACGTGTTGTGCCACCTCCGCAGCCTGTGGTGATTGATGGGCAAGAACAATTCGTGGTGGAGGAAATTATTGATTCCAGGATTCGCAGGAATCGGCTCCAATATCTGATAAGATGGCAGGGATATCCCCCTGAGGAAGACTCTTGGGAACCTGTGGAAAACATCAATGCCCAACAGAAGATTTCTCGTTTTCATCAGAGATTCCCTGAGAAACCAGGTCCAGGATCGTCCTGAGGCCGCTTCTAAGGAGGGAGTAATGTCAGGACTCTGAACATTTTTTACCTTTTGTGCATTACTGCCCTTTTCCAACATGGCGTCTTTGGTCTCATGTGCACTTGTCTTCCTGCTATAAAACTCCACCCCAGCCTTCAGTCTGTGCTAGATTATTCTGCTTTGCATCCAGCTCCTGATTACTCCCTGGCCTTGCACCTGCTCCTGTGAACCTGTGTTGGAGATCCTGCCACTCTGCTCTGAGTTCCTGCTGCATACACCAGTGTTCAGTAATCCTCCTTCATCTGCTGCTCGTGTTACTTCCATCTGCATTTGCTGGACATGTAAGCTGTTTTTGCTCTGCAAAACCTGAGACTATTAACCAGGCCTCCCTGGTTGAGCTAAGATATGATTTGAACTGCCTAATAGCATATCTATCTGTGTCTGGACTAAGTCAAGGATCTATTCGTGTCAAGTTTCCTCAAGAATAACTGTGCTTCATAGACTTTCTGTTTGTTTGCATCTACCTCTGAAGTTTCCTATTGACTGCTAAGCTGCGTTTATTATTTGCACCAAGTGTTGTGGACTTGAGTTTCTCTCTGCACCTGCTTGAATCACCGTGTGATAATATAAACTTTACTACTTATAAAGCTGTGTCCTGTTGTCTTGTTCCACGCAAAGAGTCTCCTGAATTATCCCCTATAATTATTACACTGTTTTTGTTTTTGACACACGTTTTTGGCCTGATACGGGCCTGCCAGATGACAGCTGTTGCGATGTAGATGGGTGCTGCGGATCATCCTCCGCTTCTGAGCTACTGGGAGTGGCACCCTCTTCCCCCAATGGCTGCCAATCTGGGTCAACAACTGGGTCATCTATCACCTCCTCTTCAATGTCATGTGCACCTTCCTCTGTGTCACCGTGTAAGGTGCTATAGCGTTCGGGACGGGGCTCCATAGTCTCATCAGGGTCAGATTCTGGCTCTGTACACTGCAAGGTCAATGTAGTGATCTGAGTCAATGGAACAGCATAATAATCTAGCTGTGGCTGTGCATCAGTGCACTCCATGTCCGATTCATCTTGTAATGGGCAGTTAACAATTTTCCTTTCTAACCCAGGCACGGTATGTGTAAAGAGCTCCATGGAGTAACCTGTAGTGTCGCCTGACGCATCCTTCACTTTTGGTTTGGGTGAAGGACACAAGCAAACGTCTTGTTCCTGACCGGGAGCATCCACTGACGATTCGCTGCTTTTATATTTGGAACTTTCTGAAGAGGAGGCGAAAGAGCTAGAGGCTGAGTCAGCAAGGAAAGCCAAAACTTTTTCCTGCTGCTCCGGCTTTAAAAGCTGTTTTCCTACTCCCAGATAAGGGAGCCTTCGAGGCCTTGTGTAGCCTGACGATGATGCTGGCTCAACACCACCAGCCTTAGGTGCTATTGTGCTTTTGCCACTACCACCAGATGCACCACCACCACCATCAGTACCAGCTGACAATGACCGCCCACGGGCTCTTCCATCAGACTTCCTCATTTTTTGGAAAATCTAACCAAAATAACAACCGTTATATGGTACTGTAAAACAAGGTAGAAGGTGTATATAAACTTGTTGAGAATTTGAATCTCCCTTTTTTGTTGGGGAGACTGAACCAAAACTCAGGCCCAGTGTATAAAACAACACAATGTAAGTGGCAGAAAGTGGCTGGCTGATATACGACAAACTAACAGGACTGTAGTATATCCTCTTTTTGAGAATTTGAATTTCCCTTTTTTGGGGGGGAGACTGAACCAAAACTCAGGCCCAGTGTATAAAACAACACAATGTAAGTGGCAGAAAGTGGCTGGCTGATATACGACAAATTAACAGGACTGTAGTATATCCACTTTGTGAGAATTTGAATCTCCCTTTTTTGGGGGTAGACTGAACCAAAACTCAGGCCCAGTGTATAAAACAACACAATGTAAGTGGCAGAAAGTGGCTGGCTGATATACGACAAACTAACAGGACTGAAGTATATCCACTTTGTGAGGATTTGAATCTCACCTTTTTGTTGGGGAGACTGAACCAAAACTTAGGCCCAGTGTATAAAACAACACAATGTAAGTGGCAGAAAGTGGCTGGCTGATATACGACAAACTAACAGGACTGTAGTATATCCACTTTGTGAGAATTTGAATCTCCCTTTTTTGGGGGGGAGACTGAACCAAAACTCAGGCCCAGTGTATAAAACAACACAATGTAAGTGGCAGAAAGTGGCTGGAAGATATATGAAAAAATACAAGAACTGTAGTACAATTTCAATCTCCCTACAATGATCTCAGGACAAGTATGGCAGCAATAAAAAGGACTGCTGCACAGAAAAGTGCACTGTGGACAAATAAACAAGATAGCTGTGCAGAAAGGAGCAACAGGATTTTTGTTTTAAAAAAGCAGTTGGTTTGCACAGCAGCGTGCAAACAGCAATGCAGCTATCAGGGAGCCTTATAAGGCAGCCTAATAAGCTACAGAGCTGATGCACAAAAATATAGCCTCCACTGTCCCTGCAAAAGAAAGGTGGTGTTGGACAGTGGAAATCGCTACAGCACAAGCAGTTTGGGTGTTAATCTTCCCTCCCTAACTATATCCCTTATTCTGATGAAGCTGCAGCAACCTCTCCCTATGCTAAGATCGGCAGAAGTAAGATGGCGGTCGGCGTGCACGCCCATTTATACCCCCTGTGACGCCGCAGAAAGCAAGCCAATCACTGTCATGCCCTTCTCTAAGATGGTGGGGACCGAGACCTATGTCATCACGATGCCCACACTCTGCGTCCTCCTTCATTGGCTGAAAACTGGCGGTGAAAGCGTCATATGAAACGCCACCTTGGCGCGGAGATCGCCGACCGCATGGCCGATCCAACACTAGGATCGGGTCGGGTTTCACGAAACCCGACTTTGCCGAAAGTCGGCGATTTTTGAATTTGTCCGATCCGTTTCGATCAACCCTACTCACCACCCAAGGTTCAAGTTCGATGGCTGCAAACCTTCTATTCAGGAAACAGAAATACAAAACAAAAATCTAGGGTGTAAAGATATCAGCCCACCACCAGGATATAGGAGCGCTAACGGACTAAGGCACCCCGAAGGAGAAACCCCTCCAGAGATGGGCCGCCCTCCGGGCACCCAGTCTTTCGCACTCCAGAGAACGCACCTTCACCAGGGCACTTAGGATGCTGCTATAACCTTCATGTACACAGAGGATTTTACTCTGCGTCAAAACTAAAATTCGTGCGTTCCACGTGAAGTACCTGACCACTGCGCTGACTAAGAATAAAGTGGCTCGGTCCCTTCTCCCGAGGTCTCTGAACGCTCCATAGGCCCACTCGGCATAGGACAGAGTGGCCAGCCGCGGCCAACCAATGGAAGCGCCCACCCTGTTGTACACCTCTGTATTAAAAAGACAATGAAGCAGGAAGTGCTCCATGCTTTCCAGCATGGTAGCACAAGCCTCACGGGGACAATTCCTGTCCACGGAGCTCCTGTACTTCAAATTGTCCCTCACATACAACTTACCTTGGAAGCAGCGCCAAGTCAAGTCCCAATACTTCTTGGGGATCCTGCTAGAATTTAACAAACTTAACCCAACCTCTAGATCCCGACTTGGGCAGTCCTTGAGGACCAATGGTCTCTGAAAATGCAAAAGCAAGACCCGCATGTCGAGACGTTTCCTCAGGAGGGACCTCACCTCCCACATTCCCAGACCCCACTGGCGCATCATTTTCAGAACCGGGGTAACATAAGCCGGGAAATGCCCGTGCGGTGTGCGAAGATCCTTCAATCTTCCCCCTATCTCCCATTCCTGGAAGAAAGGCTGAAACCATCCCTTGCAGGAGAATACCCACGGAGGAGCCCTCTCTTTCCAGAGGTTTGCCACGTTAAATTTCAAAAAGGTGTTCACTAGGAACACCACGGGGTTCACCATATTCAACCCCCCTAGTCTCCTCGTGCGGTAAGTGATCTCCCGTTTGACTAGGTTTAGCCTATTCCCCCATAACATCTGGAAGAACAGACTGTAGACCTGTGTCCAGAGAGGCTCCGGCAAGACACAGACGCTGCCCAGGTAGATTAGCAAGGGGAGCAGGAAAGCTTTGCACAGGTAAACCCTTTCCCTCAGGGTCAAAGACCAACCCTTCCATTGGTCCACTCTTTGGGCGACACCTTTGATTCTGCCTTCCCAGTTTTTCGTGGGGTAATCTAGGACTTTGGCATGTTCTTGTGGTTCGGGGAGGGTGTCCGGAAGATCACAGGCAGGATCCCCGCCTCCCAGCCAGAGACTCTCACAGTTGTCCTGGTTGACCTTGGACCCGGATGCCTTAGAGTAGCTCTTCACTTCTGACATCACCACCATCGCCTCCTTTTGCGAAGAAACAAAGACGGTGACATCGTCCGCGTAGGCCACTACCCTCAGGATAGCCTCCGGCGCCACCCGCCCATTCCCACCCCCGCCAATGGTCCACAATCGACCCTTCTGAGGAAGGGATCGATCGCAAACGCGTAAAGCAAAGGGCTAAGAGGGCAGCCCTGGCGGACACCAGATCCTACCCCGAAATGTTGTCAAATCCACCCGTTTACCAGAGGAAAAACCTCAGCCCCTGCGTACAAGGTCTTAAGCCAGTCGACAAACCCTCCAGGCAGACCATACCTCAAAAGAGTGGACCAGAGGTACTCGTGGTTGACCCGATCAAAGGCTTTTGCCTGATCCAGGGTCAGCAAGAACCCCGCTCGCACTGCCTTGCTCCACGGCCTCTCGGACACCTATAACAGCACTGAAAGTGCTACGGCCAGGAACGCAACAGTGCTGGGCCTCCAAAAGGAGCCGAGGTGCAAACTTCACCAGCCTGTTGAAAAGTATCTTAGCCAAAACCTTCCTGTCCATATTGAGAAGTGCTATGGGACGCCAATTCTCAATGCGTGATGGATCCTTACCCTTTGACAAAATGATCAAAGCTGACCTCCGTAATGATCTCGGCAGAGTGCCTGAGGAGAGACACTCATTAAACACCTGAGTAAAGAGGGGGACCAAGGAGTCCCTAAAGGTCCTAAAGAACTCGGATGTTAAGCCATCTGAACCTGGCGATTTCTTTTTTTTTGGGGGGTGGGGGCCTGAGCCCATCGATCGCCAGTCTCACTCTTCTTTGATCGCTTCTGCAAAACCGCCCAGCGAGATGTCAGACCCTGGCTTAGGAACAGCTTCAGCCAGGAAAGCCGACATCCTGTCACGATCCAGTTCCCTCCTTCCTAAGAGATGCGAGTAATATGAACTGATGACCTCCAAGATCTCTGATCTGGACCTTCTCAGGGATCCTGTACTGTCTATCAGCCCGTCACTATCTTACTATTCACTGACATCTTGCAGCTTCTGTAATGGTCAGGCAAGTAGTACTTCCCGTAATCCCTCTAAAAAACCAAAGATGTGTGCCTATCGTACTGACACCTCTTCAGCAAGGATTTCACACTGGAGATCTCCTCGCGGCTACCCCCAGTCAAGACAAGATGCTCGATGTCACGGATCCCTCTCCGTGCTGCCACTAATTCATCACGTATCCGCTCCCAGCACGTGACTTGGGGTTGTGCCTGCAAGGGTTAATCGATCTCCCATCTCTCAGACCAGCATTCAACCTCTATCCTATGCTGTGATGGGAGCATAAATCACACACCGACACAGGCCACACACCCGCTCATACACGGCTGCCACCACTCACCGAATACACGGGCGATGAGTCCCGGACTATTACTAATACTGTCTACCACTCATAAGGGTATCACACAGTTTAAGGCTATGGATTCTTTAGAACATACGAGGTTCAACTTGTTAAGTTTTATGCTTTAATACAAAAAGGTTCAGTGCTTACAGTAAAAAGAATATAAAAATATGGTAATAAAAAGAAATACAGGTATACAAAGCAGTATCAAATAAACAGGAGAAAACTTACAGAAATAGCTAACTCGTAGTCTGCTTCTGCTCCCTGAGGGTAGGATGAATATGGAATGGATCCCATCAGCTTCCCAGGCTGCCCTCACATGTGAACATGATTCTATGTATACAGGCCTAATTTATAGCTTTACTCTGGAGGTCAGATTTCTAGACCAGTCCTTCAGGTTAATATCATAATTGCTTGTTTTTTTTATTGGACCGCAGCCGCTCACCCAATGAATATATTATTTGCTCTGAGATTCCCTGTGTAAAAGTTCTCACAGACAGATAGTGTCAGGCTGTAATTGACATCTCTCTTCAAAGAGCTAGGAGGTGTCAAATGTTTCCCTTTTTTCTTGGTTCACAGCACGACCCCCTGGTGAGATTGGAGACAGTAGTCTGCCTTCTCAGGATATGTATGCTGTGACCTTTGTGAGGCCTGCAGTTTCAGGACAGATGTTCAACTACTGCTGGTTACACATATAACCCTAGACATATGTCACTACACACATATAGATATATACATATTTCACCACACTCGAGTTTTCTCCTCAGGCTCTGATACAGGCGATCCCTATTCAGGCTTCTGAGGTTCGAGAGTTGCCAGAAGAATCTTGCCACCTGATGTTTGAACATCTCCCACCACTCCGACTTAGTGTTACTTAGGCCCTACAATGGTACCTGGCTCTGAAGAAATTCCTCAAAGGACCATCTTAAAGCTTCTTCCTCAAGCAGTGACGAATTCAGCTTCCAATAACCTGTTTCCATCCAAGGAGTCTCTGTAACATTCAGAGAAAGCATAATTAGTGATCAGAGAACTCCACCTCCACAACCGACAACGGCAAGGAGACAGCCTCCTCCTTCAAATAAAATCTGTCTATCCTAGATCTGCACTGACTACCTCTAAAAAAAAAAAAAAGTGATTCCTGCGTGGCCTGTGTTGTGCCGTGGACTGGATTGCTTGACAAAAATGGTAAACTGGGAAGGAATATCCATATAATTATTGTGATATTATTATTATTTATTTCTATAGCAGCATTGATTCCATGGTGCTGTACATGAGAAGGGGTTACATATAAGTTACATATATCACTTACAGTAAACAACTTAACAATGACAGACTGATACAGAGGGGCGAGGACCCTGCCCTTGCGGGCTTACATTCTACAGGATGGTGGGGAAGGAGACAGTAGGTTGAGGGTTGCAGGAGCTCCGGTGTTGGTGAGGCGGTAGCTCCAGTAGTGGTGAGGAGGCAGCGGGGTCAGTGGTCAGTGCAGGCTGTAGGCTTTCCTGAAGAGATGGGTTTTCAGGTTCCGTCTGAAGGATCCGAATGTGGTTGATAGTCGGATGTGTTGGGGCAGAGAATTCCAGAGGATGGGGGATATTCTGGAGAAGTCTTGGAGGCGGTTGGATGAGGAACGAATAAGTGTAGCTGTAGCTTTCTTATGTAATATCTGCTTCAATCCTGGCTATCCATAATGCTTCCATCACCCATCTACATCATTTATCAGCCATCGATCTTACGGAGCACAGTGCGGCTGTAGAGGACCTGACTGTCATCTCTCGGGGTCTGTTTCGTCCCTCTATCTCCCACATACATTTATACCAGTTTCTCTTTGCTGCTCTTGGCACCGCTGGGCATGAGCACGACTGATGGAGATGATCTTGTTGAAGCTGCTTCACACCTCTTTCCTATTCATCACATGTGCTGTGTTGTGCACACGCTGCAGCTGGCAATAAGAGATCGTCTGCAAAAGGGACATGCTGGAACTCTGATGTGCAAAGTGAGGACATCAGTTATTGCTGCCAGAACCCCTAAAATTTATTCCATCTTGAAGAGACGTGCTGGAAAAGGGGCAATTGTGGATCAAGCCACTCGGTTGGGCAGCACCTATTTAATGACTGAGCGATTGCTTGAGCTGAAACCTTCCTTGTAGATATGGCCAACCCTCAGGTAACACTACATGAAGGTCAGTGGACACAGGTGGCTGAATTGAAGGAATTGCTTCATCACACATTTACAGTGACTAAAAAGTTACGAGCTGAGGATTTAACTCCTGGCATTATCATAAAGGAGTGGAAGAACTTGTTGTTTTGCCTGTCCCAAAGAGGAGGTTTAATCGCAGATGGCATTGCTGCTTCAAAGAAACGGAGAGAGACACTGCTATTAGACAAAATTCTTCTGGCAGCTGTTTATGTGGACCAGAGTCATCGTATATTACTGGATGATCAACAGCTTACTAAAGGAAAAGAAGCTCTGATTGAGGTAGCAGATAGGATGAGCTACGGGACGGCCAAGAGCAAGAGGACTCGGGTCCTGCCAGTGCTGCTGCTGCCGTTCCTTCATCCTCAACAGATGAGGAGTTTGATTTCGACAAGTATTTGAACAACATGGAGCAGGCAAAGCGTTACTGCAGGGAAAAAGATTCCACTCCCATAGAGAACAGGTTGACCAGATTTCAGCAACGTTTTTCACTTGCTCTCTATGGAGGATCTGATGGAGGTGATACGATTTCTCAGAACAAATTCATAGACTGCACAAATGCTATTCAGTACGTTTTTTGTTGAAAACTGTTTTTTTTTACACTTACTGCAGAGTGAATAATACATTGTAAATATGCAAAGTTTTTTTTGTTCTAAGGCTGTGTGCACACGTTCCGGATTTTTTGCGTTTTTTTCGCGTTTTTTCGCTATAAAAACGCGATAAAACCGCGAAAAAACGCTCACATTAAGCTAAAGATCACTTGGAAAATGCAAATTAGAAAAAGCTAATTACGCTTGTAAAACGCTAGTGTTTAGCAGGAATACGCATGCCAATTCCGCATGCGATATACCCGCGGCAATTCTGCAACGTGTGCACTTAGCCTAAATGTTTTCCAGTAAATATATTTTATGTTCTATCTAAATTGCTTGATTATTGTATCATAATGATGATTTAAAGCCTGTTGTTACCATTTTACTACAGTAAATTTATCACTAAAACATGAACCGTGTATGATGGAGTCGGAGTCGTGGAAATTGAGGAGTCGGAGGTTTGGCTCACCGACTCCACAGCCCTGATTTTGTGTGACTCTGTGGGTTTCCTCCCATGTTCTGAAGACAGACCTGTAGGAGATATGACCCCTGATGGGTGCAGTGATGTCTGTAAAGTGCTGTACAATCAATATGCTTATTTATTATGCTTCATAAGAACGGTACTGATAGACATATTGATGACCTATCCATCAGGTAATTCTCAGGCAGCACAGTGGCTCAGTGGTTAGCTCGATTACCTTTTCAATGCTTTACCTGCAAGGAGTTTGTATGTTCTTCCTGTGGTCAGGTGGGCTGCCACCCATGCTCCAAAGTCATACAGGTAGGGAGCCAATAGTAACTTTATTGCCGACAGTTTGACAGTTTTCATTGGTCCTTACATCAGAGCCGGCCACAAAGAAGATAGATGGTGGGCTTTGTGGTTGTAGTTGGGTGTTTCTCCCTATCAGGGCAGACAGCGATAACATGTCCCACTTTGTTGCAGGAGAAGCACCGGCGTGCATCGCCTAAAGAATGTCTATTCCCCGAGTCCCCATAGGAGGTGGGCTTGGACAGCACTGGTGATCGTCCGGCAGAGGGAGAAGGGTCCCCGTTTGGCTTACATCCCCTCCAGCTTCCTCATCTCAGG
This sequence comes from Ranitomeya variabilis, assembly GCF_051348905.1. Taxonomy (NCBI): domain Eukaryota; kingdom Metazoa; phylum Chordata; class Amphibia; order Anura; family Dendrobatidae; genus Ranitomeya; species Ranitomeya variabilis. Next base: position 421,656,555 of record NC_135233.1, read on the forward strand.
CATCCTGTTAGCCACATAGCAGTCCGCAATCCTTGCAGCCTGATCCACAGTTTGTGGCTCCCGATCACATACAAATTGTCGTACATCCGTGGGGCACATGTAAAGAAATTGATCCTTGACCATAAGATCCGTTAAAGGGAACCTGTCACCTCCAAAATCGAAGATGAGCTGCTGCCACCGCCATCAGGAGCTTATCTCCAGCATGCTGTAATGCATTCTGTAATGCTGTAGATAAGCCCCCGATGTATCCTGAAAGATGAGAAAAAGAGGTTAGATTATACTCACCCAGGGGTGGTCCCGCTGCGGTCCGGTCCGATGGGCGTCGCGGTCCGGTCCGGGGCCTCCCATCTTCTTACCATGACGTCCTCTTCTTGTCTTCACACTGCGGCTCCGGCACAGGCGTACTGATCTGTCCTGTTGATGGCAGAGCAAAGTACTGCAGTGCGCAGGTTCTGGGCCTCTCTGACCTTTCCCGACTCCTGCGCACTACAGTACTTTGCTCTGCCCTCAACAGGACAGATCAGTACGCCAGAGCCGGAGCCGCAGCGTGAAGACAAGAAGAGGACGTCATCCTATGAAGATAGGAGGCCCCGGACCACGATGCCCATCGGACCAGAACCAGACAGGGACCGCCCCTGGGTGAGTATAATCTAACCTCTTTTTCTCATCTTTCAGGATACATCAGGGGCTTACCTACAGCATTACAGAATGCTATATATATACCCCCTGATGCCTGTGGGCTTAGCTCATCTTCGATTTTGAGGGTGACAGGTTCCCTTTTAGTCCTCAAAACTGACAGAAATCAGAAAGTCAACTGATCCATTGGTGGAACGTGGTCCTCAAGGTGCTCACAACATCCGCATAGCTGTCAGTGGATCCGCGTTGTAGGTTCCGTAACTTTCTCCGATACACTTCTGGGGTTAGGTTGTATTTCCTGATCAGAACCTCTTTTATGGCCTCATAGTTCCCATCTAGCTCTGGTGGGAGGCCAGCGAAAACTTCCAGGGCTTTGCCTCTCAACCCTGGGGTTAGATACTGCGCCCACTGCTCACGGGGTAGATGGTATTGCCTGCAGATTTTTTCAAACCCCTGAAGGTTCAGACTTATTAAAGTGTTAAGCTTTAGTAGAAACAGTACAGTGCTTACAATAAAAGGATATAAAATATGGAAATTAGAAGTGACATAGAAATATGCAAAACAGTTATAAAATAAAAGGAGAAACTTACAGAACGTATCTAAACTTTGCAGTCTGGTATTCTGCTCCCTGGGGGGGGGGGGGGGAATGGATCACATCAGCTTGGCTGCCCCTCGATCTGTGAACAACTTGTTATAGGCTTAGCCTGGAGATCAGATTTCTAGACCAGCCTCTCATGTTAATATTGTAATTCCTGGTTTGTGACTGGACCATGGATACTCTCCCAATGAATACATTATTTTTCTAAAGGTTCTTGTCTTAAGGCTGAGTCACACATAATGATATCGTTAACGATATCGTTGCAACGTCACGCTTTTTGGTGACGTAGCAACGATCTCGTTAACGATCTCGTTATGTGTGACAGCGACCAATGATCAGGCCCCTGCTGGGAGATCGTTGGTCGATGGGAATGATCAGGACCTTTTTTTGGTCGCTGATCACCCGCTGTCATCGCTGGATCGCTGTGTGACGCCGATCCAGCGATGTGTTCACTTGTAACCAGGGTAAATATCGGGTTACTAAGCGCAGGGCCGCGCTTAGTAACCCGATATTTACCCTGGTTACCATTGTAAAAGTTTAAAAAAAAAAAAACATACTCACATTCTGATGTCTGTCACGTCCCCCGGCATCCACAGGGTTAAAACTGCTTTCGGCAAGAGCGCTGCTAATATGCACGCGCTGCTGCCGAGAGCTTCCCTGCACTGAGTGTGTCAGCGCCGGCCATAAAGCAGAGCACAGCGGTGACGTCACCGCTGTTACTGCCGGCGCTGACACATTTAGTGCATGCCAGTGGACGCCGGCGGGGGACGTGACAGACATCAGAATGTGAGTATGTAGTGTTTTGGGTTTTTTTTACTTTTACAATGGTAACCAGGGTAAATATCGGGTTACTAAGCGCGGCCCTGCACTTAGTAACCCAATGTTTACCCTGGTTACCCGGGTGCTGCAGGGGGACTTCGGCATCGTTGAAGACAGTTTCAACGATACCGAAGTCGTTCCCCTGATCGTCTGTGTGACAGCTCCCCAGCGACCACACAACGACCTACCAACGATCACGGCCAGGTCGTATCGCTGGTCGTGATCGTTGGTAAGTCGTTTAGTGTAACGGTACCTTTAGCTTTTCTTTCCCATAGTAAATAGAAATTGTCGAAATTGTCAGGCTGCACTAGGTCCTGTTTGGTGTCTCCCTTCAAAGGCATCAGAGGTGTGAAATGTTTCCAGTTCTGTGTGTTCTCAGGAAGGCCCCCTGGGGTCTGAGACCAGGAAAACTGCCTTTTGTGATAGGCTGCAGCTCTTCACAAAGGTCATCCAAGTACAGATGCTAATTTACTGCTGGTCATACATCGCCTACAAATACATATTTCAGATTTCATAATAAACACCAACAGGTATACCCCCGTTTTTTTATTTTTTTAAGTTTTTCTATCTCCTTTTTTTCTCCCTCCTTTTCTCACTTTTTCATTTCAATCTTTACAATCTTCCTTAAATTCAATAAAGTTCTTTTTTTCTCATTAATGTACACTCTGCACCCCATCTTCACTGAAAAACAACAGAAATGTAGAAATTTTTACAAATGTATTAAAAAAGAAAAACTGAACTATCCCATGGCCATAAGTCTTCAGCCCCTTTGCTCAGTATTGAGGTGAAGCCCCTTTTGAGCTAGTACAGCCATGAGTCTTCTTGGGAATGATGCAACAAGTTTTTCACCCCTGGATTTGGGGATCCTCGGCCATTCTAGCAGATCCTCTCCAGTTCCGTCAGGTTGGATGGTGAACATTTGTGGACGCCATTTTCAGGTCTCTCCAGAGATGCTCAGTTGGGTTTAGGTCCGGGCTCTGGCTGGGCCAGTCAAGAATGGTCACAGAGTTGTTCTGAAGCCTCTCCTTTGTTATTTTAGCTGTGTGCTTAGGGTCATTGTCTTGTTGGAAGGTGATCCTTTGGCCAAGTCTGAGGTCCAGAGCACTCTGGAAGAGGTTTTCATCCAAGATATCTCTGTACTTGGCCGCATTCATGTTTCCTTCAATGACAACCAGTCGTCCTGTCCCTGCAGCTGAAAAACACCCCCATAGCATGATGCTGCCTCCACCATGTTTCACTGTGTGGATTGTATTGGGCAGGTGATGAGCAGTGCCTGGTTTTCTCTGTTGTGAATTCCGCTCTTTAGCTCCCTCCGGTGGTTATAAGTGGTAGCACTGCTGTCTTTGGACTGCAGCATTCATCAGGTGTGTCCACTTATTGCAATTCTGACTGGGCTATTTAGTTGCTTGACCCTTTAGTTAGTGCCAGTTGTCCATTGTTTCCTGGAGGATTCACTTCCCTGCCTGGTCTCTCTTGCTTGCTGTTCATTTCAACAAAGATAAGTTCAGGCTTTGATTTTTGCAGTCCACATGCTGTGGGCCTGATCGTTCAAGTTATTTTCCATGTTTTGTCTTGTCCAGCTTGGTCTGTATAAGGATTTGTTCAGCCAAGCTGGTATCTCTGGAGATGCAGATATACCCTTCATGTCTTTAGTTAGATGTGGAGATTTTGTATTTTCTGTGGTGGATATTTTCTAGTGTTTTAATACTGACCGCATAGTACTCTGTCCTATCCTTTCTATTTAGCTAGAAGTGGCCTCCTTTAATAAATTCTGATTTCAGTCTGCGTATGTTATTTCCCTCTCCTCTCACAGTCAATATTTGTTGGGGGCTGTCCATCCTTTGGGGATTTTCTCTGAGGCAAGATAGTTTTCCCTTTTCTATCTCTAGGGGTAATTAGTCCTCCGGCTGTGTCGAGATGTCTAGGAAGTGTTAGGTACATTCCACGGCTACTTCTAGTTGCGGTGTTAAGTTCAGGGTCTGCGGTCAGTACAGGTACCACCTTCTCCAGAGTACGTCTCATGCTGCTCCTAGGCCACCAGATCATAACAGTACAATTGGCCAACAATTAGTTAATTGCATCTCAGAAGAAGGAAAGGAAAGTGCTGAGCCATTTTTTTTTCTGTAGTCTGTTGTGCTTTTTCTTTCCTCTTTACCTCTGGGTGGTTCAGGAGTTTGGCGCTGGTATGGATGTTCAGGGATTGGCTTCTCGTGTGGACCAGCTTGCTGCTAGAGTACAGGGTATTTCCGATTATATCGTTCAGACTCCGGTTTTAGAGCCTAGAATTCCAACTCCTGATTTGTTTTTTGGGGACAGGTCCAAATTTTTGAGCTTTAAAAATAACTGTAAACTGTTTTTAGCTCTGAAACCCCGTTCCTCTGGTGATCCCATCCAGCAGGTTAAAATAGTCATCTCTCTGCTGTGTGGTGACCCTTAGGATTAGGCGTTCTCCTTGGAAGCTGGAAATCCTGCTTTGCTTAATGTAGACACCTTTTTTCAAGGGCTAGGGTTATTGTATGATGAACCTAATTCAGTGGATCATGCTGAGAAGACCTTGTTGGCCCTGTCTCAGGGTCAAGAAACGGCAGAATTATATTGCCAGAAATTTAGAAAATGGTCTGTGCTGACTAGATGGAATGAGGATGCCTTGGCTGCAATTTTCAGAAAGGGTCTTTCGGAATCTGTTAAAGATGTTATGGTGGGGTTTCCCACGCCTGCTGGTCTGAGTGATTCTATGTCTCTGGCCATTCAGATTGATCGGCGCTTGCGCGAGCGCAGAGTTGTGCGCGCTGTGGCGTTGTCTTCCGAGCGGAGTCCCGAGCCTATGCAGTGTGATAGGATTGTGTCTAGAGCTGAACGACAAGGATTCAGATGTCAGAATAGGTTGTGTTTTTACTGCGGCGGTTCTGTTATTTCTGATTGCCCTAAGCGTACTAAGAGAATCGCTAGTTCTGTTACCATCAGTACTGTACAACCTAAATTTCTGTTATCTGTGACCCTGATCTGCTGATTATCGTCATTTTCTGTCATGGCATTTGTGGATTCAGGCGCCGCTTTAAACTTAATGGACTTAGAATTTGCCAGACGTTGTGGGTTCCCTTTGCAGCCTTTACAGAGTCCTATTCCTTTGAGGGGCATTGATGCTACACCGCTGGCTAAAAATAAACCTCAGTTTTGGACACAGCTGACTGTTATGACCCCAATGGCAGAGGGTCTCAGAAATAAATACCAAGTCTGCAAACACAAAAAACCAGCTCATAGGGCAGTGGTAACTGGGCTGACCGTATATCTAATCCTAGCACCACAAATAGCAGCAGCCGGGGAACGTGCCTACGTTGGTTCTAGACGTCTCGCGCCAGCCGGAGAACTAACTAATCCTAGAAGGGAAAAGATAGACCTTTCTTGCCTCCAGAGAAAAGACCCCAAAGGTTGGATACAAGCCCCCAACAAATAATAACGGTGAGATAAGAAGAAAAGACAAACGTAAGAATGAACTAGGTATTTAGCAAAGAGAGGCCCACTGACTAATAGCAGAATATAGTAAGATGACTTATATGGTCAGCAAAAACCCTATCAAAATTTCCACGCTGGATATTCAAGAACCCCCGAACCGTCTAACGGCCCAGGGGGAGAATACCAGCCCCCTAGAGCTTCCAGCAAAATCAGGAATCACATTTAGTACAAGCTGGACAAAAAATAAGAGCAATACAAATAACCAAAAAACAAGGAAGCAGGACTTAGCTTAATTTTGCAAGAACCAGGACCAGCAGACAGGAGCAAACAGAAAGGACTGATTACAACGATGCCAGGCACCAGACTGAGAATTCAGGAAGTTCATATAGCAACACCCCTGGACTAATGACCCAGGTAGGTGCCAAACTGAGGAAAGACAATCCCAGAGTCATATCACTAGTGACCACAAGAGGGAGCCAAAAAAGTCTAATTCACAACAGCTGACCATGTGTATGGCGCCAGCTCATCAGGAAGATTGTCGTTTTCTGGTGTTGCAAAATTTGCATGATGCTATTGTGCTGGGTTTCCCATGGTTACAGGTGCATAATCCGGTATTAGATTGGAAATCTATGTCTGTGACTAGTTGGGGTTGTCAGGGGGTTCATGGTGACGTTCCTTTGATGTCAATTACCTCCTCCCCCTCTTCTGAAATTCCTGAGTTTTTGTCAGATTTCCAGGATGTATTTGATGAGCCCAAGTCCAGTTCCCTTCCACCGCATAGGGACTGTGATTGTGCTATCGACTTGATTCCAGGTTGTAAGTTCCCTAAGGGCCGACTTTTTAACCTGTCTGTACCAGAACATGCCGCCATGCGGAGCTATGTTAAGGAATCTTTGGAGAAGGGGCATATTCGGCCATCTTCTTCACCATTGGGAGCAGGTTTTTTTTTTGTTGCCAAGAAGGATGGCTCCTTGAGACCCTGTATTGATTATCGCCTCTTGAATAAAATCACGGTCAAATTCCAATACCCTTTGCCTTTGCTTTCTGATTTGTTTGCTAGGATTAAGGGGGCTAGTTGGTTTACTAAAATTGACCTTCGAGGGGCATATAATCTTGTTCGTATTAAGCAGGGTGACGAATGGAAAACTGCGTTTAATACACCCGAAGGCCATTTTGAATACCTTGTGATGCCATTCGGGCTCTCTAATGCCCCATCTGTGTTTCAGTCCTTCATGCATGATATATTTCGGAATTATCTTGATAAATTCATGATTGTATATTTGGATGATATTTAGATTTTTTCAGATGATTGGGAGTCTCATGTGAAACAAGTCAGGATGGTATTTCAGATCCTTCGTGATAATGCTTTGTTCGTGAAGGGGTCTAAGTGCCTCTTTGGAGTACAGAAGGTTTCTTTTTTGGGCTTAATTTTTTCTCCCTCATCTATAGAAATGGATCCGGTTAAGGTTCAGGCCATTCATGATTGGATCCAGCCCACTTCTGTGAAGAGCCTTCAGAAATTTTTGGGCTTTGCTAATTTTTATCGCCGTTTCATTGCCAACTTCTCCAGTGTGGTTAAACCCCTGACCGATTTGACGAAGAAGGGCGCTGATGTGGCGAATTGGTCCTCTGCGGCTATTTCTGCATTTCAGGAGCTTAAACGCCATTTACTTCTGCCCCTGTGTTGCGTCAGCTGGATGTCTCCCTTCCATTTCAGGTTGAGGTTGACGCTTGTGAGATTGGGGCAGGGGCCGTTTTGTCTCAGAGGAATTCTAATGGTTCCTTGTTGAAACCGTGTGCCTTCTTTTCTCGAAAGTTTTCGCCTGCGGAACGCAATTATGATGTCGGCAATCGTGAGTTGTTGGCTATGAAGTGGGCATTTGAGGAGTGGTGTCATTGGCTTGAGGGGGCCAAGCACCGTATTGTGGTCTTGACTGATCATAAGAATCTGATTTACCTCGAGTCTGCCAGACGGCTGAATCCTAGACAGGCTCGATGGTCCCTGTTTTTCTCCCGTTTTGATTTTGTGGTCTCGTACCTTCCGGGTTCTAAGAATGTTAAGGCGGATGCCCTCTCTAGGAGCTTTTTGCCTGATTCTCCTGGGGTCCTTGAGCCGGTCGGCATTCTGAAGGAAGGGGTGATTCTTTCTGCCATCTCCCCTGATTTTCGACGGGCTCTTCAGGAGTTTCAGGCTGATAAACCTGATCGCTGTCCAGTGGGGAAACTGTTTGTTCCTGACAGATGGACTAGTAAAGTGATTTCTGAGGTTCATTGTTCTGTGTTGGCTGGCCATCCTTGGATTTTTGGTACCAGAGATTTGGTTGGTAGGTCCTTTTGGTGGCCTTCTTTGTCACGGGATGTGCGTTCTTTTGTGCAGTCCTGTGGGACTTGTGCGCGGGCCAAGCCTTGCTGTTCCCGCGCTAGTGGGTTGCTTTTGCCTTTGCCGGTCCCTGAGAGGCCTTGGACGCATATTTCTATGGATTTTATTTCAGATCTTCCGGTTTCCCAGAGGTTGTCGGTTATCTGGGTGGTTTGTGACTGGTTTTCTAAGATGGTTCATTTGGTACCTTTGCCAAAATTGCCTTCCTCTTCTGATTTGGTTCCGTTGTTTTTTCAGCATGTGGTTCGTTTGCATGGCATTCCGGAGAATATTGTGTCCGACAGAGGTTCTCAGTTTGTTTCTAGGTTTTGGCGAGCCTTTTGTGCTAGGCTGGGCATTGATTTGTCTTTTTCTTCCGCGTTTCATCCTCAGACAAATGGCCAAACCGAGCAAACTAATCAGACTTTGGAAACTTATTTGAGATGCTTTGTGTCTGCTGATCAGGACGATTGGGTGGCTTTCTTGCCATTGGCCGAGTTTGCCCTTAATAATCGGGCTAGTTCTGCTACCTTGGTTTCACCCTTCTTTTGTAATTCTGGTTTTCATCCTCGTTTTTCTTCAGGGCAGGTTGAGCTTCTGATTGTCCTGGGGTGGACTCTGTGGTTGACAGGTTGCAGCAGATTTGGGCTTATGTTGTGGACAATTTGGTGTTGTCTCAGGAGGAGGCTCAGCGTTTTGCTAACCGTCGTCGGTGTGTTGGTTCCCGGCTTCGGGTTGGGGATTTGGTCTGGTTGTCTTCCCGTCATGTTCCTATGAAGGTTTCTTCCCCTAAGTTCAAGCCTCGGTTTATTGGTCCTTATAGGATTTCTGAGATTGTCAATCCGGTGTCTTTTCGTTTGGCCCTTCCGGCCTCTTTTTCCATCCATAATGTTTTTCATAGATCTTTGTTGCTTAAATATGTGGTGCCTGTTGTTCCCTCTGTTGATCCTCCTGCCCCGGTGTTGGTTGATGGGGAGTTGGAGTATGTGGTTGAGAAGATTTTGGATTCTCGTTTTTCGAGGCGGAGGCTTCAGTATCTTGTCAAATGGAAGGGTTATGGCCAGGAGGATAATTCTTGGGTTGTTGCGTCCGATGTTCATGCTGACGATTTGGTTCGTGCCTTTCATTTGGCTCGTCCTGATCGGCCGGGGGGCTCTGGTGAGGGTTCGGTGACCCCTCCTCAAGGGGGGGTACTGTTGTGAATTCTGCTCTTGAGCTCCCTCCGGTGGTTATAAGTGGTAGCGCTGCTGGACCGCAGCATTCATCAGGTGTGCCCACTTATTGCAATTCTGACTGGGCTATTTAGTCTTGCTTGACCCTTTAGTTAGTGCCAGTTGTCCATTGTTTCCTGGAGGATTCACTTCCCTGCCTGGTCTCTCTTGCTTGCTGTTCATTTCAACAAAGATAAGTTCTGGCTTTGATTTTTGCAGTCCACATGCTGTGGGCCTGATCGTTCAAGTTATTTTCCATGTTTTGTCTTGTCCAGCTTGGTCTGTATAAGGATTTGTTCAGCCAAGCTGGTATCTCTGGAGATGCAGATATACCCTTCATGTCTTTAGTTAGATGTGGAGATTTTGTATTTTCTGTGGTGGATATTTTCTAGTGTTTTAATACTGACCGCATAGTACTCTGTCCTATCCTTTCTATTTAGCTAGAAGTGGCCTCCTTTGCTAAATTCTGATTTCAGTCTGCGTATGTTATTTCCCTCTCCTCTCACAGTCAATATTTGTTGGGGGCTGTCTATCCTTTGGGGATTTTCTCTGAGGCAAGATAGTTTTCCCTTTTCTATCTCTAGGGGTAATTAGTCCTCCGGCTGTGTCGAGATGTCTAGGAAGTGTTAGGTACATTCCACGGCTACTTCTAGTTGCGGTGTTAAGTTCAGGGTCTGCGGTCAGTACAGGTACCATCTTCTCCAGAGTACGTCTCATGCTGCTCCTAGGCCACCAGATCATAACATTTCTCCACACAAATCGCTTAGAATTATCACCAAAAAGTTTTATCATCGTCTCATCAGACCAGAGAATCTTATTTCTCATAGTCTGGGAGTCCCTCATGTGTTTTTTACCACAGAGGAGAGGTTTCCGTCGGGCCACTCTGTCATAAAGGCCCGACTGGTAAAGGGCTGCAGTCATACTTGACTTTGCAGAACTTTCTCCCATTTCCCTACTGCAACTCTGGAGCTCAGCCACAGTGATCTTGGGGTTCTTCTTTACCTCTCACCAAGGCTCTTCTCTCACGATTGCTCAGTTTGGCTGGATGGCCAGGTCTAGGAAGACTCCTGGTGGTCCCAAACTTCTTCCAAGTAAGGATTATGGAGGCCACTGTGCTCTTAGGAACCTTAAGTACTGCCGATATTCTGTTGTTACCTTGGCCAGATCTGTGCCTTGCCACAATTCTCTCTGTCTCTGAGCTCCTTGGCCAGTTCCTTTTGACCTCATGACTCTCCTTTGCTCTGACATGCACTGTGAGCTGTGAGGTCTTATATAGACAGATGTGCGCCTTTCCCAATCAAGTCATATCAGTTTAATTACACAGCTGGACTCCAATGAAGGAGTAGAACCATCTCAAGGAGGATCACAAGGAAATGTTCAGCATGGGACTTACTTATGAGTGTCTGAGGGAAGGGTCTGAAGACTTATGACGATGTGATATTTCAGTTTGTCTTTTTAATAAATTTGCAAAAATTTCTACATTTCTGTTATTTTTCAGTGAAGATGGGGTGCAGAGTGAACATTAATAAGAAAAAGATGAACTTTTTTGAATTTACAAAATGGCTGCAATGAAACAATGTGAAAAATTTAAAGGGGTCTGAATACTTTCCGTACCCTCTATATATATCCCATAACTTTCCCCTTCTCCATTTTTTTTGGCGTATGCCCTGTCATATTACTAACATTTCAACACATATAGCAGGATGCATGCGCTTTCTCTCCCTCCTAAGCTGACACCGCCGCAAGCACGGACGTGCAAACCTTTGGCTTTTTCCGGCTTCCCTCGGCCAGCGCCTGCACATATCATTGCACTGTATTGGTGGCCGGCACCTCTGTTCACTTCCTTTTCAGGGTCTTAAAAATGCGAGAGCACACAGACCAGCACTGGAGCACCTGTGGACACTTCTTTCCATCACCTGAAGACCCCATACCTCACAGGTAAAAGACTATTACTTCATCATCTTTCTGCCATAAATTTATGACACCGGCGGTGTATAGCAATTTCCTCCTGTTCACTATAAAATCTTAACTACTCAAACCTATCTGTAAACCTTCCTCACTTGTGCACATATGATGGGCATCTACCTATGTATGCGCATAGGCACAAGCCCCTGGCACTTTCCTGATAAGTGCAATTTCTGTGTCTCCCTTGAAGAAATGATTTACCTCCCTATCCTCAATAGGCTACATGGTTCTACCTTAGTTATCTTTGTATAATTAGGATTTAATTTAATATATGTGTGATAAATTGTACTTTATTACACTAATGCCATGTTTACACTTTGCGGGTTTTACCGCGGATCCGCAGCGTTTCTGCAGCTGTGGGTCCGCAGCAGTTTCCATTGCGTTTACAGTTACATGTAAACCTATGGAAACCACAATCCGCTGTGCACATGCTGCTGGAAAAGCTGCGCAGAAACGCAGTGGTTTACATTCCGCAGCATGTCACTTCTTTTGTGCAGAATTCTGCACACATAGGCAAGCATTGATCCGCTAACTTCCCGCATGGGGCTGTGCCCACGATGCGGGAAGTAAGCGGATCATGTGCAGATGGTACCCCGGGTGGAGGAGAGGAGGCTCTCCTCCAGGCCCTGGGAACCATATTTGTGTAAAAAAAAAGAAATAAAATAAAAAAATAATGATATACTCACCTCTCAGCGCTGCACGCGGCCGTCCGGTCGCAGGGTTGCTGTGCGAGCAGGACCTGCGGTGACGTCGCGGTCACATGACCGTGACGTCACGAAGGTCCTTCTCGCACAGCATCTTTGGAACCGGACCGCCGCGTGCAGCGCCGAGGAGATCGGGACGTCAGAGGGTGAGTATAAAAACCATTTTTTAAATTATTTTTAACATTACTATTGATGCTGCATATTGCTGCATATGCAGCATCAATAGTATAGGAGTAAACCCGCAGCGGAAACCGCAAAACAAACCGCGATAAATCTGCAGGGATAACCGCAGCGGTTTTGCCCTGCAGATTTATCAAATCCGCTGCGGGAGAACCCGCAGAGGACCCGACCTACGTGTGCACATAGCCTTACTTTGACCCACTTTATAATTTTCACTATACCAATTACTAATACTGTTGTATCTTTATATGTAGATGCATCTTGAAAAGACAATGTTATGCCAAAACGTTGATTAATTGTACATATCTGTATTCATACAAGTCTGAAAATTTGGCTTTGCCTTTTGTTCAAATAAAATCTCTATTTTGAGTGCTGAAGTTTGCCATATTTTTGATTGAAGTGACTTTTGCTTCAGAGTACCAATTTTTACAGTGCGCACCCTAGCTTACTCTATGCAGATAGGATCTTATCATGTATCTCTGTATACAGGGAGCTCCCCCTAGTGGTGACTGCTGACAGGATCTTATCATGTATCTCTGTATACAGGGAGCGCCCTGTTGTGAACTCTGTTTTCGGGCTCCCTCTTGTGGTCACTGGTGGTATTGTGTGACTTTTGCTTTGGGCTCCCCCTGGTGGCTTTGTTTGTTATCCTGCTGGTCTCTGGCTATCAGCTGGTTCGTTATCCTCTGGGAGGTTCCTATATAGCTCTGTTTTACTTCCACTTGTGGCCGGCTGTCGATGTAATCAGTGCTACTCAGATTCCTTCTGACTACCTTTCTCCCAGTCCATCCAGGATAAGCTAAGTTTTGTTTGCTCATTTTTTGATCAGCAGTGTTTATCATGTTTTCTTTTCCAGCTTGCTAAAATGTAATTCCCTCGCTTGCTGGTTGCTCTAGTGGGCTGAGTTTCTCCCCACACACCGTTAGTTGGTGTGTGGGTTCTTGAAATCTCAGGATGGATATTTTGTAAGGGTTTTTTATTGATCGCATAGACCCCTGCTCTATTTTCTGCTTTCTAGTACTAGTGGGCCTCTTTTGCTGAATCTGATTTCATCCCTATGTATGTGCCTTCTTCTTACTTCACCGTTAATATTTGTTGGGGGCTTCTATATCTTTGGGGATTATTTCTCTGGAGGCAAGCGAGGTCTTTCTTTCTCTTTAGGGGTAGCTAGTTCCTCAGGCTGGCTCGAGACGTCTAAAAATTTTTTAGGCACGTTCACCTGCTACCTCTAGTTGTTTTGGATAGGTTCAGATTTGCGATCAGTCCAGTTACCATCTCCCTAGAGCTCGTCCTTAGTTTAATCACTTGCTGATCTATTTGTGATCCTCCGCCACTAAGGATCATAACAGTACAGCCGGCCATAAAGTGTTAATTGCATGGCAGAAGCAGGAGAAAAGAAGCCTTGAGAATTTTTTTTTTTGTTGTTGTTGCCGTGTGTCTAGCTTCTGTGGCTAGCTTCTCTCCTCCTCTTAATCTTGGTGTGGCTCTGAGTTCAGCTGCTGACATGGATGTCCAGAGCTTGGCTTCCAGTCTGGATCATCTTGCTGCTAGGGTTCAAAGTATTCAGGATTTTGTTGTTCACAGTCCTATGTCAGAGCCTAGAATACCTATTCCGGAGTTGTTTTATGGAGATAGATCTAGGTTCCTGAATTTTAGGAACAATTGTAAGTTGTTTCTTTCTTTGAAACCTCGTTCCTCTGGTGATGCCGTTCAGCAAGTTAAGATTATCATTTCCTTTTTGCGTGGTGACCCCCAAGATTGGGCCTTCGCATTGGCGCCAGGGGATCCTGCATTGCTTAGTGTAGATGCGTTTTTTCTAGCCCTTGGATTGCTCTATGAGGAACCTAATCTTGAGAACCAGGCTGAAAAAACATTATTGGCCCTCTCGCAGGGGCAAGATGAAGCAGAGGTGTACTGCCAGAAATTTCGGAAATGGTCGGTGCTTACTCAGTGGAATGAGTGTGCCCTGGCTGCAAATTTCAGAGAAGGTCTTTCTGAAGCCATTAAGAATGTCATGGTGGGGTTCCCTACGCCTGCAGGTCTGAATGAGTCAATGACTCTGGCCATTCAGATTGATCGGCGTTTGCGGGAGCGCAAACCTGTGCACCATTTGGCGGTGTCTTCTGAACAGACACCTGAATCTATGCAATGTGACAGAATTCTGACCAGAAGTGAACGGCAAAATTATAGACGGCAAAATGGGTTGTGCTTTTACTGTGGTGACTCAGCTCATGTTATCTCAGCATGCTCTAAGCGCAAAAAAAAGGTTGATAAATCTGTCACCATTGGTACTTTACAGCTTAAGTTCATTTTGTCTGTTGCCCTGATTTGTTCCCTGTCATCTTACCCGGTTAATGCTTTTGTAGATTCAGGTGCCGCCCTGAGTCTGATGGATTGGTCATTTGCCAGGCGCTGTGGTTTTGATTTGGAGCCTTTAAAATTCCCTATTCCACTAAGGGGAATTGATTCTACACCATTGGCTACGAATAGACCTCAGTACTGGACACAAGTGACCATGTGCATGACTCTTGTTCATCAGGAGGTGATTTGCTTTCTTGTACTGCATAATTTGCATGATGTCGTCGTGTTGGGTCTACCATGGTTGCAGACTCATAATCCAGTCCTGGATTGGAAAGCTATGTCGGTGTCAAGTTGGGGTTGTCAGGGAATTCATGGTGACGCTCCTGTGGTGTCAATTGCTTCGTCCACTCCTTCTGAAGTCCCTAAGTTTTTGTCAGACTACCAGGATGTATTTGAGGAGCCCAAACTCAATTCTCTACCTCCGCATAGGTACTGTGATTGTGCTATAAATTTGATTCCTGGTAGTAAGTTTCCTAAGGGACGACTTTTCAATTTGTCTGTGCCGGAGCATGCTGCCATGCGGAGTTATATAAAGGAGTCTTTAGAGAAGGGACATATTCGCCCGTCCTCATCCCCTCTTGGTGCAGGATTCTTTTTTGTGGCTAAAAAGGATGGTTCCCTGAGACCCTGTATTGATCATTGCCTTTTGAATAAAATCACGGTCAAATTTCAGTATCCATTGCCATTGTTAACTGATTTGTTTGCTCGCATTAGGGGGTCTAGTTGGTTCACCAAGATAGATCTTCGTGGTGCGTATAACCTTGTGCGTATAAAACAGGGTGATGAATGGAAAACTGCATTTAATACGCCTGAAGGCCATTTTGAGTACTTGGTGATGCCTTTTGGACTTTCTAATGCTCCTTCAGTCTTTCAGTCCTTTATGCATGACATTTTCCGTGAATATCTGGATAAGTTTATGATTGTGTATCTGGATGATATTCTGTTTTTTTTCAGATGATTGGGAGTCTCATGTTAAGCAGGTCAGGATGGTCTTTCAGGTCCTACGTGACAATGCTTTATTTGTGAAGGGCTCAAAATGTCTTTTTGGAGTCCAGAAGATTTCTTTTTTGGGTTTCATTTTTTCTCCTTCTACTATTGAGATGGACCCAGTCAAGGTTCAGGCTATTCATGACTGGACGCAGCCTACATCTGTTAAGAGTCTTCAGAAGTTCTTGGGTTTTGCTAATTTTTACCGTCGCTTCATAGCTAATTTTTCTGGCGTTGTTAAGCCTTTGACGGATTTGACCAAGAAGGGTTCTGATGTGACTAATTGGTCTTCTGCGGCTGTGGAGGCCTTTCGGGAGCTGAAGTGTCGGTTTTCTTCGGCTCCGGTCTTATGTCAGCCAGATGTCTCACTTCCCTTCAAGGTGGAGGTTGATGCTTCCGAGATTGGAGCGGGGGCTGTTTTGTCGCAGAGAAGCCCCGATGGCTCTGTGATGAAGCCATGTGCTTTCTTTTCAAGAAAGTTTTCACCTGCCGAGCGGAATTATGATGTCGGTAATCGGGAGCTGTTGGCTATGAAGTGGGCATTTGAGGAGTGGCGACATTGGCTCGAGGGAGCTAAACATCGTGTGGTGGTCTTGACTGACCACAAGAATTTGATTTATCTCGAGTCGGCCAAGCGGCTGAATCCCAGACAGGCTCGTTGGTTGTTGTTTTTCTCTCGTTTTGATTTCATGGTCTCGTACCTGCCGGGTTCGAAGAATGTGAAAGCTGATGCTCTTTCTAGGAGTTTTGTGCCTGACTCTCCTGGAGATTCTGAGCCGGCTGGTATTCTTAGAGAAGGGGTGATTTTGTCTGCCATCTCCCCAGATTTGCGACGTGTGCTGCAAGAGTTTCAGGCGGATAGACCTGACCGCTGTCCACCGGAGAGACTGTTTGTCCCGGATAGATGGACCAACAGAGTCATCTCCGAGGTTCATTCTTCGGTGTTGGCGGGCCATCCTGGAATATTTGGTACCAGAGACTTGGTGGCCAGGTCTTTTTGGTGGCCTTCCTTGTCGCGGGATGTGCGTTCCTTTGTGCAGTCTTGTGGAATTTGTGCTCGGGCGAAGCCTTGCTGTTCTCGTGCCAGTGGTTTGCTGTTACCTTTGCCTGTCCCGAAGAGGCCTTGGACGCACATTTCCATGGATTTTATTTCAGATCTCCCTGTCTCTCAGAAAATGTCTGTCATCTGGGTGGTGTGTGATCGTTTTTCTAAGATGGTCCATTTGGTGCCCTTGCCTAAGTTGCCTTCCTCCTCCGAGTTGGTTCCACTGTTTTTTCAAAATGTGGTTCGTTTGCACGGGATTCCTGAGAACATTGTTTCTGACAGAGGATCCCAGTTTGTGTCTAGATTTTGGCGGACCTTTTGTGCTAAGTTGGGCATTGAATTGTCTTTTTCGTCGGCCTTCCATCCTCAGACGAATGGCCAAACCGAGCGAACTAATCAGACCTTGGAGACTTATTTAAGATGTTTTGTTTCTGCTGACCAGGACGACTGGGTTACTTTTTTACCGTTGGCCGAGTTTGCCCTTAATAATCGGGCTAGTTCTGCTACTTTGGTTTCTCCTTTTTTTTGTAATTCGGGGTTTCATCCTCGTTTTTCCTCGGGTCAGGTGGAGCCTTCTGACTGTCCTGGAGTGGATGTTGTGGTGGATAGGTTGCATCAGATTTGGAATCATGTGGTGGACAATTTGAAGTTGTCACAAGAGAAGGCTCAGCTCTTTGCCAACCGCCGTCGCTGTGTGGGTCCCCGACTTCGCGTTGGGGACTTGGTGTGGTTGTCTTCTCGCTTCGTTCCTATGAAGGTCTCCTCTCCTAAGTTCAAGCCTCGGTTTATCGGTCCTTATAAGATTCTGGAAGTCCTTGGCCCTGTGTCATTCCGTCTGGACCTCCCGGCATCATTTGCTATTCATAATGTGTTCCATCGCTCGATGTTGCGGAGGTATGTGGCACCTGTGGTTCCTCCGGTTGAGCCTCCTGCCCCGGTGCTGGTTGAGGGAGAATTGGAATACGTGGTGGAGAAGATCTTGGATTCTCGTGTTTCTAGACGGAGGCTCCAGTATTTGGTCAAGTGGAAGGGCTATGGTCAGGAGGATAATTCTTGGGTTGTCTCCTCTGATGTTCATGCGGCCGATTTGGTTCGTGCCTTCCATGTGGCTCACCCTGATCATGGGTTTTCATGAGGGTTCGGTGACCCCTCCTTAAGGGGGGGGTACTGTTGTGAACTATGTTTTCGGGCTCCCTCTTGTGGTCACTGGTGGTATTGTGTGACTTTTGCTTTGGGCTCCCCCTGGTGGCTTTGTTTGTTATCCTGCTGGTCTCTGGCTATCAGCTGGTTCGTTATCCTCTGGGAGGTTCCTATATAGCTCTGTTTTACTTCCACTTGTAGCCGGCTGTCGATGTAATCAGTGCTACTCAGATTCCTTCTGACTACCTTGCTCCGAGTCCATCCAGGATAAGCTAAGTTTTGTTTGCTCATTTTTTGATCAGCAGTGTTTATCATGTTTTCTTTTCCAGCTTGCTAAAATGTAATTCCCTCGCTTGCTGGTTGCTCTAGTGGGCTGAGTTTCTCCCCACACACCGTTAGTTGGTGTGTGGGTTCTTGAAATCTCAGGATGGATATTTTGTAAGGGTTTTTTATTGATCGCATAGACCCCTGCTCTATTTTCTGCTTTCTAGTACTAGTGGGCCTCTTTTGCTGAATCTGATTTCATCCCTATGTATGTGCCTTCTTCTTACTTCACCGTTAATATTTGTTGGGGGCTTCTATATCTTTGGGGATTATTTCTCTGGAGGCAAGCGAGGTCTTTCTTTCTCTTTAGGGGTAGCTAGTTCCTCAGGCTGGCTCGAGACGTCTAAGAATTTTTTAGGCACGTTCACCGGCTACCTCTAGTTGTTTTGGATAGGTTCAGATTTGCGATCAGTCCAGTTACCATCTCCCTAGAGCTCGTCCTTAGTTTAATCACTTGCTGATCTATTTGTGATCCTCCGCCACTAGGGATCATAACAGCGCCCATAGTGGTGTCTGCAGACAGGATCTTATCATGTATCTGTATACAGGGAGCTCCCCTTAGTGGTGACTGCAGACAGGACCTTATCATGTATCTCTGAATCTAGGGAGCTCTGTTATGGACCTGGTGGTTAGGAGCACCCGAAATGACCTGATGGTTAAAATGGAAAAACCTGGGACAAGCTCTGAGGAAGTGGTAACTCTACTGACCGCAATCCCTAATTCTATCACACACACTAGAAATAGCCGTGGAGCGTACCTAACTCTCCCTAGACGCCTCTTCACAGCCTAAGAGCTAACTACCCCTAAAGATAGAAATAGCAGCCTACCTTGCCTCAGAGAAATTCCCCAAAGTAAAGGTAGCCCCCCACAAATATTGACTGTGAGTTAAGAGGAAGTAACAAACACAGGAATGAAACAGATTTTAGCCAAGGAGGCCGAATCTTCTCTAGATAGACAGAGGATAGGAAAGGGAACTATGCGGTCAGTATTAAAAACTACAAAAACCACGCAGAGTGTGCAAAAAGTCCTCCACACCGACTCACGGTGTGGAGGTGCAGCTCTGCACCCCCAGAGCTTCCAGCTAGCAAGGAAATATCATAATAGCAAGCTGGACTAGAAACATAGCATGTACTGAGAAATATATTCAAAAACCAATGAACAGCAAATGGACTAGCGAGGACTTAGCTTCTGCTGGAGTAGACAGGTCATCTGAGAAATCCAAGAGAGATCTGAACCAGTACTGAGACATTGACAGCTGGCATGAACTAACGACCTGGGCAGAGTTACATAGGGAAGCCAGCAGCAGCAATAAACGAGGGCAGCTGAGAAAGCCAACCTCAAAGATCAGCAGGTCCACTTAAAGCCACCAGAGAATGTCCAAGGACAGAACTCACCAAAGTACCATTCACGACCACAGAAGGGAGCCCGAGAACGGAATTCACAACAGAGCTCCCCCTAGTGGTGGCTGCAGAGAGGATCTTATCATGTATCTCTGTATATAGGGAGCTCCCCCTAGTGGTGGCTGCAGTCAGGATCTTATCATGTATCTCTGTATACAGGGAGCTCCCCCTAGTGCTGGCTGCAGACAGTATCTTATCATGTATCTCTATATGCAGTGAGCTCCCCCTAGTGGTGACTGCATACCGGATCTTATCATGTATATCTGTATATAGGGAGCTCCCCCTAGTGGCGGCTGCAGACAGGATCTTATCATGTATCTCTGTATACAGGGAGCTCCCCTAGTGGTGTCTGCAGACAGGATCTTATCATGTATCTCTGTATACAGGGAGCTCCCCCTAGTGGTGACTGCATACCGGATCTTATCATGTATATCTGTATATAGGGAGCTCCCCCTAGTGGCGGCTGCAGACAGGATCTTATCATGTATCTCTGTATACAGGGAGCTCCCCCTAGTGGTGTCTGCAGACAGAATCTTATCATGTATCTCTATGCAGGGAGCTCCCCCTAGTGGTGGCTGCAGACAGGATTGTATCATGTATCTCTGTATACAGGGAGCTCCCCCTAGTGGTGAGTGCAGACAGGATCTTATCATGTATCTCTGTACAAAAGAGAGCTCCCCCTAGTGGTGGCTGCAGACAGGATCTTATCATGTATCTCTGTACACAGGAAGCTCCCCCTAGTGGTGGCTGCAGACAGTATCTTATCATGTATCTCTATATGCAGGGAGCTGCCCCTAGTGGTGTCTGCAGAGAGGATCTTATCATGTATCTCTGTACAAAAGGGAGCTCCCCCTAGTGGTGACTGCAGACAGAATCTTATCATGTATCTCTGTATACAGGGAGCTCCCCTAGTGGTGTCTGCAGACAGGATCTTATCATGTATCTCTGTATACAGGGAGCTCCCCCTAGTGGTGTCTGCAGAGAGGATCTTATCATGTATCTCTGTACAAAAGGGAGCTCCCCCTAGTGGTGACTGCAGACAGAATCTTATCATGTATCTCTGAATACAGGGAGCTCCCCCTAGTGGTGACTGCAGACAGGATCTTATCATGTATCTCTGTATATAGGGAGCTCCCCCTAGTGGCGCCTGCAGACAGGATCTTATCATGTATCTCTGTATACAGGGAGCTCCCCCTAGTGGTGAGTGCATACAGGATCTTATCATGTATCTCTGTATACAGGGAGCTCCCCCTAGTGGTGACTGCAGACAGGATCTTATCATGTATCTCTGTATACAGGGAGCTCCCCCTAGTAGTGACTGCAGACAGAATCTTATCATGTATCTCTGTATACAGGGAGCTCCCCCTAGTGGTGGCTTCAGACAGTATCTTATCATGTATCTCTATATGCAGGGAGCTGCCCCTAGTGGTGTCTGCAGACAGGATCTTATCATGTATCTCTGTATAAAGGGAGCTCCCCCTAGTGGTGACTGCAGACAGAATCTAATCATGTATCTCTGTATACAGGGAGCGCCCATAGTGGTGTCTGCAGACAGGATCTTATCATGTATCTCTGTATACAGGGAGCTCCCCCTAGTGGTGACTGCAGACAGGATCTTATCATGTATCTCTGTATACAGGGAGCTCCCCCTATTGGTGGCTGCAGACAGGATCTTATCATGTATCTCTGTATACAGGGAGCTCCCCTAGTGGTGTCTGCAGACAGGATCTTATCATGTATCTCTGTATACAGGGAGCTCCCCCTAGTGGTGTCTGCAGAGAGGATCTTATCATGTATCTCTGTACAAAAGGGAGCTCCCCCTAGTGGTGACTGCAGACAGAATCTTATCATGTATCTCTGAATACAGGGAGCTCCCCCTAGTGGTGACTGCAGACAGGATCTTATCATGTATCTCTGTATATAGGGAGCTCCCCCTAGTGGCGCCTGCAGACAGGATCTTATCATGTATCTCTGTATACAGGGAGCTCCCCCTAGTGGTGAGTGCATACAGGATCTTATCATGTATCTCTGTATACAGGGAGCTCCCCCTAGTGGTGACTGCAGACAGGATCTTATCATGTATCTCTGTATACAGGGAGCTCCCCCTAGTAGTGACTGCAGACAGAATCTTATCATGTATCTCTGTATACAGGGAGCTCCCCCTAGTGGTGGCTTCAGACAGTATCTTATCATGTATCTCTATATGCAGGGAGCTGCCCCTAGTGGTGTCTGCAGACAGGATCTTATCATGTATCTCTGTATAAAGGGAGCTCCCCCTAGTGGTGACTGCAGACAGAATCTAATCATGTATCTCTGTATACAGGGAGCGCCCATAGTGGTGTCTGCAGACAGGATCTTATCATGTATCTCTGTATACAGGGAGCTCCCCCTAGTGGTGACTGCAGACAGGACCTTATCATGTATCTCTGAGTCTAGAGAGCTCCCCCTAGTGGTGGCTGCAGAGAGGATCTTATCATGTATCTCTGTATACAGGGAGCTCCCCCTAGTGGTGGCTGCAGACAGTATCTTATCATGTATCTCTATATGCAGGGAGCTTCCCCTAGTGGTGTCTGCAGACAGGATCTTATCATGTATCTCTGTACAAAAGGGAGCTCCCCCTAGTGGTGACTGCAGATAGAATCTTATCATGTATCTCTGTATACAGGGAGCTCCCCCTAGTGGTGGCTGCAGACAGTATCTTATCATGTATCTCTATATGCAGGGAGCTGCCTCTAGTGGTGTCTGCAGACAGGATCTTATCATGTATCTCTGTACAAAAGGGAGCTCCCCCTAGTGGTGACTGCAGACAGAATCTTATCATGTATCTCTGTATACAGGGAGCTCCCCCTAGTGGTGACTGCAGACAGAATCTTATCATGTATCTCTGTATACACGGAGCTCCCCCTAGTGGTGACTGCATACCGGATCTTATCATGTATATCTGTATATAGGGAGCTCCCCCTAGTGGCGGCTGCAGACAGGATCTTATCATGTATCTCTGTATACAGGGAGCTCCCCCTAGTGGTGTCTGCAGACAGAATCTTATCATGTATCTCTATGCAGGGAGCTCCCCCTAGTGGTGGCTGCAGACAGGATTGTATCATGTATCTCTGTATACAGGGAGCTCCCCCTAGTGGTGAGTGCAGACAGGATCTTATCATGTATCTCTGTACAAAAGAGAGCTCCCCCTAGTGGTGGCTGCAGACAGGATCTTATCATGTATCTCTGTACACAGGAAGCTCCCCCTAGTGGTGGCTGCAGACAGTATCTTATCATGTATCTCTATATGCAGGGAGCTGCCCCTAGTGGTGTCTGCAGAGAGGATCTTATCATGTATCTCTGTACAAAAGGGAGCTCCCCCTAGTGGTGACTGCAGACAGAATCTTATCATGTATCTCTGTATACAGGGAGCTCCCCTAGTGGTGTCTGCAGACAGGATCTTATCATGTATCTCTGTATACAGGGAGCTCCCCCTAGTGGTGACTGCAGACAGGATCTTATCATGTATCTCTGTATATAGGGAGCTCCCCCTAGTGGTGAGTGCATACAGGATCTTATCATGTATCTCTGTATACAGGGAGCTCCCCCTAGTGGTGACTGCAGACAGGATCTTATCATGTATCGCTGTTACAGGGAGCTCCCCCTAGTCGTGGCTGCAGACAGGTTCTTATCATGTATCTCAGTATACAGGGAGCACCCCCTAGTGGTGAGTGCAGACAGGATCTTATCATGTATCTCTGTATAAAGGAAGCTCCCCCTAGTGGTGGCTGCAGACAGGTTCTTATCATGTATCTCAGTATACAGGGAGCACCCCCTAGTGGTGACTGCAGACAGGATCTTTTCATGTATCTCTGTATACAGGGTGCTCCCCCTAGTGGTGGCTGCAGACAGGATCTTATTATTTATCTCTGTATACAGGAAGCTCCCCCTAGTGGTGACTGCAGACAGGATCTTATCATGTATCTCTATACTGGGAGCTCCCCCTAGTGGTGGCTGCAGACAGGATCTTATCATGTATCTCTGTATAATGGGAACTCCCCCTAGTGGTGGCTGCAGACAGGATCTTATCATGTATCTCTTTATACATGGAGCTATCCCTATTGGTGACTGCAGACAGGATCTTTTCATGTATCTCTGTATACAGGGAGCTCCCCCTAGTGGTGGCTGCAGACAGAATATTATCATGTATCTCTGTATACAGGTAGCTCCCCCTAGTGGTGTCTGCAGACAGAATCTTATCATGTATCTCTATGCAGGGAGCTCCCCCTAGTGGTGGCTGCACACATGATCTTATGTATCTCTGTATACAGGGAGGTCCCCATAGTGGTGGCTGCAGACAGGATCTTATCATGTATCTCTGTATACAGGGAGCTCCCCCCAGTGGTGGCTGCAGACAGAATATTATGTATCTCTATATACAGGAAGCTCCCTCTAGTGGTGGCTGCAGACAGGATTGTATCATGTATCTCTGTATACAGGGAGCTCCCCCTAGTGGTGACTGCAGACAGGATCTTATGATGTATCTCTGTATACAGGGAGTTCCCCCTAGTGGTGGCTGCAGACAGAATATTATGTATCTCTATATACAGGAAGCTCCACATAGTGGTGACTGTAGACAGGATCTTATCATGTATCTCTGTATACAGGGAGCTCACCCTAATGGTGACTGCAGATAGGATCTTATCATGTATCGCTGTTACAGGGAGCACCCCCTAGTGGAGGCTGCAGACAGGATCTGATCATGTATCTCTGTATACAGGGAGCTCCCCCTAGTGGTGTCTGCAGACAGAATCTTATCATGTATCTCTGTATACAGGTAGCTCCCCCTAGTGGTGTCTGCAGACAGAATCTTATCATGTATCTCTATGCAGGGAGCTCCCCCTAGTGGTGGCTGCACACATGATCTTATGTATCTCTGTATACAGGGAGCTCCCCCTAGTGGTGTCTGCAGACAGAATATTATCATGTATCTCTGTATACAGGTAGCTCCCCCTAGTGGTGTCTGCAGACAGAATCTTATCATGTATCTCTATGCAGGGAGCTCCCCCTAGTGGTGGCTGCACACATGATCTTATGTATCTCTGTATACAGGGAGCTCCCCATAGTGGTGGCTGCAGACAGGATCTTATCATGTATCTCTGTATACAGGGAGCTCCCCCTTGTGGTGGCTGCAGACAGGATCTTATCATGTATCAATGTATGCAGGCAGCTCCCCCTAGTGGTGACTGCAGACAGCATGTTATCATGTATCTCTGTAAACAGGGAGCTCCCCTAGTGGTGGCTGCAGACAGGATCTTATCATGTATCTCTGTATACAGGGAGCTCCCCTTAGTGGTGACTGCAGACAGGATCTTATCCTGTATCTCTGTATACAGGGAGCTCCCCCTAGTGGTGACTGCAGACTGGATCTTATCATGTATCGCTTTATACAGGGAGCTCCCCCTAGTGGTGACTGCAGACAGGATCTTATCATGATAGAATAGAAGCTCCTCCTAGTGGTCGCTGCAGACAGGATTGTATCATGTATCTCTGTATAAAGAAAGCTCCCCCTAGTGGTGACTGCAGACAGGATCTTATCATGTATCTTTGTATACAGGGAGCTCCCCCTGATGGTGGCTGCAGACAGGATCTGATAATGTATCTCTGTTTACAGGGAGCTCCCCCCAGTGGTGGCTGCAGACAGAATATTATGTATCTCTATATACAGGAAGCTCCCTCTAGTGGTGGCTGCAGACAGGATTGTATCATGTATCTCTGTATACAGGGAGCTCCCCCTAGTGGTGACTGCAGACAGGATCTTATGATGTATCTCTGTATACAGGGAGCTCCCCCTAATGGTGACTGCAGATAGGATCTTATCATGTATCGCTGTTACAGGGAGCTCCCCCTAGTGGAGGCTGCAGACAGGATCTGATCATGTATCTCTGTATACAGAAAGCTCCCCTTACTGGTGACTGCAGACAGGATCTAATCATGTATCTCTGTATACTGGGAGCTCCGCCTAGTGGTGGCTGCAGACAGGATCTTATCATGTATCTCTGTATACTGGGAGCTCCCCCTACTGGTGACTGCAGACAGGATCTTATCATGTATCTCTGTATACTGGGAGCTCCCCTTAGTGGTGGCTGCAGACAGGATCTTATCATGTATCCCTGTATACAGGAAGCTCCCCGTACTGGTGACTGCAGACAGGATTGTATCATGTATCTCTGTATACAGGGAGCTCCCCCTAGTGGTGACTGCAGACAGGATCTTATGATGTATCTCTGTATACAGGGAGTTCCCCCTAGTGGTGGCTGCAGACAGAATATTATGTATCTCTATATACAGGAAGCTCCACATAGTGGTGACTGTAGACAGGATCTTATCATGTATCTCTGTATACAGGGAGCTCCCCCTAATGGTGACTGTAGACAGGATCTTATCATGTATCGCTGTTACAGGGAGCTCCCCCTAGTGGAGGCTGCAGACAGGATCTGATCATGTATCTCTGTATACAGGGAGCTCCCCCTAGTGGTGACTGCAGACAGGATCTTATCATGTATCTCTGTATACAGGAAGCTCCCCGTACTGGTGACTGCAGACACGATCTTATCACGTATCTCTGTATACTGGGAGCTCCCCCTAGTGTTTGCTGCAGACAGGATCTTACCATGTATTTCTATGCAGGGAGCTCCCCCTAGTGGTGGCTGCAGACAGGATCTTATCATTTATCTCTGTATACAGGGATCTCCCCCTTGTGGTGACTGCAGACAGAATCTTATCATGTATCTCTGTATACAGGGAGCTCCCCCTAGTGGTGGCTGCAGACAGGATCTTATCATGTATCTCTGTATACAGAAAGCTCCCCCTAGTGGTGACTGCAGACAGGATCTTATCATGTATCTCTGTATACAGAAAGCTCCCCCTACTGGTGACTGCAGACAGGATCTAATCATGTATCTCTGTATACTGAGAGCTCCCCCTAGTGGTGGCTGCAGACAGGATCTTATCATGTATCTCTGTATACTGGGAGCTCCCCTTAGTGGTGGCTGCAGACAGGATCTTATCATGTATCTCTGTATACTGGGAGTTCCCCCTAGTGGTAGCTGCAGACACGATCTTATCATGTATCTCTGTATACTGGGAGCTCCCCCTAGTGGTGGCTGCAGACAGGATCTTACCATGTATTTCTATGCAGGGAGCTCCCCCTATTGGTGACTGCAGACAGGATCTTATCATTTATCTCTGTATACAGGGATCTCCCCCTAGTGGTGACTGCAGACAGAATCTTATCATGTATCTCTGTATACAGGGAGCTCCCCCTAGTGGTGGCTGCAGACAGGATCTTATCATGTATCTCTGTACACAGGGAGCTCCCCCTAGTGGTGACTGCAGACAGGATCTTATCATTTATCTCTGTATACAGGGAGCTCCCCCTAGTGGTGACTGCAGACAGAATCTTATCATGTATCTCTGTATACAGGGAGCTCCCCCTAGTGGTGGCTGCAGACAGGATCTTATCATGTATCTCTGTACACAGGGAGCTCCCCCTAGTGGTGACTGCAGACAGGATATAATCATGTATCTCTGTATACAGGGAGCTCCTCCTAGTGGTGACTGCAGACAGTATCTTATCATGTATCTCTGTATACAGAGAGCTCCCCTTAGTGGTGGCTGCAGACAGGATCTAATCATGTATCTCTGTTTACAGGGAGCTCCACCTAGTGGTGGCTGCAGATAGAATATTATGTATCTCTATATACAGGAAGCTCCCCCTAGTGGTGGCTGCAGACAGGATTGTATCATGCGTCTCTGTATACAGGGAGCTCCCCCCACTAGTGGCTGCAGACTGGATCTTATCATGTATCTCTGTATACAGGGAGCTCCCACTAGTGGTGACTGCAGACAGGATCTTATCATGTATCTTTGTATACAGGGATCTCCCCCCACTGGTGGCTGCAGGCTGGATCTTATCATGTATCTCTGTATACAGGGAGCTCCCATTAGTGGTGACTGCAGACAGGATCTTATCATGTATCTCTGTATACAGGGAGCTCCTCCTAGTGGTGACTGCAGACAGGATCTTATCATTTATCTCTGTATACATGGATCTCCCCCTAGTGGTGACTGCAGACAGCATGTTATCATGTATCTCTGTATACAGGGAGCCTCCCCCTAGTGGTGGCTGCAGACAGGATCTTATCATGTATCTCTGTACACAGGGAGCTCCCCCTAGTGGTGACTGCCGACAGAATATTATGTAACTCTATATACAGGAAGCTCCCCATAGTGGTGACTGCAGACAGGATCTTATCATGTATCTCTGTATACAGGGAGCTCCCCCTAGTGGTGACTGCAGACAGTATCTAATCATGTATCTCTGTTTACAGGGAGCTCCCCCTAGTGGTGGCTGCAGACAGAATATTATGTATCTCTATATACAGGAAGCTCCCCCTAGTGGTGGCTGCAGACAGGATTGTATCATGTATCTCTGTATACAGGGAGCTCCCCCCGAGTGGTGACTGCAGACAGGATCTTATGATGGATCTCTGTATACAGGGAGTTCCCCCTAGTGGTGGCTGCAGACAGAATATTATGTATCTCTATATACAGGAAGCTCCCCATAGTGGTGACTGCAGACAGGATCTTATCATGTATGTTATGATCCCAGTGGCTTAGGATCACAAATCTAACCAGCTAAGTCAGAGAAAATAGGACAAGCTCTGGGGATGTGGTAACTGGACTGACCGCAAAACCTGATCCTAACCAAACACACTAAAGGTAGCTGTGGAACGTTTCCTGAAATCCTAGACGTCTCTTCACGGCCTGAGAAACTGACTACCCCTAGAGATAAAGTAATACCTCACTTGCCTCAGAGAAATAACCCCAAAGATATAGAACAGCCCCCCACAAATAATAACGGTGAGTTAAGAGGAAAAGACAAACGCAGAGATGAAACAGGTTAAGCAAATGAGGCCCGCTAACACTAGATAGCAGAAAATAGCAAGGGATCTGTGCGGTCAGTAAAAAACCCTATACAAAAATATCCACGCAGAGAATGCGAGAACCCCCGCACCAACTAACGATGTGGGGGAGCAACTCAGCACCCCAGAGCTACCAGCAAGCAGAGAAATCACATATTAGCAAGCTGGACAAAACTCATAATATTCTAGGAAACATATTGAACATAGATGAGCAAGAATAAGCAAACAGAACTTAGCTTCTCACGGAGAGACTGATTACGGATGTAGACAGGAGCAATCAGAATAGCACTGAATACAACGACAGCAGGCATAGACTGAGAGTCCAAGTGAGCTTACATAGAAAACCAGCCCACAGATAACGAGACAGCTGATGCCAGTCACAAACCTGCAGAAAGACAGCACTCACACAGTACCACTTGTGACCACAAGAGGGAGCCCAGAAATAGAGTTCACAACACATGTATCTCTGTATACAGGGAGCTCCCCCTAATGGTGACTGCAGATAGGATCTTATCATGTATCTTTGTATACTGGGAGATCCCACTAGTGGTGACTGCAGACAGGCTCTTATCATTTATCTCTGTATACAGGGCACTCCCCCTAGTGGTGGCTGCAGACAGGATCTTATCATGTATATCTGTACACCGGGAGCTCTCCCTAGTGGTGACTGCAGACAGGATCTTATCATGTATCTCTGTATACAGGGAGCTCCCACTAGTGGTGGCTGCAGACAGGATCTTATCATGTATCTCTGTATACAGAGAGCTCCCCTTAGTGGTGGCTGCAGACAGGATCTTATCATGTATCTCTGTATACAGGGAGCTCCCACTAGTGGTGGCTGCAGACAGGATCTTATCATGTATCTCTGAATACAGGGAGCTCCCCCTAGTGGTGACTGCAGACAGGATCTTATCATGTATCTCTGTATATAGGGAGCTCCCCCTAGTGGCGCCTGCAGACAGGATCTTATCATGTATCTCTGTATACAGGGAGCTCCCCCTAGTGGTGAGTGCATACAGGATCTTATCATGTATCTCTGTATACAGGGAGCTCCCCCTAGTGGTGACTGCAGGCAGGATATAATCATGTATCTCTGTATGCAGGGAGCTCCCCCTAGTGGTGACTGCAGACAGGATATAATCATGTATCTCTGTAAACAGGTAGCACCCCCTAGTGGTGGATGCAGACAGGATCTTATGTATCTCTGTATGCAGAGACCTCCCCCTTGTGGTCACTGCAGACAGAATGTTATCATGTATCTGTATAGTGGGAGCTCCCCCTAGTGTTTGCTGCAGACAGGATCTTATCATGTATCTATGCAGGGAGCTCCCCCTAGTGGTGGCTGCAGACAGGATCTTATCATGTATCTCTGTATACAGGGAGCTCCCCCTTGTGGTGACTGCAGACAGGATCTTATCATGTATCTATGTATACAGGGAGCTCCCCCTAGTGGTGACTGCAGACAGGATCTTATCATGTATCAATGTATGCAGGGAGCTCGCCCTAGTGGTGGCTGCAGACAGAATATTATCATGTATCTCTGTATACAGGGAGCTCCCCCTAGTGGAGTCTGAAGACAGGATTTTATCATGTATCTCTGTATACAGGGAGCTCCCCCTAGTGGAGTCTGAAGACAGGATCTGATCATGTATCTCTGTATAGAGAGAGCTTCCCTTAGTGGTGGCTGCAGACAGGATTTTATCTTGTATCTCTGTATACAGGGAGCTCCCCCTAGTGGTGACTGCAGACAGGATCTTATCATGTATCTATGTATACAGGGAGCTCCCCCTAGTGGTGACTGCAGACAGGATCTTATCATGTATTAATGTATGCAGGGAGCTCGCCCTAGTGGTGGCTGCAGACAGAATATTATGTATCTCTATATACAGGAAGCTCCCCCTAGTGGTGGCTGCAGACAGGATCGTATCATGTATCTCTGTATACAGGGAGCTCCCCCTAGTGGTGACTGCAGACAGGATCTTATAATGTATCTCTGTATACAGGGAGCTCCCCCTAGTGGTGACTGCAGACAGGATCTTATCATGTATCTCTGTATACAGGGAGCTCCCCCTAGTGGTGGCAGCAGACAGAATATTATGTATCTCTATATACAGGAATCTCCCCATAGTGGTGACTGCACACAGGATCTTATCATGTATCTCTGTATACAGGGAGCTCCACCTAGTGGTGACTGCAGACAGGATTTTATCATGTATCACTTTTACAGGGAGCACCCCCTAGTGGTGACTGCAGACAGGATCTTATCATGTATCTCTGTATAAAGGGAGCTCCCCCTAGTGGTGGCTGCAGACAGGTTCTTATCATGTATCTCTGTATACAGGGAGCTCCCCCTAGTGGTGGCTGCAGATAGGATCTTATCATATATCTCTGTATACAGGGAGCTCCCCCTAGTGGTGGCTGCAGACAGGATCTTACCATGTATCAATGTATGCAGGGAGCTCCCCCTAGTGGTGACTGCAGACAGATTGTTATCATGTATCTCTGTAAACAGGGAGCTTCCCTAGTGTTGGCTGCAGACAGAATCTTTCCCCCTAGTGGTGACTGCAGACAGGATCTTATCATGTATCTCTGTATACAGGCAGCTCCCCCTAGTGGTGACTGCAGACCCGTGGAAGCGCATCGGCGCGAAGCGGCCGTCGTCCTCTTCCTTCCTCCCCGCACCATTACCCGATCCCAGCCGCCTCTCCGAATGGAAACTGTGTAGTTTTATGATGAATAAAGGACATTAATTCAGCAGCTTACTAGGGTGAGTGCCACATTCTTTTTCTTATTGGCGGATCTTATAATGTATCTCTGTTTACTGGGAGCTCCCCCTAGTGGTGACTGCAGACAGGATCTTATCATGTATCTCTGTATACAGGGAGCTCCCCCTAGTGGTGACTGCAGACAGGATCTTATCATGTATCGCTTTTACAATGAGCTCCTCCTAGTGGTGGCTGCAGACAGGTTCTTATCATATATCTCAGTATACAGGCAGCACCCCCTAGTGGTGACTGCAGACAGGATCTTATCATGTATCTCTGTATAAAGGGAGCTCCCCCTAGTGGTGACTGCACACAGGATCTTATCATGTATCTCTGTATACAGGGAGCTCCCCCTAGTGGTGACTGCAGACAGGATCTTATCATGTATCTCTGTATAAAGGGAGCTCCCCCTAGTGGTGGCTGCAGACAGGTTCTTATCATGTATCTCTGTATACAGGGAGCTCCCCCTAGTGGTGGCTGCAGATAGGATCTTATCATATATCTCTGTATACAGGGAGCTCCCCCTAGTGGTGGCTGCAGACAGGATCTTACCATGTATCAATGTATGCAGGGAGCTCCCCCTAGTGGTGACTGCAGACAGATTGTTATCATGTATCTCTGTAAACAGGGAGCTTCCCTAGTGTTGGCTGCAGACAGAATCTTTCCCCCTAGTGGTGACTGCAGACAGGATCTTATCATGTATCTCTGTATACAGGCAGCTCCCCCTAGTGGTGACTGCAGACCCGTGGAAGCGCATCGGCGCGAAGCGGCCGTCGTCCTCTTCCTTCCTCCCCGCACCATTACCCGATCCCAGCCGCCTCTCCGAATGGAAACTGTGTAGTTTTATGATGAATAAAGGACATTAATTCAGCAGCTTACTAGGGTGAGTGCCACATTCTTTTTCTTATTGGCGGATCTTATAATGTATCTCTGTTTACTGGGAGCTCCCCCTAGTGGTGACTGCAGACAGGATCTTATCATGTATCTCTGTATACAGGGAGCTCCCCCTAGTGGTGACTGCAGACAGGATCTTATCATGTATCGCTTTTACAATGAGCTCCTCCTAGTGGTGGCTGCAGACAGGTTCTTATCATATATCTCAGTATACAGGCAGCACCCCCTAGTGGTGACTGCAGACAGGATCTTATCATGTATCTCTGTATAAAGGGAGCTCCCCCTAGTGGTGACTGCACACAGGATCTTATCATGTATCTCTGTATAGCGAGAGCTTCCCTTAGTGGTGGCTGCAGACAGGATTTTATCTTGTATCTCTGTATACAGGGAGCTCCACCTAGTGGTGACTCCAGACAGGATCTAATCATGTATCTCTGTATACAGGGAGCTCCCCCTAGTGGTGGCTGCAGGCAGGATCGTATCATGTACCTCTATAGAAAGGGAGCTCCCCCTAGTGGTGACTGCAGACAGGATCTTATAATGTATCTCTGTATACAGGGAGCTCCCCCTAGTGGTGGCAGCAGACAGAATATTATGTATCTCTATATACAGGAATCTCCCCATAGTGGTGACTGTAGACAGGATCTTATCATGTATCTCTGTATACAGGGAGCTCCCCCTAGTGGTGACTGCAGACAGGATTTAATCATGTATCGCTTTTACAGGGAGCTCCCCCTAGTGGTGGCTGCAGACAGGTTCTTATCATGTATCTCAGTATACAGGGAGCACCCCCTAGTGGTGACTGCAGACAGGATCTTATCATGTATCTCTGTATAAAGGGAGCTCCCCTAGTGGTGGCTGCAGACAGGTTCTTATCAAGTATCTCTGTATACAGGGAGCTCCCCCTAGTGGTGGCTGCAGATAGGATCTTATCATATATCTCTGTATACAGGGAGCTCCCCCTAGTGGTGGCTGCAGACAGGATCTTATCATGTGCCAATGTATGCAGGGAGCTCCCCCTAGTGGTGACCGCAGACAGATTGTTATTATGTATCTCTGTAAACAGGGAGCTTCCCTAGTGTTGGCTGCAGACAGAATCATTTCCCCTAGTGGTGACTGCAGACAGGATCTTATCATGTATCTCTGTATACAGGGAGCTCCCCCTAGTGGTGACTGCAGACAGGATCTTATCATGTATCGCTTTTATAAGAAGCTCCCCCTAGTGGTGGCTGCAGGCAGGTTCTTATCCTGTATCTCAGTATACAGGGAGCACCCCCTAGTGGTGACTGCAGACAGGATCTTATCATGTATCTCTGTATAAAGGGGGCTCCCCCTAGTGGTGGCTGCAGACAGGATCTTATCATGTATCTCTGTATACAGGGAGCTCCCCCTAGTGGTGACTGCAGACAGGATCTTATCATGTATCTCTGTATACAGGGAGCTTCCCCTAGTGGAGACTGCAGACAGGATCATATCGTGTATCTCTGTATACAGGGAGCTCCCCCTAGTGGTGACTGCAGACAGGATCTTATCATGTATCTCTGTATACAGGGAGCTCCCCCTAGTGGTGGGAGCAGACAGAATATTATGTATCTCTATATACAGGAAGCTCCCCATAGTGGTGACTGCAGACCGGATCTTATCATGTATCTCTGTATACAGGGAGCTCCCCCTAGTGGTGACTGCAGACAGGATTTTATCATGTTTCGCTTTTACAGGGAGCTCCCCCTAGTGGTGGCTGCAGACAGATTCTTATCATGTATCTCAGTATACAGGGAGCACCCCCTAGTAGTGACTGCAGACAGGATCTTATCATGTATCGCTTTTATAAGAAGCTCCCCCTAGTGGTGGCTGCAGACAGGTTCTTATCCTGTATCTCAGTATACAGGGAGCACCCCCTAGTGGTGACTGCAGACAGGATCTTATCATGTATCTCTGTATAAAGGGGGCTCCCCCTAGTGGTGGCTTCAAACAGGATCTTATCATGTATCTCTGTATACAGGGAGCTCCCCCTAGTGGTGGCTGCAGACAGGTTGTTATCATATATCTCAGTATACAGGCAGCACCCTCTAGTGGTGACTGCAGACAGGATCTTATCATGTATCTCTATATAAAGGGAGGCCCCCTAGTGGTGGCTACAGACAGGTTCTTATCATATATCTCAGTATACAGGGAGCTCTCCCTACTGGTGGCTGCGGACAGGATCTTATCATGTATCTCTGTATACAGGGAGCTCCCCCTAGTGGTGGCTGCAGACAGAATATTATGTATCTCTATATACAGGAAGCTCCCCCTAGTGGTGGCTGCAGGCAGGATCGTATCATGTACCTCTATAGAAAGGGAGCTCCCCCTAGTGGTGACTGCAGACAGGATCTTATAATGTATCTCTGTATACAGGGAGCTCCCCCTAGTGGTGGCAGCAGACAGAGTATTATTTATCTCTATATACAGGAAGCACCCCATAGTGGTGACTGCAGACAGGATCTTATCATGTATCTCTGTATACTGGGAGCACCCCCTAATGGTGACTGCAGACAGAATCTTATCATGCATCACTTTTACAAGGAGCTCCCCCTAGTGGTGGCTGCAGAAAGGTTCTTATCATATATCTCAGTATACAGGGAGCTCCCCCTAGTGGTGACTGCAGACAGGATCTTATCATGTATCTCTGTATAAAGGGAGCTCCCCCTAGTGGTGGCTACAGACAGGTTCTTATCATGTATCTCAGTATACAGGGAGCTCCCCCTACTGGTGACTGCAGACAGGATCTATCATGTATCGCTTTTACAAGGAGCTCCCCCTACTGGTGTCTGGAGACAGGATCTTATCATGTATCGCTTTTACAAGGAGCTCCCCCTAGTGGTGACTGCAGACAGTATCTTATCATGTATCTCTGTATACAGGGAGCTCCCCCTAGTGGTGGCTGCAGACAGGATCTTATCATGTATCTCTGTACACAGGGAGCTCCCCCTAGTGGTGACTGCAGACAGGATATAATCATGTATCTCTGTATACAGGGAGCTCCGCTAGTGGTGACTGCAGACAGGATCTTATCATGTATCTCTGTATACAGAGAGCTCCCCTTAGTGGTGGCTGCAGACAGGATCTTATCATGTATCTCTGTACACAGGGAGCTCCCCCTAGTGGTTACTGCAGACAGGATATAATCATGTATCTCTGTATACAGGGAGCTCCTCCAAGTGGTGACTGCAGACAGGATCTTATCATGTATCGTTGTATACAGGGAGCTCCCCCACTGGTGGTTGCAGACTGGATCTTATCATGTATCTCTGTATACAGGGAGCTCCCACTAGTGGTGACTGTAGACAGGATCTTATCATGTATCTCTGTATACAGGGTGCTCACCCTACTGGTGGCTGCAGACTGGATCTTATCATGTATCTCTGTACACAGGGAGCTCCCCCTAGTGGTTACTGCAGACAGGATATAATCATGTATCTCTGTATACAGAGAGCTCCCCCTAGTGGTGACTACAGACAGGATCTTATCATGTATCTCTGTATACAGGGAGCTCCCCCTAGTGGTGGCTGCAGACAGGTTCTTATCATATATCTCAGTATACAGACAGCACCCCGTAGTAGTGACTGCAGACAGGATCTTATCATGTATCTCTGTATAAAGGGGGCTCCCCCTAGTGGTGGCTGCAGACAGGATCTTATCATGTATCTCTGTAGACTGGGAGCTCCCCCTCGTGGTGGCTGCATACAGGATCTTATCATGTATCTCTGTATAAAGGGGGCTCCCCCTAGTGGTGGCTGCAGACAGGATCTTATCATGTATCTCTGTATACTGGGAGCTCCCCCTCGTGGTGGCTGCAGACAGGATCTTATCATGTATCTCTGTATACAGGGAGCTCCCCCTAGTGGTGGCTGCAGACAGGATCTTATCATGTATCTGTGTACACAGGGAGCTCCCCCTAGTGGTTACTGCAGACAGGATATAATCATGTATCTCTGTATACATGGAGCTCCTCCAAGTGGTGACTGCAGACAGGATCTTATCATGTATCTCTGTACACAGGGAGCTCCCCCTAGTGGTTACTGCAGACAGGATATAATCATGTATCTCTGTATACATGGAGCTCCTCCAAGTGGTGACTGCAGACAGGATCTTATCATGTATCTCTGTACACAGGGAGCTCCCCCTAGTGGTTACTGCAGACAGGATCTTATCATGTATCTCTGTATACTGGGAGCTCCCCCTCGTGGTGGCTGCAGACAGGATCTTATCATGTATCTCTGTATACAGGGAGCTCCCCCTAGTTGTGACTGCAGACAGGATCTTAAAGTGTATCTCTGTATACATAGAGCTCCCCCTAGTGGTGACTGCAGACAGGATCTTATCATGTATCAATGTATGCAGGGAGCTCGCCCTAGTGGTGGCTGCAGAATATTATCATGTATCTCTGTATAAAGGGAGCTACCCCTAGTGGAGACTGCAGACAGGATCTTATGTATCTCTGTATACACGGAGCTCCCCCTAGTGGTGACTGCAGACAGGATCTTATCATGTATCTCTGTATAGAGAGAGCTTCCCTTAGTGGTGGCTGCAGACAGGATTTTATCTTGTATCTCTGTATACAGGGAGCTCCACCTAGTGTTGACTCCAGACAGGATCTAATCATGTATCTCTGTATACAGGGAGATCCCCCTAGTGGTGGCTGAAGACCGAATATTATGTATCTCTATATACAGGAAGCTCCCCCTAGTGGTGGCTGCAGGCAGGATCGTATCATGTACCTCTATAGAATGGGAGCTCCCCCTAGTGGTGACTGCAGACTGGATCTTATAATGTATCTCTGTATACTGGGAGCTCCCCCTAGTGGTGACTGCAGACACAATCTTATCATGTATCTCTGTATACAGGGAGCTCCCCCTAGTGGTGACTGCAGACAGGATCTTATCATGTATCTCTGTATACAGGGAGCTCCCCATAGTGGTGACTGCAGACAGGATCTTATCATGTATCTCTGTATACAGGGAGCTCCCCTTAGTGGTGACTGCCGACAGGATCTTATCATGTATTGCTTTTACAAGGAGCTCCCCCTAGTGGTGGCTGCAGACAGGTTCTTATCATATATCTCAGTATACAGGCAGCACCCCCTAGTGGTGACTGCAGACAGGATCTTATCAAGTATCTCTGTATAAAGGGAGCTCCCCCTAGTGGTGGCTACAGACAGGTTCTTACCATATATCTCAGTATACAGGGAGCTCCCCCTAGTGGTGACTGCAGACAGGATCTTATCATGTATCTCTGTATAGAGAGAGCTTCCCTTAGTGGTGGCTGCAGACAGGATTTTATCTTGTATCTCTGTATACAGGAAGCTCCCCCTAGTGGTGGCTGCAGACAGAATATTATGTATCACTATATACAAGAAGCTCCCCCTAGTGGTGGCTGCAGGCAGGATCGTATCATGTACCTCTATAGAAAGGGAGCTCCCCCTAGTGGTGACTGCAGACAGGATCTTATAATGTCCAATCCATAATGTAAAAAAGAGGACAGCGCCACAACGGTCAGTGATAAGAAAAAAACTTACAGCTTTAATCTGCCAACTGCGGCGACGTTTCGGTATAAACCTTTATCAAGCACAGTATGACACATGTTCCAACCACCATTATATATCCCAAGCACCACCCCTCATTAGAACAAAACACCAATAGGAGTATAGTACTACAATGACACAATACATCAATACATCAAAATACATATAAATATACAAAAAATACTTGTACAAATACATAAACATTGACAATACAACATCAGAAAAAGGCATGCTAGTCCTGATCTCTAAAAATCCAACGAACTAACCCACTAAAGTGCAGAGAAGGTCGCCCTCAAACAGATGTAAACAAACGACATTCCTCCAATAGAACTGTAGCATTCCCCGTAGTCAAGATACAAACCACCCCCCCAGGATGATGTCATAACGGCCGTAGTCCAATCAGATACTCCTCCACAAATCATGTGATCATGGTGATAGAAAAAATTGCTGCACAGACCCAGTCCATACATGGGAGAAGTCTCCATTGCGTATAACAGGATTAGTATCCAGGATATCGATCAGCTCCCAAACAAAATAACAGTAGTCCAATGCAAAATAACAGTAGTCCAATGGGATCCTTGTTTACATCAGTGTGGTCACAGGGGTAAGATGAATCCCTGCGCATGTTCAGTTAGTTCACAGCAAGCATACCCACTATATATGCCACAGGCAGCGTCCATAGCGATCCAGATAAGTAGCGATATCCTGCAAACTCATCATATTCCGAAAGCGTTCACCTATGCAGGCAAATGGGGACGACAGTCCAAATGTGGCAGTTGTAGCTATGCTGCAGCTTGTCCATAGTGCACACTATCCCAGCCATATATAAATATATCAAATTCAAAACTAACAGTCTATAAAAATAAAGTAAAACATCTCTTCATTATTAGGCTCAAATAATGTCACCCAGGCCTGATTCAGAACAAACCCTCAATTACAATGTATCAGAGACCGCCCACAAGTGTACCTCCCCCATTGGAATCTACTTCAAAACATCGACATCATATATAGAAAAAAACCTTAAACTAATAACCTTTAATAGTGCAACAAACATGAAGAACCGAAGAGATCTATCATAATAGCCACACCGATATGTGCAAATAGCCCTCCTGGGGAGGAAATAAAAAGTCAGTAAACAAAAAATGCTTGACATTAAGGGAATCATTCATCATTAATATCCCCACACATAAAAATAGCCAGTTCAGTGGGACAAACCCTCAATATTCTACCAGGGATTCCCAGCTAGTCTCCCATGCTGGTACTTGCCTAGCCTCAAGCTGCTTAGCATTTACAATCTGGCGAGGACAGGCACATTCAGCCTAGAGTGGCCATATACACCATAAAGAAAATAAAAAAAGAAAAAAGAAGAAAAAAGAAAAACAGGAAAACAATAATGGTTAAAAACATTATACCAGAAGATTACTGTCAGGAATATTGAGCAGATACTAATGGCAACAGCTCTGTTGGTACTCCAAATTTAACCCCCTAGGTGACAGGGTGTCGAGCTCAAAAATCCATCTTAATTCCCTCTTTTTTAAAAGGGCAACACGATCTCCCCCACGTCGCATCACTGGTACATCATCAATCACCCTGTACCTTAGTTGATTGACCGAATGTCCCTTATCGTGAAAGTGTCTTGGTACGGGCAGATCCAGTAATTTGGTCCTAATCGTGCTTTTGTGTTTGCTGATTCTTGCCTTGACCTCCATTGTGGTCTCCCCCACATAGAAGAGACCACACGGGCAGGTCAAGACATACACCACAAAGCTGCTCTTACATGTATACCGCTTCCTAATGTCGTATTTTTTACCAGTATAGGGGTGACAGAATGAAGCCCCCTTGAGCATGTTACCACAGCAAGCACATCCCAAACATGGAAAATTGCCAAGGCTCGGCTGACTCAATGTCATTTGTAAATCCCTTTTAGAGCTTCCAATATCCGAAAGGACCAATTCATCCCTTGCTGTTAGGATTATTGCGGATGCTGGAGTGGACAATTCGTTTTTGAACCAGCCTTCCCCTGAAATGTTGAAAAACAGATGGGAGATTGAAAGGAAGAAACTTATCTCATTGGAACTGCATGCTGGGACATTGGTGGAGTACTACAAGGCGAAGAGAATCCCGAGGGGATTAAGGCCTAATCTAAGACCCACCCTAATGCCAAATAATGCCCAATTTTGTGCAAGAGCAGCTTTGTGGTGTATGTCTTGACCTGCCCGTGTGGTCTCTTCTATGTGGGGGAGACCACTATGGAGGTCAAGGCAAGAATCAGCAAACACAAAAGCACGATTAGGACCAAATTACTGGATCTGCCCGTACCAAGACACTTTCACGATAAGGGACATTCGGTCAATCAACTAAGGTACAGGGTGATTGATGATGTACCAGTGATGCGACGTGGGGGAGATCGTGTTGCCCTTTTAAAAAAGAGGGAATTAAGATGGATTTTTGAGCTCGACACCCTGTCACCTAGGGGGTTAAATTTGGAGTACCAACAGAGCTGTTGCCATTAGTATCTGCTCAATATTCCTGACAGTAATCTTCTGGTATAATGTTTTTAACCATTATTGTTTTCCTGTTTTTCTTTCTTCTTTCTTTATTTTCTTTATGGTGTATATGGCCACTCTAGGCTGAATGTGCCTGTCCTCGCCAGATTGTAAATGCTAAGCAGCTTGAGGCTAGGCAAGTACCAGCATGGGAGACTAGCTGGGAATCCCTGGTAGAATATTGAGGGTTTGTCCCACTGAACTGGCTATTTTTATGTGTGGGGATATTAATGATGAATGATTCCCTTAATGTCAAGCATTTTTTGTTTACTGACTTTTTATTTCCTCCCCAGGAGGGCTATTTGCACATATCGGTGCGGCTATTATGATAGATCTCTTCGGTCCTTCATGTTTGTTGCACTATTAAAGGTTATCAGTTTAAGGTTTTTTTCTATATATGATGTCGATGTTTTGAAGTAGATTCCAATGGGGGAGGTACACTTGTGGGCGGTCTCTGATACATTGTAATTGAGGGTTTGTTCTGAATCAGGCCTGGGTGACATTATTTGAGCCTAATAATGAAGAGATGTTTTACTTTATTTTTATAGACTGTTAGTTCTGAATTTGATATATTTATATATGGCTGGGATAGTGTGCACTATGGACAAGCTGCAGCATACCTACAACTGCCACATTTGGACTGTCGTCCCCA
Source organism: Ranitomeya variabilis (assembly GCF_051348905.1). NCBI lineage: Eukaryota > Metazoa > Chordata > Amphibia > Anura > Dendrobatidae > Ranitomeya > Ranitomeya variabilis. The sequence continues at coordinate 421,697,123 of NC_135233.1, forward strand.
TTTGCCTGCATAGGTGAACGCTATCGGAATATGATGAGTCTGCAGGATATCGCTACTTATCTGGATCGCTATGGACGCTGCCTGTGGCATATATAGTGGGTATGCTTGCTGTGAACTAACTGAACATGCGCAGGGATTCATCTTACCCCTGTGACCACACTGATGTAAACAAGGATCCCATTGGACTACTGTTATTTTGCATTGGACTACTGTTATTTTGTTTGGGAGCTGATCGATATCCTGGATACTAATCCTGTTATACGCAATGGAGACTTCTCCCATGTATGGACTGGGTCTGTGCAGCAATTTTTTCTATCACCATGATCACATGATTTGTGGAGGAGTATCTGATTGGACTACGGCCGTTATGACATCATCCTGGGGGGGTGGTTTGTATCTTGACTACGGGGAATGCTACAGTTCTATTGGAGGAATGTCGTTTGTTTACATCTGTTTGAGGGCGACCTTCTCTGCACTTTAGTGGGTTAGTTCGTTGGATTTTTAGAGATCAGGACTAGCATGCCTTTTTCTGATGTTGTATTGTCAATGTTTATGTATTTGTACAAGTATTTTTTGTATATTTATATGTATTTTGATGTATTGATGTATTGTGTCATTGTAGTACTATACTCCTATTGGTGTTTTGTTCTAATGAGGGGTGGTGCTTGGGATATATAATGGTGGTTGGAACATGTGTCATACTGTGCTTGATAAAGGTTTATACCGAAACGTCGCCGCAGTTGGCAGATTAAAGCTGTAAGTTTTTTTCTTATCACTGACCGTTGTGGCGCTGTCCTCTTTTTTACATTATGGATTGGACTTTTTAGCTGGGCTGACCCCCTGGCAAGGACTTGCGTCCACAGGCCTAGGAAGGCTATAAGGGACATAGGGTGCGGTTTAACCAATTTTTAGGATCTTATAATGTATCTCTGTATACAGGGAGCTCCCCCTAGTGGTGGCAGCAGACAGAATATTATGTATCTCTATATACAGGAAGCTCCCCATAGTGGTGACTGCAGACAGGATCTTATCATGTATCTCTGTATACAGGGAGCTCCCCCTAGTGGTGACTGCAGACAGGATCTTATCATGTATCTCTGTATACAGGGAGCTCCCGCTAGTGGTGACTGCAGACAGGATCTTGTCATGTATCTCTGTATACAGGGAGCTCCCCCTAGTGGTGACTGCAGACAGGATCTTATCATGTATCTCTGTATACTGGGAGCTCCCCCTACTGGTGACTGCAGACAGGATCTTATCATGTATCTCTGTATATTGGGAGCTCCCCTTAGTGGTGGCTGCAGACAGAATATTATCATGTATCTCTGTATACAGGGAGCTCCCCCTAGTGGTGGCTCCAGACAGGATCTTATCATGTATCTCTGTATATAGGGAGCTCTCCGTAGTGGTGGCTGTAGATAGAAAGAGGATGAATACCCTTATCTACTTCTCAAATGATACGATTCTAATATATCTAGCATCCTGTCATTTAGCCAACTGATCATGAATTTACTGTGTTATCTGTGGTTTTGCATAGGACTGCAGGTAACATATGAAGTGTAAATGATCACACGACTCCATACTTTAGTCTCCACATTTATTCTGTCCTGCACATTAGCTGCGCTGTTCGCTACGATCGTTTCTTCATCATTGGTGCAGTCATAGTGCAAGTCTAGTGACCATTAATCGTTGGCGGATGTGTGAGCGGGCAGAGCGAGCTGGTGCCATCTCCATCTGTAGGACGAACTCTGCCTTCTGCGCGATTTACCAGTTCATTCTGCCTCATAAAAAATGACAAGTTTTAATAAAAAGTCCAATATTTACAAATATATAAGTGGTGATTCCCGATCATTAGTTCCTGCGCCTAATCCTGTCAGTCCATGTGGGGCGCGTGGTATAATATCCGTAATCCGGCCGCCGAGGTCTCAGCTCTTCTTATGGAGAAACTTCATCTTGTTCCCTGTGGAAACAAAATGTCAGCGACCGATTCCCCGAGAAGAGGCAGAAATAGGGGAACACGGCCTGAAATATTCACCCTCATGCTACTGTACAACATCCCCTGTTATCAGCCATTACTGGGGGAGGAGACTGCAATCTATTACTCCCTGTTATCAGCCATTACTGGGGGAGGAGACTGCAATCTATTACTCCCTGTTATCAGCCATTACTGGGGGAGGAGACTGCAATCTATTACTCCCTGTTATCAGCCACTACTGGGGGAGGAGACTACAATCAGTCACACCCTGCTAGGAGCAGCACCTGTCTTGAGAGCTCCAGCACTTCCAGCAGGAGGCCCAGAGTCTGCCTCTCTTCTCCCCAGGGAGAGGCAGGCTTCCTGGGAGGCCGGCATGGCTTCCCAGGCTTCTGTTCCCCGGTCTGTGCCGGCGGGGGACAGAGAGCAGCAGCAGCAGCAACCGGCCCAAGAAGGACTGAGGAGGTCGGGACGGGTGAGAAAAACCTTACCCACCAACTCAAACCCTGAGACGGCTCATCGTCCGCCCAGAGAGGGAGACAGGGGCACCCCAGGCCCCAGGAAGGAGAGCCCAGGAACATCCTGGGGGGAGAAGAGCTCCAGCGTGTCCACGAGTACCTTCTCCTCCCGAGTGGTCGCCATGCTACGTGAGTACGAGGACGCCGGCAAAGCACTGACCGGGCTGAAGGAGGAGATGCGGGTAGCTCGGATCCTGAATACCCGAGCCTCTAGCAAGGAGAGACCTGCGACCTCCCAGAGGTTCAGAGCCCTCAGAGATGAGGTGGTCCGGTTAGTGCTCCTCCGGGAGGGGATTGAGAAAAGCGCAGGTCCCTTCCTGGAGAGGTTTAAGAACCAGCGGCGGTTCTCAGAAATGAAGGGGTTAAATACCTCAGGAGAGCCGCCAGCCGGCGTCCTAAGCGACGAGGAGGAGGAGGATGAAGACGTGGCTGTGACTGGAGTCCTACAAGCTGGAACCAGCCGGGAGAGTGAGTCGCAGAGCCGACAACAGGGAAGCGGCCTCCCGGCACGGCAGAGGACTCCGACAGCACAGGCTGGAGTGTCAGCGGAGGAAGAGGAGGAGGGCGGTCTGCTACAGGAGATCCGACAGCTGGAGTCTCCAGTGAACCTGGACCGCTTCTCCTTCGGTGAGGACGAGCCAGCAGAGGAAACCCAGAAAAGGAAGAAGAAGACGAAGGAGACCGCACGGGAGGTGGTGAGTTACAAATATGTACCTATGGCTGATGCTACACCTACCACCTCCTGTGTAAACCCCACCAAACCTAAACGCACGGGCTCTGCAGTGGGTCCGGGGCACAGGCAAGGTGGGGAGAGGAGGAGGACGTCCGGCGGTGCTGCCGTCTGTGCGGGGAACAGTGCAGGGGGCGAGGCTGTGGAGGTACTCACGGCGCCGGACATAGGGGACCCCGAGGAGTTTCCCTCCCTGCCCTCTGCGGCTAAGCCGGTTATCACCGGGGCCGGGGAGGGTGAGGTGGGTGTCCACGCCGTTGCGAAAGGGGGACGGTGTGGGCAGACTCCATCCCTGCTCACTACGGCTGAGCCGGCCGACGCCGGGGCTGTGGGGGGCAGGTCCGAGGAGCATGGTGCGGCGAAAGGGGGGCGCACTGTTGTGACAGGGGCGCAGTGCGCCTCAACAGAGAAGAGGCACGCAGCTGCGACAGGGGAGCAGCGTGTCCAAAAAGGACAGAAAAAGGATAAATCATCTGCAGGGAACACGAGGCGCCCTGCTGCGACAGGGGGACAGAGTGCTCCAGCACCCCAGCATGACACCGGGACCCTGAAGTCTGTGGGTGCGGGGCAGGCGGCGCCCCCCAACAAGCAGCGGGCCCAAAATAATAAAGTACAAACTGCTGCAGTGGGGGGGCAAGGCGCTCCAAAGACACAACAAAGAGTCAGCACCAATCAAGGGAAAACGGGTGTGGTGCTGCACCCCTCCCCCGGTCCAGCAGGTGTGAGTGCAGAGAAGCCAGCAGACACAAGTGAGGAAGGAATGGATGTGACTGTGGAAGGTGCAGAGAACACTGGGACAAATGGTGGTGAGAATACTGGTAATAAAGTGACGGGAAGTGGTGGCAGTGGTAAGGGGAATGAAAGGAGCTGTGCAGGAAATGATGGGAGTAGTAGTGGAGTGAATGGTGGGAGTAGTGATGTTGCAAATGATGGGAGTAGGGGTGGAGCGAATGAGGAGAGCATTACTGGTGTTGGTGGAGGGGAAGCAGGTAGTGGTCCCGCTGCCCCCCCAGCGGTGGCGGGGGCTTCGGCCCCAAGCTATTCGGCGGCTGTCACTGCTGGGGGTAGTAGTGCGCCCTTGTCTGGTGACCCTGAGGATGGTGACTTGCAACAGCGCTTCCTGGACGCCCTGAGGAGAGGGGAGAGTTCCATCAATGTAGAGGGGAGGGAGGTTGATCTGTCTTTCTGGATAGAGAGACACGGTCTTTCCGGCTTCCGAGATAGAGGGGCAGAGACTGTCTGGTCTCTGCCGACACCGGGGCAGAGGAGTAACCGTAGGAACGTGGCCCGTCTCCAGTGGGTAAGCAAGGATGCCTGTCCTGATCGGTCAAAGGTTGCTGAGCTCCTGCTGGGGATGGGCTTGGTGGCATATGACATCTTTGCCTTGATCCATCCCTATGGGACCTCCTACTTCGATGTCAGCTTCGTGAGACCTGAGGGCCTTGAGCTTTTCTGGTCTCGCCATGAGCTGGCTCGGGGTCGCCCCGAATGGCGGGGTTTCCACACTGTGGCAATATCCCGCCAGAATTCGGTCAGGAGGGTGACCGTTTTGACCAGTAACGAGTCACTTTCCTGTGTCGACATCTCCACATGGGTGGGACGATACGGTGACATCGTCGGTATTCCTGAAAAGACCCTCGACGAGCATGGTATCTGGTCAGGAGCCTGGACCTTCATGGTGAAATTGAAGGTTTCAGGAAACACAGTTACCCATATCCCTTCCTCAACATTTTTGGGGAGGGACAGGATCTTGATTTTCTACCGGGGGCAGCCTAAGGTCTGTCACAGGTGCGGCAGCCCCACACACTTCAGTGCGCAGTGTACCACCCAGAAATGCGCACTGTGTGGGGACCTTGGTCATCTCGCTGCTACCTGCGGCAGGATTAGGTGTAACCTGTGTGGTGACCTCGGTCACCCGTTCAGTCGCTGTCCGCGTTCCTTTGCCAATGCGGTCTTGAAAGCGGCGAGTGTGGGACAGGCGAAAGCCGGGACTAATCTCGCCGGTGAAGGGACCAGCAGAGGCGGAGGAGGCAGGGAACCGGTGAGGAGCAGGCTGCCGCCATCCAATATCAGGCGGCAGGAGCAGCGCCATGGGAAAAGGGGGCAGGGAGTAATGACCCTAAACTCTGACCCGGGTGCTTCACTTGCAGCTGAGGATCCTAAAGACAGCGAATTGAGCGAGGAAGTCAAGAGACTTGAAAGGGAGGAGCAAAAGGACGCCATGTCTGCCCAGGAACCTTCATCCGGTGACAGTCTGGATGAGGGAGAGGGGGAGTGGTCACAGCAAAAGAAAAAGGGTAACAGGAAAACAACTAAGGATAAGAGGGGGTCCGGGCCTCGAGCCTCCTTTGGAGTGCGACCCCTCTGACTCCGTAGCCCTGATCCGGGTGCCATTGGAAGGTCCAGCCGCCCCCCCTCTGGTGGATCTCTCTAACCGGTTCCGGGCCCTCCAGGACTCCCCTCCAGAGGGGGGCGATGGGGACCCGGGGCCGGAGGTTGCGGACAAGGTTGTTGGGGCTCAGGAGGTCGCTGGGTCTTCTTCTCAGGGGGCAAATACAAAGCCTTCCGGGGGGGGGACTACCTCAGGACCACCAGACAAGGGCCAGAGTGTATGTAAGGAGAGAATGGATGAGTCAGTTTGTCTTAAGCGCACTAAAAACTCATCATTGTCAGAGGAAGAGGGTGAAACTGTTGGGGGTGGGAAGAAAAAGGCTATCTAATTCAATCAATCATGATGGCGGCACCCACCCCGTTGACGCTGGCAACCATTAATGTTGCCAGCATAAAGTCAGAAGCGGCAAGGTACACGGCCTTTCATTTTCTCGGCCAACTTGACGCCGACATTTTGTTTTTGCAGGAGACCAGGTTGACCGACCTATCAACCATGCATAAAGCAAGGCGGGAGTGGAGGCACGGGCCCTCCTACTGGTCTCTTGCGGCCGAGCCGTATAGCGGGGTGGCGGTCCTTTTTAAGACCGCAGCGGTTGAATGCAGACGATTGATCGAGTTAGAAATGGGGAGATGCTTGATCCTAGATGTCTCCATGGGGGGACAGGAGCTTCGGCTCATTAACATCTACGGTCCCCAGTCCAAGTGGGACCGCAAGTGTCTCTTCATGAAGATCAAACCTTTCTTATTTTCGAGTCGGCAGGTGGTCTTTGGAGGGGATTTCAACAATGTCACGAGACCCTGTGATAGAGGAGGTTCCGGAGACCGGCTGGCTTACGATTGCGTCGCGCTAAATAGAATAGTAAGTGAGGCACGCCTGGTGGATGTCCACATCCGGCACAACACAGGCCACGCGGGGTTCACCTTTTTTAGAGGTAGTCAGTGCAGGTCTAGGTTAGACAGGTTTTATTTGAAGGAGGAGGCAGTCTCCTCTCCGTTGTCGGTTGTGGAGGTGGAATTCTCCGATCACTGTTTGATTATGTTTTCTCTGAGCGTTACAGAGACTCCTCGGATGGGAAGAGGTTATTGGAAGCTGAATTCGTCACTCCTTGAGGAAGAAGCTGTAAGACGGTCCTTTGAGGAATTTCTTCAGAGCCAGGTACCGCTGCTGGGCCTAAGTAACACTAAGTCTGAGTGGTGGGAGACGTTCAAACATCGGGTGGCGAGATTCTTCCGGCAACTCTCGAACCTCAGAAGCCTGAACAGGGATCGCCTGTATCAGAGCCTGAGGAGGAGACTCGAGCATCTTGTCTCGACTGGGGGTAGCCGCGAGGCGATCTCCAGTGTGAAATCCTTGCTAATGAGGTGTCAGTACGATAGGCACGCATCTTTGGTTTTTGAGAGGGACTACGGGAAGTACTACTCGCCCGACCCCTACAGAAGCTGCAAGATGTCAGTGAGTAGTAAGATAGTGACGGGGCTGATGGACAGTACGGGATCCCTGAGAAGGTCCAGATCAGGGATCTTGGAGGTCGTCAGTTCATACTACTCGCACCTCTTGGGAAGGAAGGAACTGGATCGTGACAGGATGTCGGCTTTCCTGGCTGAAGCTGTTCCTGAGCCAGGGGCTGACCTCTCGCTGGGCGGTTTGGCAGAAGCGATCAAAGAAGAGGAAGTGAGACTGGCGATCGATGGGCTCCGGCCCAAAAAATCGCCAGGTCCGGATGGCTTAACATCCGAGTTCTTTAAGACCTTTAGGGACTCCTTGGTCCCCCTCTTGACTCAGGTGTTTAATGAGTGTCTCTCCTCGGGCACTCTGCCGAGATCATTAAGGAGGTCGGCTTTGATCATTTTGTCAAAGGGTAAGGACCCGTCACGCATTGAGAATTGGCGTCCCATATCACTTCTCAATGTGGACAGGAAGGTTTTGGCTAAGATACTCTTCAACAGGCTGGTGAAGTTTGCACCGCGGCTCCTTTCGGAGGCCCAGCACTGTTGCGTTCCTGGCCGTAGCACTTTCAGTGCTGTTCTGGGTGTCCGAGAGGCCGTGGAGCAAGGCAGGGCGGGCCTTTGGAAGGGGTTCTTGCTGTCCCTGGATCAGGCAAAAGCCTTTGATCGGGTTGACCACGAGTACCTCTGGTCCACTCTTTTGAGGTATGGTCTGCCTGGAGGGTTTGTGGACTGGCTTAAGACCTTGTACGCAGGGGCTGAGACTTTCCCTCTGGTAAACGGGTGGATTGGACAACCTTTCGGGGTAGGATCCGGTGTCCGCCAGGGCTGCCCTCTTAGCCCTTTGCTTTACGCGTTTGCGATCGATCCCTTCCTCAGAAGGGTTGATTGTGGACCGTTGGCGGGGGTGAGGATGGGCGGGGTGGCGCCGGAGGCTATCCTGAGGGTAGTGGCCTACGCGGATGATGTCACCGTCTTTGTTTCTTCGCAAGAGGAGGCGATGGTGGTGATGTCAGAAGTGGAGAGCTACTCGGAGGCATCCGGGTCCAAGGTCAACCAGGACAAGTGTGAGAGTCTCTGGCTGGGAGGCGGGGATCCCGCGTTTGATCTTCCGGACACCCTCCCCGAACCCCAAGAACATGCCAAAGTCCTAGGCATCGAATTTGGCCAGGGTGATTACCCCACGAAAAACTGGGAAGGCAGAATCAAAGGTGTCGCCCAAAGAGTGGACCAATGGAAGGGTTGGTCTTTGACCCTGAGGGAAAGGGTTGACCTGTGCAAAGCTTTCCTGCTCCCCTTGTTAATCTACCTGGGCAGCGTCTGTGTCTTACCAGAGCCTCTCTGGACACGGGTCTACAGTCTGTTCTTCCAGATGTTATGGGGGAATAGACTGAACCTAGTCAAACGGGAGGTCACTTACCGCACGAGGAGACTAGGGGGGTTGAATATGGTGAACCCCGTGGTGTTCCTAGTGAACACTTTTTTGAAAGTTAACGTGGCAAACCTCTGGAAAGAGAGGGCTCCTCCGTGGGTATTCTCCTGCAAGGGATGGTTTCAGCCTTTCTTCCAGGAATGGGAGACAGGGGGAAGATTGAAGGATCTCCGCACACCGCACGGGCATCTCCCGGCTTATGTTACCCCGGTTCTGAAAATGATGCGCCGGTGGGGTCTGGGAATGTGGGAAGTGAGGTCCCTCCCGAGGAAACTCCTCGACGTGCGGGTCTTGCTTTCGCATTTTCAGAAACCATTGGTCCTCAAGGACTGCCCAAGTCGGGATCTAGAGGTTGGGTTAAGTTTGCTAAATTCTAGCAGGATCCCCAAGAAGTATTGGGACTTGACTTGGCGCTGCTTCCAAGGTAAGTTGTATGTGAAGGACAATTTGAAGTACAGGAGCTCCGAGGACAGGAATTGTCCCCGTGAGGCTTGTGCTACCATGCTGGAAAGCATGGAGCACTTCCTGCTTCATTGTCCTTTTAATACAGAGGTGTACAGCAGGGTGGGCGCTTCCATTGGTTGGCCGCGGCTGGCCACTCTGTCCTATGCCGAGTGAGCCTATGGAGCGTTCAGAGACCTCGGGAGAAGGGACCGAGCCACTTTATTCTTAGTCAGCGCAGTGGTTAGGTACTTCACGTGGAATGCACGAGTTTTAGTTTCGACGCAGAGTAAAATCCTCCGTGTAGATGAAGTTTGTAGCAGCATCCTAGGTGCCCTGGTGAAGGTGCGTTCTCTGGAGTGCGAAAGACTGGGTGCCCGGAGGGCGGCCCATCTCTGGAGGGGTTTCTCCTTCGGGGTGCCTTAGTCCGTTAGCACTCCTATATCCTGGTGGTGGGCTGATATCTTTACACCCTAGATTTTTGTTTTGTATTTTTGTTCCCTGAATAGAAGGTTTGCAGGCATCGAACTTGAGCCTTGGGTGGGGAGTATGTAGGTTGTGTTCTGTGAAGTTGGTTTATGTATATATTGTATATATTGTATATAGTGTGTATAATAGAGGGTCTTAGTTAGGTTGGGTGGGGGGATTGGGGGGTTTCAACGGCGGTGATAAGAGACTGATCTGGCCTGGCCCAGGCCCCGCCTGGGGAAAAACTTTGGGGCCTGATCCTAGCTCGGATAATTCCTGAACTTTGTGGCCAGAGCTGGATCAGGGGTGGCGGGATAGTTAGTGTAGGTGTGTGTTTATAAGTATATTAAAAAAATAAATTAAAAAAATAAATAAATAAATAAATAATAATAATAAAAAAAAAAAATAAAAAAAAAAAAAAATAATAATAATAATTTTGTACAGTGTATTGTATTTAGGTTTGTTGTAGGGTGTATGTGGCGGTGCAAGCGGGTGGCTGTAAGGTAAGGCAGTGGGACCAGTAGGGTTTTGTTGTGTTTGCGGCGTTGTATAAATCTGTATATAATGTGTTTATAGTGTATATTGTTTATAATACTGTATATAGGACGGTGTGAATGTAGTTGGGGTTGTATATAGTAGTATGAATGAAGCTGGGCCGGGGGTCTTGTATGATTTTATACTATTTATTATTTATAATTTTTACAGCGGTATTAATGTAGTTATGAGTATTTGGTTTGTTGTCTTTTGTTTTTGTTTTCTTATTTTATTGGATTTTTTTTCTTCCTTGTCCCTGATTAGTAGGTTTCTTTTTTTGTCGTTTGTTGCCGTCTGATTGGAGCTTTGTTCTTATGTTTTGTTCTGTTGTGTTTTATTTGTAATGTATCATAGTTAGTGTCATGTGAAAGTATTTTTATTTAATAAAAGACCTACAATCTATTACTCCCTGTTATCAGCCAGTACTGGGGGAGGTTACTGTAAGACAAGTGGCTGCAGTCTATTACTCTCTGCTATCAGCCATTACTTTGGGGGAGATGAGTACAGTCTATTACTCTCTGCTTTCAGCCATTGTACGTTGCATCTCACCGAGTCCTCTCCAGAACTTGTTGACCCCGCTCTGCTCGTGGTCGGGGAGCTCCTCCAGATACTGCTCCACTCTTTGCTCAAAGAGACCTAAGAGGAGAAGAGCGACACCAGGTCTGATATGGAAACCTGCGCAGACCCAGTTGGCCATTGAGAGGTGCCGGACGTCAATCACTCACCTTTGGCTCGACATTTCCGGAGCTCTCTGTCTTGGATGAATCCGGCAAACATCTGAGATTCCATGAAGACCTCCAGGAATCGGCGAATGCTCTTGGAGGCCACAGATTTACGGAAAGCTTCTCTCTGGAAGACCCTTTCCCCACGCTCATTCTGAGCCAGGAACAAGGAATAATGGCCGATAGTTTCCACAAAGAAGCGTATGAAGACCTCGGACACGAGACCATTCAGCGTGTTACACTCTGTGATACAGAAGGAGACGTTGTTAGTGACGGGCGAGAACAAAAGTCACGATGTATACATAACTGCAGCCACCACCCAATGGTCTGGAAATCTGAGGCCAGCAGGATCCACCTGATAGTCTGGCACCCGACTCCCTTGCTGGTGGCTCCCGGGAATCTCTGTGCATGAGTGGAATCTACATTTACATATTGTCAGGGAGAGACTAGGTGAGCGAGAGCTAATAACCCGGGCCCCTGCAGTTTCCCTCAGACTAGGGAAATCCTGACTGACCCTCTACCTGGAGTTTACACTGATGGTGTGCATGTCCAGGCTTCGAACCTCACCCTGTCTCCTGAGCTCAGCCCTAGGCTGAAAGCTCCGCCCACCACCCAGTGAAGATGTTATTCCCCAATACCCACAGTTAGCACAGACAAGGATAAAGGAAAATATACACCACGCCGCAGTCACTCAGGAATACACTATAAATGTGCAGGGCAAAATAAATACAAATATAGGAAGGAGTAATAAGACAAAGGAAAATACACCACCAGCAACTAATCTCCAACCACCAGCTCTCCTCATCAGACCGAGATAACAACGCACAAGACAGAAGCTATAATCGGCGACGCCCAATGATCAGGAGAACTATTTAAAGGCAGTGGGCATGGCCCAGCTTCCAATCCAAGGATTAGGTAAATTAACCCCGGAACAGCTAGATAAAATCTAGCAGACGCCAATGAGCAAATAGTGGTCAAAAGCGGAAATACCGCTGTCTGTCGGACGACCTGGTCTGAACAGCGTCCGACATGACACATATCTGCTGGAATCAACATTATTTCTGCATCTGAGCCAGGATTCATGGTGATAGGTGAGAAACGCTCATCAATCTGCTGTAATAGAAGAGCACAGCTCGTTACAGTGTCAGCTCGTTCTGCACTCCGTGGCACTAGTGTTATGAGGCATTTTCACTGTTTGCTGTCATTGAGAAGGAAATCTCTAGTTTCCATACAGAGATCTTTACAACGGCGAGAAATCACATCACAAGGTCTTATAGAAAGTTGCAGAACTCTTGATGGTACACTGATTATAGGAGCATCACGGAGGTGACGTCTACCCGCACGTTGTCTTGTCTCCATGAATGGGGTGATCCCGTCTATGGAAAGGTGGCCACACACCGGCTGGATCCATTCACTTATCTGCTGGATGGGAGCCGCACCTGTCAGATATTTATTGTTTCCCGTGTATGGAATACCCACACACAATATAATACCGGTAAAAAAAGGTACCGGTGCCGTCAGCGTGTTGGACCAGCGTTCTGGATCGGCGTGCCGTCAGCGTTTTGGATCCGCGTTTTGGATCAGCGTGCCATCAGCATTTTGGATCAACGTGCCATTAGCATTTTGGATCCGCGTTTTGGATCAGCGTGCCGTCAGCATTTTGGATCAACGTGCCATTAGCATTTTGGATCAGCGTTTTGGATCAACGTGCCGTCAGCATTTTGGATCACCGGTTTGCAACAGCATGCCGTCAGCGTTTTGCATCAGCATGCCATCAGCGTTTTGGATCATCGTGCGGTCAGCATTTTGGATCAGCATTTTGGATCAGTGTGCCGTCGGCGTTTTGCATCCGTGTGCATTCAGCATTTTGTATCAGCGTGCCGTCAGCGTTTTTGATCATCGTGCTGTCAGCATTTTGGATCAGCGTTTTGGATCAGCGTGCCGTCAGCGTTTTGCATCCGTGTGCATTCATTATTTTGGATCAGCGTGCCATCAGCGTTTTGGATCATTGTGCTGTCAGCATTTTGGATCAGCGTTTTGGATCAGCGTGCCGTCAGCATTTTGGATCAGCGTTTTGGATCAGCGTGCCGTCAGCGTTTTGCATCCGTGTGCATTCAGCGTTTTGGATCAGCGTGCCGTCAGCGTTTTGCATCCGTGTGCATTCAGCATTTTGGATCAGCGTGCCATCAGCGTTTTGGATCAGCGTGCCGTCAGCGTTTTGGATCAGCGTGCCGTCAGCGTTTTGGATCAGCGTGCCATCAGCGTTTTGCATCCGTGTGCATTCATTATTTTGGATCAGCGTGCCATCAGCGTTTTGGATCATTGTGCTGTCAGCATTTTGGATCAGCGTTTTGGATCAGCGTGCCGTCAGCATTTTGGATCAGCGTTTTGCATCCGTGTGCATTCAGCGTTTTGGATCAGCGTGCCGTCAGCGTTTTGCATCCGTGTGCATTCAGCATTTTGGATCAGCGTGCCGTCAGCGTTTTGGATCAGCGTGCCGTCAGCGTTTTGGATCAGCGTGCCGTCAGCGTTTTGGATCATCGTGCTGTCGGCACGCTAATCCAAAACGCTGATCCAAAATGCTGACAGCACGATGATCCAAAACGTTGTCGGCACGCTGATCCAAAACGCTGATCCAAAATGCTATCAACGTTTTGCATCCGTGTGTATTCAGCATTTTGGATCATTGTGCTGTCAGCATTTTGGATCAGCGTTTTGGATCAGCGTGCCGTCAGCAGTTTGGATCAGCGTTTTGGATCAGCATGCCATCAGCGTTTTGGATCATTGTGCTGTCAGCATTTTGGATCAGCGTTTTGCATCCGTGTGCATTCAGCATTTTGGATCAGCGTGCCGTCGGCGTTTTGGATCAGCGTGCTGTCAGCATTTTGGATCAGCGTTTTGCAACAGCGTGCCATCAGTGTTTTGGGTCAGCGTGCCGTCAGCATTTTGCATCCGTGTGCATTCAGCATTTTGGATCAGCGTGCTGTCAGCATTTTGGATCACAGTTTTGCAACAGCGTGCCGTCAGCGTTTTGCATCAGCGTGCCGTCAGCGTTTTGCATCAGCGTGCCGTCAGCGTTTTGCATCCGTGTGCATTCAGCATTTTGGATCAGCGTGCTGTCAGCGTTTTGGATCAGCGTGCCATCAGCATTTTGCATCCGTGTGCATTCAGGATTTTGGATCAGCGTGCCGTCAGCATTTTGGATCAGCGTTTTGCATCAGCGTGCCGTCAGCGTTTTGCATCAGAGTGCCGTCAGCGTTTTGCATCAGCGTGCCGTCAGCGTTTTGCATCAGAGTGCCGTCAGCGTGCCGTCAGCGTTTTGCATCAGTGTGCCGTCAGCGTTTTGCATCAGCGTGCCGTCAGCGTTTTGCATCCGTGTGCATTCAGCATTTTGGATCAGCGTGCTCTCAGCATTTTGGATCAGCGTTTTGCAACAGCGTGCCAGCAGCGTTTAGGATCAGCGTGCTGTCAGCGTTTTGGACCAGCGTGCCGTAAGCGTTTTGGATCAACGTGCCAAAATTTAAGAAAACAACCGAACTCAGAATATGAATTTGCGTCAGACGTGAAATTTTTAATAGGGAACACCACAGTGATTTAATCAAGTGTTGAGGTAATGTTTCGACCCCTTGATGGGCCTTTATCAAACCTCACTGCAAAAACATAGAAAATCAGTATATTAGAAATCATCTAAAAAGAACAAAATCATCAAGAAAAATACAGACAAAATACAGTAGAATAAAACAAAGCGATGCAAAAAATGCCAAAAAGGGTATCCAGAGTAGGAGGCGTACAAAAGTTTAAGGAGTACCCATATAAACAGACAATAGTATACAAAAAGACAATATATACAAATGATGCCCAAAGAAAATGTGTAATAAATGGAATGATCAAGGCTGCGGGAGGGCAAGAGCAGAAAAGGTAGGCAACGCTGCATAGCCAATATATGAGACATGAAAATCCTGGTACAGTACATACGTACGGAGTGTAAAGCATAACTGACCTTTCAAGTGAAGAGCAATGGAAGGAGAGGAGAACAATGTCCAGGACGGACGCAGCGGCTCCTGAGAGGAGTTAAAGAGAGTAATATAAAGTAACAATAGATAAAAGGCCAAGTAACCCTAAAAATGCAATGAATAAAAAACACCTACCACTGAAGAAAAGAATTTTCATTTTTTCCAGTTTCATCCCTGTTGCTATCCATGTCTTCCGTTTTTTGTCTTTATTTTATTTTTTTATTTATTTACGCATTTATTTTTTTATTTTTTATTTTTATCCCGCATTTTCACCCCAGCTATATCAGTACCTCTAACTCTACCTTTATTCCTTTCCTTACTGCATCCCATTTTTTCCCTATGCATCAGTTTCCCTTCATATTCTCCATTCTAAACATGTTCTTGCCTTTTTTACACACTTCATATCTCTCTGCTTCACAGTATATCTCATCCCCTTCACTCTCTTCTCCTGGCTTTCTCTTCCCCGTTTCACTTTCCATCTCGCAGGCGCTGTACGTCCTCTTGTTTGCGCATGCGCCGTAGCACTGCACTACACACTGGCCCTTTACGCTCTGCGCAGGCGCGGCTCCTTCATTGCGCATGCGCCATCACAGCGCCGTGTTCCACGCTGGCTCCCTGCGTTCCTCTCCACGCGCTTGCGCTCCCCCCGCCCCACCCCACTTCCTGTCCCACGGCTATTTTAACCCACCGGCCACCAATGATGGCTCACACCACCACCAACATTCCTGCCTCTGGACCCACAGGTACCGTATGTCTGGTACCGCCATTCACATATCTTTTAGCGCTTCTGGGGCCGCCATTTTCATACCTTTTAGCGTTTCTAGTACCCTGACTTTGCGCCTCTCTATCCATAGTGCTTTTAGGGATCTTACTCCCTGTCCGTGCCATTCCGGATCCTCGTATTTTCTTCTTTTCTTCAGTGGTAGGTGTTTTTTATTCATGGCATTTTTAGGGCTACTTGGCCTTTTATCTATTGTTACTTTATATTACTCTCTTTAACTCCTCTCAGGAGCCGCTGCGTCCGTCCTGGACATTGTTCTCCTCTCCTTCCATTGCTCTTAACTTGAAAGGTCAGTTATGCTTTACACTCCGTATGTATGTACTGTACCAGGATTTTCATGTCTCATATATTACATAGTTACATAGTTATTAAGGTTGAAGGAAGACTTTAAGTCCATCTAGTTCAACCCATAGCCTAACCTAACATGCCCTAACATGTTGATCCAGAGGAAGGCAAAAAAAACCCATGTGCAAAGAGTAAGCTCCACATTGGGGAAAAAAATTCCTTCCCGACTCCACATACGGCAATCAGACTAGTTCCCTGGATCAACGCCCTATCAAGGAATCTAGTGTATATACCCTGTAACATTATACTTTTCCAGAAAGGTATCCAGTCCCCTCTTAAATTTAAGTAATGAATCACTCATTACAACATCATACGGCAGAGAGTTCCATAGTCTCACTGCTCTTACAGTAAAGAATCCGCGTCTGTTATTATGCTTAAACCTTCTTTCCTCCAGACGTAGAGGATGCCCCCTTGTCCTTGTCACCGGTCTATGATTAAAAAGATCACCAGAAAGGTCTTTGTACTGTCCCCTCATATATTTATACATTAACATAAGATCACCCCTTAGTCTTCGTTTTTCCAAACTAAATAGCCCCAAGTGTAATAACCTATCTTGGTATTGCAGACCCCCCAGTCCTCTAATAACCTTGGTCGCTCTTCTCTGCACCCGCTCTAGTTCAGCTATGTCTTTCTTATACACCGGAGACCAGAACTGTGCACAGTATTCTAAGTGTGGTCGCACTAGTGACTTGTATAGAGGTAAAATTATGTTCTCCTCATGAGCATCTATGCCTCTTTTAATGCATCCCATTATTTTATTTGCCTTTGTAGCAGCTGCCTGACACTGGCCACTAAATGTGAGTTTGTCATCCACCCATACACCCAGGTCTTTCTCATTGACGGTTTTGCCCAGAGTTTTAGAATTAAGCACATAGTTATACAGCTTATTACTTCTACCCAAGTGCATGACCTTACATTTATCCTCATTAAAGCTCACTTGCCATTTATCAGCCCAAGCTTCTAGTTTACATAAATCATCCTGTAATATAAAATTGTCCTCCCCTGTATTGATTACCCAGCAGAGTTTAGTGTCATCTGCAAATATTGAAATTCTTCTCTGAATGCCCCCTACAAGGTCATTAATAAATGCTAAAAAGAAGAGGGCCCAATACTGACCCCTGTGGTACCCCACTGCTAACTGCAACCCAGTCCGAGTGTGCTCCATTAATAACCACCCTTTGTTTCCTATCCCTGAGCCAGCTCTCAACCCACTTGCACATATTTTCCCCTATCCCCATTATTCTCATTTTATGTAACAACCTTTTGTGTGGCACCGTATCAAAAGCTTTTGAAAAGTCCATATACACTACATCTACTGGGTTCCCTTGGTCCAGTCCGGAACTTACCTCTTCATAAAAGCTGATCAAATTAGTCTGACATGAACGGTCCCTAGTAAACCCATGCTGATACTGGGTCATGAGGTTATTCCTCTTCAGATACTCCAGTATAGCATCCCTTAGAATGCCCTCCAGGATTTTACCCACAGTAGAGGTTAAGCTTACTGGCCTATAATTTCCGAGTTCAGTTTTTGTCCCCTTTTTGAATATTGGCACCACATTTGCTATACGCCAGTCCTGTGGTACAGACCCTGTTATTATGGACTCTTTAAAGATTAAAAATAATGGTCTATCAATGACTGTACTTAATTCCTGCAGTACTCGGGGGTGTATCCCATCCGGGCCCGGAGATTTGTCAATTTTAGTGATTTTTAGACGCCGCCGTACTTCCTGCTGGGTTAAGCAGGTGACATTTAATTGGGAATTTTTATCACTAGTCATTTTGTCTGCCATGGGATTTTCTTGTGTAAATACTGATGAAAAAAAGTCATTTAGCATATTGGCTTTTTCCTCATCCTCATCCACCATTTCCCCCAGACTATTTTTAAGGGGGCCAACACTTTCATTTTTTAGTTTCTTACTATTTATGTAGTTAAATAATATTTTGGGATTATTTTTACTCTCTCTGGCAATGAGTCTCTCTGTCTCAATTTTTGCTGCCTTGATTTGCTTTTTACAGAATTTATTTAATTTTCTGTATTTATTTAATGCCTCATCACTACCTACTTCCTATAATTCTCTAAATGCTTTCTTTTTGTCCCTTATTGCGCCCCTTACAGCTCTATTTAGCCATATTGGTTTCCTCCTATTTCTAGTATGTTTATTCCCATACGGTATATACTGTGCACAGGTCCTATCCAGGATGCTAATAAACATCTCCCATTTTCTTTGTGTATTTTTGTGTCTCAGGATATTGTCCCAGTTAATTGCACCAAGATCATCTCTCATCCGTTGGAAATTTGCCCTCCTGAAGTTTAGTGTCCTTGTCACCCCTCTACTACACATCTTATTAAAGGATACACGAAAACTTATTATTTTGTGATCACTATTCCCCAAGTGACCCCCAACCCTTATATTTGATATGCGGTCTGGCCTGTTTGTTAATATTAGGTCTAGCAGTGCCCCCCTTCTTGTTGGGTCTTGTTGGGTCCTGAACCAGTTGTGAAAGGTAATTGTCTCTCATAGTTGTCAAAAACCGATTACCTTTGCTGGAACTGCAGGTTTCTGTTCCCCAATCTGTTTCAGGGTAGTTGAAGTCCCCCATAATAATGACTTCTCCTTGAGGCGCAGCTTCATCTAATTGCTTTACGAGGATATTCTCCATTGCTTCCATTATTTTTGGAGATTTATAACAAACCCCTATCAGTAATTTATTATTTTTTCCCCCTACCCTTATCTCCACCCACAGGGACTCTACATTTTTATTAAATTCACCTATATTATCACGCCGGATGGATTTTAAGGACGATTTTACATACAGAAACACCCCTCCCCCTCGCTTATCTGTACGGTCATTTCTGAAAAGGCTATAGCCCTGCATATTGGCTATGCAGCGTTGCCTACCTTTTCTGCTCTTGCCCTCCTGCAGCCTTGATCATTCCATTTATTACACATTTTCTTTGGGCATCATTTGTATATATTGTATATATTGTCTTTTTGTATACTATTGTCTGTTTATATGGGTACTCCTTAAACTTTTGTACGCCTCCTACTCTGGATACCCTTTTTGGCATTTTTTGCATCGCTTTGTTTTATTCTACTGTATTTTGTCTATTTTTCTTGATGATTTTGTTCTTTTTAGATGATTTCTAATATACTGATTTTCTATGTTTTTGCAGTGAGGTTTGATAAAGGCCCATCAAGGGGTCCAAATGTTACCTCAACACTTGATTAAATCACTGTGGTGTTCCCTATTAAAAATTTCACGTCTATGACGCAAATTCATATTCTGAGTGCGGTTGTTTTCTTCAATTTTGAGTTGTCTGGATTCAATCCAGGTTCAGCCTGCACCAGCTCCATACTCCCAGAGTGCACGCCTTTCCTCTTAGAATGGATCAACGTGCCGTCAGCGTTTTGCAACAGCGTGCCGTCAGTGTTTTGCATCAGCGTGCCGTCAGCATTTTGGATCAGCGTTATGCATCAGCGTGCCATCAGTGTTTTGGATCAGAGTGTCATCAGCATTTTGAATCAGCGTGCCATCAGTGTTTTGGATCAGCGTTTTGGATCAGCGTGTTGGATTAGCGTGCCGTCAGCGTGTTGGATTAGTGTCATCCGTTTTTTTTCAGCATGGCTTAAAAAAAATTATTTGCCAAACTTCTCCTATGCTGCACACTGATAAACACGTACAGCACATGGATGATACACACGACACAGGGATGACATCCGTTTTCCACGGACCCATAGACTTGGATTGGCTCTTGTCATCCATGCTGCTGGTTAAACGCGGACATGTGATCAGCTCCATAGACTATAATGACCGCTCTCACCTTCATCCGTGTCGCTGTCCGAGTCCTGACCGATCAGCTCGCCCTTCCTCTCCAGCGCCTGCTCCAGAGCCGCCTGCAGCTTCCGGGGTAACAAGGCGTCCTCATCATCCATCTGTAAGTACAGATCATACAGCGGGAATCACTCCCACATATGAAGCCCCCAATAATGGCAGATAGCGCAGAAGATCCCATCCAGGGCTCCACGGGCGGGGGCCCCAGAAGACACATTGTACTGAACATCTGACAAAGTATGGAGGAAAAGTTACAAGACCGGTTCATAAACTTTTCCCTACAGCGATCCTTAGAGAAACCACCATCAGCAATTATTGGAGAACTGTGCCCCCTGCAGTCACACCACATGGCGGCACGGTCCCAGCACCACCGCAGCTTCCGGATGGTCAGACAGGGGCTGCTGCTCGTCGCTTCCCCTTTAAACTAGAAATCTCGGCACAGATCTGTCCGGTAACGGATGAGTCTCAGATCACAGAATGTTAACCCTTTAAGAGCTGATGTATAATCTCACCTGTCTTATAAATCGATCAGAGCCGAGATCCACCATCAGCGCCTGTGGGGAGAGGGAGACGTTACGACAGGTGGGCACAGGTGACAAAACTCAGTACAGCTGCCACTGAGCCGAGACCCCAAAAATGACCAGAATGATGGGATGGGGAAGCAGGATTACTATGGGGGGCACAGACGCTACACGAGACACCATTACTACAGGGAGCACAGACGCTTCAGAGAACACTGACAATATGCGGGGCAGAGACGCTACAGGGGACACAAATATACGGGCACAAATGCTACACGGGGCACCATTCCTACAGGGGGCACAGACGTTATAGAGGACACCGACGCTACACAGGGCACAGATGCTACACGGGGCACAAACTCTACAGGGGGCACTGATGTAACATATGGGGCACAGACTCTATAGAGGACACCAATGCTACAGGGGACACTGACGCTACAGGGGGCACGATTACTACAGAGGACGCCAATGCTACAGGGGGCACTGACACTACAGGGGGCATCATTACTACAGAGAAGAGACACTACCAGGGACACCGACTCTACACGGGACACAAACGCTACAGGGGACACCGACGATATACAGAGCACCATTCCAACAGGGGCACAGACGTTACACGAGGCACAAACTCTACAGGGAGCACAGACGCTACAGCGGACACCTGATGCTACATGGGGAGCCATTCCTACAGGGGTCACAGACACTACAGGAGGCACAGATGCTATAGGGGGCCCTCCTGATGAGCATGGTTTACTATGTGGACGTTTTTGGCAGCACATACAGGGGCTTCTCACAAAATTATCAAAAGATTATCATCAAAACATTCATTTATTTCAGTTCTTCGATACAAAAAGTGAATCTCCTATATTCTATAGAGTCATTACACACAGAGTGATCTATTTCACGTGTTTATTTCTGTTAATGTTGATGATTATGGCTTACAGCCAATGAAAATCCAAAAGTCATTATCTCAGTAAATTAGGATTAACAAGAAACACTCCCTCTATTGCTGACATAATTGATATTATGTTCTCTCATAACTCCTTTGAAATGTCCTTCGCTTTAAGGAATAACTCTCCACCTAAATAGAATTCCAAATGGTCCTCTAGGAACGTAATTTTTTCTCTAAGCAAGAAAAGCCTCTTTATTTGAGGTCTTATTACCGTACTTTGCCAGAATACTTTTAATCTATACTTTATTTTATGTTGTTTTTGCACTTGGTATGTTAATTGTTGTGGTGCAACCATGTTAAGATGATTCCATAACTTTTTTTATTTTTTGGTCAAAATGGCCATGTGAAGGGCTTGCTTTTTTGCGGGATGAGATGTAGTTTTGAAAGACACAATTGATTTTAACATATCCCGAGTGTGGTGAAATTGCAAAAAAAAAAAAAAAGTGCACTCCGACAGTTTTTTTTTTCCCCCTCCATGTTCATTAAGTGCTAAAACTGAGCTGCCATTATGATTCTCCAGGTCATTATGAGTTAACAGACACCTAACATGTCTAGGTTCTTTTTTATTTAAGTGGTGAAAAAAAAATTCCAAAGTTTGGCACCATTTTCTGATACCCGTAGCGTCTCCATTTTTTGTGATCTCTGGTAGGGTGAGGGCTTATTTTTTAAGCGCGGAGCTGACGTTTTTATAAATACCAATTTGGTGCAGATACGATCTTTTGAACGCCTGTTATTGCACTGTTGCAGGCACACTCTGTGTGTAATTACTATATAGAATATACAAGTTTCACTTTTCGTATTGAACAACGGAAATAAATTCACTTTTTGATGGTATTCTAATTTTGTAAGAAGCACCTGTATATAAAATATTCCCTAAAATTTCCCGGACAAAGCTGGTACTGCAAAACGTGGTAACCTGAGACTCTGTGTGCCATGGGAGCTTCTCCTCAGTGGTGCAGGCATTCTGGCGTTATTACTATGGGGGCACTGTGGGGGAGCACGATTATGGTAGTGGCAAAGTAGGAGCACAGTTATTTTTGGGCACTCTTCTATTTGCCAAGTTCAGGGCAGGTAGGGGTTATTATTTGCTGGGCACTGTTCCACTACCTCTTGTAATACTCGTATTTTCAGGGGGCCCCTGTAGCATCACTCGGGAGGCGCAGGACAAATCCTCGCTATCAGGGGGTGCGGCCCACATCCCAATCATTGGGGGGCAGCAGTTTGTTCTCACCTCTTCTACCGGCAATTCCTTCAGTTTCGGCAGTGAGTTTGAGAGTAATCCCACCAGGAAGGGCGTGGGGCAGCAGACGATGTCAATCATGGAGGACGGCAGCACCGGGATGAAGGTGTGTTGCCAAGAAAATGGGTAAAGAAGAGCGACGACAGCGTGAGAGCAGCTGGACAGAGTGCTGGGGAGACAGAAGAGGACATGAGGGTCTGTACTCAGCAATGAGGAGCCCCCTGTTATATGTCAGGTGCCCCCTACTGTGTGTGAGACATTACATCATATGTGACTGATATCAGCCCCTCTTATAATGCTCCAGTACTGATATAACCCCCAGACATTACACCATATGTGACTGATATCAGCCCCTCTTATAATGCTCCAGTACTGATATAACCCCCAGACATTACATCATATGTGACTGATATCAGCCTCTTATAGCTCCAGTACTGATATAACCTCCAGACATTACACCATATGTGACTGATATCAGCCCCTCTTATAACGCTCCAGTACTGATATAACCCCCAGACATTACACCATATGTGACTGATATCAGCCCCTCTTATAACGCTCCAGTACTGATATAACCCCCAGACATTACACCATATGTGACTGATATCAGCCCCTCTTATAACGCTCCAGTACTGATATAACCTCCAGACATTACACCATATGTGACTGATATCAGCCCCTCTTATAACGCTCCAGTACTGATATAACCCCCAGACATTACACCATATGTGATTGATATCAGCCTCTTATAGCTCCAGTACTGATATAACCCCCCAGACATTACACCATATGTGACTGATATCAGCCCCTCTTATAACGCTCCAGTACTGATATAACCTCCAGACATTACACCATATGTGACTGATATCAGCCCCTTATAATGCTCCAGTACTGATATAACCCCCAGACATTACACCATATGTGACTGATATCAGCCTCTTATAGCTCCAGTACTGATATAACCCCCAGACATTACACCATATGTGACTGATATCAGCCCCTCTTATAACGCTCCAGTACTGATATAACCTCCAGACATTACACCATATGTGACTGATATCAGCCCCTCTTATAATGCTCCAGTACTGATATAACTCCCAGACATTACACCATATGTGACTGATATCAGCCCCTCTTATAAAGGTTCGCTGTCCTTTGAAGTGTATGTGCTATTCCTAATTGCACCTGTAGGTGGCAGTAAAGCTCTGGGTGAACACTAGTAGTGGTTGTATCTGCGCCTTATCCCATAGATCCGCTGCTGTATCTGTGTAGAACGTTATGATGAACATTGGAAGCGGACTGTCTTTGGAATTAACATGGATTTGGGGGAAATGCCATCAAGTCCCCTAGTGGTCAGTGAATGACACAGATGACAGAGGTCCAGCTCTGCCACCATCAGCTGCTTAGTTGTCATAAATCCATGTGTCAGGACAGCAGTGACTCATTATTATTATTATAGCATTCCGCCACAGTCCACGATGCTGCGGCGTTGTCACTGCAGGGACTGACCGGGATGGTGACATTTTGGGCTGCACTGTGTCTGGACCAGTTCCCTTGCCTCCATGTCTGGATATATCCATAGTAACTTTCACACCCTCGCAGAAATCTTAAACACCTTGACCTACACTCATTCTCTGAATCCCTCCTCGCTCTCACAGTTATAAGTTCCTTACACAATGCGGATGACGCTGCCGCTCTATACAACACCACAATAGCTGTAGCTTTGGAATCTGCTGCCCCACTTACACATACCAAAGCTCGCAAAATCAACAGACAGCCCTGGCACACCAGCCTGACCAAAGAACGGAGACGAGCTTCCAGGGCTGCTGAGCGCAGATGGAAAAGATCCCACTCCAACGAGCACTTCATCGCATTCAAACAGTCCCTCACTCCTTTCAAGTCCATACTCGCCACAGCTAAACAAACCTACTTCTCATCTCTCATATCCTCCCTGTCTCACAACCCTAAACAGTTATTCAACTCTCTCCTCCGTCCCCCAGCACCTCCTCCCTCCCCACTCATCTGAGCTGAAGACTTTGCCTCATTTTTCAAGCAGAAGATTGAGAACATCAGAGACAGTTTTAGTCGACAACCCCAAGAGCCCTTCCTCCCGACTTCCCAGCCCTCCACCTCCAAAACCAACTTCTCCACCATTACAGAAGATCGACTCTACTCTCAAGATCACATCTCACCACCTGTGTACTTGACCCAATCCCATCCCACTTCATCCCAAACCTCACCACAGTCTTCATCCCAACCCTAACCCATCTCTTCAACATATCACTAACAACTGGTGTTTTCCCCTCAAGCTTTAAACATGCCTCCATCACACCTATCCTCAAAAAGCCCTCTCTTGACCCATCCTCTGTATCTAGCTATCGCCCTATATCACTTCTCCCCTATGCTTCAAAACTACTGGAACAACACGTCTACCTTGAACTGTCCTCCCATCTCTCTTCTTGCTCCCTCTTCGACCGCTTACAATCTGGCTTCCGGTCACACCACTCCACTGAAACTGCCCTAACTAAGGTCACCAATGACCTCTTAACCGCCAAGAGCAAGCGACACTACTCTGTCCTCCTCCTCCTGGACCTGTCGGCTGCCTTTGACACAGTGGACCATTCCCTATTATTACAGACCCTCTCATCCCTTGGCATCACAGACTTGGCCCTATTCTGGATCTCATCATACCTAACAGACCGGACATTCAGCGTCTCCCACTCACACACCACCTCCTCACCTCGCCCCCTATCTGTCGGTGTCCCACAGGGTTCAGTCCTAGGGCCCCTGCTCTTCTCCATTTACACCTTTGGCCTGGGACAGCTCATAGAATCTCATGGCTTTCAGTATCATCTCTATGCTGATGACACACAGATCTACATCTCTGGACCAGATATCACCTCCCTACTAACCAGAATCCCTCAATGTCTGTCCACTATTTCATCCTTCTTCTCCGCTAGATTTCTGAAACTTAACATGGACAAAACAGAATTCATCATCTTTCCCCCATCTCACGTGACCCCCCCAATGAACCTATCCATTACAGTAAATGGCTGCCCACTCTCCCCAGTCCCACAAGCTCGCTGCCTCAGGGTAAGCCTTGACGCTGATCTCTCCTTCAAACCACATATCCAAGCCCTTTCCACATCCTGCCGACTTCAACTCAAAATATTTCACGAATCCATTCATTCCTCAACCAAGAATCTGCAAAAACCCTAGTCCATGCCCTCATCATCTCCCGCCTCGACTACTGTAATCTCCTGCTCTGTGGCCTCCCCTCTAACACGCTCGCACCCCTCCAATCTATTCTAAACTCTGCTGCCCGACTAATCCACCTGTCCCCCCGCTATTCCCCAGCTTCTCCCCTCTGTCAATCCCTTCACTGGCTCTCCATTGCCCAGAGACTCCAGTACAAAACCCTAACCATGACGTACAAAGCCATCCACAACCTGTCTCCTCCATACATCTGTGACCTCGTCTCCCGGTACTTACCTACACGCAACCTCCGATCCTCACAAGACCTCCTTCTCTACTCCCCTCTTATCTCCTCTTCCCACAATCGTATACAAGATTTCTCTCGCGTATCACCCCTACTCTGGAACCCTCTACCACAACACATCAGACTCTCGCCTACCATCGAAACCTTCAAAAAGAGCCTGAAGACCCATCTCTTCCGACACACCCTGTGAAGTCACCACCCTTCTCCCTCCCTGTGATGTCACCACCCTTCTCCTCCCACCCTGTGAAGTCACCACCCTTCTCCTCCCACTCTGTGAAGTCACCACCCTTCTCCTCCCTCCCTGTGATGTCACCGCCCTTCTCCTCCCACCCTGTGACGTCACCACCCTTCTCCTCCCACCCTGTGAAGTCATCACCCTTCTCCTCCCACCCAGTGAAGTCACCACTTTTCTCCTCCCTCCCTGTGACGTCACCACCCTTCTCATCCATCCCTTTGACGTCACCACCCTTCTCCCTCCCTGTGATGTCATCACCCTTCTCCTCCCACCCTGTGAAGTCACCACCCTTCTCCTCCCACCCTGTGAAGTCATCACCCTTCTCCTCCCACCCAGTGAAGTCACCACTTTTCTCCTCCCTCCCTGTGACGTCACCACCCTTCTCATCCATCCCTTTGACGTCACCACCCTTCTCCCTCCCTGTGATGTCATCACCCTTCTCCTCCCACCCTGTGAAGTCACCACCCTTCTCCTCCCACCCTGTGAAGTCACCACCCTTCTCCTCCCTCCCTGTGATGTCACCACCCTTCTCCTCCCACCCTGTGAAGTCACCACCCTTCTCCTCCCACCCTGTGAAGTCACCACCCTTCTCCTCCCACCCTGTGAAGTCACCACCCTTCGCCTCCCACCCAGTGAAGTCACCACTTTTCTCCTCCCTCCCTGTGATGTCACCACCCTTCTCCTCCCACCCTGTGAAGTCACCACCCTTCTCCTCCCACCCTGTGAAGTCACCACCCTTCTCCTCCCACCCTGTGAAGTCACCACCCTTCGCCTCCCACCCAGTGAAGTCACCACTTTTCTCCTCCCTCCCTGTGATGTCACCACCCTTCTCCTCCCACCCTGTGAAGTCACCACCCTTCTCCTCCCACCCCGTGAAGTCACCACTTTTCTCCTCCCTCCCTGTGATGTCACCACCCTTCTCCTCTCACCCTGTGAAGTCACCACCCTTCTCCTCCCACCCAGTGAAGTCACCACTTTTCTCCTCCCTCCCTGTGAAGTCACCACCCTTCTCCTCCCACCCAGTGAAGTCACCACCCTTCTCCTCCCACCCTGTGAAGTCACCACCCTTCTCCTCCCACCCTGTGAAGTCACCACCCTTCGCCTCCCACCCAGTGAAGTCACCACTTTTCTCCTCCCACCCTGTGATGTCACCACCCTTCTCCTTCCACCCTGTGAAGTCACCACTTTTCTCCTCCCTCCCTGTGATGTCACCACCCTTCTCCTCCCACTCTGTGAAGTCACCACCCTTCTCCTGCCACCCTGTGACGTCACCACCCTTCTCCCACCCTGTGAAGTCACCACTTTTCTCCTCCCTCCCTGTGACGTCACCACCCTTCTCATCCCTCCCTTTGACGTCACCACCCTTCTCCCTCCCTGTGACGTCATCACCCTTCTCCTCCCACCCTGTGAAGTCACCACCCTTCTCCTCCCACCCTGTGAAGTCACCACCCTTCTCCTCCCACCCAGTGAAGTCACCACTTTTCTCCTCCCTCCCTGTGATGTCACCACCCTTCTCCTCCCACCCTGTGAAGTCACCACCCTTCTCCTCCCACCCTGTGAAGTCACCACCCTTCTCCTCCCACCCTGTGAAGTCACCACCCTTCGCCTCCCACCCAGTGAAGCCACCACTTTTCTCCTCCCTCCCTGTGATGTCACCACCCTTCTCCTCCCACCCTGTGAAGTCACCACCCTTCGCCTCCCACCCAGTGACGTCACCACTTTTCTCCTCCCTCCCTGTGATGTCACCACCCTTCTCCTCCCACCCTGTGAAGTCACCACCCTTCTCCTCCCACCCAGTGAAGTCACCACTTTTCTCCTCCCTCCCTGTGATGTCACCACCCTTCTCCTCCCACCCTGTGAAGTCACCACCCTTCTCCTCCCACCCTGTGAAGTCACCACCCTTCGCCTCCCACCCAGTGAAGTCACCACTTTTCTCCTCCCTCCCTGTGATATCACCACCCTTCGCCTCCCACCCAGTGAAGTCACCACTTTTCTCCTCCCTCCCTGTGATGTCACCACCCTTCTCCTCCCACCCTGTGAAGTCACCACCCTTCTCCTCCCACCCAGTGAAGTCACCACTTTTCTCCTCCCTCCCTGTGATGTCACCACCCTTCTCCTCCCACCCTGTGAAGTCACCACCCTTCTCCTCCCACCCTGTGAAGTCACCACCCTTCGCCTCCCACCCAGTGAAGTCACCACTTTTCTCCTCCCTCCCTGTGATGTCACCACCCTTCGCCTCCCACCCAGTGAAGTCACCACTTTTCTCCTCCCTCCCTGTGATGTCACCACCCTTCTCCTCCCACCCTGTGAAGTCACCACCCTTCTCCTCCCACCCCGTGAAGTCACCACTTTTCTCCTCCCTCCCTGTGATGTCACCACCCTTCTCCTCTCACCCAGTGAAGTCACCACCCTTCTCCTCCCACCCAGTGAAGTCACCACTTTTCTCCTCCCTCCCTGTGATGTCACCACCCTTCTCCTCCCACCCTGTGAAGTCACCACCCTTCTCCTCCCACCCTGTGAAGTCACCACCCTTCTCCTCCCACCCTGTGAAGTCACCACCCTTCGCCTCCCACCCAGTGAAGTCACCACTTTTCTCCTCCCTCCCTGTGATGTCACCACCCTTCTCCTTCCACCCTGTGAAGTCACCACACTTCTCCTCCCACCCTGTGAAGTCACCACTTTTCTCCTCCCTCCCTGTGATGTCACCACCCTTCTCCCACCCTGTGAAGTCACCACTTTTCTCCTCCCTCCCTGTGACGTCACAACCCTTCTCATCCCTCCCTTTGACGTCACCACCCTTCTCCCTCCCTGTGACGTCATCACCCTTCTCCTCCCACCCTGTGAAGTCACCACCCTTCTCCTCCCACCCTGTGAAGTCACCACCCTTCTCCTCCCACCCAGTGAAGTCACCACTTTTCTCCTCCCTCCCTGTGATGTCACCACCCTTCTCCTCCCACCCTGTGAAGTCACCACCCTTCTCCTTCCACCCTGTGAAGTCACCACCCTTCGCCTCCCACCCAGTGAAGTCACCACTTTTCTCCTCCCTCCCTGTGATGTCACCACCCTTCTCCTCCCACCCTGTGAAGTCACCACCCTTCGCCTCCCACCCAGTGACGTCACCACTTTTCTCCTCCCTCCCTGTGATGTCACCACCCTTCTCCTCCCACCCTGTGAAGTCACCACCCTTCTCCTCCCACCCAGTGAAGTCACCACTTTTCTCCTCCCTCCCTGTGATGTCACCACCCTTCTCCTCCCACCCTGTGAAGTCACCACCCTTCTCCTCCCACCCTGTGAAGTCACCACCCTTCGCCTCCCACCCAGTGAAGTCACCACTTTTCTCCTCCCTCCCTGTGATGTCACCACCCTTCTCCTCCCACCCTGTGAAGTCACCACACTTCTCCTCCCACCCTGTGAAGTCACCACTTTTCTCCTCCCTCCCTGTGATGTCACCACCCTTCTCCTCCCACCCTGTGAAGTCGCCACCCTTCTCCTCCCAGCCTGTGAAGTCACCACCCTTCTCCTCCCTCCCTGTGAAGTCACCACCCTTCTCCTCCCACCCTGTGAAGTCACCACCCTTCTCCTCCCACCCTGTGAAGTCACCACCCTTCTCCTCCCACCCTGTGAAGTCACCACCCTTCTCCTCCCTCCCTGTGATGTCACCACCCTTCTCCTCCCACCCTGTGACGTCACCACCCTTCTCCTCCCACCCTGTGAAGTCACTTTTCTCCTCCCTCCCTGTGACGTCACCACCCTTCTCGTCCCTCCCTTTGACGTCACCACCCTTCTTCCTCCCTGTGACGTCACCACCCTTCACCCCCCTCCTTGTGACGTCATCACCCTTCTTCTCCCACCCTGTGAAGTCACCACCCTTCTCCTCCCACCCTGTGAAGTCACCACCCTTCTCCCACTCAGTGAAGTCACCACTTTTCTCCTCCCTCCCTGTGATGTCACCACCCTTCTCCTCCCACCCTGTGAAGTCACCACCCTTCTCCTCCCTCCCTGTGACGTCACCACCCTTCTCCTCCCACCCTGTGAAGTCACCACCCTTCTCCCTCCCTGTGATGTCACCACCCTTCTCCTCCCACCCTGTGAAGTCACCACCCTTCTCCTCCCTCCCTGTGATGTCACCACCCTTCTCCTCCCACCCTGTGACGTCACCAGCCTTCTCCTCACTCCCTGTGATGTCACCACCCTTCTCCTCCCACCCTGTGAAGTCACCACCCTTCTCCTCCCACCCTGTGAAGTCACCACCCTTCGCCTCCCACCCTGTGAAGTCACCACCCTTCTCCTCCCTCCCTGTGACGTCACCACCCTTCTCCTCCCTCCCTGTGATGTCACCACCCTCCCTGTGATGTCACCACACTGCAGTCTGGCCATACTGGGGGGTCACAGTTTCTCCACAGCTGGACAGCCGCAGGTTGCAGACTCCGAGCACTAAATACAGCAGATCCTGAATCTCTTGCATCCACCGAGCAGCGCTCCTCAGTTCCAGTCCTTACCTCAGCTTCTCTGCCACAAATATAACTCTTCTCTCCAGCAGCAGCGAGGCAAATATCCGGATAATCTGCCGGATGCTGAGGCATCGGAAGAGACACTCGAAGTCCACATGTTCCAGCCGTGAATCCATCGGTCTCCGCAGCTCGATGACCTAAAGTGACAATGAAAGGCAATTAAATGTCCAAGTGACCACATGGGGGCGCTGAAGATAATACCCCTGTCCAGTACCTCATTCCCTGCGCCCGGGAGGAACGTCTTCACTCGGATTGTCTTCCCAGGAGCCGGGAAGGGAGACTCCATCAGACTCCTCATAAACGGGTAGACGAGTGCAGCAGAAATCCCCCTCCTCCGCTCCACCTCATCCAAGATCTGCAAATAAAAGAAGTCGCTAGTTACAATCAAAGTGAAATCCCCGCTAACGAAGGGACAGCAAGAGAAGAATAGGCCCTCCAACAAGACGAGCTCTGCTACATCTGTGCGCCAGAATCGGCCCTCCAACAAGACGAGCTCTGCTACATCTGTGCGCCAGGATGGGCCCTCCAACAAGATGTCACACTACTGAATCCCAGGCGTGGAGACAAGCCGAGCTCTGCTACATCTGGGCGCCAGGATGAGCCCTCCAACAAGACGAGCTCTGCTACATCTGTGCGCCAGGATGGGCCCTCCAACAAGACGAGCTCTGCTACATCTGTGCACCAGGATGGGCCCTCCACCAAGACAAGCTCTGCTACATCTCTGCGCCAGGATGGGCCCTCCAACAAGACGAGCTCTGCTACATCTGTGTGCCAGGATGGGCCTTCCAACAAGACGAGCTCTGCTACATCTCTGCGCCAGGATGGGCCCTCCAACAAGACGAGCCCTGCTACATCTCTGCGCCAGGATGGGCCCTCCAACAAGACGAGCTCTGCTACATCTCTGTGCCAGGATGGGCCCTCCAACAAGACGAGCTCTGCTACATCTGTGCTCCAGGATGGGCCATCCAACAAGACGAGCTCTGCTACATCTGTGCTCCAGGATGGGCCATCCAACAAGACGAGCTCTGCTACATCTGTGTGCAGGATGGGCCCTCCAACAAGACGAGCTCTGCTACATCTGTGCGCCAGGATGGGCCCTCCAACAAGACGAGCTCTGCTACATCTCTGTGCCAGGATGGGCCCTCCAACAAGACGAGCTCTGCTACATCTGTGCTCCAGGATGGGCCATCCAACAAGACGAGCTCTGCTACATCTGTGCACCAGGATGGGCCCTCCAACAAGACAAGCTCTGCTACATCTGTGCGCCAGGATGGGCCCTCCAACAAGACGAGCTCTGCTACATCTGTGCTCCAGGATGGGCCATCCAACAAGACGAGCTCTGCTACATCTGTGCGCAGGATGGGCCCTCCAACAAGACGAGCGCTGCTACATCTGTGCGCCAGGATGGGCCCTCCAACAAGACAAGCTCTGCTATATCTGTGCGCCAGGATGGGCCCAGCAACAAGACGAGCTATGCTACACCTGTGCGCCAGGATGGGCCCTCCAACAAGACGAGCTCTGCTACATCTGTGCGCCAGGATGGGCCCTCCAACAAGACGAGCTCTGCTACATCTGTGCGCCAGGATGGGCCCTCCAACAAGACGAGCTCTGCTACATCTGTGCGCCAGGATCGGCCCTCCAACAAGACGACCGCTGCTACATCTGTGCGCCAGGATCGGCCCTCCAACAAGACGAGCGCTGCTACATCTGTGCGCCAGGATCAGCCCTCCAACAAGACGAGCGCTGCTACATCTGTGCGCCAGGATCGGCCCTCCAACAAGACGAGCGCTGCTACATCTGTGTGCCAGGATGGGCCCTCCAACAAGACGAGCTCTGCTACATCTGTGCGCCAGGATGGGCCCTCCAACAAGACGAGCGCTACTACATCTGTGCGCCAGGATGGGCCCTCCAACAAGACGAGCTCTGCTACATCTGTGCGCCAGGATAGGCCCTCCAACAAGACGAGCTCTGCTACATCTGTGCACCAGGATGGGCCCTCCAACAAGACTAGCTCTGCTACAGCTGTGCTCCAGGATGGGCCCTCCAACAAGACTAGCACTGCTACATCTGGGCGCCAGGATGGGCCCTCCAACAAGACGAGCTCTGCTACATCTGGGCGTCAGGATGGGCCCTCCAACAAGACGAGGGCTGCTACATCTGTGCGCCAGGATGGGCCCTCCAACAAGACTAGCACTGCTACATCTGTGCGCCAGGATGGGCCCAGCAACAAGATGAGCTATGCTACATCTGTGTGCCAGGATCGGCCCTCCAACAAGACGAGCTATGCTACATCTGTGCGCCAGGATGGGCCCTCCAACAAGACGAGCTCTGCTACATCTGTGCGCCAGGATGGGCCCTCCAACAAGACGAGCTCTGCTACATCTGTGCGCCAGGATCGGCCCTCCAACAAGACGAGCGCTACTACATCTGTGCGCCAGGATGGGCCCTCCAACAAGACGAGCGCTGCTACATCTGTGCGCCAGGATCGGCCCTCCAACAAGACGAGCGCTGCTACATCTGTGCGCCAGGATGGGCCCTCCAACAAGACGAGCTCTGCTACATCTGTGTGCCAGGATCGGCCCTCCAACAAGACGAGCGCTGCTAAATCTGTGTGCCAGGATCGGCCCTCCAACAAGACGAGCTCTGATACACCTGTGCGCCAGGATGGGCCCTCCAACAAGACGAGCGCTGCTACATCTGTGTGCCAGGATGGGCCCTCCAACAAGACGAGCTCTGCTACATCTGTGCGCCAGGATGGGCCCTCCAACAAGACGAGCGCTACTACATCTGTGCGCCAGGATGGGCCCTCCAACAAGACGAGCTCTGCTACATCTGTGCGCCAGGATAGGCCCTCCAACAAGACGAGCTCTGCTACATCTGTGCACCAGGATGGGCCCTCCAACAAGACGAGCTCTGCTACATCTGGGCTCCAGGATGGGCCCTCCAACAAGACGAGCTCTGCTACATCTGAGCGCCAGGATGGGCCCTCCAAGAAGAAGAGCTCTGCTACATCTGGGCGCCAGGATGGGCCCTCCAACAAGACGAGCTCTGCTACATCTGGGTGCCAGGATGGGCCTTCCAACAAGACGAGCTCTGCTACATCTGTGCGCCAGGATGGGCCCTCCAACAAGATGAGCACTGCTACATCTGTGCGCCAGGATGGGCCCTCCAACAAGACGAGCTCTGCTACATCTGTGCGCCAGGATGGGCCCTCCAACAAGATGTCACACTACTGAATCCCAGGCGTGGAGACAAGCCGAGCTCTGCTACATCTGTATCAGGTTCTACAACAACATCTGCAGTGTAGCCTGTATGAGCCGGCGCTCAGCGAGTCTCCTCTGTAATACCTGGCGCCAACACAAACACCAGTGAGCTCAGCGCTCCCAGCAGCACAGGGGATGTAATGAAGAGCGCCAGCATTACACCACTTAGCGGTTTGACCTGGAACACGGCAGGATGTGTCTCTGTCCTCATACTGGGCGCACAGTGAATGCGCTGGCACCAGCTGTGGCTGTAAGAGGGCGCTACCTGTCCCTCCGGGCACTAGGATGGCGGAGGCCACTGCTATCGGCAGACGGTCAGAGGAGTACGGCAATGTCCAGTGATCGGCCGTTAGAACGGACACATTGGCTAAAAAGTTCTGCAGACACAAATTTTCTGTCCGTTTTTAATAAATTTGATTTCAATTGGATCCTTTTTTTTAACATTGAAGTCTATGGAAAACGGATGTGTTAATTAGCGGTCCGTTTCCTTCCATTTGAGAAAAATCAGGGTTTTTTTACTTACTAGATCATGTGAAATAGAAGATCATGAATGGCTAATAATAGATCCATTTTCCATAGACTTATGTTAAAAAAAATAGATTCAGTTGAAATCAGTTTATTAAAAATGAACAAAAAAGTTGTCGGTGGACCTTTTTTGCCAACAAATTGATGCTGGATCCGTTCTAACAGATGATCACTGGACATATGAACATCGCCTAAGTGAAAAGGGGTATTCCAACTATACAACCTCCTGTCAATCAAAGTCGGGGCAGCAATAATGAATGACTGGACCTGGTAGAGGTGGCGACTGTAACCCTTTATCTACTGCTCAACTACATCAGCGAGACCCTCACACTCTTCAAGAGACGACCATAGAAATGGTGTCATCTGCAACTATCAAAAATGTCAAAATAATGCTGGAGGCACAGTTCTGTCACTGGTCGCTATGTGCTGTATGGTGCGGACCCCACATCAGACCATGACGATGGCGGCTGAGTTACGTAGCCAGACAGGCCGCGGATGGCTCTGATCATAAAGGCCACATTTAAATTGCTTGGATATCCGCTAAATGCTGTGTTATAGACCCCTAGAGGGACTTAAAAAAATAAACTAAAAAAAGTTTTATAAAATATATACAGGGGCTTCTCACAAAATGAGAATATCATCATAAAGTGAATTTATTTCCGTTCTTCAATACAAAAAGTGAAACTCGTATTCTATAGAGTCATTACACACAGAGTGATCTATTTCACTTGTCTATTTCTGTTAATGTTGATGATTATGGCTTACAGCCAATGAAAACCCAAAAGTCATTATCTCAGTAAATTAGAATAATTAACAATTAACTCTTGCAAAGGCTCCTAAGTGTTTATAAAGGTCCTTAGTCTGTTTCAGTAGCTCCACAATCATGGGGAAGACTGCTGACTGACAGATGTCCAGAAGGCGTCACGGACACACTCCACAAGGAAAGTAAATATTGCATTTCATTTGGATGTCAAGGTCCCAGAGTCTGGAGGAAGAGTGTAGAGGCCACAATCCAAGCTGCTGGAGGTCTAGTGTGAAGTCTCCACAATCAGTGATGGTTTGGGAAGTCATGTCATCTGCTGGTGTAGGTCCTCTGTATTTTGTCAAGACCAAAGTCAGCACAGCCGTCTACCAGGACATTGTAGAGCACTTCATGCTTCCCTCTGCCGACAAGCTTTTTGGAGATGGAAATGTCATTCTCCAGCAGGACTTGAGCCCTGTCCACACTGCCAAAAGTACCAATACCAGGTGTAAAAACAACAGTATCACTGGGCTTGATTGGCAGCAAACTCGCCTGACCTTAACCCCATAGAGAATCTCTGTGTATTGTCAAGAGGAAGATGAGACACCAGACCCAACAATGCAGACGAGCAGAAGGCTGCTATCAAAGCAACCTGGGCTTCCATAACCCCACAGCAGTGCCACAGGCTGATCATCTCCATGCCACGCCGCATTGATGCAGTAATTGATGCAAAAGGAGCCCTGACCAAGTATTGAGGGAATTTACTGATCATACATTTCAGTAGGGAACATTTCGGATTTTACAATCATTTTTCAGGCTGATGTTATAAAGTATTCTAATTTTACTGATGACTTTTGGGTTTTCATTGGCTGTAAGCCATAATCATCAACATTAACAGAAATAAACACGTGAAATAGATCACTCTGTGTGTAATGACTCTATAGAATACAGGAGATTCACTTTTTGCATTGAAGAACTGAAATAAATTCACTTTAGGCTGTGTGCACACCTAGCAGATTTTTCGCGTTTTTTTCGTGTTTTTTCGCTATAAAAACGCTATAAAACCGCGAAAAAACGCTCACATTAAGCATCCTATTTAAAAGAATGCAATCCGCATTTTTTGTGCACATGCTGCATTTTTGTCCTGAGCGGAATCACATTCCAGAAAAAAACGCAGCATGTTCATTAAATTTGCGGAATCGCGGCGATTCTGCACACATAGGAGTGCATTGATCTGCTTACTTCCCGGATGGGGCTATGCCCACCATGCGGGAAGTAAGCAGATCATGTGCGGTTGGTACCCAGGGTGGAGGAGAGGAGACTCTCCTCCACGGACTGGGCACCATATAATTGGTTAAAAAAAAAAAAGAATTAAAATAAAAAATAGTGATATACTCACCTTCTGGTGGCCCGATCTCCTCAGCGGCTTCCGTTCCTATAGATGGGGTGTGTGAAGGACCTGCGATGACGTCGCGGTCACGTGACCGCGACTTCAATGGAAGGTCCTGCACACACAGCATCTATAGGAACGGAAGCCGCTGAGGAGATCGGGCCACCAGAAGGTGAGTATAACCATTTTTTTAAATTATTTTTAACATTCTATCTTTTACTATAATGCGGCATAGGCAGCATCTATAGTAAAAAGTTGGTCACACTTGTCAAACACTAAGTTTGACAAGTGTGACCAACCTGTCAATCAGTTTTCCAAGCGATGCTACAGATCGCTTGGAAAACGCTAGCATTCTGCAAGCTCAAAATGCTTGCAAAACGCTAGTTTTCTGTGGGAATATGCATGCCAATTCTGCATGCGATATACCCGCGGCAGGAGGCGCAGAATTTCCGCGGAAATTTCCGCGGCAATTCTGCAACGTGTGCACTTAGCCTAATGATGATATTCTAATTTTGTGAGAAGCCCCCGTAAGTGTACCGTCCTCCGCCTCTTACCCTTTGAAAAATAAAGACATGAAAATAGATTACCGTATATACTCGAGTATAAGCCGAGATTTTCAGCCCAAATTTTTGGGCTGAAAGTGCCCCTCTCGGCTTATACTCGAGTCACGGTCGGCGGGTGAGGGGGAGAGAGCGTGTCGCATAC
This sequence comes from Ranitomeya variabilis, assembly GCF_051348905.1. Classification (NCBI taxonomy): domain Eukaryota; kingdom Metazoa; phylum Chordata; class Amphibia; order Anura; family Dendrobatidae; genus Ranitomeya; species Ranitomeya variabilis. Next base: position 421,734,333 of record NC_135233.1, read on the forward strand.
TCACCTAGTCCCGGCGCTCCTGGCGCTCCCCCTGCCCGTCCCACGGTCTTCGGTGCCGCAGCTCGTCCCCTGTTCAGCGGTCACATGGTACCGCTCATTAGAGAAATGAATATGGACTCCACTCCCACAGGGGTGGAGCCGCAAATTCATTCCTCTAATCAGCGGTAACGGTGACCGCTGACAGAGGAAGAGGCTGCGGCACCCGGAGACCAGCTGTCCGGGAGAAAGAGCCAGGGACGCCGGGAGCAGGTAAGTATGTCATATTTACCTGTCCACGTTCCACACGCCGGGCGCCGCTCTGTCTTCGCGTCCTCTTGTTCTGACTGTTCAGGTCAGAGGGCGCGATGACGCATATAGTGTGCGCGGCGCCCTCTGCCTGATCAGTCAGTGCAGAGAGACGCCGGGACGGGACGCTGAGGAGCTGCAAGCAAGAGAGGTGAGTATGTGTTTTTTTTTTTTATTGCAGCAGCAGCATTGTATATTGCACAGATTTATGTGGAGTATCTATGGGGCAACGGTGCAGAGCATTATATATATGGCACAGCTTTATGTGGAGCATCTATGGGGCCATAATCAAAGGTGCAGAGCATTATATATGGCACAGCTATCTATGGGGCCATAATCAAAGGTGCAGAGCATTGTATATGGCACAGCTATCTATGGGGCCATAATCAAAAGTGCAGGGCATTATATATGGCACAGCTATCCATGGGGCCATAATCAAAGGTGCAGGGCATTATATATGGCACAGCTATCTATGGGGCCATAATCAAAGGTGCAGGGCATTATATATGGCACAGCTATCTATGGGGCCATAATCAAAGGTGCAGAGCATTGTATATGGCACAGCTATCTATGGGGCCATAATCAAAGGTGCAGAGCATTGTATATGTCACAGCTATCTATGGGGCCATAATCAAAGGTGCAGAGCATTATATATGGCACAGCTATCTATGGGGCCATAATCAAAGGTGCAGAGCATTTTATATGGCACAGCTATCTATGGGGCCATAATCAAAGGTCCAGAGCATTGTATATGGCACAGCTATCTATGGGGCCATAATCAAAGGTGCAGAGCATTGTATATGGCACAGCTATCTATGGGGCCATAATCAAAGGTGCAGAGCATTATATATGGCACAGCTATCTATGGGGCCATAATCAAAGGTGCAGAGCATTGTATATGGCACAGCTATCTATGGAGCATCTATGGGGCCATAATCAAAGGTGCAGAGCATTATATATGGCACAGCTATCTATGGAGCATCTATGGGGCCATAATCAAAGGTGCAGAGCATTGTATATGGCACAGCTTTCTATGGGGCCATAATCAAAGGTGCAGAGCATTGTATATGGCACAGCTTTCTATGGGGCCATAATCAAAGGTGCAGAGCATTTTATATGGCACAGCTTTCTATGGAGTATCTATGGGGCCATAATCAAAGGTGCAGAGCATTGTATATGGCACAGCTTTCTATGGAGCATCTATGGGGCTATAATCAAAGGTGCAGAGCATTGTATATGGCACAGCTTTCTATGGGGCCATAATCAAAGGTGCAGAGCATTGTATATGGCACAGCTTTCTATGGAGCATCTATGGGGCCATAATCAAAGGTGCAGAGCATTGTATATGGCACAGCTTTCTATGGAGCATCTATGGGGCCATAATCAAAGGTGCAGAGCATTGTATATGGCACAGCTTTCTATGGAGCATCTATGGGGCCATAATGAACTGTGCAGAGCATTATATATGGGGCAGCTTTACGTGGAGCGTCTATGGGGCTATACTGAACGGTGCAGAGCATTATATATGGCACAGCTTTATGTGGAGCATCTATGGGGCCCATAATGAACAGTGCAGAGCATTATGTGGTACAGCTTTATGTGGAGCATCTATGGGGCCATAATGAACAGTATGGAGCATCTATTTTTAATTTTGAAATTCACCGGTAGCTGCTGCATTTTCCACCCTAGGCTTATACTCGAGTCAATAAGTTTTCCCAGTTTTTTGTGGCAAAATTAGGGGGGTCGGCTTATACTCGGGTCAGCTTATACTCGAGTATATACGGTAATCTATATAGAAAAACAAATCCACGTCTGGTATCGTGGTAATCACACCGGGTCATTTTTACAGCACAATAAACCCTGTAAAAGTAAAACTCCAACAATTATGAGAGAATTGTATTTTTTCACCATTTCACTTGGATTTTTTATTTCTTGATGCGCAGAAAACAAGCCGCCATATGGTGAAGTTGACAAAAGTGAAAAAAGTTATGATTCTTGGAAGAAGAGGAGAAAAGAGAAAGCACAGAATCAAAAAATACACGGGCCTGTGACTGCTCCGCTAGATCAGGGAGACCCTTGGGCCCATCGAGGGGCGGCATTGCCAGAATCCCCCTATAAGCCAATGGTGGGATCCGTGCAGTTACAATAGTCAAAAATGGTAATGATCCCCTGTAACCCCATGACAAATTGAAGATGGCCTATAACACAACTGATCATAGGACTCTACAGAATGAGGCACGTGGACAAGAAAAACCAGCAAAAAGGGTCCAAAAATACCCAGCGCAAAATGTCGTCTGAGAATTTGCTGTAGTTTGACATTTTGGAGCGGAGGAATGAAACCCAAACATTTTCTCGAGGGCTGCATATGATGGCGGCCGGAGGCTTGATGAATATAAGGGTTTGTGCTTGCGCCATTTTCATCTCCAGATGTTTGTTTTTTCCTGTACCCAAATCTCGCTGCCTCCTCTTACCTTGGAGAACAGGTCGAAGCATCCCAGCCGGCTGATGACACAGTATACCTCAGGGAGCCGGGGACCCTTCCCGCTGGGCTGTGGGAGAGATGATACAAATCAGATCCCGGGGGCTCAGAGCAGCCGCTCTACAGCCAGCGCAAAAACACACTAGGAAATGTTACAGCAGTGAAATATAAATTGGTTGCAAAAGTTTACATCCCCCTTAATACTGACATGGGTAAACACTACCCTCATGGCCCTCACAAGGGAACATCCCGCTGATATTATGAGGTTTCCGCAATATGACGGTGGTTGTCCTCCCCTCTCATTATCATATTGTGCTGGTTCCACAGGCTGTAATTTGGGGTCTCCAGTCTGTAATTTGGAGCGGTCACTGATCTTAATACTAATCCAGAAAAGCAGTGTTATTCTGAGATTGATTTCAGGGCTGAGAAAAGCTCTACGGGCGGTGAGGAACGCTCTGCTGTGCTGCCCCACTGCTCCAGCACTACTGCCACCACTGCTCTAGCACTACTGCCACCACTGCTCCAGCGCTACTGCAACCACTGCTCCAGCGCTACTGCAACCACTGCTCCAGCGCTACTGCAACCACTGCTCCAGCGCTACTGCCACCACTGCTCCAGCGCTACTGCCACCACTGCTCCAGCGCTACTGCCACCACTGCTCCAGCGCTACTGCCACCACTGCTCCAGCCCTACTGCCACCACTGCTCCAGCGCTACTGCCACCACTGCTCCAGCGCTACTGCAACCACTGCTCCAGCGCTACTGCCACCACTGCTCCAGCGCTACTGCCACCACTGCTCCAGCGCTACTGCAACCACTGCTCCATCGCTACTGCCACCACTGCTCCAGCGCTACTGCAACCACTGCTCCAGCGCTACTGCAACCACTGCTCCAGCGCTACTTGTTATGATCTGGTGACCTTGGAGCCGCATGAGAGACTTTCTCAGGAGTAGGTGGTACCTGTACTGACCGCAAACCCTAAACTAACACCGCAACTAGAAGTAGCCGTGGGATGTACCTAACACGTCCCAGACATCTCGACACAGCAGGAGGACTAAATACCCCTATAGATGGAAATGGGAATTCTATCTTGCCTCAGAGCAGAACCCCAAAGGATAGGCAGCCCCCCACAAATATTGACTGTGAGTATAAGAGGAAAGACACACGCAGGCAGAAAAACAGTATTTAGCAAAAGAGGCACTTCTAGCTAAATAGAAAAGGATAGGACAGAATTCTAAGCGGTCAGTATTAAAATCCTAAAAATATCCACAGCAGATAATACAAATATTCCACATCTAACTAAAGACATAGAAAGTATATCTGCATCTCCTGAGAATCCAGCATGACTGAAAAATCCAAACAAAGTCTAAGCTGGACAAAAACACAATAAATTGCACTGAATTGCAAAGCACACTGCATGTGTGCACAGAGACAAAAAAACAGACACTTATCTTGGCTGAATTGGCAGCAGGGCATGAGGAGCCAGAGAGAGATGCAATCCCTCCAAGTACAATGGACAACTGGCACGGACTCATGAATCCTGCACACCTAAATACCTAATAGAGCTGGAATCAGCAGAAACACCTGCCCGGATTACAACCCCAAGACAACTGCACTACCACCAACAACAACCGGAGGGAGCCCAAGAGCAGAATTCACAACAGTACCCCCCCCCCTTGAAGAGGGGTCACCGAACCCTCACCAGAGCCCCCAGACCGATCAGGACGAGCCAGATGAAAGGCACGGACCAAATCAGCAGCATGGACATCAGAGGCAAAAACCCAAGAATTATCCTCCTGGCCATAACCCTTCCATTTGACAAGGTACTGAAGCCTCCGCCTCGAAAAGCGAGAATTCAAAATCTTCTCAACCACATACTCCAACTCCCCATCAACCAACACAGGAGCAGGAGGATCAACAGAGGGAACAACAGGCACCACATATTTCCGCAATAAAGATCTATGGAAAACATTATGGATGGCAAAAGAGGCCGGAAGGGCCAAACAAAAAGACACCGGATTGATAATCTCAGAAATCCTATAAGGACCAATAAACCGAGGCTTAAACTTAGGGGAAGAAACCTTCATAGGAACATGACGGGAAGACAACCAGACCAAATCCCCAACCTGAAGCCGGGAACCAACACACCGACGACGGTTAGCAAAACGCTGAGCCTCCTCCTGAGACAACACCAAATTGTCCACCACATGAGCCCAAATCTGCTGCAACCTGTCAACCACAGAATCCACACCAGGACAATCAGAAGGTTCAACTTGCCCCGAAAAAAAACGAGGATGAAAACCAAAATTACAAAAGAAGGGCGAAACCAAGGTAGCCGAACTAGCCCGATTATTAAGGGCAAACTCGGCCAATGTCAAGAAAGCCACCCAATCATCCTGATCAGCAGACACAAAGCATCTCAAATAAGTTTCCAAAGTCTGATTAGTTCGCTCGGTCTGGCCATTTGTCTGAGGATGAAATGCGGAAGAAAAAGACAAATCAATGCCCAGCCTAGCACAAAAGGCCCGCCAAAACCTAGAAACAAACTGGGAACCTCTGTCAGACACGATATTCTCCGGAATACCATGCAAACGAACCACATGCTGAAAAAACAACGGAACCAAATCAGAAGAGGAAGGCAATTTAGGCAAAGGCACCAAATGAACCATCTTAGAAAACCGGTCACAAACCACCCAGATAACCGACATCCTCTGGGAAACCGGAAGATCTGAAATAAAATCCATAGAAATATGCGTCCAGGGCCTCTCAGGGACCGGCAAAGGCAAAAGCAACCCACTAGCACGGGAACAACAAGGCTTGGCCCGCGCACAAGTCCCACAGGACTGCACAAAAGAACGCACATCCCGTGACAAAGAAGGCCACCAAAAGGACCTACCAACCAAATCTCTGGTACCAAAAAAAACAGGATGGCCAGCCAACACAGAACAATGAACCTCAGAAATCACTCTACTAGTCCATCTATCAGGAACAGTTTCCCCACTGGACAGCGGTCAGGTTTGTCAGCCTGAAATTCCTGCAGAACCCGTCGCAAATCAGGGGAAATAGCAGAAAGGACCACCTGTTATGGTCCTGGTGGTTAGGAGCACCTGGAATGACCTGATGAGTAAACTAGAAATCGGAACAAGCTCTGGGAAAGTGGGAACTCTGCTAACCGCAAACACTACTCCTATCACACACACTAGAAATAGCCGTGGAGCGTACCTAACTCTCCCTAGACGCCTCTTCACAGCCTAAGAGCTAACTACCCCTAAAGATAGAAATAGAAGCCTAACCTTGCCTCAGAGAAATTCCCCAAAGGTAAAGGCAGCCCCCCACATATATTGACTGTGAGTTAAGAGGAAAGTCACAAACACAGGAATGAAACAGGTTTTAGCAAAGGAGGCCAGACTTCACTAATTTAGTCAGAGGATAGAAAAGGGATCTATGCGGTCAGCACAAAAGACTACAAAAAGCCACTCAGAGTAAGCAAAAAGACTCCCCACACCGACTCACGGTGTGGAGGTGCCACTCTGCACCCCAGAGCTTCCAGCTAGCAAGGGAATATCATAATAGCAAGCTGGAGTAGAAATAGCAGTACTAAGAAATATATTCAGGAAGCAGTAACAAAAAATGAACTAGCAAAGACTTAGCTTCTGCTGGAGTAGACAGGTCCTCAGAGAAGTCCAAGAGAGATCTGAACCAATACTGAAACAACGACAGCTGGCATCAAGTAACGATCTGAGTGGAGTTAAATAAGGAAGCCAGCAAGCAATAAACGAGAGCAGCTGACAAAGCCAACCTCAGTGACCAGCAGTTCCGCTCAAAGCCACCAGAGGGAGTCCAAGAGCAGAACTAACCAAAGTACCATTCATGACCACAGGAGGGAGTCCGAGAACGGAATTCACAACAGTACCCCCCCCCTTGAGGAGGGGTCACCGAACCCTCACCAGGGCCCCCAGGCCGATCAGGACGAGCCAAATGAAAGGCACAAACCAAATCGGCAGCGTGGACATCGGAGGCAACAACCCAGGAATTATCCTCCTGACCATAGCCCTTCCACTTAACCAGGTACTGAAGCTTCCGTCTCGAAATACGAGAATCCAAAATTTTTTCCACCACATACTCCAACTCCCCCTCAACCAACACCGGAGCAGGAGGATCAACGGAGGGAACCATAGGCGCCACGTACCTCCGCAACAACGACCTATGGAACACATTATGGATGGCAAAAGAAGCTGGAAGGACCAAACGAAATGACACAGGGTTGAGAATTTCAGAAATCTTATAAGGACCAATGAAACGAGGCTTAAACTTAGGAGAAGAAACCTTCATAGGAACATAACGAGAAGACAACCAAACCAAATCCCCAACACGAAGTCGAGGACCAACACAACGACGGCGGATAGCGAAACGTTGAGCCTTCTCCTGGGACAACGTCAGATTGTCCACCACGTGAGTCCAAATTTGCTGCAACCTGTCCACCACAGAATCCACACCAGGACAGTCAGAAGGCTCAACCTGCCCCAAAGAAAAACGAGGATGAAAACCAGAATTGCAGAAAAAAGGCGAAACCAAAGTAGCCGAACTAGCCCGATTATTAAGGGCGAACTCAGCCAATGGCAAGAAGGTCACCCAATCATCCTGATCAGCAGAAACAAAGCATCTCAGATAGGTTTCCAAAGTCTGGTTGGTTCGTTCGGTTTGGCCATTTGTTTGAGGATGGAAAGCCGAAGAAAAAGACAAATCAATGCCCATCTTAGCACAAAAGGACCGCCAAAACCTAGAGACAAACTGGGAACCTCTGTCCGACACAATGTTCTCCGGAATGCCATGCAAACGAACCACATGTTGAAAAAACAATGGCACCAAATCAGAGGAGGAAGGTAATTTAGGCAAGGGCACCAAATGGACCATCTTAGAAAAGCGATCACAAACCACCCAGATGACAGACATCCTTTGAGACAGGAAGATCTGAAATAAAATCCATGGAAACATGCGTCCAAGGCACAAGAACAGCAGGGCTTAGCCCGAGCACAAGTCCCACAGGACTGCACAAAAGAACGCACATCCCGTGACAAGGAAGGCCACCAAAAGGACCTAGCCACCAAATCTCTCATCCCAAAAATCCCAGGATGACCAGCCAAAACTGAGCAATGAACCTCAGAAATAACTCTGCTAGTCCATCTATCAGGGACAAACAGTTTCTCCGCTGGACAACGGTCAGGTCTATCAGCCTGAAACTCCTGCAGCACCCGCCGCAAATCAGGGGAGATGGCAGACAGAATTACCCCCTCTTTGAGGATACCAGCTGGCTCAGGGACTCCCGGAGAATCAGGCACAAAACTCCTAGAAAGGGCATCCGCCTTCACATTCTTAGAACCTGGAAGGTATGAGACCACAAAATCGAAACGGGAGAAAAACAGCGACCATCGAGCCTGTCTAGGATTCAACCGCTTGGCAGACTCGAGATAAGTCAGATTTTTGTGATCCGTCAAGACCACCACGCGGTGCTTGGCTCCCTCAAGCCAATGTCGCCACTCCTCGAATGCCCACTTCATAGCCAGCAGCTCCCGATTGCCAACATCATAATTAAGCTCAGCAGGCGAAAACTTTCTAGAAAAGAAGGCACATGGCTTCATCACAGAGCCATCAGAACTTCTTTGAGACAAAACAGCCCCTGCTCCAATCTCAGAAGCATCAAACTCGACCTGAAAAGGGAGCGAAACATCTGGCTGACGCAACACAGGGGCCGAAGAAAAACGGCGTTTCAGCTCCTGAAAAGCCTCAACGGCCGCAGAGGACCAATTCACCACATCAGCACCTTTCTTTGTCAAATCAGTTAAAGGTTTAACCACACTAGAAAAATTAGCGATGAAGCGACGGTAAAAATTAGCAAAGCCCAGGAATTTCTGGAGGCTCTTCACAGATGTAGGTTGAGTCCAATCATAAATGGCCTGAACTTTAACAGGGTCCATCTCGATAGTAGGGGAAAAAATGAAGCCCAAAAAGGAAACCTTCTGAACTCCGAAGAGACATTTAGACCCCTTCACAAACAAGGAATTAGCACGAAGGACCTGGAATACCATTCTGACCTGTTTCACATGAGACTCCCAATCATCCGAAAAGACCAAAATATCATCCAAATATACAATCATGAATCTATCCAGATACTTTCGGAAGATGTCATGCATAAAGGACTGAAACACAGATGGAGCATTTGAAAGCCCGAATGGCATTACCAGGTACTCAAAATGGCCCTCGGGCGTATTAAATGCTGTTTTCCATTCATCGCCCTGTTTAATACGCACAAGGTTATACGCCCCTCGAAGATCTATCTTGGTGAACCAACTAGCCCCCTTAATCCGAGCAAACAAATCAGACAGCAGAGGCAAAGGGTACTGAAATTTGACCGTGATTTTATTGAGAAGCGGTAATCTATACAGGGTCTCAGAGAACCATCCTTCTTGGCCACAAAAAAGAACCCTGCTCCCAACGGTGATGAAGACGGGCGAATATGCCCTTTCTCCAAGGACTCCTTTATATAACTCCGCATAGCGGCGTGCTCTGGCACAGATAAATTGAAAAGTCGGCCCTTAGGAAACTTACTACCAGGAATCAAATTTATAGCACAATCACAATCCCTATGAGGGGGTAGGACACTGGATTTGGGCTCATCAAATACATCCTGGTAATCCGACAGAAACTCAGGGACTTCAGAAGGAGTGGAAGCAGAAATTGACACCAATGGAACATCGCCATGTACCCCTTGACAACCCCAACTAGACACAGACATTGATTTCCAATCCAATACTGGATTATGAACCTGTAGCCATGGCAAACCCAACACGACCACATCATGCAAATTATGCAACACCAAAAAGCGAATATCTTCCTGATGTGCAGGAGCCATGCACATGGTCAACTGAGTCCAGTACTGAGGTTTATTCTTGGCCAACGGCGTGGCATCAATTCCCCTTAATGGAATAGGATACTGCAAAGGCTCCAAGAAAAAACCACAGCGCCTGGCAAACTCCAAGTCCATCAAATTCAGGGCAGCGCCTGAATCCACAAATGCCATAACCGAGTAGGATGACAAAGAGCAAATCAGAGTAACAGACAAAAGAAATTTAGGCTGTACAGTACCAATGGTGACAGACCTAGCGAACCGCTTAGGACAATCAGAGATAGCATGAGTGGGGTCACCACAGTAAAAACACAGCCTATTCTGACGTCTGTGTTCTTGCCGTTCAGTTCTGGTCAAAGTTCTATCAAATTGCATAAGCTCAGGCCTCTGCTCAGAGGACACCGCCAAATGGTGCACAATTTTGCGCTCACGCAAACGCCGATCAATTTGGATGGCTAAGGACATACATTGATTCATTCAGACCAGCAGGCGTGGGGAATCCCACCATAACATCCTTAAGGGCTTCAGAAAGACCCTTTCTAAAAATTGCTGCCAGGGCACACTCATTCCATTGAGTAAGCACAGACCATTTTCTAAACTTCCGACAATATATCTCCGCTTCATCCTGACCCTGACACAAAGCTACCAAGATTTTCTCTGCCTGATCCACTGAATTCGGTTCGTCATAAAGCAATCCAAGCGCCAGAAAAAACGCATCTACATTAAGCAATGCAGGATCTCCTGGCGCAAGGGAGAATGCCCAGTCTTGAGGGTCGCCACGCAACAAAGAAATAATAATTTTTACTTGCTGAATGGGGTCACAAGAGGAGCGGGGTCTCAAAGCAAGAAACAGTTTACAATTATTTTTGAAATTCAGAAACTTAGATCTATCCCCAGAAAACAAATCAGGAATTGGAATTCTAGGCTCTAACATCGGATTCTGAACTACATAATCTTGAATGCTTTGTACTCTTGCAGTGAGATGATCCACACAAGAGGACAGACCTTGAATATCCATATCTACACCTGAGTCCTGAACCACCCAGAGATTAAGGGGAAAAGAGAGACAAAACACACTGCAAAGAAAAAAAAATGGGCTCAGAACTTCTCTTATTCCTCTTTTGAGATGCATTAACACTTTGAAGTCCAGCTGTACTGTTATGGACCTGGTGGTTAGGAGCACCTGGAATGACCTGATGAGTAAACTAGAAATCGGAACAAGCTCTGGGAAAGTGGGAACTCTGCTGACCGCAAACACTACTCCTATCACACACACTAGAAATAGCCGTGGAGCGTACCTAACTCTCCCTAGACGCCTCTTCACAGCCTAAGAGCTAACTACCCCTAAAGATAGAAATAGAAGCCTAACCTTGCCTCAGAGAAATTCCCCAAAGGTAAAGGCAGCCCCCCACATATATTGACTGTGAGTTAAGAGGAAAGTCACAAACACAGGAATGAAACAGGTTTTAGCAAAGGAGGCCAGACTTCACTAATTTAGTCAGAGGATAGAAAAGGGATCTATGCGGTCAGCACAAAAGACTACAAAAAGCCACGCAGAGTAAGCAAAAAGACTCCCCACACCGACTCACGGTGTGGAGGTGCCACTCTGCACCCCAGAGCTTCCAGCTAGCAAGGGAATATCATAATAGCAAGCTGGAGTAGAAATAGCAGTACTAAGAAATATATTCAGTTAGCAGTAACAAAAAATGAACCAGCAAAGACTTAGCTTCTGCTGGAGTAGACAGGTCCTCAGAGAAGTCCAAGAGATATCTGAACCAATACTGAAACAACGACAGCTGGCATCAAGTAACGATCTGAGTGGAGTTAAATAAGGAAGCCAGCAAGCAATAAACGAGAGCAGCTGACAAAGCCAACCTCAGTGACCAGCAGTTCCGCTCAAAGCCACCAGAGGGAGTCCAAGAGCAGAACTAACCAAAGTACCATTCTGTTGTGGATTCTGTTTGTGGGCTCCCTCTGGTGGTTACTGCTGGTACTGGGTGACTTTGGTGGGTTGCGGCCTTTGGTTTCCACCTGTCCATCAGAGGCTGGGTGTTTCCTATTTTACCTGGCCTTTCTGTCATTCCCTTGCCGGCTATCAATGTATTCAGATGTGCTCTGTTTGGTTCCTGCCTACCTGCTCCCAGATCTTTCAGGATAAGCTAAGTGCTGATTTTCAGTTGTTTGGTTTTTTGTCCAGCTTGCTTATTATGTCTCTATGCTAGCTGGTAGCTCTAGTGGACTGAGGTTCTCCCCATGTGCCATGAGTTGGCACATGGGTTCTTGTAATCTCAGGATGGTTTTTTTGATTAGGGTTTTTTGCTGACCGCTCAGTCCCCTTTTGTATCGTTCTGCTTTCTAGTTTACAGCGGGCCTCAATTTGCTAAAACTATATATATCATCTCTATGTGTGTGCCTTCCTCTCATTTCACCGTCAATACATGTGAGGGGGCAACTATATCTTTTGGGGTTCATTCCTCTGGAGGCAAGTGAGGTCTTTATTTTCTCTGCAGTACTAGTTAGCTCTTAGGCTGGTGCGTGGCGTCTAGAACCAACGTAGGCACGCTCCCTGGCTATCTCTAGTTGCGTTTGTCAGGCGTAGGGCAGCGGTCAGCCCAGGTTCCATCACCCTAGAGCTCGTCCGTTATTTATTTGTACTTTGCTTGTCCTGTGCTATCCCTAGCCATTGGGGATTCATGACACCATTCATGACCACAGGAGGGAGTCCGAGAACGGAATTCACAACAACCACCCCTTCCTTCAGAATGCCGACCGGCTCAAGTACCTCAGGAGAATCAGGCAAAAAAACTCCTAGAGAGGGCATCAGCCTTAATATTCTTAGAACCCGGAAGATACGAAACCACGAAATCAAAATGGGAGAAAAACAGGGACCATCGAGCCTGTCTAGGATTCAGCCGTTTGGCAGATTCGAGGTAAATCAGATTTTTATGATCGGTCAAGACCACAATACGGTGCTTGGCTCCCTCAAGCCAATGTCGCCATTCCTCAAACGCCCACTTCATAGCCAACAACTCCCGATTGCCGACATCATAATTGCGTTCAGCAGGCGAAAACTTACGGGAAAAGAAGGCACACGGTTTCATCAAGGAACCATCAGAATTCCTCTGAGACAAAACGGCCCCTGCCCCAATCTCAGAAGCGTCAACCTCAACCTGAAACGGAAGAGAAACATCTGGCTGACGCAACACCAGGGCAGAAGTAAATCGGCGTTTAAGCTCCTGAAAGGCAGAGACAGCCACAGAGGACCAATTCGTAACATCAGCGCCTTTCTTCGTCAAATCGGTCAGGGGTTTAACCACACTGGAGAAGTTAGCAATGAAACGGCAATAAAAATTAGCAAAGCCCAAAAATTTCTGAAGGCTCTTCACGGATGTGGGCTGAATCCAATCATGAATGGCCTGAACCTTAACCGGATCCATCTCTATAGATGAGGGAGAAAAAATGAAGCCCAAAAAAGAAACCTTCTGCACTCCAAAGAGACACTTAGACCCCTTCACAAACAAAGCATTATCACGAAGGATCTGAAATACCATCCTGACCTGTTTCACATGAGACTTCCAATCATCGGAAAAAATTAAGATGTCATCCAAATATACAATCAGGAATTTATCAAGATAATTCCGGAAGATATCATGCATGAAGGACTGAAAAACAGATGGAGCATTAGAGAGCCCGAATGGCATCACAAGGTATTAAAAATGGCCTTCGGGCGTATTAAACGCAGTTTTCCATTCGTCACCCTGCTTAATACGAACAAGATTATATGCCCCCCGAAGGTCAATCTTAGTAAACCAACTAGCCCCCTTAATCCTGGCAAACAAATCGGAAAGCAAAGGTAAAGGGTATTGAAACTTGACCGTGATCTTATTCAAGAGGCGATAATCAATACAGGGTCTCAAGGAGCCATCCTTCTTAGCAACAAAAAAAAATCCCGCTCCCAACAGTGAAGAAGATGGCCGAATATGCCCTTTCTCCAAAGACTCCTTAACATAACTCCGCATGGCGGTATGTTCCGGCACAGACAGGTTGAAAAGTCGGCCCTAAGGAAACTTACAGCCTGGAATCAAGTCAATAGCACAATCACAGTCCCTATGCGGTGGAAGGGAACTGGACTTGGGCTCATCGAATACATCCTGAAAATCAGACAAAAACTCTGGAACTTCAGAAGAGGAGGAAGAGGAGATTGACATCACAGGAACGTCATTATGAACCCCCTGACAACCCCAACTAGTCACAGACATAGACTTCCAATCCAACACAGGATTATGTATCTGCAACCATGGAAAACCCAGCACAATAGCATCATGCAAATTATGCAACACCAGAAAACGACAATCTTCCTGATGGGCTGGCGCCATGCACATGGTCACCTGTGTCCAAAACTGGGATTTATTTTTAGCCAAAGGTGTAGCATCAATGCCCCTTAAAGGAATAGGGTTCTGCAAAGACTGCAAGGGGAAACCACAACGCCTGGCAAATTCAAAGTCCATTAAGTTCAAAGCGGCGCATGAATCCACAAACGCCATGACAGAAAATGACGACAATGAGCAGATCAAGGTCACAGATAACAGAAATTTAGGTTGTACAGTTCCGATGGTAACTGAACTAGCGATTCTCTTTGTACGCTTTGGGCAGACTGAAATGACATGAGAAGCATCGCCACAATAAAAACACAACCTATTCTGACGTCTGAATCCTTGTTGTTCCGTTCTAGACAGAATACTATCACACTGCATAGGCTCAGGCATCTGCTCTGAGGACAACGCCACAGCGCGCACAGTTCTGCGCTCCCGCAAGCGCCGATCGATCTGAATGGCCAGAGACATAGAATCACTCAGACCAACAGGCGTGGGAAACCCCACCATAACATCTTTAACAGATTCAGAAAGACCCTTTCTGAAAATTGCCGCCAAAGCATCCTCATTCCATTTAGTCAGCACAGACCATTTTCTAAATTTCTGACAATACAATTCTGCCGCTTCTTGACCCTGAGACAGGGCCAACAAGGTCTTCTCCGCTTGATCCACAGAATTTGGTTCATCATATAATAATCCTAGAGCCTGAAAAAAGGCATCTACATTAAGCAAGGCCGGATTCCCAGATTCCAGGGAAAATGCCCAATCCTGAGGGTCGCCACGCAGCAGGGAGATGACAATTTTAATCTGCTGAATGGGATCACCAGAGGAACGAGGCTTCAGAGCAAAAAACAGTTTACAGTTGTTTTTAAAACTCAAAAATTTGGACCTGTCACCAAAAAAACAAATCAGGAGTAGGAATCCTAGGCTCTAAAAGCGGAGTCTGAGCAATATAATCAGAAATACCCTGTACCCTAGCAGCAAGCTGGTCTACACGAGAAACTAATCCCTGAACATCCATGCTAGCGCAAGACTCCTCAGTCACCCAGAGGAAAAGAGGGAAGAGAAGACAAAACAGGCTACAGAAAAAAAAATGGCTCTTTCTTCCCTTCTTCTGAGATGCATGTAACTCATTGTTGGCCAGTTGTACTGTTATGATCTGGTGACCTTGGAGCCGCATGAGAGACTTTCTCAGGAGTAGGTGGAACCTGTACTGACCGCAAACCCTAAACTAACACCGCAACTAGAATGGGATGTACCTAACACGTCCTAGACATCTCGACACAGCCGGAGGACTAAATACCCCTATAGATGGAAATGGGAATTCTATCTTGCCTCAGAGCAGAACCCCAAAGGATAGGCAGCCCCCCACAAATATTGACTGTGAGTATAATAGGAAAGAGACACGCAGGCAGAAAAACAGGATTTAGCAAAAGAGGCACTTCTAGCTAAATAGAAAAGGATAGGACAGAATTCTAAGCGGTCAGTATTAAAATCCTAAAAATATCCACAGCAGATAATACAAATATTCCACATCTAACTAAAGACATAGAAAGTATATCTGCATCTCCTGAGAATCCAGCATGACTGAAAAATCCAAACAAAGTCTAAGCTGGACAAAAACACAATAAATTGCACTGAATTGCAAAGCACACTGCATGTGTGCACAGAGACAAAAAAACAGACACTCATCTTGGCTGAATTGGCAGCAGGGCATGAGGAGCCAGAGAGAGATGCAATCCCTCCAAGTACAATGGACAACTGGCACGGACTCATGAATCCTGCACACCTAAATACCTAATAGAGCTGCAATCAGCAGAAACACCTGCCCGGATTACAACCCCAAGACAACTGCACTACCACCAACAACCACCGGAGGGAGCCCAAGAGCAGAATTCACAACAGCTACTGCCACCACTGCTCCAGCGCTACTTCCATCACTGCTCCAGCGCTACTGCCACCACTGCTCCTGCACTACTACCAACAATGCTCCAGCGCTACCGCAACCACTGCTCCAGCGCTACCGCAACCACTGCTCCAGCACTACCGCAACCACTGCTCCAGCGCTACCGCAACCACTGCTCCAGCGCTACCGCCACCACTGCTCCAGCGCTACTCCCACCACTATCACCACGGCTCAAGCACTACTGCCACCACTGCTCCAGCACTACTCCCACCACCTTTCCAGCACTACTGCCACCACCGCTTCAGGACTACTGCCACCACCGCTCCAGCACTACTCCCACCACTATCACCACTGCTCCAGCACTACTGCCACCACCGCTCCAGCACTACTGCCACCACCGTTCTAGCACTACTGCCACCACCATTCCAGCACTACTGCCACCACCGCTCCAGCACTACTCCCACCACTATCACCACTGCTCCTGCACTACTGCCACCACTGCTTATACTGGAGATTATGTGTGGGAGGTATCAGGAGATTAGAGATGTATGGAGAGGACAGGTTATATACTGGAGATTATGTGGGGAGGTATCAGGAGATTAGAGATGTATGGAGAGGACAGGGTATATACTGGAGATTGTGTGTGGGGAGGTATCAGGAGATTAGGAGAGATGTATGGAGAGGACAGGTTATGTACTGGAGATTATGTGTGAGGAGGTATCAGGAGATTAGGGCAGAGATGTATGGAGAGGACAGGTTATATACTGGAGATTGTGTGTGGGGAGATATCAGGAGATTAGGACAGAGATGTATGGAGAGGACAGGTTATATACTGGAGATTGTGTGTGGGGAGATATCAGGAGATTAGGAGAGATGTATGGAGAGGACAGGTTATATACTGGAGATTATGTGTGAGGAAGTATCAGGAGATTAGGGCAGAGGTGTATGGAGAGGAAAGGTTATATACTGGAGATTGTGTGTGGAGAGGTATCAGGAGATTAGGAGAGATGTATGGAGAGGACAGGTTATATACTGGAGATTATGTGTGAGGAAGTATCAGGAGATTAGGGCAGAGGTGTATGGAGAGGAAAGGTTATATACTGGAGATTGTGTGTGGGAAGATATCAGGAGATTAGGACAGAGATGTATGGAGAGGACAGGTTATATACTGGAGATTGTGTGTGGGGAGATATCAGGAGATTAGGCCAGAGATGTATGGAGAGGACAGGTTATATACTGGAGATTATGTGTGGGAGGGATCAGGAGATTAGGGCAGAGATGTATGGAGAGGACAGGTTATATACTGGAGATTGTGTATGGGGAGGTATCAGGAGATTAGGACAGAGATGTATGGAGAGGACAGGTTATATACTGGAGATTATGTGTGGGAGGGATCAGGAGATTAGGGCAGAGATGTATGGAGAGGACAGGTTATATACTGGAGATTGTGTATGGGGAGGTATCAGGAGATTAGGACAGATGTATGGAGAGGACAGGTTATATACTGGAGATTATGTGTGGGAGGGATCAGGAGATTAGGGCAGAGATGTATGGAGAGGACAGGTTATATACTGGAGATTGTGTATGGGGAGGTATCAGGAGATTAGGACAGAGATGTATGGAGAGGACAGGTTATATATTGGAGATTATGTGTGGGAGGGATCAGGAGATTAGGGCAGAGATGTATGGAGAGGACAGTTATATACTGGAGATTATGTGTGGGAGGTATGAGGAGATTAGGGCAGAGATGTATGGAGAGGACAGGTTATATACTAGAGATTATGTGGGGAGGTATCAGGAGATTAGGAGAGATGTATGGAGAGGACAGGTTATATACTAGAGATTATGTGTGGGGAGGTATCAGGAGATTAGGACAGAGATGTATGGAGAGGACAGGTTATATACTAGAGATTATGTGGGGAGGTATCAGGAGATTAGGGCAGAGATGTATGGAGAGGACAGGTTATATAATGGAGATTATGTATGGGGAGCTATCAGGAGATTAGGACAGAGATGTATGGAGAGGACAGGTTATGTACTGGAGATTGTGTGTGGGAGGTATCAGGAGATTAGGGCAGAGATAAGAATCGTATAGGTCACTCACATTTGGGTCTGACAGTGATTCTGAGGTTTCTGTTTTCTACCTCCTTAAGCTCCTGGGGATTTTTCTCCCCGGCTGAGGAAAAACATTATAGACAATTTCTTCCGGTATAAACTAACAGCGATGAAACACACAAGAACAGGTGCAAAATCAAGGATTTCCAGATCTCAGCACATCAGAGGGACGCGATCTCGCCTTTTGTCCTTATTAGGTAGAGGAGACGGCCAGCCATGGTGACTGAATCAAGTATGTTGGATTTTGGTTAAACCCCATTGTGTCAAATCTGAAGGAATTCTGTATGCAGCCAGGGGTCCTGGAGAGACACCAGGAAAGGGCGCGGGTGCTGCGTGCCAGTAAAAGCATCACATTCCTGAGTCACAGGGCCGTCCAGGAATAATATCTGCGGAGCTTACAGTCCACATGTGAGACATCGCTCCGGCCGCACTCCGCATTGTGTCCCAGCACAGGGAAACTGCAGCTTCATGGACACTTGTGACTCCTAATTGTGAAATCTGGGAAACTGGTCAAGATGACGACACAAGGGCTGCTGCGTGGTTCAGAAATTACCATTATCCCTCAATCAGCTCCTAAAATGGAGACGGCTGTAATAATCTAGAAATTTATGCTGAGACTGCACTGAGCATAGGGATGTGAATAAAAAGAAAAAGGGGAAGAATGTAAGGAGAAGGAAGGGGGGAATAAGCAGGGGAGAAGGGGGAATGTGAGGAGGAGGAAGAAGGGGGGAAGACGCAAGGGAGAAGAGGAATGAGGGGAGGAGGTAGAAGGGGGAATAATCAGGGGAGAAGGGGAATGATCGGTGGAGGAGGAAGAAGGGGGAATAAGCAGGGGAGGAGGAAGAAGGGGGGAATGATCGGGAGAATGAGAAGAGGAAGAAGGGGGAATAAGCAGGGAAGAAGGGGGAATGTGAGGAGGAAAAAGGGGGAATAAGCAGGGGAGAAGGGAATGTGAGGAGGAGGAAGGGGGAATAAGCAGGGGAGAAGGTGGAATGAGGGGGGAATAAGCAGGGGAATGAGGGGAGGAGGAGGGAGGAATGAGTGGAGGATAAGGGGAAATGTGAGGAGGAAGAAGGGGGGAATAAGCAGGGGAGAAGGAGGAATGAGGGGAGGAGGAGGGAGGAATGAGTGGAAGATAAGGGGGAATGTGAGGAGGAAGAAGCAGGGGAGAAGGTGGAATGAGGGCAGGAGAAGGAAGGGGAGAAGAGGGAATAAGCAGGGGAGAAGGTGGAATGAGGGGATGAGAAGGAAGGGGAGAAGGGGGAATAAGCAAGGGGGATTGAGGGGTGGAGAAGGAAGGGGAGAAGGGGGAATAAGCAGGGGAGAAGGGGGAATGAGGGGAGGAGAAGGAATAAGCAGGGGAGAAGGGAGAATGAGGGGAGGAGATGGAAGGGGAGAAAGGGGAATAAGCACGGGAGGAGGAGGGAGGAATGAGTGGAGGATAAGGGGAAATGTGAGGAGGAAGAAGGGGGAATAAGCAGGGGAGAAGGGGTAATGAGAAGGGGAATAAGGGGAGGAGGAGGAAGGAATGAGTGGAGGATAAGGGGGAATGAGTGGAGGATAAGGGGGAATGTGAGGAGGAGGTAGAAGGGGAGAATGAGCAGAGAAGAAGGGGGAATGTGAGGAGGAAGAATGGGAATGAGGGAATTGAATGTTGGAGGAGGAAGGGGGAATTGATTGGACGAGGAGGGAGGAATGAGGGGAGGAGAAGGGGGAATGAGCGGAGGAATGAACGAAGGAGGAGGAAGAAGGGGGAAAAAGCAGAGAGGAGGGAGGAAGAAGTGGGATTGAGCAGAGGAGGAGGAAGGGGAAAATGAGTGCCGGAGCAGGAAGAGGGAAACGAGTGGCAGAAGAGGAATAGGTGATCGAGCAAAGGGAGGAAGGAGTGGAGGAGGATGGGGAATGGGGAACAAACAGTCGAGGAGGAAGGAGAGAGAGCAAGCGAAGGGGGAATGAGTAAAGGAAAGGGGGAATGAGGTGTTGTGAATTCTGCTCTTGGGCTCCCTCCGGTGGTTATAAGTGGTAGCACTGCTGTCTCTGGATCGCAGCATTTATCAGGTGTGTTCACTTTTTGCAATTCTGACTGGGCTATTTAGTCTTGCTTGACCCTTTAGTCAGTGCCAGTTGTCCATTGTTCCTGGAGGATTCTCATCCCTGCCTGGTCTCTCCTGCTTTGCTGTTCATTTCAACAAAGATAAGTTCTGGCCTTGATTTTTGCTGTCCACATGCTGTGGCCTTATTGTTCAGTTCTTTTCCATGTTTTTGTCTTGTCCAGCTTGGTCTGTATAAGGATTTGTTTAGCCAAGCTGGTATCTCTGGAGATGCAGATATACCCTCCATATCTTTAGTTAGCTGTGGAGATTTTGTATTTTCTGTGGTGGATATTTTCTAGTGTTTTAATACTGACTGCATAGTACTCTGTCCTATCCTTTCTATTTAGCTAGAAGTGGCCTCCTTTGCGAAATTCTGATTTCAGTCTGTGTATGTTTTTTCCCTCTCCTCTCACAGTCAATATTTGTGGGGGGCTGTCTATCCTTTGGGGATTTTCTCTGAGGCAAGATAGTTTTCCCTTTTCTATCTCTAGGGGTAATTAGTCCTCCGGCTGTGTCGAGATGTCTAGGGAGTGATAGGTACATTCCACGGCTACTTCTAGTTGCGGTGTTAAGTTCAGGGTCTGCGGTCAGTACAGGTACCACCTTCTCCAGAGTACGTCTCATGCTGCTCTTAGGCCACCAGATCATAACAGTACAACTGGCCAACAATGAGTTAACCGCATCTCAGAAGAAGGGAAGGAAAGTGCTGAGCCATTTTTTTTTCTGTAGTCTGTTGTGTTTTTTTTTCTCTCTTTACCTCTGGGTGGCTCAGGAGTTCGGTGCTGGTATGGATATTCAGGGATTGGCTTCTCGTGTGGATCAACTTGCTGCTAGAGTACAGGGTATTTCCGATTATATCGTTCAGACTCCGATTTTAGAGCCTGGAATTCCAACTCCTGATTTGTTTTTTGGGGACAGGTCCACATTTTTGAGCTTTAAAAATAACTGTAAACTGTTTTTTGCTCTGAAACCCCGTTCCTCTGGTGATCCCATCCAGCAGGTTAAAATTGTTATATCTCTGCTGCGTGGTGACCCCCAGGATTGGGCATTTGCCCTGGAACCTGGGAATCCGGCGTTGCTTAATGTAGACACCTTTTTTCAGGCGCTTGGGTTATTGTATGATGAACCTAATTCAGTGGATCATGCTGAGAAGACCTTGTTGGCCCTGTGTCAGGGTCAAGAAGCGGCAGAATCATATTGCCAGAAATTTAGAAAATGGTCTGTACTGACTAAATGAAATGAGGATGCCTTGGCGGCAATTTTCAGAAAGGGTCTTTCTGAATCCGTTAAAGATGTTATGGTGGGGTTCTCCACGCCTGCTGGTCTGAGTGATTCTATGTCTCTGGCCATTCAGATTGATCGGCGCTTGCGCGAGCGCAGAGTTGTGCACACTATGGCATTGTCTTCCGAGCGGAGTCCTGAGCCTATGCAGTGTGATAGGATTGTGTCTAGAGCTGAACGACAAGGATTCAGACGTCAGAATAGGTTGTGTTTTTACTGCGGCGATTCTGCTCATGTTATTTCTGATTGCCCTAAGCGTACCAAGAGAATCGCTAGTTCTGTTACCATCAGTACTGTACAACCTAAATTTCTGTTATCTGTGACCCTGATCTGCTCATTATCGTCATTTTCTGTCATGGCATTTGTGGATTCAGGCGCCGCTCTAAACTTAATGGACTTAGAATTTGCCAGACGTTGTGGTTTCACCTTGCAGCCTTTGCAGAGTCCTACTCCTTTGAGGGGCATTGATGCTACACCGTTGGCTAAAAATAAACCTCAGTTTTGGACACAGGTGACCATGTGCATGGCGCCAGCCCATCAGGAAGATTGTCGTTTTCTGGTGTTGCATAATTTGCATGATGCTATTGTGCTGGGTTTCCCATGGTTACAGGTGCATAATCCGGTATTAGATTGGAAATCTAGGTCTGTGACTAGTTGGGGTTGTCAGGGGGGTCATGGTGACGTTCCTTTGATGTCAATTGCCTCCTCCCCCTCTTCTGAAATTCCTGAGTTTTTGTCAGATTTCCAGGATGTATTCAATGAGCCCAAGTCCAGTTCCCTTCCACCGCATAGGGACTGTGATTGTGCTATTGACTTGATTCCAGGCTGTAAGTTCCCTAAGGGCCGACTTTTCAACCTGTCTGTGCCAGAACATACCGCCATGCGGAGCTATGTTAAGGAGTCCTTGGAGAAGGGGCATATTCGGCCATCTTCTTCACCATTGGGAGCAGGTTTTTTTTTTGTTGCCAAAAAAGATGGCTCCTTGAGACCCTGTATTGATTATCACCTCTTGAATAAGGGTACCGTCTCACATTGGCACTTTGATCGCTACGACGGCACGATACGTGACGTTCCAGCGATATCCATACGATACCGCTGTGTCTGACACGCAGCGGCGATCAGGGACCCCGCTGAGAATCGTACGTCGTAGCAGATCGTTTGAAACTTTATTTCGTCGCTGGATCTCCCGCTGTCATCGGTGTGTGTGACACCGATCCAGCGATGCGTTCGCTTGTAACCAGGGTAAACATCGGGTTACTAAGCGCAGGGCCGCGCTTAGTAACCCGATGTTTACCCTGGTTACCATCGTAAATGTAAAAAAAAAAAAACAGTACATACTTACATTCCGGTGTCCGTCAGGTCCCTGGCCGTCTGCTTCCCTGCACTGACTGTGAGCGCCGGCCGTAAAGTGAAAGCACAGCACAGCGGTGACGTCACCGCTCTGCTTTGGCCGGCGCTTACACAGGATGCAGAAGGAGTGCAGGGAAGCGGACGCAGGCACCGGAATGTGAGTATGTGTTTTTTTTCATTTTACGTTTACGCTGGTAACCAGGGTAAACATCGGGTTACTAAGCGCGGCCCTGCGCTTAGTAACCCGATGTTTACCCTGGTTACCCGGGGACTTCGGCATCGTTGGTCGCTGGAGAGCCGTCTGTGTGATAGCTCTCCAGCGACCACACAACGACTTACCAACGATCACGGCCAGGTCGTATCGCTGGTCGTTATCGTTGGTAAATCGTTTTGTGTAACGGTACCCTAAGATCACTGTCAAATTCCAATACCCTTTGCCTTTGCTTTCTGATCTGTTTGCTAGGATTAAGGGGGCTAGGTGGTTTACTAAGATTGACCTTCGAGGGGCATATAATCTTGTTCGTATTAAGCAGGGTGACGAATGGAAAACTGCGTTTAATACGCCCGAAGGCCATTTTGAATACCTTGTGATGCCATTCGGACTCTCTAATGCTCCATCTGTGTTTCAGTCCTTCATGCATGATATATTTCGGAATTATCTTGATAAATTCATGATTGTATATTTGGATGATATTTTGATTTTTTCAGATGACTGGGAGTCTCATGTGAAACAAGTCAGGATGGTATTTCAGATCCTTCGTGATAATGCCTTGTTTGTGAAGGGGTCTAAGTGCCTCTTTGGAGTACAGAAGATTTCTTTTTTGGGCTTAATTTTTTCTCTCTCATCTATAGAAATGGATCTGGTTAAGGTTCAGGCCATTCATGATTGGATCCAGCCCACATCCGTGAAGAGCCTTCAGAAATTTGTGGGCTATGCTAATTTTTATCGCCGTTTCATTGCCAATTTCTCCAGTGTGGTTAAACCCCTGACCGATTTGACGAAGAAAGGCGCTGATGTGACGAATTGGTCCTCTGCGGCTGTTTCTGCCTTTCAGGAGCTTAAACGCCGATTTACTTCTGCCCCTGTGTTGCGTCAGCCGGATGTTTCTTTTCCTTTTCAGGTTGAGGTTGACGCTTCTGAGATTGGGGCAGGGGCCGATTTGTCTCACAGGAATTCTGATGGTTCCTTGATGAAACCGTGTGCCTTCTTTTCTCGAAAGTTTTCGCCTGCGGAACGCAATTATGATGTCGGCAATCGTGAGTTGTTGGCTATGAAGTGGGCATTTGAGGAGTGGCGACATTGGCTTGAGGGGGCCAAGCACCGTATTGTGGTCTTGACCGATCATAAGAATCTGATTTACCTCGAGTCTGCCAAACGGCTGAATCCTAGACAGGCCCGATGGTCCCTGTTTTTCTCCCGTTTTGATTTTGTGGTCTCGTATCTTCCGGGTTCTAAGAATATTAAGGCTGATGCCCTCTCTAGGAGCTTTTTGCCTGATTCTCCTGGGGTCCTTGAGCCGGTCGGCATTCTGAAGGAAGGGGTGATTCTTTCTGCCATCTCCCCTGATTTGCGACGGGTTCTTCAGGAGTTTCAGGCTGATAAACTTGACCGCTGTCCAGTGGGGAAACTGTTTGTTCCTGACAGATGGACTAGTAAAGTGATTTCGGAGGTTCATTGTTCTGTGTTGGCTGGTCATCCTGGGATTTTTGGTACCAGAGATTTGGTTGGTAGGTCCTTTTGGTGGCCTTCTTTGTCACGGGATGTGCGTTCTTTTGTGCAGTCCTGTGGGACTTGTGCGCGGGCCAAGCCTTGCTGTTCCCGCGCTAGTGGGTTGCTTTTGCCTTTGCCGGTCCCTGAGAGGCCTTGGACGCATATTTCTATGGATTTTATTTCGGATCTTCCGGTTTCCCAGAGGATGTCGGTTATCTGGGTGGTTTTCTAAGATGGTTCATTTGGTACCTTTGCCTAAGTTGCCTTCCTCTTCTGATTTGGTTCCGTTGTTTTTTCAGCATGTGGTTCGTTTGCATGGCATTCCGGAGAATATTGTGTCCGATAGAGGTTCCAAGTTTGTTTCTAGGTTTTGGCGGGCCTTTTGTGCTAGGCTGGGCATTGATTTGTCTTTTTCTTCCGCATTTCATCCTCAGACAAATGGCCAAACCGAGTGAACTAATCAGACTTTGGAAACTTATTTGAGATGCTTTGTGTCTGCTGATCAGGATGATTGGGTGGCTTTCTTGCCATTGGCCGAGTTTGCCCTTAATAATCGGGCTAGTTCTGCTACCTTGGTTTCACCCTTCTTTTGTAACTCTGGTTTTCATCCTAGTTTTTCTTCGGGGCAGGTTGAGCCTTCTGATTGTCCTGGGGTGGACTCTGTGGTTGACAGGTTGCAGCAAATTTGGGCTCATGTTGTTGACAATTTGGTGTTGTCTCAGGAGGGGGCTCAGCGTTTTGCTAACCGTCGTCGGTGTGTTGGTTCCCGGCTTCGGGTTGGGGAATTGGTCTGGTTATCTTCCCGTCATGTTCCTATGAAGGTTTCTTCCCCTAAGTTTAAGCCTCGGTTTATTGGCCCTTATAGGATTTCTGAGATTATCAATCCAGTGTCTTTTCGTTTGGCCCTTCCAGCCTCTTTTTCCATCCATAATGTTTTTCATAGATCTTTGTTGCGGAAATATGTGGTGCCCGTTGTTCCCCCTGTTAATCCTCCTGCCCCGGTGTTGATTGATGGGGAGTTGGAGTATGTGGTTGAGAAGATTTTGGATTCTCGTTTTTCGAGGCGGAAGCTTCAGTATCTTGTCAAATGGAAGGGTTATGGCCAGGAGGATAATTCTTGGGTTGTTGCCTCCGATGCTCATGCTGAGGATTTGGTTCGTGCCTTTCATTTGGCTCGTACGGATCGGCCTGGGGGCTCTGGTGAGGGTTCGGTGACCCCTCCTCAAGGGGGGGGGGGGTACTGTTGTGAATTCTGCTCTTGGGCTCCCTCCGGTGGTTATAAGTGGTAGCACTGCTGTCTCTGGATCGCAGCATTTATCAGGTGTGTTCACTTTTTGCAATTCTGACTGGGCTATTTAGTCTTGCTTGACCCTTTAGTCAGTGCCAGTTGTCCATTGTTCCTGGAGGATTCTCATCCCTGCCTGGTCTCTCCTGCTTTGCTGTTCATTTCAACAAAGATAAGTTCTGGCCTTGATTTTTGCTGTCCACATGCTGTGGCCTTATTGTTCAGTTCTTTTCCATGTTTTTGTCTTGTCCAGCTTGGTCTGTATAAGGATTTGTTTAGCCAAGCTGGTATCTCTGGAGATGCAGATATACCCTCCATATCTTTAGTTAGCTGTGGAGATTTTGTATTTTCTGTGGTGGATATTTTCTAGTGTTTTAATACTGACCGCATAGTACTCTGTCCTATCCTTTCTATTTAGCTAGAAGTGGCCTCCTTTGCTAAATTCTGATTTCAGTCTGTGTATGTTTTTTCCCTCTCCTCTCACAGTCAATATTTGTGGGGGGCTGTCTATCCTTTGGGGATTTTCTCTGAGGCAAGATAGTTTTCCCTTTTCTATCTCTAGGGGTAATTAGTCCTCCGGCTGTGTCGAGATGTCTAGGGAGTGATACAGTGGTGTTCAAAAGTCCTGCATAGGCGTGAAGAAAACTATATGTTTCATACGTCTGCATCTCTACAGTGAAACTGGTGGAACATATATGTTTTTGTAATCCCTCATTGTATGCCATACTCATTTTTGAATGTCCCAAGTGTATAAATTGTTATGGTATGCGCATTTTTGATAATTATTTTTACAGCGTAACCATACCTACACCAGTACAGTGTGTAGAATGGTGAACAGGCTTCTAAGATCATTAACTTCCAATGCAAGTTCACACAGACTTAAATTTTACTTTTTAAGATTTATTATTTTTTATTTAATTCAGGGTCCTGAAAAGGGCTTTTTTAGTGCATCTTTAGCTTCTAATACTTTATTGGCCAGCCTTTGCTCTTGAGCACCAGCTTGCATCTCTGTGGCATTGAGTGAACAAGCTTCTGCAGATGTTCACGAGTGATGATGTGGTTCCAGGCATGTATCAGAGCCTTAATCAACTCACTCTTGGTCCTTGGCTGTTTTCTAGATATCTCTAATGATACCTTGTGCCACAAATTTTCAATTGGATTGAGGTCCGGGGACTGAGCTGACCAGTCAATAGTAGCCACTTTGTTCTTTATTTTCCATTCCGTTACTGTCTTAGCTCTGTGACAAGGAGCATTATCATCCTAGAAGGTATAATCCCCTGAAAACAGGTGTTGAGCAGAAGGCAGCATTTTCTTATTAAGGATGTCTATGCATTTTTTTGCATTAACCATACCCTCCACAATAAGAAGCCTTCCAACACCATTGGCTACCATACAGCCCCAGACCATTACTTTCATTGGATGTTTCACAGAGAAGCTCAAACACTCTGGCTTGTACTCTTCATGTGGGAACCTTCTCACATAGCTTTCATCACTAAATAGCACTTTTTCCCACTCCTCCTTCCTCCATTTTAAATATTTCAATGCCCACAGTTTTCGCCTTTGTCTTTGCATGGCTGTCATCAATGGCTTCTTTCGGGCCTTGTTGCAATAATTTCAGGCAAAACTGCTTCAAAAGCTAAAAATATTACAAGGAGAGAATGCAAAATTGTATTCTGAACAAAACCATATATAATATGTCATATTAGCATCAAAGATATTGAACAGAAAACATTTAAAACTTGAAAAATCAATTTATCCTATGCCTATGCAGGACTTTTGAACACCACTGTAGGTACATTCCACGGCTACTTCTAGTTGCGGTGTTAAGTTCAGGGTCTGCGGTCAGTACATGTACCACCTTCTCCAGAGTACGCCTCATGCTGCTCTTAGGCCACCAGGTCATAACAATGAGGTGAGGGAAGGAAAGAAGCAAGAAAGGATGACAATTTTTTGGAAACTATTAGGCTGCAGGCGCAGGATGTGTTTGTTTGCAGGTTGAATCTTCCCCTCTTTTCTATATGACATCTGGATCAATCACCGCCATTAGCGAGTCCAGTCTAAACGTCAGGCCGTGTCCTCAGCATTTTACTCTTGCTCTTGTCACCTCCACATACAGATAGCACGGCAGTCATATCATGAATTCTCCAATAATTAGATTACCAATAATGAGGCAATGTAAATGATCCGGATCCTGACCCCCGTAATGGCATTATTCCGGCCTGTGTTTGTGTCTTACTATGTTAGTCTCCATAGTGATCTATGAGTAATCACTGAGATTGCCAATACAATAAGAAGTGAATGTGAAGCACAAGCTGCTCTAATCCCAATGCTGCAATCTTTGGGCCTTTCACGATGCGATTTGTGACCTCAGGCCCGGAGACTCCCCTCGTCTGGATGAATAACTGCTCCCCATGGAGCGTCCCTGTTCCCCACAGATTGCACGCTGAACATGAAACCCCAGAATGGCGGAGACTTACACAATGAAGTGTGTAGAGTGAGAAGTGTGAGCAATGGTTACGAGTCCTCGTGTGATTCCCAACCTAAAGTTACAGTCACCCCTCCAATGATCTAAAGAACTGCAGCCGAGTGTTCCCAAGAAAGCAGCCGAATCCCTCCTATAAGTTCACGCTCAAGGACCAAGAAGCTTTCGAGGACTCTTAGAACGAATCTCACCCATAATCAATAACATAAGCACTGGCCAATGTGGACCATTTCGGCTGATCACCATTTTAAGGATTGTATCATTAACGACCAATAACTGTGTGACAGTGACTATTCTCAGCCGGTCGGCTGAAGCAAAGCATATAAGGCGCAATCGGATCCCACTTTCGGCTCTGTCATTTTCCATTTCCAGTTCGACTTGCGGAAACAATCCGACATTGTGGTGACCACTTCTAGTCCTACGTGTTTGGCCGGCATTTGTGTAGCTGGATCTCTATTATGTTGTAAACTACGGTGACAACTGAATAACATCCAGTCCTGAGGATTCACCAGATCCACGTTTCCGATAACCATGGCCCGGTCACACGTTACAAGAATCTGCAGTGAAAAGTGAGGCAAGGACAATGCTCAGAGGCTACGTGACCACGTAGAGCATTTCTTGTGCTGCGGTGCAGGGCTGGGGAGGGATTCTGTGTCAGGATGATGGGAGTAATGACTACATCTGTAGGAGGCGCTCTGTGAGTAGCCACAGGCCAGTGCACAGTTCTCGTGGTGGCATCGAGCCACATTGCCCCTCACTACGTGTCCACACTCAGCGCATAAAGTTTCCTTTATTTTGCTGACTGCGATGTGATTTCTCTTGATGTACAATCTCAGAAATGTAGATTTCCTATAAATATACAGGCGGAGAGCAGAGAATTCTCCTTCTTATTGGCTGTTGGCCGCCGTCCAGCAATGACACCCAGTTACAGTCTACAGCCTAGTGATAGCCCCTCAGAAAACCCTTGTTCCATCAGTTTTAAGAAAACGATACAACTCACGGCTCAGAGTTCAGCTGGGAAAGTGACCGCAGCCAAGATCATGTTATGTATCAGAAAATAAATTATCACAATGATTGAAAGTGAAAGGAAAGGAGCCAGTGCATCATAACGCCCCCCGGGTTACGGTACGGTCTTCACGCATGCACCCGGCTGTGGTTATATCCATGAAACCTATTTTCCCCCCTTGTCCCTAGATGTCAGACTCCATTTCTTTGTCTGATTTCATTTCCCTATAAAGGCTGCAGGCGACAGCTCAGCTTCACCCAGGACGGGGTCAGAAAGCAGAAATGAAGCATCATGGGAAATAAAGAATACCCTCATCATTGTATGTGTCCAACAGGGAAAATAAAATGTTACTACAGGAGTTGTCCTATATTCCCAATGCAAAAATAAAAGCACACAAGGAAATGCAGCATGACATTTGGTGCGGAGGTTGTGCCAGCCCAGTGCAGGTTTAGTCCACCCATCAGGCAATCCGTAGCTAAACACGGCATATCCTCATTCCTCATGGACTGTCTAAACCTGCTACTGGCTCTTCTCAAGCCCTCATGGGCAGTCTAAACCTGCTATCGGCTGGCTCATCTCAAGCCCTCATGGGTGGTCTAAACCTGCTACTAGCTCATCTCAAGCCCTCATGGACAATCTATACCTGCTATCGGCTGGCTCATCTCAAGCCCTCATGGGCAGTCTAAACCTGCTGTCGGTTGGCTCATCTCAAGCCCT
The DNA here is from genome assembly GCF_051348905.1 of Ranitomeya variabilis. Lineage (NCBI taxonomy): Eukaryota > Metazoa > Chordata > Amphibia > Anura > Dendrobatidae > Ranitomeya > Ranitomeya variabilis. The sequence continues at coordinate 421,764,319 of NC_135233.1, forward strand.
CATGGACGGTATAAACATGCTATCGGCTGGCTCATCTCAAGCCCTCATGGGCGGTCTAAACCTGCTATTGGCTGGATCATCTCCAACCCTCATGGGCAGTCTAAACCTGCTACTGGCTCATCTCCAACCCTCATGGACTGTCTAAACCTGCTGTTGGCTGGCTCATCTCAAGCCCTCATGGACTGTCCAAATAGGCTCCTAGCTGGCTTTCTTCTATTTCTTGTGGGTCATATGGACCTAGAGTGAAATAATCCATCTCCATTTCTTATGGATGGTCCAAAGCAGCAATGAGCTGTCTCATCACTAATAGGGGAAGTCTAAATCTACTGCTGACTGTCTAATCTCTAAAACAAGAAGTCTAAATCTGCTGCTAGTTGTCTCATCTCTAATAGGGGAAGTGTAAATCTACTGCTGGCTGTCTCATCTCATTCTTCATACTTGGGCTGCACGGACAAGCCCTTAGTGCTTCCTCATGGGTGGTCTCAATCTGCACTGTTCTGGCACATCCTCTTCCATTTTGGAAGGTAGATGGTGATGGGAACATGAAAACTGTTACCTGACCCCAATGTTAACAAAAAAAGGGAAAAGGACTCATCATTCCTACACTGGATAAGATATTGGAGAAGTGAACTGGGACTTGGAAATAAGGATTGTGCTCCTGTGAAAAAGCGCAAGAAGGTTTAGATTCTTGTACGGACCCGTCTTACAGAACTCTACTGCCCCCCACCAGCAGTGTCCATGCAGGACCGGATTGAGCTGAAATCACTAATTTGGTACAAAAGAAGCAAGAACATTCATCTCCAGGAGACGGAAACACAAATATTATAAAATCTGCTGAAGAAAGAACATTTATAAGTGGAATCTGGAATAACCTTATTTATCACACAGCGATGCCATCAATCTGCAGAAAAACGGAGATGAGGAGTGCTGAAAAACAACGAGACCCCACGGTGTCACATGAACACCCCCAATGTCTGCAGAGCGACCTCTCACAAGACACCATAATGGAAAATAACTGGGGTTCATACAAAACAGAAGCATAGAGCTGTAATCTGCTGAGCCGTGTATCTAATCCTCTCCTGTGTGATACTGTCTGCTGAGCCGTGTATCTAATCCTCCCCTGTGTGATACTGTCTGCTGAGCCGTGTATCTAATCTTCTCCTGTGTGATACTGTCTGCTGAGTGGTGTATCTAATCCTCTCCTGTGTGATACTGTCTGCTGAGCCGTGTATCTAATCCTCCCCTGTGTGACACTGTCTGCTGAGCCGTGTATCTAATCCTCCCCTGTGTGATACTGTCTGCTGAGCCGTGTATCTAATCCTCTCCTGTGTGATACTGTCTGCTGAGCCGTGTATCTAATCCTATCCTGTGTGATACTGACTGCTGAGCCATGTATCTAATCCTCTCCTGTGTGATACTGTCTGCTGAGCCGTGTATCTAATCCTCTCCTGTGTGATACTGTCTGCTAAGTGGTGTATATAATCCTCTCCTGTGTGATACTGTCTGCTGAGCCGTGTATCTAATCCTATCCTGTGTGATACTGACTGCTGAGCCATGTATCTAATCCTCTCCTGTGTGATACTGTCTGCTAAGTGGTGTATATAATCCTCTCCTGTGTGATACTGTCTGCTGAGCCGTGTATCTAATCCTATCCTGTGTGATACTGACTGCTGAGCCATGTATCTAATCCTCTCCTGTGTGATACTGTCTGCTGAGCCGTGTATCTAATCCTCCCCTGTGTGATACTGTTGGCTGAGCCGTGTATCTAATCCTCTCCTGTGTGATACTGTCTGCTAAGTGGTGTATATAATCCTCTCCTGTGTGATACTGTCTGCTGAGTCGTGTATCTAATCCTCCTCTGTGTGATACTATCTGCTGAGCCGTCTATCTAATCTTCTCCTGTGTAATACTGTCTGCTAAACCGTGTATCTAATCCTCTCCTGTGTGATACTGACTGCTGAGCCATGTATCTAATCCTCTCCTGTGTGATACTGTCTGCTGAGCCGTGTATCTAATCCCCCCTGTGTGATACTGTCTGCAGAGCGGTGTATCTAGTGCTGTCCCGTGGTACACAGCACTACTCCCCCCATCGTGTGCTGCGCTCCCTGCGGTTGGACGTGTTTGCTCTCTGTGCACATTCCTGCGGGTGGCGCCGTGCACCAAACAAAAGCTGTTAAGGTAAATAAAGATGTGATTGCACAATAGGGCAGCACAACTCGCAGGATCCAGGACAGCGGTCACCAGGGAGACTGTAATAACACTGCTGGGAGTATTCCTCCAATTACAGAGCGGAGGACCATGGTAAGGGGTCCTGTACAGACTACAAGGAGGATCGGGGGGTCTCACAGGTTAACCATTTACAGTCTGAGGCTGGACACCCCTACTGCTCACCAGCTGTAGAGTCTGGAGATTTGTGCTGCAGTCTGCAGCTTCTAAAACATTTTTATTTTTTATTATTTTACACTGAACCATATTGTAACAAACCCTCAGCTGTGAAAGCTGCAGCTCAGGACAAGTATCCAACCTTCTATGCTACCAGGCCTCAGAGGTTCTGACATATCTGCAATCTCCAGTATTGAGATTTTTATTTCACATCAACAGGGAAGAAAAGAGAAAATATTTGGTACTTACAAGTAGTCGCCGACAGTACCCAAACCGCCTGCTGCCATCTTCACCCGTCAGCATGAAGGAGAACGTCTCGCTGCAACAGAAGTCAGAAAAACAAATAAAACCATGAAAGAAGTTAGACACAAGATAAAAAGGATGAGACTCGAATACAGAACCGCAGAGCACCGCAGGGGCCCCACCGACCTGCTGTACTCCGACACCGGCCCCCAGTCCCGGGCGTCCGGAAAACAGAACTGAGGAATGGCCTTCAGTCTCTCCTCCGCCTCCCGCATCTGCTTAGTGGGTCGCTCTAGCTGTGGAAGAGACACGAGTATCACAGCAAAAAGTATCACAGCGACAATATTATAGTAGTTATATTCCTGTACATAGGGGCAGTATTATATTAGTTATATTCTTGTACATAGGAGCAGTATTATAGTAGTTATATTCTTGTACATAGGGGCAGTATTATAGTAGTTATATTCTTGTACATAGGGGCAGTATTATAGTAGTTATATTCTTGTACATAGGAGCAGTATTATAGTAGTTATATTCTTGTACATAGGGGCAGTATTATATTAGTTATATTCTTGTACATAGGAGCAGTATTATAGTAGTTATATTCTTGTACATAGGAGCAGTATTATAGTAGTTATATTCTTGTACATAGGAGCAGTATTATAGTAGTTATATTCTTGTACATAGGAGCAGTATTATAATAGTTATATTCTTGTACATAGGAGCAGTATTATAGTAGTTATATTCCTGTACATAGGGGCAGTATTATAGTAGTTATATTCCTGTACATAGGGGGCAGTATTATAGTAGTTATATTCTTGTACATAGGGGCAGTATTATATTAGTTATATTCTTGTACATAGGAGCAGTATTATAGTAGTTATATTCTTGTACATAGGAGCAGTATTATAGTAGTTATATTCTTGTACATAGGAGCAGTATTATAGTAGTTATATTCTTGTACATAGGAGCAGTATTATAATAGTTATATTCTTGTACATAGGAGCAGTATTATAGTAGTTATATTCCTGTACATAGGGGCAGTATTATAGTAGTTATATTCCTGTACATAGGGGCAGTATTATAGTAGTTATATTCCTGTACATAGGGGGCAGTATTATAGTAGTTATATTACTGTACATAGGAGCAGTATTGAAAACACACCTACAGAAATAACATGGATCCCACACACCCCATGTGTAGTTGTAGAAAGATATTTAGCTCTACCCATGTATATATTCGGACAATAACGTATACTCCGGATGCTTAATACTCAAAGAAGAAATGGATTTCTAATACAAAATTATTTTAAAATCAGTATTTTATTACAAAAAAATTATTTTAAAAAAATTACAATATAGTACAAAAATACGTGTATGGAAGAAAGGAGACCCTAGTACAAGAACATCCTAATCACAGACACACAAATGTATATATCACCATGGTGTACATGTATAAATAAGCACCAAAATTAGCACACAATGGTATAATATGCAAAATAGTATAGTACTGATTTCATTGTGGACAAGTGTCCTCCATGCAGATAAGCACAGACCTAAGGGTATGTGCACACGTCCGGATTTCTTGCAGAAATTTCCTGAAGAAAACCGGAAATTTTCTGCATGAAATCCGCATTTTTTTTTTTGCGTTTTTTTTGCGTTTTTTTAGCATTCTGCAAGCGTAATTAGCTTGCAGAATGCTAAAGTTTTCCAAGCGATCTGTAGCATCGCTTGGAAAACTGACTGACAGGTTGGTCACACTTGTCAAACATAGCGTTTGACAAGTGTGACCATCTTTTTACTATAGATGCTGCCTATGCAGCATCTATAGTAAAAGATAGAATGTTTAAAAAAAAAAATAAAAAAAAAATGGTTATACTCACCTGCAGGCGTCCGTTCCTATAGATGCCGGTGTGGTTCAGGACCTTCCATGACGTCGCGGTCACGTGAGCGGTCACATGACCGGTCTCGACCAATCACAAGACCGTGACGTCATCGCAGGTCCTTCACCGCACACCAGCTATAGAAACCGAAGCGGCAGCATGCACCTGGGAGGCGGGAACACTGCGGGGGACATCGAAGGTGAGTATAGGACTATTTTTTATTTTAATTCTTTTTTTTTTGACCAATTATATGCTGCCCAGTCCGTGGAGGAGAGTCTCCTCTCCTCCACCCTGGGTACCAACCGCACATAATCTGCTTACTTCCCGCATGGTGTGCACAGCCCCGTGCGGGAAGTAAGCAGATCAATGCACTCCTAGGTGTGCGGAATCCCCTGCAATTCTGCATTTTAATGAACATGTTGCTTTTTTTTCCGCGATGCGATTTTTTCACGGAAAAAAAGGCTACATTTGCACAAAAAATGCGGAATACACTGAAAATAATGGGAGGCATATGTTACAGTTTTTTTCGCGTTTTTATCACGTTTTTATAGCGAAAAAACGCGAAAAAAACGCGAAAAATACTGAACGTGTGCACATGGCCTAATTGTAGTGCATATCAGGTGCAAGGTTTCTTACCCATAGTGCGGTGACCGGTGCCTGGGACTGTGGATACCCCCTGACGCGCGTTTCGCGTTGCTTTCTCAAAGAGGGAATAAAAAAGTTTCCCAAAACTTGGCATTTTATAATAGCGCCCATAAACCGGCGTCTCTAATGTGCGCAGGCGCACCACAACCCCCGCAGGAAGTGATTCTCAATCCCCAGCATTCACCGGGGAGCGCACGTCAAGGGGAAATCCCCTGATGACGTCACGGACATGCGCTCCCGGATCACTGAAGCCGAAGATACGAGGACTTCCTGCCAGGCATGGAGCGCATGCGCGTGTGAGCGGTCTGGCGCATAATGGAAAATGTACCCGCTGCAGCAGCATAGAGTAACATACATGTCTGCAAGTCTAAAGCCGAAATAATAACAGCTCACCGATAGGTGCAGATTGCAAACATTATTATGTACACCCAGGAGCAATAATTAAGGAATAAAGCAAAAAGAGAACAGAATCGCTAATACATTTAGTGCGTATTACAGTGAAGTGTGCATGATAATAAGTATGTAAGATGTGCTTAAGAATATATATTGCTATTAAATGTGCATTATATTTATGCTGTAAAAGAACAAAGTGCAATACAACACAGATGTTGATATTATTATCAACAAGCATATACACTCACTGGCCACTTTATTAGGTACACCATGCTAGTAACGGGTTGGACCCCTTTTGCCTTCAGAACTGCCTCAATTCTTCGTGGCATAGATTCAACAAGGTGCTGGAAGCATTCCTCAGAGATTTTGGTCCATATTGACATGATGGCATCACACAGTTGCCGCAGATTTGTCGGCTGCACATCCCAAAGATGCTCCATACAAGGCAGGATGGATCCATGCTTTCATGTTGTTTACGCCAAATTCTGACCCTACCATCCGAATGTCGCAGCAGAAATCGAGACTCATCAGACCAAGCAACGTTTTTCCAATCTTCTACTGTCCAATTTCGATGAGCTTGTGCAAATTGTAGCCTCAGTTTCCTGTTCTTAGCTGAAAGGAGTGGTACCCGGTGTGGTCTTCTGCTGCTGTAGCCCATCTGCCTCAAAGTTCGACGCACTGTGCGTTCAGAGATGCTCTTAGGCCTACCTTGGTTGTAACGGGTGGCGATTTGAGTCACTGTTGCCTTTCTATCAGCTCGAACCAGTCTGCCCATTCTCCTCTGACCTCTGGCATCAACAAGGCATTTCCGCCCACAGAACTGCCGCTCACTGGATTTTTTTTCTTTTTCGGACCATTCTCTGTAAACCCTAGAGATGGTTGTGCGTGAAAATCCCAGTAGATCAGCAGTTTCTGAAATACTCAGACCAGCCCTTCTGGCACCAACAACCATGCCACGTTCAAAGGCACTCAAATCACCTTTCTTCCCCATACTGATGCTCGGTTTGAACTGCAGGAGATTGTCTTGACCATGTCTACATGCCTAAATGCACTGAGTTGCCGCCATGTGATTGGCTGATTAGAAATTAAGTGTTAACAAGAAGTTGGACAGGTGTACCTAATAAAGTGGCCAGTGAGTGTATATATATAATACTCAGAAAAAACACAAAAAAATAAAAAATAAAAAAGTAATAAACATAACAAAAACTTGTTCCAATTGGTGAACTCTCTTGAAGTGACAACTAATAACACGGTTCGCTGATGCTTTTATCCTTATTCTCACGTTCCTTATATGTCGCAAGAAAAATAGCCACGAAACACCAAGTTTTGAAGAACAATTAAATCTAGGGATGTAGGAGATGAAAAAGATTATGAATAAACAGAAAAAACGCACCTAAAAACTATAACATACAAGTTAAAATGTAATGACAGATTAATTTACGTCTTCAGCACACGAAGAGAACATGGGGGAACATGGCTCTCATAGAAAAGGGACAAAACTAATTGTCTCATTAAGCCCCATTGGAGACATGGAATCCAGGGTCACTATCCATTTACACTCAACCTGCGCGAGTAGTCGTTTTATATTTCCTCCTCTATTACCACCATGAACCTGATCAATCCCAATGATCCGTAGACCAGTGGGATCACATCCATGAAACATATGGAAATGCTTCGGGATGGTCTTAAGGGCATTAACGTCTTCAGCTTTACGTGCATTTGTGATGTCTCTTACATGCTCTCTTACACGTACACGCAGCTGGCGTGACGTAAGCCCAACATATATTTTGGAGCAAGGACATGTGGCCAGATATATAACAAAAGTACTACTACAACGTATATGATGTCGAATCTGAAACCTTTTCATTGCACAAGACGACGCAAAATGAGTGCCCCTAACAAGATTCTTTTCTTTACAGGCCAAGCAGTCGCCGCAAGGATAACAACCCCACGTTGGACCTCTATTGGTTGGATTCAGAGGATTAATGGTTTTTGCCACATAATGGCTTTTTACCAGTAAATCTCTGATGCTTTTACCTCGTTTTGCTGTAAAGCTGGGTCTTTGAGGGATATTAGACGCCAAGGCGGAGTCAGTGAGATGGACTGGCCAATGTTTATTGATTATCTCCTGCATACGTTTCCAATAACAATTATGTGTGGAGATAAATCTAACATTGTTTTCAGATGTAATTCTCTTCTCCTTTTTATATAACAACTGATGTCTTTCCGTTTTCTTGGCTCTAATATACCCTTGTTTTATACAGCGATTGCTATAGCCACGAGCTTTGAATCTGCTTTTGAGATCTTCAGATTGAGCCTCAAATTTTTGTTCAGTGGAGCAGATCCGCTTCATCCTGAGGAATTGGCCAACTGGGATGGCTTTGATAGTATGTGTGGTATGAGATGAGGACGCATGCAAAAGGGAATTGACTGAAGTAGCCTTCCTGAACACATCTGTATGCAGCGTCCCCATCTCATCCACCTCAAGACAAATGTCCAAAAAATCAATTCTTTGTTCGTGTGCCTTGTATGTTAACCTGATGTTATGAGGGTTGCAATTAAGTTGACCCACAAATTCCGTGATACCACTTTCACTACCCTGCCATATAAAAAAGATGTCATCAATATACCTATGCCAACACTGCACCCGGTCCACAGCAGAGACCCCATCCCGATGGAATATGGATCTCTCCCATAGACCAAGGAACAGGTTGGCATAGGCTGGGGCACACGCTGCCCCCATGGCAGTCACGCGTTTTTGGAGGTAGTACCTGTCCTTAAAAAGGAACACATTGTGGGTCAAAACAAACCTCAACAAACCCTGAGTTTGTCACGAAGGACAATGTGACAAAGTCTCAGCGACGAGCGCTGCAAGAACTTGGCAATCTTAATGACATTGTCATCAAGGCGGCGGACAAGGGAGGGAACGTTGTCAATTGGCCCACGGCTAAATATGAAAGGGAGGCGCTGAGACAGCTGAATTGTAAGGACACCTACATTCGACTGTCTCACAACCCTATGGATACATATAAGTTGCAATTGGATGGTATTTTACGGAACGCAATTGATCAGGGAACTATCAACAAAAAGGTGTTTGATGGTTAGATAGTGGAATTCCCCAAAACTCCTACACTGTATCTATTACCTAAGATACACAAAGATATGATAAATCCTCCCGGGAGACCGATAAGTCTCTGGGATTGACGGCCTGTGTGACCCAATTTGCAGATATATTGACTTCTTTTTAAAATCTATGGTGGAGACATTACCTTCATATGTTCGGGATACCACTGATATGTTAACCAAGATAGAGGGGATGGTTCTGGAGCAGGACATGTGGCTAGTAACAGCTGATGTTGAGTCATTATACACTTGTATTGCACATGACGACGGAATTGAGACGGTCTGCTTCTTCCTGGAGAATGGCAACTGGGATGGCCAGACTTGTGATCTTGTTGTGACCCTGTTGAGGTTTGTTTTGACCCACAATGTGTTCCTTTTTAAGGACAGGTACTACCTCCAAAAACGCGGGACTGCCATGGGGGCAGCGTGTGCCCCAGCCTATGCCAACCTGTTCCTTGGTCTATGGGAGAGATCCATATTCCATCGGGATGGGGTCTCTGCTGTGGACCGGGTGCAGTGTTGGCATAGGTATATTGATGACATCTTTTTTATATGGCAGGGTAGTGAAAGTGGTATCACGGAATTTGTGGGTCAACTTAATTGCAACCCTCATAACATCAGGTTAACATACACGGCACACAAAGAATTGATTTTTTGGACATTTGTCTTGAGGTGGATGAGATGGGGACGCTGCATACAGATGTGTTCAGGAAGGCTACTTCAGTCAATTCCCTTTTGCATGCGTCCTCATCTCATACCACACATACTATCAAAGCCATCCCAGTTGGCCAATTCCTCAGGATGAAGCGGATCTGCTCCACTGAACAAAAATTTGAGGCTCAATCTGAAGATCTCAAAAGCAGATTCAAAGCTCGTGGCTATAGCAATCGCTGTATAAAACAAGGGTATATTAGATTAGAGCCAAGAAAACGGAAAGACATCAATTGTTATATAAAAAGGAGAAGAGAATTACATCTGAAAACAATGTTAGATTTATCTCCACACATAATTGTTATTGGAAACGTATGCAGGAGATAATCAATAAACATTGGCCAGTCCATCTCACTGACTCCGCCTTGGCGTCTAATATCCCTCAAAGACCCAGCTTTACAGCAAAACGAGGTAAAAGCATCAGAGATTTACTGGTAAAAAGCCATTATGTGGCAAAAACCATTAATCCTCTGAATCCAACCAATAGAGGTCCAACGTGGGGTTGTTATCCTTGCGGCGACTGCTTGGCCTGTAAAGAAAAGAATCTTGTTAGGGGCACTCATTTTGCGTCGTCTTGTGCAATGAAAAGGTTTCAGATTCGACATCATATACGTTGTAGTAGTACTTTTGTTATATATCTGGCCACATGTCCTTGCTCCAAAATATATGTTGGGCTTACGTCACGCCAGCTGCGTGTACGTGTAAGAGAGCATGTAAGAGACATTACAAATGCACGTAAAGCTGAAGACGTTAATGCCCTTAAGACCATCCCGAAGCATTTCCATATGTTTCATGGATGTGATCCCACTGGTCTACGGATCATTGGGATTGATTAGGTTCATGGTGGTAATAGAGGAGGAAATATAAAACGACTACTTGCACAGGTTGAGCGTAAATGGATAGTGACCCTGGATTCCATGTCTCCAATGGGGCTTAATGAGACAATTAGTTTTGTCCCTTTTCTATGAGAGCCATGTTCCCCCATGTTCTCTTCGTGTGCTGAAGACGTAAATTAATCTGTCATTACATTTTAACTTGTATGTTATAGTTTTTAGGTGCGTTTTTTCTGTTTATTCATAATCTTTTTCATCTCCTACATCCCTAGATTTAATTGTTCTTCAAAACTTGGTGTTTCGTGGCTATTTTTCTTGCGACATATAAGGAACGTGAGAATAAGGATAAAAGCATCAGCGAACCGTGTTATTAGTTGTCACTTCAAGAGAGTTCACCAATTGGAACAAGTTTTTGTTTTGTTTTATTTTTTTGTGTTTTTTTCTGAGTATTATATATATATATGTATGCTTGTTGATAATAATATCAACATCTGTGTTGTATTGCACTTTGTTCTTTTACAGCATAAATATAATGCACATTTAATAGCAATATATTCTTAAGCACATCTTACATACTTATTATCATGCACACTTCACTGTAATACGCACTAAATGTATTAGCGATTCTGTTCTCTTTTTGCTTTATTCCTTAATTATTGCTCCTGGGTGTACATAATAATGTTTGCAATCTGCACCTATCGGTGAGCTGTTATTATTTCGGCTTTAGACTTGCAGACATGTATGTTACTCTATGCTGCTGCAGCGGGTACATTTTCCATTATGCGCCAGACCGCTCACACGCGCATGCGCTCCATGCCTGGCAGGAAGTCCTCGTGTCTTCGGCTTCAGTGATCCGGGAGCGCATGTCCGTGACGTCATCAGGGGATTTCCCCTTGACGTGCGCTCCCCGGTGAATGCTGGGGATTGAGAATCACTTCCTGCGGGGGTTGTGGTGCGCCTGCGCACATTAGAGACGCCGGTTTATGGGCGCTATTATAAAATGCCAAGTTTTGGGAAACTTTTTTATTCCCTCTTTGAGAAAGCAACGCGAAACGCGCGTCAGGGGGTATCCACAGTCCCAGGCACCGGTCACCGCACTATGGGTAAGAAACCTTGCACCTGATATGCACTACAATTAGGTCTGTGCTTATCTGCATGGAGGACACTTGTCCACAATGAAATCAGTACTATACTATTTTGCATATTATACCATTGTGTGCTAATTTTGGTGCTTATTTATACATGTACACCATGGTGATATATACATTTGTGTGTCCGTGATTAGGATGTTCTTGTACTAGGGTCTCCTTTCTTCCATACACGTATTTTTGTATTATATTGTAATTTTTTTAAAATAATTTTTTTGTAATAAAATACTGATTTTAAAATAATTTCGTATTAGAACTCCATTTCTTCTTTGAGTACATAGCAGTATTATAGTAGTTATATTCCTGTACATAGGAGCAGTATTATAGTAGTTATATTCTTCTACATAGGAGCAGTATTATAGTAGTTATATTCTTGTACATAGGGAGCGGTATTATAGTAGTTATATTCTTGTACATAGGAGCAGTATTATAGTAGTTATATTCTTGTACATAGGAGCAGTATTATAGTAGTTATATTCTTGTACATAGGAGCAGTATTATAGTAGTTATATTCTTGTACATAGGGGCAGTATTATAGTAGTTATATTCTTGTACATAGGAGCAGTATTATAGTAGTTATATTCTTGTACATAGGGGCAGTATTATAGTAGTTATATTCTTGTACATAGGAGCAGTATTATAGTAGTTATATTCCTGTACATAGGAGCAGTATTATAATAGTTATATTCTTGTACATATAGGAGCAGTATTTGTTATGGTTCTCAATGGCAAGAGAACATAGCCCAGCCAACATAAGAACTAGCTCTTGGAAGGATGGAAACTAAACTGACCATGAACTAAACCTGCCGCACAACTAACAGTAGCCGGGTAGCGTAGCCTGCGTTTTATCCCTAGACGCCCAGCGCCAGCCGGAGGACTAACTAATCCTGGCAGAGGAAAATATAGTCCTGGCTCACCTCTAGAGAAATTTCCCCGAAAGGCAGACAGAGGCCCCCACAAATATTGGCGGTGATTTTAGATGAAATGACAAACGTAGTATGAAAATAGGTTTAGCAAAATTGAGGTCCGCTTACTAGATAGCAGGAAGACAGAAAGGGCACTTTCATGGTCAGCTGAAAACCCTATCAAAACACCATCCTGAAATTACTTTAAGACTCTAGTATTAACTCATAACATCAGAGTGGCAATTTCAGATCACAAGAGCTTTCCAGACACAGAAACGAAACTACAGCTGTGAACTGGAACAAAATGCAAAAACAAACAAGGACTAAAGTCCAACTTAGCTGGGAGTTGTCTAGCAGCAGGAACATGCACAGAAAGGCTTCTGATTACAATGTTGACCGGCATGGAAGTGACAGAGGAGCAAGGCTAAATAGCGACTCCCACATCCTGATGGAAACAGGTGAACAGAGAGGATGATGCACACCAGTTCAATTCCACCAGTGGCCACCGGGGGAGCCCAAAATCCAATTTCACAACAGTACCCCCCCCTCAAGGAGGGGGCACCGAACCCTCACCAGAACCACCAGGGCGATCAGGATGAGCCCTATGAAAGGCACGGACCAAATCGGAGGCATGAACATCAGAGGCAGTCACCCAAGAATTATCCTCCTGACCGTATCCCTTCCATTTGACCAGATACTGGAGTTTCCGTCTGGAAACACGGGAGTCCAAGATTTTTTCCACAACGTACTCCAACTCGCCCTCAACCAACACCGGAGCAGGAGGCTCAACGGAAGGCACAACCGGTACCTCATACCTGCGCAATAATGACCGATGAAAAACATTATGAATAGAAAAAGATGCAGGGAGGTCCAAACGGAAGGACACAGGGTTAAGAATCTCCAATATCTTGTACGGGCCGATGAACCGAGGCTTAAACTTGGGAGAAGAAACCCTCATAGGGACAAAACGAGAAGACAACCACACCAAGTCCCCAACACAAAGCCGAGGACCAACCCGACGCCGGCGGTTGGCAAAAAGCTGAGTCTTCTCCTGGGACAACTTCAAATTGTCCACTACCTGCCCCCAAATCTGATGCAACCTCTCCACCACAGCATCCACTCCAGGACAATCCGAAGATTCCACCTGACCAGAAGAAAATCGAGGATGAAACCCCGAATTACAGAAAAAGGGAGACACCAAGGTGGCAGAGCTGGCCCGATTATTGAGGGCAAACTCCGCTAAAGGCAAAAAAGCAACCCAATCATCCTGATCTGCAGACACAAAACACCTCAAATATGTCTCCAAGGTCTGATTCGTCCGCTCGGTCTGGCCATTAGTCTGAGGATGGAAAGCAGACGAGAAAGACAAATCTATGCCCATCCTAGCACAGAATGCTCGCCAAAATCTAGACACGAATTGGGTACCTCTGTCAGAAACGATATTCTCCGGAATACCATGCAAACGGACCACATTTTGAAAAAACAGAGGAACCAACTCGGAAGAAGAAGGCAACTTAGGCAGGGGAACCAAATGGACCATCTTAGAGAAACGATCACACACCACCCAGATGACAGACATCTTCTGAGAAACAGGAAGATCCGAAATAAAATCCATCGAGATGTGCGTCCAGGGCCTCTTCGGGATAGGCAAGGGCAACAACAATCCACTAGCCCGAGAACAACAAGGCTTGGCCCGAGCACAAACGTCACAAGACTGCACGAAGCCTCGCACATCTCGAGACAGGGAAGGCCACCAGAAGGACCTTGCCACCAAATCCCTGGTACCAAAGATTCCAGGATGACCTGCCAACGCAGAAGAATGAACCTCAGAAATGACTTTACTGGTCCAATCATCAGGAACAAACAGTCTACCAGGTGGGCAACGATCAGGTCTATCCGCCTGAAACTCCTGCAAGGCCCGCCGCAGGTCTGGAGAAACGGCAGACAATATCACTCCATCCTTAAGGATACCTGTAGGTTCAGAATTACCAGGGGAGTCAGGCTCAAAACTCCTAGAAAGGGCATCCGCCTTAACATTCTTAGAACCCGGCAGGTAGGACACCACAAAATTAAACCGAGAGAAAAACAACGACCAGCGTGCCTGTCTAGGATTCAGGCGTCTGGCGGACTCAAGATAAATTAGATTTTTGTGGTCAGTCAATACCACCACCTGATGTCTAGCCCCCTTAAGCCAATGACGCCACTCCTCAAAAGCCCACTTCATGGCCAAAAGCTCCCGATTCCCAACATCATAATTCCGCTCGGCGGGCGAAAATTTACGCGAGAAAAAAGCACAAGGTCTCATCACGGAGCAATCGGAACTTCTCTGCGACAAAACCGCCCCAGCTCCGATTTCAGAAGCGTCGACCTCAACCTGAAAAGGAAGAGCAACATCAGGCTGACGCAACACAGGGGCGGAAGAAAAGCGGCGCTTAAGCTCCCGAAAGGCCTCCACAGCAGCAGGGGACCAATCAGCAACATCAGCACCCTTCTTAGTCAAATCAGTCAATGGTTTAACAACATCAGAAAAACCAGCAATAAATCGACGATAAAAGTTAGCAAAGCCCAAAAATTTCTGAAGACTCTTAAGAGAAGAGGGTTGCGTCCAATCACAAATAGCCTGAACCTTGACAGGATCCATCTCGATGGAAGAGGGGGAAAAAATATATCCCAAAAAGGAAATCTTTTGAACCCCAAAAACGCACTTAGAACCCTTCACACACAAGGAATTAGACCGCAAAACCTGAAAAACCCTCCTGACCTGCTGGACATGAGAGTCCCAGTCATCCGAAAAAATCAAAATATCATCCAGATACACAATCATAAATTTATCCAAATAATCACGGAAAATGTCATGCATAAAGGACTGAAAGACTGAAGGGGCATTTGAAAGACCAAAAGGCATCACCAAATACTCAAAGTGGCCCTCGGGCGTATTAAATGCGGTTTTCCACTCATCCCCCTGCTTAATTCGCACCAAATTATACGCCCCACGGAGATCTATCTTAGAGAACCACTTGGCCCCCTTTATGCGAGCAAACAAATCAGTCAGCAGTGGTAACGGATATTGATATTTAACCGTGATTTTATTCAAAAGCCGATAATCAATGCACGGCCTCAAAGAGCCATCTTTCTTAGCCACAAAGAAAAAACCGGCTCCTAAGGGAGATGACGAAGGACTAATATGTCCCTTTTCCAAGGACTCCTTTATATATTCTCGCATAGCAGCATGTTCAGGCACAGACAGATTAAATAAACGACCCTTAGGGTATTTACTACCCGGAATCAAATCTATGGCACAATCGCACTCCCGGTGCGGAGGTAATGAACCAAGCTTAGGTTCTTCAAAAACGTCACGATATTCAGTCAAGAATTCAGGAATCTCAGAGGGAATAGATGATGAAATGGAAACCACAGGTACATCCCCATGCGTCCCCTTACATCCCCAGCTTAACACAGACATAGTTTTCCAGTCAAGGACTGGGTTATGAGATTGCAGCCATGGCAATCCAAGCACCAACACATCATGTAGGTTATACAGCACAAGAAAGCGAATAATCTCCTGGTGATCCGGATTAATCCGCATAGTTACTTGTGTCCAGTATTGTGGTTTATTGCTAGCCAATGGGGTGGAGTCAATCCCCTTCAGGGGTATAGGAGTTTCAAGAGGCTCCAAATCATACCCACAGCGTTTGGCAAAGGACCAATCCATAAGACTCAAAGCGGCGCCAGAGTCGACATAGGCATCCGCAGTAATAGATGATAAAGAACAAATCAGGGTCACAGATAGAATAAACTTAGACTGTAAAGTGCCAATTGAAACAGACTTATCAAGCTTCTTAGTACGCTTAGAGCATGCTGATATAACATGAGTTGAATCACCGCAATAGAAGCACAACCCATTTTTTCGTCTAAAATTCTGCCGTTCACTTCTGGACAGAATTCTATCACATTGCATATTCTCTGGCGTCTTCTCAGTAGACACCGCCAAATGGTGCACAGGTTTGCGCTCCCGCAGACGCCTATCGATCTGGATAGCCATTGTCATGGACTCATTCAGACCCGCAGGCACAGGGAACCCCACCATAACATCCTTAATGGCATCAGAGAGACCCTCTCTGAAATTCGCCGCCAGGGCGCACTCATTCCACTGAGTAAGCACAGCCCATTTACGGAATTTCTGGCAGTATATTTCAGCTTCGTCTTGCCCCTGAGATAGGGACATCAAGGCCTTTTCCGCCTGAAGTTCTAACTGAGGTTCCTCATAAAGCAACCCCAAGGCCAGAAAAAACGCATCCACATTGAGCAACGCAGGATCCCCTGGAGCCAATGCAAAAGCCCAATCCTGAGGGTCGCCCCGGAGCAAGGAAATCACAATCCTGACCTGCTGAGCAGGATCTCCAGCAGAGCGAGATTTCAGGGACAAAAACAACTTGCAATTATTTTTGAAATTTTGAAAGCAAGATCTATTCCCCGAGAAAAATTCAGGCAAAGGAATTCTAGGTTCAGATATAGGAACATGAACCACAAAATCTTGTAAATTTTGAACTTTCGTGGTGAGATTATGCAAACCTGCAGCTAAACTCTGAATATCCATTTTAAACAGGTGAACACAGAGCCATTCCAGGATTAGAAGGAGAGAGAGAGAGAAAGGCTGCAATATAGGCAGACTTGCAAGAGTTTCAATTACAAGCACACTCAGAACTGAAAAAAAAAAAATCTTCAGCAGACTCCTCTTTTCTCTCCTTTCTCTGTCAATTAATTTAACCCTTTTTGGCCGGTCAAACTGTTATGGTTCTCAATGGCAAGAGAACATAGCCCAGCCAACATAAGAACTAGCTCTTGGAAGGATGGAAACTAAACTGACCATGAACTAAACCTGCCGCACAACTAACAGTAGCCGGGTAGCGTAGCCTGCGTTTTATCCCTAGACGCCCAGCGCCAGCCGGAGGACTAACTAATCCTGGCAGAGGAAAATATAGTCCTGGCTCACCTCTAGAGAAATTTCCCCGAAAGGCAGACAGAGGCCCCCACAAATATTGGCGGTGATTTTAGATGAAATGACAAACGTAGTATGAAAATAGGTTTAGCAAAATTGAGGTCCGCTTACTAGATAGCAGGAAGACAGAAAGGGCACTTTCATGGTCAGCTGAAAACCCTATCAAAACACCATCCTGAAATTACTTTAAGACTCTAGTATTAACTCATAACATCAGAGTGGCAATTTCAGATCACAAGAGCTTTCCAGACACAGAAATGAAACTACAGCTGTGAAC
The DNA here is from genome assembly GCF_051348905.1 of Ranitomeya variabilis. Classification (NCBI taxonomy): domain Eukaryota; kingdom Metazoa; phylum Chordata; class Amphibia; order Anura; family Dendrobatidae; genus Ranitomeya; species Ranitomeya variabilis. The sequence continues at coordinate 421,781,860 of NC_135233.1, forward strand.
TGGAACAAAATGCAAAAACAAACAAGGACTAAAGTCCAACTTAGCTGGGAGTTGTCTAGCAGCAGGAACATGCACAGAAAGGCTTCTGATTACAATGTTGACCGGCATGGAAGTGACAGAGGAGCAAGGCTAAATAGCGACTCCCACATCCTGATGGAAACAGGTGAACAGAGAGGATGATGCACACCAGTTCAATTCCACCAGTGGCCACCGGGGGAGCCCAAAATCCAATTTCACAACAAGTATTATAGTAGTTATATTTCTGTACATAGGAGCAGTATTATAGTAGTTATATTTCTGTACATAGGGGCAGTATTAGGCTGGGTTCACATTGCGTTAACAGCAGCCCGTTCAACACACACGTTAACGGGCTGCTGTTAACGCAAGTGCCGGTATGGCTGTCCGCTAGCGCAAATAGAGCATCTGCTAGCTCTATCTGCGCTAGCAGTGACGGACCCGGAAACGCTGCAGCCCGCGTCTCAGGGTCCGTCACTCAATGACGGAACATCGCTAGTGCACGCCCATTGTGGGCGTGCGCTAGCGATGCGTCAGACATTGCATTCAATGGCGGCGTTAATGGACTATGTTACACCGCGTTATGCCGCGGTGTAACGTAGTCCATTTAACGGACGCGCAGAACGCAATGTGAACCTAGCCTTATAGTAGTTATATTCTTGTACATAGGGGGCAGTATTATAGTAGTTATATTATTGTACATGGGATAGTATTATAGTAGTCATGTTCTTGTACATAGGGGCAGTATTATAGTAGTTATATTCTTGTACATAGGGGCAGTATTATAGTAGTTATATTCTTGTACATAGGGGGCAGCATTATAGTAGTTATATTCTTGTACATGTTGTAGTAATATAGTAGTCATGTTCTTGTACATAGGGGCAGTATTATAGTAGTTATATTCTTGTACATAGGAGCAGTATTATAGTAGTTATATTATTGTACATGGGGTAGTATTATAGTAGTTATGTTCTTGTACATAGGGGCAGTATTATAGTAGTTATATTCTTGTACATAGGGGGCAGTATTACAGTAGTTATATTCTTGTACATAGGAACAGTATTATAGTAGTTATATTCTTGTACATAGGAGCAGTATTATAGTAGTTATATTCTTGTACATAGGAGCAGTATTATAGTAGTTATATTCTTGTACATAGGAGCAGTATTATAGTAGTTATATTCTTGTAGACAGGAGCAGTATTATAGTAGTTATATTCTCGTACATGGGGCAGTATTATAGTAGTTATATTCCTGTACATAGGGGCAGTATTATATTCTTATACACACATACCTTGGGAAACTGATACGTGACTTCAGGGATATAGGTGTTTTTTGATGGTTTTTTCTTCATAGAAACCACCACAAAATACTCAAACAGTTCTCGCTCCTGCCATTCGATCAGCTCCAATTCCAGTGTTCGGTAACTGGGGGCTCTGTTTAGCATGGACTGGATGAGGACCAAGCGTTGGGTATGTGCTGAAAGAGGAGCCCATTGACAAGTGTCAGTACATGTCACCTATGAATGGTGAGATACCACACAGGTGATAGATAATAATATATTATATATCTTACATATATTATTACAGCACTGAACCTTAAAGGGATAGAGATAAGAGGCCCCTCAGTCTCCAGGACAGATATAGGTGCCAGACATCCAATCAAGATGCCGATGAGAGATTCATGTGATAAAATGGGGGCCTGTGTGTCCTGAAGTCGCGTTGTCTTTGAAGACATTGTCCATAAAGCATCATTACCTGCATCTCTCAGCGCCATCTTGACTAGATGTTTTGCGCCTTTATGGTTCTGATGACTGTACACCTTGCCGGACCCGGCACAGAGCGGCAGCATTTCCATCTGATCACTGTAAAATCATCCTAGCACAACTCCGCAGGGTGAACCTATATCTTCCTGCTCCTACTTCGCACCTTTCTTGGAACGTACTCACCTTGTAGCGCCCCCTTCTGGTCTGGTTTATAACAGCACCCGAAGAGCTGAAACATTCGGTATAAGTCACTTTTGTAATCATTTGTGCTCCTCAGTGCTGTCGGGTTACACTCGGCTATGATCATCACTGTTATGTGACTTTACACCACATTATTGCCATTCTAAATAAAACGATGTTACCCAAGTTGTCCCAGGAGCAATTACAGAGTCTAAATGAAGCAATAAATTCTACAGCTCATTTACATATCAGAAAAATATGATTTTTTCTTAAATAAGACTTCGGATTCATTTTTATTCAGTTTCCTATGAAAAAAACATAGTGGAAGCAATGTGACTTCAGCGGAGTTGCACGGTCTGTTGGAGCCTGGCGTCGTCTTGCAGCAATTCCCGGCTTCATCAGAGACTCCCAATGCCGTCCTGTCTGTCCACCATGCTTTACACTGCGGCTTGGCTTCTATTTCCCTGAAGGTAAATCACACAGATTCGCTGCTCACCTTTGAAGCGGTCGTCTGAGTCGCTTTCACTCTCACTGTTGTCATCTGCATAAAGAAGAAAATATCACTGTGAATGTATTACTGGGATTCTCCATAAATCCCGACAGATCCCAGACCAGGCGGGTGCAGCACGGTCACATGATCAGGTCACATGATCCACTACCTCGCAGCGATGCCGTCTCCACGCTGGACATGGAAAGCTTCTTTAACCTTTTCTTGCCTCGCTTGGCGTTGTAGATGGAGTTGATCCTCTGCACGAGCTGCAATACAGGATTATTGACAAGCTAGCCCTCCAGAGTCACAATGATGGCTGCTCATTTATCACACAGCCATTATCAGTGATTCAGCTGTACTGCACTGTCTATTGCAGCCCGTGGTTGTCCCAAGGGTCAGATCACGTTATACAGATGCAGCAGGTCATAACAGCCAGAGGCACAGCAGGTCATAACAGCCAGAGGCACAGCAGGTCATAACAGCCAGAGGCGCAGCAGGTCATAACAGCCAGAGGCACAGCAGGTCAGAACAGCCAGAGGCACAGCAGGTCAGAACAGCCAGAGGCACAGCAGGTCAGAACAGCCAGAGGCACAGCAGGTCAGAACAGCCAGAGGCACAGCAGGTCAGAACAGCCAGAGGCACAGCAGGTCATAACAGCCAGAGGCACAGCAGGTCATAACAGCCAGAGGCACAGCAGGTCATAACAGCCAAAGGTACAGCAGGTCATAACAGCCAGAGGCACAGCAGGTCATAACAGCCAGAGGCACAGCAGGTCATAACAGCCACAGGCACAGCAGGTCATAACAGCCAGAGGCGCAGCAGGTCATAACAGCCAGAGGCGCAGCAGGTCATAACAGCCAGAGGCACAGCAGGTCAAAACAGCCAGAGGCACAGCAGGTCATAACAGCCAGAGGCACAGCAGGTCAGAACAGCCAGAGGCACAGCAGGTCAGAACAGCCAGAGGTACAGCAGGTCATAACAGCCAGAGGCACAGCAGGTCATAACAGCCAGAGGCACAGCAGGTCATAACAGCCAAAGGTACAGCAGGTCATAACAGCCAGAGGCACAGCAGGTCATAACAGCCAGAGGCACAGCAGGTCATAACAGCCAGAGGCACAGCAGGTCATAACAGCCAGAGGCACAGCAGGTCATAACAGCCAGAGGCACAGCAGGTCATAACAGCCAGAGGCACAGCAGGTCATAACAGCCAGAGGCACAGCAGGTCATAACAGCCAGAGGCACAGCAGGTCATAACAGCCAGAGGCACAGCAGGTCATAACAGCCAGAGGCACAGCAGGTCATAACAGCCAGAGGCACAGCAGGTCATAACAGCCAGAGAGTCAGCAGGCCATAACAGCAAGAGGCACAGCATGTCATAACAGCTAGAGGCACAGCAGGTCATAACAGCCAGAGAGTCAGCAGGCCATAACAGCCAGAGGTACAGCAGGGCATAACAGCAAGAGGCACAGCAGGTCATAACAGCCAGACGCGCAGCAGGTCATAACAGCCCGAGACTAAGCAGGCCATAACAGCCAGAGGGCTCTACAAAGTACTACAGAGGCTGGTCATGAAGTAGTGAATAATCCCAAGACGGCAGGAGTCAGTAAAATGGGCATTTTGTGGTGAATTTGGGGAGACAACTTGTTATACTAGTTGTCTTCGGCCATTTAAATTGTTCTTATTTCATTGCTTTATTTGAAAAGGGCAGAAAGTTTGTAAATTAAGTTTTAACCAATACATCGAATCTGCACTAGGGTGAGGGGATCATTTACAATGCCGCTGCAGACCATCCATCAAGAGCTTACCTTGGGGATTCGCCGGGCCCTACGTGATGACAGGAGCCCGCTGGTGGTGCTGAGGCTGTCTTCATTCAGGCTGGAGGGGGATGGTGGGATTGTCAGCTGTGCCAGGAGCAGCATGTCATCATGGCTGTGCCGCTTTGGCAGACGAGCTGAACGATGATCTTTTCTTTCGGAGGAATTTCCAACTCGCAGTGATTGGCTGCCACTCTTAGACGTTACCTAAAGTTAGGAGGGTGGACGTTAGAGACAGCAGGAGCTCACACAGGTAAACAAGGACCCTCTAGGGATGGCTTTAGGGTCACTTGTTTTTCCAGTTTCCAACAAAAAAAAGTTGACTTCTGAACATTATTCTGCCTGCAGTGTAAAGAATGAACGTTTTCCTTCTGGTCATTGCTACCTAAATTTACAGGTGTCAAAACGGAGGCCGCCTTTCTTTACACTGCAGCGTGTATCCAAACACCTGGTAACAGAGATCACACTGCGACTTCTTCCCTTCCAGGTTATAGATTTCATTATGTGAGGCGATCAATGAGGATTACCGTTATGTTAATCACTTGGCTCCAGAAAGCGAAAATTCAGCAATATTCAGTCGCACCTGACGAGGTGCAGAAATAATATGTGGCACAATTCCCTGTAAGTAATCGCCGCAGTCATTGAGTGCAGTATATGGTCACTGGATAGAGAAACAATCACAGATTCCGGTCACCGAGCGGTGGATCCCTGAACTTTATATGAATTGATCTACTAATACATTTTGTAGCTGGAAACACTTCTCTCGGGGACCACCACGGTAGGGTTGGTACCACCAGTCTGATATGTGAGCACTGGTAGGATCGACTAGTAATGTCTGCTCTGTATGAACAGGATACGCAGAGATAGAGCAAAGTGTCATGTCCATACAGTGCAGCCTGGTGCATCCATCCTGCACTGGGGCTGAAGGTGGTAACATGAAGGACTGACTAATAACCCCTGTATATAATGAACGCGTTCATGCTGGGGGGTTATGTAACTAAAGATGAACAGTCGCATAAGGAAAGAGTTCAGAGACTTTCTAACCAACCATGTGTTACATATCCTCATCTCTGCTTGCTGTAATGAATGGTAACGGCACAGATCTCTCTCCTGTCCTGAGAGTTTGCTGCAATATATCAGTCTGGGGTCTACTGTGTAGATTAGACACAACTATAACATCCCCAAACTATGAGAAGTAGTAAGTCAGTACAAGAATGACAACAAGCAGAGATCTTAAAAATGGCGAGGATATGACACCCAGAAAGTAACAGAACTTTTTATTATTACATGATTGTTGACCCCTTCAACTGTACATGATGCAGAGGGGGCTGCGTACCTGGGTGGGCGCCGTGTACTTCCGGTCTGGCGTCCTCAGCATCCTGTTTGAAGGCGGCTTCGAACTGTCAGGTGACAGCTGGGATTTGCGGGCCAAGTGTCGTCCCTTCAGGTCCACATCCTCGTAAGGGTTTTCCTTGGGCGAGTCGCCTTGTTTTTTAACCGAGAAGTAAAAACAGACTCAAGTTTAGAAAAATACGAAGATGTGAAATGAACGCGAACTGCTCAGCAAAATCTCCGAAGATTCCTGCGTGACTCATTCCCCCATCTGCAGCTGGGATCTGGCACCATGTCCTCCCGTATCCATCCTAGTGCACACAAAGAATTCGCTCCGCAGATCCGCCAGCTGCGCCGTCTCTCTGGATCAGGCTCTGGTGAGCGGGAATGGCTGGGGTCTTCCCAAGAGCTGCCATCTACCCCCTGACTAATGAAGTCCTACAGCAGAAGAGGGGCCGGTTAACCCCTCCAGCCGCAGTCTGGTCTCATCTGAGCCACAGTGACGTGCGAGAGGGACGGGATCATAATTATTAATATACCAGAGCTGCGCAAATCCCAGGAATCAGGGAGAAGACGCCAAAGTATGATTCCTGCAGATCCTACAAATCTGGGACATGTTCTAGACTCGAGTTCTGGATACCTGAGCGTTGCACTGGCCACATACGTCCTATGAGAACGGAGCCCACCAGTGCTCCAGTCTGTGGGCGCAGCATGCACCATTGTAGGGCTGAGGGATGGTGCGGGGATGGGCAAGAATACAGCTGGGAGCAACGGAAAAAGTCAACCAGACCCTAATCCTGACAAAATCCCCAAAACCAGATCCTCCAGCCGCTTTACTCCAAAGTGGGCTTTCTACCCGCCGGATGTCTGGCGGCCCCTTATCTCCCCTTCATGTCATGTAGCAGAGAACTTCGTGGGGACTGATAGCCATGAGCCACAACCACGGGCATGAAGAGCTTAGTCTATGCAGGCCTGAGAATTGGATAATGGAAAGGTCTTATTGCTTTAATTCCTCAGCATTTTCAGGAGCTCTGCTGGCAGTCAGTGAAGAAACAGTCATTGCAAATGGCTGTAGTAACATTGCTGTAACTAACTGTGCACCTGTGGGACAAGGACAGCAGTGCAGGTTCACATTCACAGCAAGCAGAGTTCTTGAGAAGGCAGACGAAATGATCCATAAATACTTGTAGAAACGTTTCTGAACTTCTCTGCAGGCTGGAGACACACCAGCGTACGGCATCGGATACCATCTACTAATGACCCTGGTTTCCAGCTTCGCTGCAAGCGTGAGCCGAGCGTCAGTGCTCTGATCCTCTGAGAAGAGAGAATGGCAGCACAGGCCTGGAGGAGACGGGGAAAGTAACTCCTCCATCTCCACCATGGCCGGACATCGGACTGGGATGACATCTGAGTGGAGTCCGAAGTTTCACACGCGCTCAGAGACTTGTATGGATTAGAGTGAGCAGAGTGTCGCTGAATGGGCATGAGACAATAATGGCCGATCTGCCCTGCCCCACTGGGCCGAGCGCTGTCCGGTAATATCACATCGCACCGGCCGTGTTAGACACTAGTGTGACCCCGGACTAAAGACGACTGGAGGCCGATCAGATGAAAACCAATGATACATTGCTTAACTGATCGTCTCCCCAGAAATGTCGCCACGTTCTGCTGCAGTTCTCCTTCACTGTAGGAAATTAGAGAATTGTGACCACTGAGCCAGTTTTCTGTCAGACCCAATGTCCCCATGAAGGGTCCTCTCCCTGTAATTCTCCTGAAATACTCTGTGCAGCTTGCGATCCTGTTCATTCCACAATGTCACTTCCGTAGGATCAGCGGATAATTCTGCTGAAATACTCTGTAATGCTGGGACCCCGTTATCTTCCTTATTTTACTTTCAGCCAGTGAAGGCCAAAAAGATTAGCACGCTCCTCTCCGGAGAAACTCTGTGCTGTGGACCCTTTTCCTCTGCCTCCTCCGATAAGAGAAGCACATTCTTCTCCTGAAACCCTCTGTGCTGCTGTAAGCATTCCCAATCAGTCTGCCGGGCCTCTATACATAATAGGGGCCAGGTAAACCCCGTTCCTGCAGCCCCGGACTGCGGGCAGACCGGAGATTGCTCTCCTGCGCCTGGTAATAAAATGATTACTGCAGAGATTAGGACATAAACGTTTCCTTCTCTTCCTGTCCCAAATTAATTCAATGAGAGAATTTAGCAACTGGAGTAAATTCTATTGATTCCAAATCTCTGCAGAATGCGGCAGCAGATCACTCCCATCGTCCAGAGGAGGGGAATCCGGTGGGGGTGCAGCGGTGCCACCACCTCTCTCCCCTCACTACAGGTTTATACACAAGAGCGACTCTTCACATGGATACGGATGGTCGCTGCGGCTCCAATTCTGAGAAGACATCGGCCAAGTCTCCGGTCTGGGACCAATCTGCCATTCTCAGGATAAGAAGCGGCCTGAAGAGGGGACTGGGGGAAAGGATCTGATATCAGGGGACCGCCCCAGAAAGCAAGTCACCAGATCCCAACAACAGGAGCATATCCGACTCTGGTCACAGCGAGAGCTGCACCCCAAGCTATAACGTGCCTGATACTCTAGTCACTGTGAGAGCTGCACCCCAAGCTATAACGTGCCTGATACTCTAGTCACCGAAAGAGCTGTACCCCAACTATGAAGCTATAACGTGCCTGATACTCTAGTCACTGCTAGAGCTGCACCCCAAGTATGAAGCAACAACATGCCTAATACTCTAGTAACTGCGAGAGCTGTACCCCAAGGATGAAGCTACAACATGCATGATACTCTAGTCACTGCGAGAGCTGCACCCCAAGCTATACTGTGCCTGATACTCTAGTCACGGCTAGAGCTGCACTCCAAGTATAAAGCTATAACATGCCTTATACTCTAGTCACTGCAAGAGCTGCACCCCAAGTATGAAGCTATAACGTGCCTAATACTCTAGTCACTGCGAGAGCTGCACCCCAAGTATGAAGCTACAACGTGCCTAATACTCTACAACGTGCCTAATACTCTAGTCACTGCGAGAGCTACACCCCAAGCTATAATGTGCCTGATACTCTAGTCACTGCTAGATCTGTACCCCAAGTATGAAGCTTCAATGTGCCTAATACTCTAGTCACTGCGAGAGCTGCACCCCAAGTATGAAGTTATAACGTGCCTAATACGCTAGTCACTGCGAGAGCTGCACCCCAACTATGAAGATACAATGTGCCTAATACTCTAGTCACTGCGAGAGCTGCAACCCAAGCTATAACGTGCCTGATACTATAGTAACTGCGAGAGCTGCACCCCAACTATGAAGCTATAACGTGCCTGATACTATAGTAACTGTGAGAACTGCACCCCAACTATGAAGCTATAACGTGCCTAATACTCTAGTCACTGCTAGAGCTGCACCCCAAGTATGAACCAACAACATGCCTAATACTCTAGTCTCTGCGAGAGCTGTACCCCAAGGATGAAGCTACAATGTGCATGATACTCTAGTCACTGCGAGAGCTGCACCCCAAGCTATACTGTGCCTGATACTCTAGTCACGGCTAGAGCTGCACTCCAAGTATAAAGCTATAACATGCCTTATACTCTAGTCACTGCAAGAGCTGCACCCCAAGTATGAAGCTATAATGTGCCTAATACTCTAGTCACTGCGAGAGCTGCACCCCAACTATGAAGCTACAATGTGCCTAATAATCTAGTCACTGCGAGAGCTGCAACCCAACCTATAACGTGCTTGATACTCTAGTCACTGCAAGAGCTGGACCCCAACTATGAAGCTATAACGTGCCTAATACTCTAGTCACTGCGAGAGCTGCACCCGAAGTATGAAAAAATAACGTGCTAATACTCTAGTCACTGCTAGAGCTGCATCCCAAGTATGAAGCTATAACGTGCCTAATACTCTAGTCACTGCAAGAGCTGCACCCCAAGTAAGAAGCTATAATGTTCCTAATACTCTAGTCACTGCGAGAGCTGCACCCCAACTATGAAGCTACAATGTGCCTAATACTCTAGTCACTGCGAGAGCTGCAACCCAACCTATAACGTGCTTGATACTCTAGTCACTGCGAGAGCTGGACCCCAACTATGAAGCTATAATGTGCCTAATACTCTAGTCACTGCGAGAGCTGCACCCCAAGTATGAAGCTATAACGTGCCTAATACTCTAGTCACTGCGAGAGCTGCACCCCAAGTATGAAGCTAGAACGTGCCTAATACTCTAATATAATAATAAAACAACACGGCACTCGCAGTAGTATATAGAGTAGGTGCTCAAGTAGGGTATCCAGCATAACAAATCCAAATCCGAAAAAACTTGGCACTCTAGATGAACAACTATCATATGCAAAAGGTTTATTGATGTGCATCCATAAAGGCAAGTCGAACGTTTTCGGTCCACATCCGGACCTTCATCAGAACAAATATACTGGATGCAGCAAGAAGTCCTGTCCACGTAGGCGCACATGTGATGCGACCGGAGTCGCTGGGCAAATGGCGCCAGAATTGCAGGGGTGTCTATACTTTTGGCCACAACTGTATAACGTGCCTAATACTCTAGTCACTGCAAGAGCTGCATCTCAAGTGTGAAGCTATAACGTGCCTAATACTCTAGTCACTTCTAGAGCTGCACCCCAAATATGAAGCTATAACGTGCCTTATACTCTAGTCACTGCTAGAGCTGAATCCCAAGTATGAAGCTATAACGTGCCTTATACTCTAGTCACTGCTAGAGCTGCATCCCAAGTATGAAGCTAAAACGTACCTAATACTCTAGTCACTTCTAGAGCTGTATCCCAAGCATGAAGTTATAACGTGCCTAATACTCTAGCCACTTCTAGAGATGTATCCAAAGTATGAAGTTATAACGAGCGTAATACTCTAGTCACTTCTAGAGCTGCACCCAAGTATGAAGCTATAATGTGCCTAATACTCTAGTCACTTCAAGAGCTGTATCCCAAGTAGAAGAGCCGTGCTTATAGAAGAGCCGTGCTTATAGAAGAGCTGTGCAGAAGAGCTGTGCTTATAGAAGAGCTGTGCTTACAGAAGAGCCGTGCTTATAGAAGAGCCGTGCTTATAGAAGAGCCGTGCTTACAGAAGAGTCGTGCTTATAGAAGAGCCGTGCTTATAGAAGAGCCGTGCTTATAGAAGAGCTGTGCTTATAGAAGAGCTGTGCTTATAGAAGAGCCGTGCTTATAGAAGAGCTGTGCTTATAGAAGAGCCGTGCTTATAGAAGAGCCGTGCTTATAGAAGAGCTGTGCTTATAGAAGAGCCGTGCTTACAGAAGAGCTGTGCTTATAGAAGAGCTGTGCAGAAGAGCTGTGCTTATAGAAGAGCCGTACTTATAGAAGAGCTGTGCTTATAGAAGAGCTGTGCTTATAGAAGAGCCGTGCTTACAGAAGAGCTGTGCTTATAGAAGAGCTGTGCTTATAGAAGAGCCGTACTTATAGAAGAGCTGTGCAGAAGAGCTGTGCTTATAGAAGAGCTGTGCTTATAGAAGAGCTGTGCAGAAGAGCCGTGCTTATAGAAGAGCTGTGCTTATAGAAGAGCTGTGCAGAAGAGCCGTGCTTACAGAAGAGCCGTGTTTATATAAGAGCTGTGCAGAAGAGCTGTGCTTATAGAAGAGCTGTGCTTATAGAAGAGCCGTGCTTATAGAAGAGCTGTGCTTATAGAAGAGCTGTGCTTATAGAAGAGCTGTGCTTATAGAAGAGCTGTGCAGAAGAGCCGTGCTTACAGAAGAGCCGTGTTTATATAAGAGCTGTGCAGAAGAGCCGTGCTTATAGAAGAGCTGTGCTTATAGAAGAGCCGTGCTTATAGAAGAGCTGTGCTTATAGAAGAGCTGTGCAGAAGAGCCGTGCTTATAGAAGAGCTGTGCAGAAGAGCTGTGCTTACAGAAGAGCCGTGTTTATATAAGAGCTGTGCAGAAGAGCTGTGCTTATAGAAGAGCTGTGCTTATAGAAGAGCCGTGCTTATAGAAGAGCCGTGCTTATAGAAGAGCTGTGCAGAAGAGCCGTGTTTATATAAGAGCTGTGCATAAGAGCTGTGCTTATAGAAGAGCCGTGCTTATAGAAGAGCTGTGCTTATAGAAGAGCCATGCTTATAGAAGAGCCGTGTTTATAGAAGAGCCATGTTTATATAAGAGCTGTGCAGAAGAGCTGTGCTTATAGAAGAGCTGTGCTTATAGAAGAGCTGTGCTTATAGAAGAGCTGTGCTTATAGAAGAGCCGTGCTTATAGAAGAGCCGTGCTTATAGAAGAGCCGTGCTTATAGAAGAGCCGTGCTTATAGAAGAGCCGTGCTTATAGAAGAGCTGTGCATAAGAGCTGTGCTTATAGAAGAGCTGTGCAGAAGAGCCATGCTTATAGAAGAGCTGTGGAGAAGACTTGTGCAGAAGACCTGTGCAGAAGAGATGTGCAGAAGAGCTGTGCATGGGCGGCCAGCAGTCCAGTCCTACAGACACACAACAGCACCCAGTATCTATCAAACTTCTGGTGTATCCCGTGAATGCTCCATAGATGTTGGCTATAGATATAACATCCAGAGCTCAGGCGATCACACACGATCTGGACAGGTTTCCTGATGCGTAGAAATCAGATTCTGTCTAGCGCAATAAGATCTCCCCACAAACAGATCTGGTGTCTTTACAGCTTCAATCCATTTCCCAGGAGAAATTTGTCACACGAAAACAAATATCTTCCGTGTCACGAGGGACGGAAGGAAACCTGCCCGATCAGCCTCCAGAATAGAAGAGCTGTGCTTACAGAAAAGCTGTGCTTATAGAAGAGCTGTGCAGAAGAGGCGTGCTTATAGAAGAGCCGTGCTTACAAAAGAGCCGTGCTTATAGAAGAGCCGTGCTTATAGAAGAGCTGTGCTTATAGAAGAGCTGTGCTTATAGAAGAGCTGTGCTTATAGAAGAGCCGTGCTTATAGAAGAGCCGTGCTTACAGAAGAGCCGTGCTTATAGAAGAGCTGTGCTTATAGAAGAGCTGTGCTTATAGAAGAGCTGTGCTTATAGAAGAGCTGTGCTTATAGAAGAGCTGTGCTTACAGAAGAGCCGTGCTTATAGAAGAGCCGTGCTTATAGAAGAGCTGTGCTTATAGAAGAGCTGTGCTTATAGAAGAGCTGTGCTTATAGAAGAGCTGTGCTTATAGAATAGCTGTGCAGAAGAGCTGTGCTTATAGAAGAGCCGTGCTTATAGAAGAGCCGTGCTTACAGAAGAGCCGTGCTTATAGAAGAGCCGTGCTTATAGAAGAGCCGTGCTTATAGAAGAGCCGTGCTTATAGAAGAGCTGTGCTTATAGAAGAGCTGTGCTTATAGAAGAGCTGTGCTTATAGAAGAGCTGTGCTTATAGAAGAGCTGTGCTTATAGAAGAGCTGTGCTTTTGGAATAGCTGTGCAGAAGAGCTGTGCTTATAGAAGAGCCGTGCTTACAGAAGAGCCGTGCTTATAGAAGAGCCGTGCTTATATAAGAGCTGTGCTTACAGAAGAGCCGTGCTTATATAAGAGCTGTGCTTACAGAAGAGCCGTGCTTATAGAAGAGCCGTGCTTATATAAGAGCTGTGCTTACAGAAGAGTCGTGCTTATAGAAGAGCTGTGCTTATAGAAGAGCTGTGCTTATAGAAGAGCTGTGCTTATAGAAGAGCTGTGCTTATAGAAGAGCTGTGCTTATAGAAGAGCTGTGCTTATAGAAGAGCTGTGCTTATAGAAGAGCTGTGCTTATAGAAGAGCTGAGCTTATAGAATAGCTGTGCAGAAGAGCTGTGCTTACAGAAGAGCCGTGCTTATAGAAGAGCCGTGCTTATATAAGAGCTGTGCTTATAGAAGAGCCGTGCTTATAGAAGAGCCGTGCTTATAGAGAAGCCGTGCTTATAGAAGAGCTGTGCTTATAGAAGAGCTGTGCTTGTAGAAGAGCTGTGCTTGTAGAAGAGCTGTGCTTATAGAAGAGCCGTGCTTACAGAAGAGCTGTGCTTATAGAAGAGCCGTGCTTATAGAAGAGCCGTGCTTATAGAGAAGCCGTGCTTATAGAAGAGCTGTGCTTATAGAAGAGCTGTGCTTGTAGAAGAGCTGTGCTTGTAGAAGAGCTGTGCTTATAGAAGAGCCGTGCTTACAGAAGAGCTGTGCTTATAGAAGAGCTGCGCTTATAGAAGAGCTGTGCAGAAGAGCTGTGCTTATAGAAGAGCCGTACTTATAGAAGAGCTGTGCAGAAGAGCTGTGCTTATAGAAGAGCTGTGCAGAAGAGCCGTGCTTATAGAAGAGCTGTGCTTATAGAAGAGCTGTGCTTACAGAAGAGCCGTGTTTATATAAGAGCTGTGCAGAAGAGCTGTGCTTATAGAAGAGCTGAGCTTATAGAATAGCTGTGCAGAAGAGCTGTGCTTACAGAAGAGCCGTGCTTATAGAAGAGCCGTGCTTATATAAGAGCTGTGCTTATAGAAGAGCCGTGCTTATAGAAGAGCCGTGCTTATAGAGAAGCAGTGCTTATAGAAGAGCTGTGCTTATAGAAGAGCTGTGCTTGTAGAAGAGCTGTGCTTGTAGAAGAGCTGTGCTTGTAGAAGAGCTGTGCTTATAGAAGAGCCGTGCTTATATAAGAGCTGTGCTTATAGAAGAGCCGTGCTTATAGAAGAGCCGTGCTTATAGAGAAGCCGTGCTTATAGAAGAGCTGTGCTTATAGAAGAGCTGTGCTTGTAGAAGAGCTGTGCTTGTAGAAGAGCTGTGCTTATAGAAGAGCCGTGCTTACAGAAGAGCTGTGCTTATAGAAGAGCTGCGCTTATAGAAGAGCTGTGCAGAAGAGCTGTGCTTATAGAAGAGCCGTACTTATAGAAGAGCTGTGCAGAAGAGCTGTGCTTATAGAAGAGCTGTGCAGAAGAGCCGTGCTTATAGAAGAGCTGTGCTTATAGAAGAGCTGTGCTTACAGAAGAGCCGTGTTTATATAAGAGCTGTGCAGAAGAGCTGTGCTTATAGAAGAGCTGTGCTTATAGAAGAGCCGTGCTTATAGAAGAGCCGTGCTTATAGAAGAGCTGTGCAGAAGAGCCGTGTTTATATAAGAGCTGTGCATAAGAGCTGTGCTTATAGAAGAGCTGTGCAGAAGAGCCATGCTTATAGAAGAGCCGTGCTTATAGAAGAGCCGTGCTTATAGAAGAGCTGTGCTTATAGAAGAGCTGTGCTTATAGAAGAGCCGTGCTTATAGAAGAGCCGTGCTTATAGAAGAGCCGTGCTTATAGAAGAGCCGTGCTTATAGAAGAGCCGTGCTTATAGAAGAGCTGTGCAGAAGAGCCGTGCTTATAGAAGAGCTGTGCTTACAGAAGAGCTGTGCTTACAGAAGAGCCGTGCTTATAGAAGAGCCGTGCTTATAGAAGAGCCGTGCTTATAGAAGAGCTGTGCTTATAGAAGAGCCGTGCTTATAGAAGAGCCGTGCTTATAGAAGAGCCGTGCTTATAGAAGAGCCGTGCTTATAGAAGAGCCGTGCTTATAGAAGAGCCGTGCTTATAGAAGAGCCGTGTTTATAGAAGAGCCGTGTTTATATAAGAGCTGTGCAGAAGAGCTGTGCTTATAGAAGAGCTGTGCTTATAGAAGAGCCGTGCTTACAGAAGAGCTGTGCTTATAGAAGAGCTGTGCAGAAGAGCTGTGCTTATAGAAGAGCTGTGCAGAAGAGCCGTGCTTATAGAAGAGCTGTGCAGAAGAGCCGTGCTTATAGAAGAGCTGTGCAGAAGAGCTGTGCTTACAGAAGAGCCGTGCTTACAGAAGAGCCGTGCTTATAGAAGAGCTGTGCTTATAGAAGAGCCGTGCTTATAGAAGAGCCGTGCTTATAGAGAAGCAGTGCTTATAGAAGAGCTGTGCTTATAGAAGAGCTGTGCTTGTAGAAGAGCTGTGCTTGTAGAAGAGCTGTGCTTATAGAAGAGCTGTGCTTATAGAAGAGCCGTGCTTATATAAGAGCTGTGCTTATAGAAGAGCCGTGCTTATAGAAGAGCCGTGCTTATAGAGAAGCCGTGCTTATAGAAGAGCTGTGCTTATAGAAGAGCTGTGCTTGTAGAAGAGCTGTGCTTGTAGAAGAGCTGTGCTTATAGAAGAGCCGTGCTTACAGAAGAGCTGTGCTTATAGAAGAGCTGCGCTTATAGAAGAGCTGTGCAGAAGAGCTGTGCTTATAGAAGAGCCGTACTTATAGAAGAGCTGTGCAGAAGAGCTGTGCTTATAGAAGAGCTGTGCAGAAGAGCCGTGCTTATAGAAGAGCTGTGCTTATAGAAGAGCTGTGCTTACAGAAGAGCCGTGTTTATATAAGAGCTGTGCAGAAGAGCTGTGCTTATAGAAGAGCTGTGCTTATAGAAGAGCCGTGCTTATAGAAGAGCCGTGCTTATAGAAGAGCTGTGCAGAAGAGCCGTGTTTATATAAGAGCTGTGCATAAGAGCTGTGCTTATAGAAGAGCTGTGCAGAAGAGCCATGCTTATAGAAGAGCTGTGCATAAGAGCTGTGCTTATAGAAGAGCTGTGCTTATAGAAGAGCTGTGCTTATAGAAGAGCCGTGCTTATAGAAGAGCCGTGCTTATAGAAGAGCCGTGCTTATAGAAGAGCCGTGCTTATAGAAGAGCCGTGCTTATAGAAGAGCCGTGCTTATAGAAGAGCCGTGCTTATAGAAGAGCCGTGCTTATAGAAGAGCTGTGCAGAAGAGCCGTGCTTATAGAAGAGCTGTGCTTACAGAAGAGCTGTGCTTACAGAAGAGCCGTGCTTATAGAAGAGCCGTGCTTATAGAAGAGCCGTGCTTATAGAAGAGCCGTGCTTATAGAAGAGCCGTGCTTATAGAAGAGCCGTGCTTATAGAAGAGCCGTGCTTATAGAAGAGCCGTGCTTATAGAAGAGCCGTGCTTATAGAAGAGCCGTGTTTATAGAAGAGCCGTGTTTATATAAGAGCTGTGCAGAAGAGCTGTGCTTATAGAAGAGCTGTGCTTATAGAAGAGCCGTGCTTACAGAAGAGCTGTGCTTATAGAAGAGCTGTGCAGAAGAGCCGTGCTTATAGAAGAGCTGTGCAGAAGAGCCGTGCTTATAGAAGAGCTGTGCAGAAGAGCTGTGCTTACAGAAGAGCCGTGCTTACAGAAGAGCCGTGCTTATAGAAGAGCCGTGCTTATATAAGAGCTGTGCTTACAGAAGAGTCGTGCTTATAGAAGAGCTGTGCAGAAGAGCTGTGCTTATAGAAGAGCTGTGCTTATAGAAGAGCCGTGCTTATAGAAGAGCCGTGCTTATAGAAGAGCCGTGCTTATAGAAGAGCCGTGCTTATAGAAGAGCCGTGCTTATATAAGAGCTGTGCTTACAGAAGAGCCGTGTTTATATAAGAGCTGTGCAGAAGAGCTGTGCTTATAGAAGAGCTGTGCTTATAGAAGAGCCGTGCTTATAGAAGAGCCGTGCTTATAGAAGAGCCGTGCTTATAGAAGAGCTGTGCAGAAGAGCCGTGTTTATATAAGAGCTGTGCATAAGAGCTGTGCTTATAGAAGAGCTGTGCAGAAGAGCCATGCTTATAGAAGAGCCGTGCTTATAGAAGAGCTGTGCTTATAGAAGAGCTGTGCTTATAGAAGAGCCATGCTTATAGAAGAGCCATGCTTACAGAAGAGCTGTGCTTATAGAAGAGCTGTGCAGAAGAGCCGTGCTTATAGAAGAGCCGTGCTTATAGAAGAGCCGTGCTTATAGAAGAGCTGTGCTTATAGAAGAGCCGTGCTTATAGAAGAGCCGTGTTTATAGAAGAGCCGTGTTTATATAAGAGCTGTGCAGAAGAGCTGTGCTTATAGAAGAGCTGTGCTTATAGAAGAGCCGTGCTTACAGAAGAGCTGTGCTTATAGAAGAGCTGTGCAGAAGAGCTGTGCTTATAGAAGAGCCGTACTTATAGAAGAGCTGTGCAGAAGAGCTGTGCTTATAGAAGAGCTGTGCAGAAGAGCCGTGCTTATAGAAGAGCTGTGCTTATAGAAGAGCCGTGCTTATAGAAGAGCCGTGCTTATAGAAGAGCTGTGCAGAAGAGCCGTGTTTATATAAGAGCTGTGCATAAGAGCTGTGCTTATAGAAGAGCTGTGCAGAAGAGCCATGCTTATAGAAGAGCCGTGCTTATAGAAGAGCTGTGCTTATAGAAGAGCTGTGCTTATAGAAGAGCCATGCTTATAGAAGAGCCGTGTTTATAGAAGAGCCGTGTTTATATAAGAGCTGTGCAGAAGAGCTGTGCTTATAGAAGAGCTGTGCTTATAGAAGAGCCGTGCTTATAGAAGAGCCGTGCTTATAGAAGAGCCGTGCTTATAGAAGAGCTGTGCAGAAGAGCTGCGCTTATATAAGAGCTGTGCATAAGAGCTGTGCTTATAGAAGAGCTGTGCAGAAGAGCCATGCTTATAGAAGAGCTGTGGAGAAGACTTGTGCAGAAGACCTGTGCAGAAGAGATGTGCAGAAGAGCTGTGCATGGGCGGCCAGCAGTCCAGTCCTACAGACACACAACAGCACCCAGTATCTATCAAACTTCTGGTGTATCCCGTGAATGCTCCATAGATGTTGGCTATAGATATAACATCCAGAGCTCAGGCGATCACACACGATCTGGACAGGTTTCCTGATGCGTAGAAATCAGATTCTGTCTAGCGCAATAAGATCTCCCCACAAACAGATCTGGTGTCTTTACAGCTTCAATCCATTTCCCAGGAGAAATTTGTCACACGAAAACAAATATCTTCCGTGTCACGAGGGACGGAAGGAAACCTGCCCGATCAGCCTCCAGAATAGAAGAGCTGTGCTTACAGAAAAGCTGTGCTTATAGAAGAGCTGTGCAGAAGAGGCGTGCTTATAGAAGAGCCGTGCTTACAAAAGAGCCGTGCTTATAGAAGAGCCGTGCTTATAGAAGAGCTGTGCTTACAGAAGAGTCGTGCTCATAGAAGAGCTGTGCTTATAGAAGAGCCGTGCTTATAGAAGAGCTGTGCTTATAGAAGAGCTGTGCTTATAGAAGAGCTGTGCTTACAGAAGAGCCGTGCTTATAGAAGAGCCGTGCTTATAGAAGAGCTGTGCTTATAGAAGAGCTGTGCTTATAGAAGAGCCGTGCTTATAGAAGAGCCGTGCTTATAGAAGAGCTGTGCAGAAGAGCCGTGTTTATATAAGAGCTGTGCATAAGAGCTGTGCTTATAGAAGAGCTGTGCAGAAGAGCCATGCTTATAGAAGAGCCGTGCTTATAGAAGAGCCGTGCTTATAGAAGAGCTGTGCTTATAGAAGAGCTGTGCTTATAGAAGAGCCGTGCTTATAGAAGAGCCGTGCTTATAGAAGAGCCGTGCTTATAGAAGAGCTGTGCATAAGAGCTGTGCTTATAGAAGAGCTGTGCTTATAGAAGAGCTGTGCTTATAGAAGAGCCGTGCTTATAGAAGAGCCGTGCTTATAGAAGAGCCGTGCTTATAGAAGAGCCGTGCTTATAGAAGAGCCGTGCTTATAGAAGAGCTGTGCAGAAGAGCCGTGCTTATAGAAGAGCTGTGCTTATAGAAGAGCTGTGCTTACAGAAGAGCCGTGCTTATAGAAGAGCCGTGCTTATAGAAGAGCCGTGCTTATAGAAGAGCTGTGCAGAAGAGCCGTGCTTATAGAAGAGCCGTGCTTATAGAAGAGCCGTGCTTATAGAAGAGCCGTGCTTATAGAAGAGCCGTGCTTATAGAAGAGCCGTGCTTATAGAAGAGCTGTGCTTATAGAAGAGCCGTGCTTATAGAAGAGCCGTGCTTATAGAAGAGCCGTGTTTATAGAAGAGCCGTGTTTATATAAGAGCTGTGCAGAAGAGCTGTGCTTATAGAAGAGCTGTGCTTATAGAAGAGCCGTGCTTACAGAAGAGCTGTGCAGAAGAGCTGTGCTTATAGAAGAGCCGTACTTATAGAAGAGCTGTGCAGAAGAGCTGTGCTTATAGAAGAGCTGTGCAGAAGAGCCGTGCTTATAGAAGAGCTGTGCTTATAGAAGAGCTGTGCAGAAGAGCCGTGCTTATAGAAGAGCTGTGCAGAAGAGCTGTGCTTACAGAAGAGCCGTGCTTACAGAAGAGCCGTGCTTATAGAAGAGCCGTGCTTATATAAGAGCTGTGCTTACAGAAGAGTCGTGCTTATAGAAGAGCTGTGCAGAAGAGCTGTGCTTATAGAAGAGCTGTGCTTATAGAAGAGCCGTGCTTATAGAAGAGCCGTGCTTATAGAAGAGCCGTGCTTATAGAAGAGCCGTGCTTATAGAAGAGCCGTGCTTATAGAAGAGCCGTGCTTATAGAAGAGCTGTGCTTACAGAAGAGCCGTGTTTATATAAGAGCTGTGCAGAAGAGCTGTGCTTATAGAAGAGCTGTGCTTATAGAAGAGCCGTGCTTATAGAAGAGCCGTGCTTATAGAAGAGCCGTGCTTATAGAAGAGCCGTGCTTATAGAAGAGCTGTGCAGAAGAGCCGTGTTTATATAAGAGCTGTGCATAAGAGCTGTGCTTATAGAAGAGCTGTGCAGAAGAGCCATGCTTATAGAAGAGCCGTGCTTATAGAAGAGCTGTGCTTATAGAAGAGCTGTGCTTATAGAAGAGCCATGCTTATAGAAGAGCCATGCTTATAGAAGAGCCGTGTTTATATAAGAGCTGTGCAGAAGAGCCGTGCTTACAGAAGAGCTGTGCTTATAGAAGAGCTGTGCAGAAGAGCCGTGCTTATAGAAGAGCCGTGCTTATAGAAGAGCCGTGCTTATAGAAGAGCTGTGCTTATAGAAGAGCCGTGCTTATAGAAGAGCCGTGTTTATAGAAGAGCCGTGTTTATATAAGAGCTGTGCAGAAGAGCTGTGCTTATAGAAGAGCTGTGCTTATAGAAGAGCCGTGCTTACAGAAGAGCTGTGCTTATAGAAGAGCTGTGCA
Source organism: Ranitomeya variabilis (assembly GCF_051348905.1). Lineage (NCBI taxonomy): Eukaryota > Metazoa > Chordata > Amphibia > Anura > Dendrobatidae > Ranitomeya > Ranitomeya variabilis. The sequence continues at coordinate 421,802,310 of NC_135233.1, forward strand.
GAAGAGCTGTGCTTATAGAAGAGCCGTACTTATAGAAGAGCTGTGCAGAAGAGCTGTGCTTATAGAAGAGCTGTGCAGAAGAGCCGTGCTTATAGAAGAGCTGTGCTTATAGAAGAGCTGTGCAGAAGAGCCGTGCTTATAGAAGAGCTGTGCAGAAGAGCTGTGCTTACAGAAGAGCCGTGCTTATAGAAGAGCCGTGTTTATATAAGAGCTGTGCAGAAGAGCTGTGCTTATAGAAGAGCTGTGCTTATAGAAGAGCCGTGCTTATAGAAGAGCCGTGCTTATAGAAGAGCTGTGCAGAAGAGCCGTGTTTATATAAGAGCTGTGCATAAGAGCTGTGCTTATAGAAGAGCTGTGCAGAAGAGCCATGCTTATAGAAGAGCCGTGCTTATAGAAGAGCTGTGCTTATAGAAGAGCTGTGCTTATAGAAGAGCCATGCTTATAGAAGAGCCGTGTTTATAGAAGAGCCGTGTTTATATAAGAGCTGTGCAGAAGAGCTGTGCTTATAGAAGAGCCGTGCTTATAGAAGAGCCGTGCTTATAGAAGAGCCGTGCTTATAGAAGAGCTGTGCATAAGAGCTGTGCTTATAGAAGAGCTGTGCAGAAGAGCCATGCTTATAGAAGAGCTGTGGAGAAGACTTGTGCAGAAGACCTGTGCAGAAGAGATGTGCAGAAGAGCTGTGCATGGGCGGCCAGCAGTCCAGTCCTACAGACACACAACAGCACCCAGTATCTATCAAACTTCTGGTGTATCCCGTGAATGCTCCATAGATGTTGGCTATAGATATAACATCCAGAGCTCAGGCGATCACACACGATCTGGACAGGTTTCCTGATGCGTAGAAATCAGATTCTGTCTAGCGCAATAAGATCTCCCCACAAACAGATCTGGTGTCTTTACAGCTTCAATCCATTTCCCAGGAGAAATTTGTCACACGAAAACAAATATCTTCCGTGTCACGAGGGACGGAAGGAAACCTGCCCGATCAGCCTCCAGAATAGAAGAGCTGTGCTTACAGAAAAGCTGTGCTTATAGAAGAGCTGTGCTTATAGAAGAGCTGTGCAGAAGAGGCGTGCTTATAGAAGAGCCGTGCTTACAAAAGAGCCGTGCTTATAGAAGAGCCGTGCTTATAGAAGAGCTGTGCTTACAGAAGAGTCGTGCTTATATAAGAGCTGTGCTTATAGAAGAGCTGTGCTTATAGAAGAGCTGTGCTTATAGAAGAGCTGTGCTTATAGAAGAGCTGTGCTTATAGAAGAGCCGTGCTTATAGAAGAGCCGTGCTTATAGAAGAGCCGTGCTTATAGAAGAGCCGTGCTTATAGAAGAGCCGTGCTTATAGAAGAGCCGTGCTTACAGAAGAGCTGTGCAGAAGAGCTGTGCTTATAGAAGAGCTGTGCTTACAGAAGAGCCGTGCTTATAGAAGAGCCGTGCTTATATAAGAGCCGTGCTTATAGAAGAGCCGTGCTTATAGAAGAGCCGTGCTTATAGAAGAGCCGTGCTTATAGAGAAGCCGTGCTTATAGAAGAGCTGTGCTTATAGAAGAGCTGTGCTTGTAGAAGAGCCGTGCTTATAGAAGAGCCGTACTTATAGAAGAGCCGTGCTTATAGAAGAGCCGTACTTATAGAAGAGCCGTGCTTATAGAAGAGCCGTGCTTATAGAAGAGCCGTGCTTATAGAAGAGCCGTGCTTATAGAAGAGCCGTGCTTATAGAAGAGCCGTGCTTACAGAAGAGCTGTGCTTATAGAAGAGCCGTGCTTATAGAAGAGCCGTGCTTATAGAAGAGCCGTGCTTATAGAAGAGCCGTGCTTATAGAAGAGCCGTGCTTATATAAGAGCTGTACTTATAGAAGAGCTGTGCTTATAGAAGAGCTGTGCTTATAGAAGAGCCGTGCTTATAGAAGAGCCGTGCTTATAGAAGAGCCGTGCTTACAGAAGAGCTGTGCTTATAGAAGAGCTGTGCAGAAGAGCCGTACTTATAGAAGAGCCGTGCTTATAGAAGAGCCGTGCTTATAGAAGAGCCGTGCTTATAGAAGAGCCGTGCTTATAGAAGAGCCGTGCTTATAGAAGAGCCGTGCTTATAGAAGAGCCGTGCTTATAGAAGAGCCGTGCTTATAGAAGAGCCGTGCTTATAGAAGAGCCGTGCTTACAGAAGAGCCGTGCTTACAGAAGAGCCGTACTTATAGAAGAGCCGTGCTTACAGAAGAGCCGTGCTTATAGAAGAGCCGTGCTTATAGAAGAGCTGTGCAGAAGAGCTGTGCTTATAGAAGAGCCGTACTTATAGAAGAGCCGTGCTTATAGAAGAGCCGTACTTATAGAAGAGCCGTGCTTATAGAAGAGCCGTGCTTATAGAAGAGCCGTGCTTATAGAAGAGCCGTGCTTATAGAAGAGCCGTGCTTATAGAAGAGCTGTGCTTATAGAAGAGCTGTGCAGAAGAGCCGTGCTTATAGAAGAGCTGTGCAGAAGAGCCATGCTTATAGAAGAGCTGTGCTTATAGAAGAGCTGTGCTTACAGAAGAGCCGTGCTTATAGAAGAGCTGTGCTTATAGAAGAGCTGTGCTTACAGAAGAGCCGTGCTTATAAAAGAGCCGTGCTTATAGAAGAGCTGTGCTTATAGAAGAGCCGTGCTTATAGAAGAGCCGTGCTTATAGAAGAGCCGTGCTTATAGAAGAGCCGTGCTTACAGAAGAGCTGTGCTTATAGAAGAGCTGTGCAGAAGAGCCGTGCTTATAGAAGAGCCGTACTTATAGAAGAGCTGTGCAGAAGAGCCGTGCTTATAGAAGAGCCGTGCTTATAGAAGAGCCGTGCTTATAGAAGAGCTGTGCAGAAGAGCCGTGCTTATAGAAGAGCTGTGCTTATAGAAGAGCTGTGCTTACAGAAGAGCCGTGCTTATAGAAGAGCCGTGTTTATAGAAGAGCCGTGTTTATATAAGAGCTGTGCAGAAGAGCCGTGCTTATAGAAGAGCCGTGCTTATAGAAGAGCCGTGCTTATAGAAGAGCCGTGCTTATAGAAGAGCCGTGCTTATAGAAGAGCTGTGCAGAAGAGCTGCGCTTATATAAGAGCTGTGCATAAGAGCTGTGCTTATAGAAGAGCTGTGCAGAAGAGCCATGCTTATAGAAGAGCTGTGGAGAAGACTTGTGCAGAAGACCTGTGCAGAAGAGATGTGCAGAAGAGCTGTGCATGGGCGGCCAGCAGTCCAGTCCTACAGACACACAACAGCACCCAGTATCTATCAAACTTCTGGTGTATCCCGTGAATGCTCCATAGATGTTGGCTATAGATATAACATCCAGAGCTCAGGCGATCACACACGATCTGGACAGGTTTCCTGATGCGTAGAAATCAGATTCTGTCTAGAGCAATAAGATCTCCCCACAAACAGATCTGGTGTCTTTACAGCTTTAATCCATTTCCCAGGAGAAATTTGTCACAGGAAAACAAATATCTTCCGTGTCACGAGGGACGGAAGGAAACCTGCCCGATCAGCCTCCAGAATACCTCTATCCTCCTCCTCCAGACTCCTCCGTTGTCCCCCCTCCAAGAACACCAGACTCCTCCATTCCCTTCCTCTTGACTTCCCTATTCTCCTCCTCCATACTCCTCTTTCCTCATCCAGATTCCTTCGTCCCCATCCTCCAGGCTCCTCTGTCATCCCCCTCTAGATTCCGCTGTCCTCCTCCTGCAGACTCATCTGTCCTCTTGAATTCTCTGTCTTCACCTCTAGACTATATCCCCCTCCTACAGACTCCTCTGTCCTCCTCCAGACTCCTCAGTCGTCCTCCTCCTTCTCCAGAGTCCTCTGTCCTCATCCTCCTCCAGACTCCTCTGTCCTCATCCTCCTCGAGACTCCTCCGTTGTCCTACTCCTCCAGATTCCTCTGTCCTCATCCAAAAGACTCCTGTCCTCAGACTCCTCTGTCTTTCTCTTCCTCCAGACTCTTTTGTCGTCCTCCTCCTCATCTTCCTCCAGACTCCTGTGTCGTCATCCAGATTCCTCGGTCATTGTCCTTCTCCAGAACAGTCTGTCGTCGTCCTCCTCCTCAATATTCCTCTGTCCATTGCCCCCAGACTCCTCTGTCCTCCTCCAGACTCCTCAGTCCTACTGAATTCTCTGTTCTCCTCCTCCAGAGCACCTCTGTCCTCACCTCCAGCTCCAACCCCTCTTACAGACGTCACAATCATCCTCCAGACTCCTCAGTCATCCTCCTCCTCTTCCCCCAGACTCCTCCATCCTTCTCCAGAGTGAATCCTCTGCCATCCTCTTACTCCAGACTCCTGTTGTCCTACTCCTCCAGATTCCTCTGTCCTCATCCTCCTCCTCTTCCAGACTCCTCTGTCCTCCTTCTCCAGACTCCTGTCGTCCCCTTCCTCTAGACGCCTCTGTCTTCCAACTCAAGACTCCTGTTCTCATCCTCCTCCAGACTCCTTTGAAACTAGAAGAATAGTGAGTGAAGCTCTGGATGTAATCAGTCTTAGACATGATGGAACGGAACGAGCAGTAAGATACTCATGTGAAGGATTTAGTTTTCTGTTTTTTATGCTGTTCACATGTATAATGCAGAAAGCTTCCTGGCTTATCCATCTCGCAGCCACCACTGATCTTATAGACGTCCATCTTCCTGCAGTCCACTTTTCTTGCTGTGCCGTGAGCAGGTGGTCTCCTCTGGGTGGCGCAGTTCAAGTGAGTTCTGTGAGAGCATATGATGGATGTCCTCAGCAGCCCCGGATCTCAGCGCTGAGTATTTATGCAGATGTGCAGGATGCTGGATATTACAGGTTTCACTTCCACAATGTAAATCCCAGTCACTGACTACAAACCTGTGCAGGGGGAAAACTCATCTCTGGCAACAGAACAAGCACACCTGTGACCCCAACTAAAGACAGCGCTATTAACCCTTCATCCGCACAACGTCCTGTACAGAACATGCGATAATGCGTCATCTCCACATGGTGTATACAAATGCACGAATAACAATTCTAGAAAAGTAGAATCACAGAGGCTTTCTGATGTATAAAACACAGTGACATCTAGGTGTCCTTCAGCAGAATAGTGAGCGCAGCTCTGAGGTATAATACAGGAGGTAACTCAGGATCAGTAATGTAATGTATGTACACAGTGACTGCACCAGCAGAATAGTGAGTGCAGCTCTGGGGTATAATACAGGATGTAACTCAGGATCAGTAATGTAATGTATGCACACACTGACTGCACCAGCAGAATAGTGAGTGCAGCTCTGGGGTATAATACAGGATGTAACTCAGAATCAGTAATGGAATGTATGTACACAGCGACTGCACCAGCAGAATAGTGAGTGCAGCTCTGGGGTATAATACAGGATGTAACTCAGGATCAGTAATGTAATGTATGTACACAGTGACTGCACCAGCAGTGTGAGTGGGAGACGCTGAATGTTCGGTCTGTTAGGTATGATGAGATCCAGGATAGGGCCAAGTCTGTGATGCCAAGGGATGAGAGGGTCTGTAATAATAGGGAATGGTCCACTGTGTCAAAGGCAGCCGACAGGTCCAGGAGGAGGAGGACAGAGTAGTGTCGCTTGCTCTTGGCAGTTAAGAGGTCATTGGTGACCTTAGTTAGGGCAGTTTCAGTGGAGTGGTGTGACCGGAAGCCAGATTGTAAGCGGTCGAAGAGGGAGCAAGAAGAGAGATGGGAGGACAGTTCAAGGTAGACGTGTTGTTCCAGTAGTTTTGAAGCATAGGGGAGAAGTGATATAGGGCGATAGCTAGATACAGAGGATGAGTCAAGAGAGGGCTTTTTGAGGATAGGTGTGATGGAGGCATGTTTAAAGCTTGAGGGGAAAACACCAGTTGTTAGTGATATGTTGAAGAGATGGGTTAGGGTTGGGATGAAGACTGTAGTGAGGTTTGGGATGAAGTGGGATGGGATTGGGTCAAGTACACAGGTGGTGAGATGTGATCTTGAGAGTAGAGTCGATCTTCTGTAATGGTGGAGAAGTTGGTTTTGGAGGTGGAGGGCTGGGAAGTCGGGAGGAAGGGCTCTTGGGGTTGTTGACCAAAACTGTCTCTGATGTTCTCAATCTTCTGCTTGAAAAATGAGGCAAAGTCTTCAGCTGAGATGAGTGGGGAGGGAGGAGGTGCTGGGGGATGGAGGAGAGAGTTGAAGGTGTTGAATAACTGTTTAGGGTTGTGAGACAGGGAGGATATGAGAGATGAGAAGTAGGTTTGTTTAGCTGTGGCGAGTATGGACTTGAAAGTAGTGAGGGACTGTTTGAATGCGATGACGTGCTCGTTGGAGTGGGATCTTTTCCATCTGCGCTCAGCAGCCCTGGAAGCTCGTCTCAGTTCTTTGGTCAGGCTGGTGTGCCAGGGCTGTCTGTTGATTTTGCGAGCTTTGGTATGTGTAAGTGGGGCAGCAGATTCCAAAGCTACAGCTATTGTGGTGTTAAATAGAGCGGCAGCGTCATCCGCATTGTGTAAGGAATTTATAACTGTGAGAGGGAGGAGGGATTCAGAGAATGAGTGTAGGTCAAGGTGTTTAAGATTTCTGCGAGGGTGTGGGGTGGGGACATGGAGTGGAGAGGGAAGAGAATGTGAGGTTGTGGTCAGAGAGAGGAAGAGGTGAGTTAGAGAGGTTAGACAGGGAGCAGAGGCGGGTGAAGATGAGGTCCAGTGTGTGGCCAACTTTGTGGGTTGCTGTAGAAGACCATTGAGTGAGGCCGAAGGAGGAAGTGAGAGATAGAAGTTTAGTGGCAGCTGAGAGGGAAGTGTCAATGGGGATGTTGAAGTCGCCCATGATGATAGTAGGGATGCCCGCGGAAAAAAGTAGCCAGGTGGTGAAGTGGTCAAAGAAGGTGGTGGCTGGCCCTGGGGGGCGGTAGATGACAGCCAGTTGGAGGTTGGAGTAGATGCACACAGAGTGCACCTCAAAGGAAGGGAGGGTAACAGAGGTTGGCAGTGGGATTGGGGTGAAGGAGCAGGTATCTGACAGGAGAAGACCAACTCCTCCGCCATGTTTGCTGCTGGGGCGGGGGGGGGGTGAGAAAGGTGGAAGCCACCATACGAAAGTGCAGCAGGAGAGGCTGTGTCAGAAGGGGTGAGCCAGGTTTCGGTGATGGCGAGGAAGGAAAGTTTGGTAGTAACAAAAAGATCATGGATGTAGGAAAGCTTGTTGCAGACAGAGCGAGCGTTCCACAGAGCTCCTGTTAGTGGGACTGGGGAAGCGGGGGCTGGGTGAATGGGTATAAGGTTAGAGAGGTTACGGAAGGTTGTGAAAGAGCGTGGATGGGAGGTAGAAATGACTGTGGAAATGTGGTACGGAGGACCAGGATTTGGAGAGATATCACCAGCACTGAGAAGGAGCAGAGAAAGTGTTAGCAGGTGGGAGCAGGAGAGGGCATGATGGGGCTGTCTGTGTTTGGAGACAGAGGATTGTAAGTTAAGGAACAGTTCTGAGGAGGAGGTGAGGTGGATGGGGAGGATTGAAGAAGAGATGAACAGTTCCTTACAGTTACAGTAGCTTAGTATTGTACAGTTATATGAAAAAGTTTGGGCACCCCTATTAATCTTAAAGGGAACCTGTCACCACGTTTTTGGAAGATGGGATAAAAATAGCGTTAAATAGGGGCAGAGGTGGGCGTTACATTAGTGTAGTGCATCCCGCAGCCATTTTCCTGAAGCCGCGGCCAGCAGAGCGCCGCTTCTGCGCACGCGCGGCCAAAGGAAGATGGCCGCGCCCACCGATCACCAATGAAATCACGAACAGCGCGCTTTTTTAAATCCCCTGGCAGATGATTCGGGACCTTGGGGATGCGCACACCACTACGCCACCAACGGAAAACTACGCAAAATCTGGGGGAAGACAAGACGCCCTTTTGACCAGACCAGCCTGATTGACAGGCGAAAACGGAGACTTTGCAAAGGTATTTCGGCAACTTAGGTGGGTAATAAACGCATAACAAACACACTAATGTAATGCCCACCTCTGCCCCTATTTAACGCTATTTTTATCCCATCTTCCAAAAACGTGGTGACAGGTTCCCTTTAAGCTTAATCTTTTATAAAAAAAAATTTTTTTGCACCAGCTATTTCAGTTTCATATATCTAATAACTGTTGGACACAGTAATGTTTCTGCCTTGAAATTAGGTTTATTGTACTAACAGAAAATGTGCAATCTGCATTCAAACAAAATTTGACAGGTGCATAAGTATGGGCACCCTTATCATTTTCTTGTTTTAAATATTCCTACCTACTTTTTACTGACTTACTAAAGCACTTTTTTTGGTTTTGTAACCTCATTGAGCTTTGAACTTCATAGCCAGGTGTATGCAATCATGAGAAAAGCTACTTAAAGTGGCCACTTGCAAGTTGTTCTCCTGTTTGAATCTCCTCTGAAGAGTGGCTTCATGGGCTCCTCAAAACAACTGTCAAATGATCTGAAAACAAAGATTATTCAACATAGTTGTTCAGGGGAAGGATACAAAAAGCTGTCTAAGAGATTTAACCTGTCAATTTCCACTGTGAGGAACATAGTAAGGAAATTGAAGAACACAGGTACAGTTCTTGTTAAGGCCAGAAGTGGCAGGCCAAGAAAAACATCAGAAAGGCAGAGAAGAAGAATGGTGAGATCAGTCAAGGACAATCCTCAGACCACCTCCAGAGAGCTGCAGCATCAACTTGCTGCAGATGGTGTCACTGTGCATCGGTCAACTATACAACGCACTTTGCACAAGGAGAAGTTGTATGGGAGAGTGATGCGAAAGAAGCCGCTTCTGCAAGCACGCCACAAACAGAGTCGGCTGAGGTATGCAAAAGCACATTTGGAGAAGCCAATTTCTTTTTGGAAGAAGGTCCTGTGGACTGATGAAACCAAGACTGAGTTGTTTGGTCATACAAAAAGGCGTTATGCATGGCGGCAAAAAAACACAGCATTCCAAGAAAAACACTTGGAACCGCCACCAAATTTTACTGTGGGTAGCATCATGCTTTGGGGCTGTGTGGCCAATGCCGGCACCGGGAATCTTGTTAAAGTTGCGGGACGCATGGATTCCTCTCAGTATCAACAGATTCTTGACAATAATGTTCATGAATCAGTGACAAAGTTGAATTTACGCAGGGGATGGATCTTTCAGCAAGACAATGATCCAAAACACCGCTCCAAATCTACTCAGGCATTCACGCAGAGGAACATTTACACTGTTCTGGAATGGCCATCCCAGTCCCCAGACCTGAATATCATTGAACATCTGTGGGATCATTTGAAGAGGGCTGTCTATGCTCGGCGACGATCAAACTTAACTGAACTGGAATTGTTTTGTAAAGAGGAATGGTCAAAAATACCTTCATCCAGGAACTCACTAAAAGCTACAGGAAGCGACTAGAGGCTGTTATTTTTGCAAAAGGAGGATCTACTAAATATTAATGTCACTTTTCTGAAACATTATTGTGTCCAACAGTTATTAGAAATATGAAACTGAAATAGCTGTTGCAAAAAAAAACAATTTTTATAAAACATTAAGCTTAAGATTAATAGGGGTGCCCAAACTTTTTCATATAACTGTATATATTTGTTTAATTTGTGGTTATTTTATTTAAAACTTAAAAAGAAAATATTAATGAAAAAAAAAAAAAAAAGTTCATGTATATAGTCTGTTTGCCATTGTTTATTTTATTTGTTATTATTTTGTTTGGTGACCGGACCTGAAAATCAAAGTAGTTATTGTTCTGTATATACTGTATAATATGTGTGAGAGGAGAGAATGAGCGGCTGGGCCAGTGTTCAGTATATTGATTATTTTCTGGCTAATATTTTTGTTATGTTTTCTGCTATTATTGTTGTTATGTTTTTCATTTTTATAATAAAAGATCTACAGGAGGTAACTCAGGATCAGTAATGTAATGTAAGTACACAGTGACTGCACCAGCAGAATAGTGAGTGCAGCTCTGGGGTATAATACAGGAGTTAACTACGGATCAATAATGTAATGTATGTACACAGTGACCGCACCAGCAGAATAGTGAGTGCAGCTCTGGATTATAATACAGGAGGTAACTCAGGATCAGTAATGTAATGTATGCACACAGTGACTGCACCAGCAGAATAGTGAGTGCAGCTCTGGGGTATAATACAGGAGGTAACTCAGGATCAGTAATGTATGTACACAGTGACTGCACCAGCAGAATAGTGAGTGCAGCTCTGGGGTATAATACAGGATGTAACTCAGGATCAGTAATGTAATGTATGTACACAGTGACTGCACCAGCAGAACAGGGAGTGCAGCTCTGGAGTATAATACAGGATTTAACTCAGGATCAGTGATGGAATGTATGTACACAGTGATTGCACCAGCAGAATAGTGAGTGCAGCTCTGGGGTATAATACAGGAGGTAACTCAGGATCAGTAATATTATGTATGTACACAGTGACTGCACCAGCAGAATAGTGAGTGCAGCTCTGGAGTATAATACAGGAGGTAACTCAGGATCAGTAATGTAATGTATGCACACAGTGACTGCACCAGCAGACTAGTGAGTGCAGCTCTGGAGTATAATACAGGATGTAACTCAGGATCAGTAATGTATGTACACAGTGACTGCACCAGCAGAATAGTGAGTGCAGGTCTGAGGAATAATACAGGATGTAACTCAGGATCAGTAATGTAATGTATGTACACAGGGACTGCACCAGCAGAATAATGGGGTATAATACAGGATGTAATTTTTGTGATTATATAGTTACAGTACTACATCATCATGTTACGTGTACGGTACAGTTTATGTTGGGGTCCTTGCAGTACAATAGGATCTGTAGGACTGTGATTTCTGACCACAGATGTATCTTATGAATAAACTTCCTCTATGATCCTTAGGGGGGAGAGTCAATAACTGCTGATACCTCTGCACAGGGGACATTAAAAGCTGATTACAGGAGAGTGAGATTGTAATCAGCGAGACAGAGGAGGCTAATCTAGTCCGCGGGGAGCACAAACACGAGGACCGTCCAGAGGTCACGGGTCTTCTTTCTTCTGCTTTATATAAGTACAGTCTGGAGCGCAGCCACGGATTATTCCTCATACAGCTCCGCGACTGCTCAGCAGACAATGTGTTTCCAATATCGGCCTCCTCTGAGCTTTCCGGTAACTTATGAGTAATGAACTTAAACTCACTCCATGTTTGGCTCGGGATGCGGACCGACGCCACTGGCTAGAGCTGTCCCCAGCCTGTCAGTTCTCGGCGTCTACACTGATCAAACCCCAGGGAAGGTGACCGTACAATTCCAGCTAGAGACAGGGCAACAACCAAAAAACTGCCCCAGTCTCACTAATAATAGATTTAGATAAGAGGCTGCTGTGGATGGAAACTTTTAAGTAAAGATCTTAAACACTCTATTAATCCCCAGCTGGGGACAACCAACATGGCCACCATTACAGCTCCACACGAGCGTCGCTCAATTTTCTGGCTTCATGACTTGAACGGTTTCTCCTTTCTGTGTAACTTGATTTACACTGCCTGAAGACACTGGGATGGGATATGGTCTCCCTACAGGAAGTGGAGTCTCTACAGGAAGTGAGGGGCCGCGTCTCTACAGGAAGTGAGGGGCAAGGTCTCTACAGGAAATGGGGGCCGGGTCTCTACAGGAAGTGAGGGGTCGGGTCTCTACAGGAAGTGAGGGGTCGGGTCTCTACAGGAAGTGAGGGGCCGGGTCTCTACAGGAAGTGAGGGGCCGCCTCTCTACAGGAAGTGAGGGGCCGCCTCTCTACAGGAAGTGAGGGGTCGGGTCTCTACAGGAAGTGAGGGGCCGCGTCTCTACAGGAAGTGAGGGGCAAGGTCTCTACAGGAAGTGGGGGCCGGGTCTCTACAGGAAGTGAGGGGTCGGGTCTCTACAGGAAGTGAGGGGTCGGGTCTCTACAGGAAGTGAGGGGCCGGGTCTCTACAGGAAGTGAGGGGCCGGGTCTCTACAGGAAGTGAGGGGCCGCCTCTCTACAGGAAGTGAGGGGTCGGGTCTCTACAGGAAGTGAGGGGCCGCGTCTCTACAGGAAGTGAGGGGCCGCGTCTCTACAGGAAGTGAGGGGCAGGGTCTCTACAGGAAGTGAGTGGCCGCCTCTCTACAGGAAGTGAGGGGCAGGGTCTCTACAGGAAATGGGGGGCCGGGTCTCTACAGGAAGTGAGGGGCCGGGTCTCTACAGGAAGTGAGGGGCCGCGTCTCTACAGGAAGTGAGGGGCAGGGTCTCTACAGGAAGTGAGTGGCCGCCTCTCTACAGGAAGTGAGGGGCAGGGTCTCTACAGGAAGTGAGGGGCAGGGTCTCTACAGGAAGTGAGGGGCCGCCTCTCTACAGGAAGTGAGGGGCCGCCTCTCTACAGGAAGTGAGGGGCCGCCTCTCTACAGGAAGTGAGGGGCCGCCTCTCTACAGGAAGTGAGGGGCCGCCTCTCTACAGGAAGTGAGGGGCCGCCTCTCTACAGGAAGTGAGGGGCCGCCTCTCTACAGGAAATGGGGGGTTGGGTCTCTACAGGAAGTGAGGGGCCGGGTCTCTACAGGAAGTGAGGGGCCGGGTCTCTACAGGAAATGGGGGGCCGGGTCTCTACAGGAAATGGGGGGCCGGGTCTCTACAGGAAATGGGGGGCCGGGTCTCTACAGGAAGTGAGGGGATGGGTCTCTACAGGAAGTGAGGGGTCGGGTCTCTACAGGAAGTGAGGGGCCGCGTCTCTACAGGAAGTGAGGGGCCGTGTCTCTGCAGGAAGTGAGGGGCCGCCTCTCTACAGGAAGTTAGGGGCCGGGTCTCTACAGGAAATGGGGGGCCGGGTCTCTACAGGAAATGGGGGGCCGGGTCTCTACAGGAAGTGAGGGGATGGGTCTCTACAGGAAGTGAGGGGTCGGGTCTCTACAGGAAGTGAGGGGCCGCGTCTCTACAGGAAGTGAGGGGCCGCGTCTCTACAGGAAGTGGGGGTGAGTCTCCCTCTTTCCAGGAAGTGGGGGCGGGTCTCTATAGGAAGTGAGGGTTGCAAATCTACAGGAAGTGAGGGGCTGGGTCTCTACAGGAAGTGGGGGTGAGTCTCCCTCTCTCCAGGAAGTGGGGGCGGGTTTCTATATTAAGTGAGGGCCGCGTCTCTACAGGAAGTGAGGGCCGCATCTCTACAGGAAGTGAGGGCCGCATCTCTACAGGAAGTGGGGGTGGGTCTCCCTCTCTCTCCAGGAAGTGGGGGCGGGTGGGTCTCTCTACAGGAAGTGAGGGGCCGCGTCTCTACAGGAAGTGGGGGTGAGTCTCCCTCTCTCCAGGAAGTGGGGGCGGGTTTCTATATTAAGTGAGGGCCGCGTCTCTACAGGAAGTGGGGGTGGGTCTCCCTCTCTCTCCAGGAAGTGGGGGCGGGTGGGTCTCTCTACAGGAAGTGAAAAGAGGGTCTCTCTACAGGAAGTGGGGCGGGTCTTTATAGGAAGTGAGGCGGGTCTCTACAGGAAGTGGGAGCGGGTATCTCTCTACCGGAAGTGGGGCGGGTGGGTCTCTCTACAGGAAGTGAGGGGACGGTCTCTCTACAGGAAGTGGGGGCGGGTGGTTCTCTCTACAGGAAGGGAGGGCCTCTCTACAGGAAGTGGGGGCGGGTCTCTATAGGAAGTGGGAGCGGTTCTCTCACTCTACAGGAAGTGGGAGCGGGTCTCTCACTCTACAGGAAGTGATGGCGGGTGGGTCTCTCTACAGGAAGTGGGGGCGGGTGGGTCTCTCTCTCTACAGGAAGTGGGGCGGGTGGGTCTCTCTACAGGAAGGGAGGGTCTCTCTACAGGAAGTGGGGGCCGGTCTCTATAGGAAGTGGGAGCGGTCTCTCTCTCTCTACAGGAAGTGAGGGCAGATGTTTGTTTCTCTGCCTATAAAGTAAGATATAGGAAGTTCCAGAACCTCTAGTGCTGCCAGTAAGCTGATAAAGAGGCCAAAAGCAGTTTTTCTTAGTTGTAGCGGATGAGGGCAGCAAGACCTTGACTCTCTATAGGTACTGTAAGAATGGACAGGAACGCTTTAAGACCAGCTAAATTGGTTGTCCCCAAAAGACATGTAGACTGTCTTCTAGGGACTGATTTTTATTGGTGATGATGTTTTGTGTTTGGACACGTTCCTCACAGATTGTATACAAGATACAGATTCACATTCTTACCCACAATATCCTCGTAGGCGTTCTCCTCTAAAGTGCTCTTAGAACCAGAACGGCGCTTCTTGTCTGTACCATTCTCTACTGGTGAGGGGGAATCCGGGGAAGGGACACTGTGGGCGTCCTCAAACTCCAGAGACTTCCTACACAGAAGAAAGCGGAGGGTTAAACAATAGTTAGAGAGCTATGAAGGGACAATCTGTACATAATTATATATTTACAGCTGGTATAACCTGAGCATCTCCTGTATATAATTATACAGTTGTGGCCAAAAGTATTGACACCTCTGCAATTCTGTCAGATAATACTCAGTTTCTTCCTGAAAATGATTGCAAACACAAATTCTTTGGTATTATTATCTTCATTTAATTTGTCTTAAATGAAAAAACACAAAAATAATTGTCCTAAAGCCAAATTGGATATAATTCCACACCAAACATAAAACAGGGGGTGGACAAAAGTATTGGCACTGTTCGAAAAATCATGTGATGCTTCTCTAATTTGTGTAATTAACAGCACCTGTAACTTACCTGTGGCACCTAACAGGTGTTGGCAATAACTAAATCACACTTGCAGCCAGTTGACGTGGATTAAAGTTGACTCAACCTCTGTCCTGTGTCCTTGTGTGTACCACATTGAGCATGGAGAAAAGAAAGAAGACCAAAGAACTATCTGAGGACTTGAGAAAACAAATTGTGAGGAAGCATGAGCAATCTCAAGGCTACAAGTCCATCTCCAAAGACCTGAATGTTCCTGTGTCTACCGTGTGCAGTGTCATCAAGAAGTTTAAAGCCCATGGCACTGTGGCTAACCTTCATCGATGTGGACGGAAAAGAAAAATTGACATGAGATTTCAACTCAAGATTGTGCGGATGTTGGATAAAGAACCTCGACTAACATCCAAACAAGTTCAAGCTGCCTTGCAGTCCGAGGGTACAACAGTGTCAACCCGTACTATCCGTCGGCATCTGAATGAAAAGGGACTGTATGGTAGGAGACCCAGGAAGACCCCACTTCTTACCCCGAGACATAAAAAAGCCAGGCTAGAATTTGCCAAAACTTACCTGAAAAAGCCTAAAACTTTTGGAAGAATGTTCTCTGGTCAGATGAGCCCAAAGTAGAGCTTTTTGGGCAAAGGCATCAACATAGAGTTTACAGGAGAAAAAAAGAGGCATTCAAAGAAAAGAACACGGTCCCTACAGTCAAACATAGCGGAGGTTCCCTGATGTTTTGGGGTTGCTTTGCTGCCTCTGGCACTGGACTGCTTGATCGTGTGCATGGCATTATCAAGTCTGAAGACTACCAACAAATTTTGCAGCATAATGTAGGGCCCAGTGTGAGAAAGCTGGGTCTCCCTCAGAGGTCATGGGTCTTCCAGCAGGACAATGACCCAAAACACACTTCAAAAAGCACTAGAAAATGGTTTGAGAGAAAGCACTGGAGACTTCTAAGGTGGCCAGCAATGAGTCTAGACCTGAATCCCATAAAACACCTGTGGAGAGATCTAAAAATGGCAGTTTGGAGAAGGCACCCTTCAAATATCAGGAACCTGGAGCAGTTTGCCAAAGAAGAATGGTCTAAAATTCCTGCAGAGCATTGTAAGAAACTCATTGATGGTTACCGGAAGCGGTTGGTCGCAGTTATTTTGGCTAAAGGTTGTGCAACCAAGTATTAGGCTGAGGGTGCCAATACTTTTGTCTGGTCCATTTTTGGAGTTTTGTGTGAAATGATCAATGTTTTGCTTTTTGCTTCATTCTCTTTTGTGTTTTTTCATTTAAGACAAATTAAATGAAGATAATAATACCAAAGAATTTGTGTTTGCAATCATTTTCAGGAAGAAACTGAGTATTATCTGACAGAACTGCAGGGGTGTCAATACTTTTGGCCACAACTGTATGTACAACCGGTATAACCTGGGCATCTCCTGTGTACAATTATATATGTACAGCTGGTATAACCTGGGCATCTCCTGTATATAATTATATATGTACAGCCGGTATAACCTGGGCATCTCCTGTATATATATACCTCTGCAATCTGCGGTGGTCCTTCTTGGGCTTCCTGGTGACAGGGGGCGCCGGTGTGGAAGGAAGAGGCGGTGGGGACACAGGTGATGAGGAAGGAGGTAGATTATTGGGGTTGTTCCGGTGGCTTTTATCAGCTTCATACTCGAATGTCCTTTTGGGTTTGGGGACAGGGTTGACATCAGCGGCGGGGCTCTCGGGGGCCACAGTTGGGCCTCTGCAGTCTGCAGTAGTTCCTTGTTTGTGGTCATTTACCATATTTACATTTCCAGATTTGTCGCTCGGATTTTCTAAAGTACCTGACGTTATTGAGCGTTTTCTCCCCAGGTCCACACTGAAACAACTGCTGGGCAGCTGTGGATGCCCCATGCCCGGGTTCTCCTTCAGCGCCTGCTCGATCTTCTGGATCCTGTTCAGCACCGCGGACGGCTCTTTCCTCGAGCCCCTGACAAAAGCATTAGCGGGTTCTGTTCTGCTGGAGCGCCTCTCATACCGATGGAGAGACTCTCGCTCCGACGCCGTTGTCTCCTCCTCCTCGGTCTCAGGGTAAGAGCACTCAGAAAATGTTCTGCTCATTCTCCGGTATCCTTTAAAGTCAAAGGTCTTTTCACTGCATGGCGATGCCAGCATGCTTGGGCATCCTTCGCTGGTGGAGCGGTCACCCGGGTCTCCTCTGTCCACAAAGAGGCTGAGCCGTGGAGAAGGTTCTCCTCTGCATTCCCATTCTGAGATCTTACGCCGAATGTCGAGCACCTGCGAGCGGACAGCGCTTCTGTTCTGCGGTCGGTTCCGCTGATTGGCGGCAGAGCCCAGTGACAGCGTGCTCCGGCTGATCTGACACTTACCGATCACATCACTCTCCTTGGACTCGAAGATATTTTCTTTTTGCTTGGTTCCTTTAAATACTGAAAGTCTTTTATCCAGACACGCAACGCTGACAGATTTTGACAAGTGATTGGATGTGTCGACCCCCGGAGAGATCAGGCGGGGGTCTCGCAGGTTCGATCCTCTCAGGGTCCAGTCTTTGATCACCAGCTTGTTGTTGGGGAATCTGTTGGCTCTGCAGAACTCTTCGCTGTCACTGAGAGGATACGACGGGGTCCTGACTGGAGGCAAAATGGGCGGAGGAGACACCGACTGGGACCTGGAAAACGGAGAACACATTGTCACGACATGACGTCCATTTAAGCGATGCTTCCACATTTAACCAGACTTTCTGCAATACCGAATGGCAGGGAAAATTCTACATTTGTATGGATTTATAGTTTTTAAGGAAAAGGTTTTAAATATTCTTATTAACAGAGACCTAAAAGAAGAAAAAAGTCCCGTTAGTGCATTCGCTTTTAATATCTTTGTCTCTGTTGTTGAAGGTCCAAGCCGCAGGCCTGAGGCTGCACCACTGACATGCTGGTCACATAGTGCCATGGAGATCTAGTGGATGTAAATCTCTTTAGATCCTGCCGCGAGTGCCGCTGGTGCATGCATGTAGTGACATTGATATATTTGCATGACCCCAGGACCGATAATTGGGCTGCGGCTTTCAAGTATCACCAAATACATACGGTCATTTTTACTTCTGGCACCAGCCTAAACCGAGCCATCTATTACTCAGAGATAGAAAACCTGCCCCTCCACATCCAACACCATAAAAAGCCGTAGCACAGACCTCGTAGTCGGCAGATACTTAGATCACCGTGACACACAGACACCGGCAGGGGGGCACGCACAGCACAGGGCACGTACTGATGGGGTGTATACAGAGGGGCCACGCCAGACCAGAGGTGGCCTCTCTGCCTGCTGCCTGGATAAACCCCAGACTAATATGGTAAAAACCGCAAGAAAATATCCCACAGCTGCCATAGATATCACTTTATAGAGCGGAATATTCAGAAATGACTGAACATATATATCACTTATGTACATGATCTCTGCACCTCTGACCACTGGGACGCCCACCATAAGAAAAAACCCTGGTGTCAATGAAGCTGCAGTGACCACTGCTCCATTCACTGTTTACAGCTCCATACATACAGGGGTGGTGGATGCACATGCTCACTACAACTCCATACATACAGGGGTGGTGGACGCACACGCTCACTACGGCTCCATACATACAGGGGTGGTGGTCGCACACGCTCACTACGGCTCCATACATACAGGGGTGGTGGTCGCACACG
Organism: Ranitomeya variabilis; assembly: GCF_051348905.1. NCBI lineage: Eukaryota > Metazoa > Chordata > Amphibia > Anura > Dendrobatidae > Ranitomeya > Ranitomeya variabilis. The sequence continues at coordinate 421,820,612 of NC_135233.1, forward strand.
CTCACTACAACTCCATACATACAGGGGTGGTGGACGCACACGCTCACTACAACTCCATACATACAGGGGTGGTGGTCGCACACGCTCACTACGACTCCATACATACAGGGGTGGTGGACGCACACGCTCACTACGGCTCCACACATACAGGGGTGGTGGTCGCACACGCTCACTACGGCTCCATACATACAGGGGTGGTGGTCGCACACGCTCACTACGACTCCATACATACAGGGGTGGTGGACGCACACGCTCACTACGGCTCCATACATACAGGGGTGGTGGTCGCACACGCTCACTACGGCTCCATACATACAGGGGTGGTGGTCGTACACGCTCACTACGGCTCCATACATACAGGGGTGGTGAACGCACACGCTCACTACGACTCCATACATACAGGGGTGGTGGTCGCACACGCTCACTACGGCTCCATACATACAGGGGTGGTGGTCGCACACGCTCACTACAACTCCATACATACAGGGGTGGTGGACGCACACGCTCACTACGGCTCCATACATACAGGGGTGGTGGTCGCACACGCTCACTACGGCTCCATACATACAGGGGTGGTGGTCGCACACGCTCACTACAACTCCATACATACAGGGGTGGTGGACGCACATGCTCACTACGGCTCCATACATACAGGGGTGGTGGTCGCACACGCTCACTACGGCTCCATACATACAGGGGTGGTGGTCGTACACGCTCACTACGGCTCCATACATACAGGGGTGGTGGTCACACACGCTCACTACGGCTCCATACATACAGGGGTGGTGGTCGCACACGCTCACTACGGCTCCATACATACAGGGGTGGTGGTCGCACACGCTCACTACAACTCCATACATACAGGGGTGGTGGACGCACACGCTCACTACGGCTCCATACATACAGGGGTGGTGGTCGCACACGCTCACTACGGCTCCATACATACAGGGGTGGTGGTCGCACACGCTCACTACAACTCCATACATACAGGGGTGGTGGACGCACACGCTCACTACGGCTCCATACATACAGGGGTGGTGGTCGCACACGCTCACTACGGCTCCATACATACAGGGGTGGTGGTCGCACACGCTCACTACAACTCCATACATACAGGGGTGGTGGACGCACATGCTCACTACGGCTCCATACATACAGGGGTGGTGGTCGCACACGCTCACTACGGCTCCATACATACAGGGGTGGTGGTCGTACACGCTCACTACGGCTCCATACATACAGGGGTGGTGGTCACACACGCTCACTACGGCTCCATACATACAGGGGTGGTGGTCGCACACGCTCACTACGGCTCCATACATACAGGGGTGGTGGTCGCACACGCTCACTACAACTCCATACATACAGGGGTGGTGGACGCACACGCTCACTATGGCTCCATACATACAGGGGTGGTGGTCGCACACACTCACTACGGCTCCATACATACAGGGGTGGTGGTCGCACACGCTCACTACAACTCCATACATACAGGGGTGGTGGACGCACATGCTCACTACGGCTCCATACATACAGGGGTGGTGGTCGCACACGCTCACTACGGCTCCATACATACAGGGGTGGTGGTCGCACACGCTCACTACAACTCCATACATACAGGGGTGGTGGACGCACACGCTCACTACGGCTCCATACATACAGGGGTGGTGGTCGCACACGCTCACTACGACTCCATACATACAGGGGTGGTGGACGCACACGCTCACTACGGCTCCATACATACAGGGGTGGTGGTCGCACACGCTCACTACGGCTCCATACATACAGGGGTGGTGGTCGCACACGCTCACTACGGCTCCATACATACAGGGGTGGTGAACGCACACGCTCACTACGACTCCATACATACAGGGGTAGTGGTCGCAAACGCTCACTACGACTCCATACATACAGGGGTGGTGGACTCACACGCTCATTACGGCTCCATATATACTGGGGTGGTGGACTCACACGCTCACTACGACTCCATACATACAGGGGTAGTGGTCGCAAACGCTCACTACGATTCCATACATACAGGGGTGGAGGTCGCACACGCTCACTACGACGCCATACATACAGGGGTGGTGGTCGCACACACTCACTACGGCTCCATACGTACAGGGGTGGTGGTCGCACACGCTCACTACGGCTCCATACGTACAGGGGTGGTGGTCGCACACGCTCACTACGGCTCCATACGTACAGGGGTGGTTGTCGCAAACGCTCACTACGACTCCATACATACAGGGGTGGTGGACTCACACGTTCACTACGACTCCATACATACAGGGGTAGTGGTCGCACACGCTCACTACGGCTCCATATATACTGGGGTGGTGGTCGCACACGCTCACTACGCCTCCATACATAGAGGGGTGGTGGTCGCACACGCTCACTACGGCTCCATACATACAGGGGTGGTGGTCGCACACGCTCACTACGGCTCCATACGTACAGGGGTGGTTGTCGCACACGCTCACTACGGCTCCATACATACAGGGGTAATGGTCGCACACGCTCACTACGGCTCCATACGTACAGGGGTGGTGGTCGCACACGCTCACTACGACTCAATACATACAGGGGTGGTGGTTGCACACGCTCACTACGGCTCCATACGTACAGGGGTGGTGGTTGCACACGCTTACTATGGCTCCATACGTACAGGGGTGGTTGTGGCACACGCTCACTACGGCTCCATACATACAGGGGTAGTGGTCGCTCACGCTCACTACGGCTCCATACATACAGGGGTGGTGGTCGCACACGCTCACTACGACTCCATACATATAGGGGTAGTGGTCGCACACGCTCACTATGGCTCCATGGCTCCATACATACAGGGGTGGTGGTCGCACACGCTCACTACTGCTCCATACATACAGGGGTGGTGGTCGCACCCGCTCACTACTGTTCCATACATACAGGGGTGGTGGTCGCACACGCTCACTACTGTTCCATACATACAGCGGTGGTGGTCTCACATGCTCACTACGGCTCCATACATACAGGGGTGATGGTCGCACACGCTCACCAAGGCTCCATACATACAGGGGTGGTCGCACGCGCTCACTCCGGCTCCATACATACAGGGGTGGTGGTCGCACACGCTCACTACTGCTCCATACATAGATGGTGGTCGCACATGCTCCATTCACACAGGATATTCTGAGCCTCCCGTACTCTGGATTAGTGGTGGGTCTGAGTAGTCAAAGCCCCAGAGCTCATACATTTATCATCTGTCCTGTGGATATATACTTGATCCATGGAGCTGCAGAGCTGTCTGCCTCCTGACTTTTCCCTGAAATGAATGCTGACGTCAGGACTCAGCACAGTAATCTCCATTCTGCAAACACAAATGATCGGATTCTGCAGCTCTGCACACAAATGTCAGGTCGCTTGTGCTATTCCCCTCGGTCAGCCTACATGGCACTGTTGGTATTGAGTGAACGCCAAGAAGAGATGGCGATGACAGGAGAACACTGCAAATGTGAGGCCAAAGCGGCAGCAAAGTAAAGGCTGACACTATGGCAGCCGAGGGGTTACTATATGCAGATCCAAGAAGAATATAGTTATCACTGCTGAGAGTTTGTTACAATTGTATTCAATGCATCAAACAGTCTGATACAGTTTACCTGCACTGATACATTGTAGAAGATCACATGCAACTGTGCAGTTCACTGCACACGTCCACAGGCCACGCACAGAGTGGCAGAGAATTAGGTTATGTTCACATGCAGAATTATTTTTTTATGCAAATTAATAGCTGTGTTTTACCGAACAGTTCAGAATCTCATGCGCACACTTGTGCTTATTTTCCTGAAGGAACACTGCGGTGGTTTTCCTTTCAGTGTTTATGCAGCAATATTTCACTCAAAAATGAAGTACCGTAAGGAGAAAGTGCAAAAACTGCAGCTATCAGGTTTGTGAAATGTGACCGCAGACCCGTGGTATACACTGTGTGTCGTGGCAGTGTCGCCTAGCCCTGGGGGGACAAAACAGGGCAGAATCTGGTGACATAACTGACACAGGATATCTCCAAGCAAAAGGCCGAGCACAGTGCCCACTAAGATGGCTGCAATTACAGCCACAAATGAGTTGCCGCTCAGCTATTCCAGACATACGAAGGTTAAATATGCCTAGTTGAGCAGTGGTGAATTCCAGGAGTGCTGACTAATGGCAGCAGTGTACACAGGCAGTCATGTGCTTACTAATGGCAGCCGTGTACACAGGCAGCCATGTACACAGGCAGCCATGTGCGGACTAATGGCAGCCGTGTACACAGGCAGCCGAGTGCTGACTAATGGCAGCCGTGTACACAGGCAGCCGAGTGCTGACTAATGGCAGCCGTGTACACAGGCAGCCGAGTGCTGACTAATGGCAGCCGTGTACACAGGCAGCCGAGTGCTGACTAATGGCAGCCGTGTACACAGGCAGCCGAGTGCTGACTAATGGCAGCCGTGTACACAGGCAGCCGAGTGCTGACTAATGGCAGCCGTGTACACAGGCAGCCGAGTGCTGACTAATGGCAGCCGTGTACACAGGCAGCCGAGTGCTGACTAATGGCAGCCGTGTACACAGGCAGCCGAGTGCTGACTAATGGCAGCCGTGTACACAGGCAGCCGAGTGCTGACTAATGGCAGCCGTGTACACAGGCAGCCGAGTGCTGACTAATGGCAGCCGTGTACACAGGCAGCCGAGTGCTGACTAATGGCAGCCGTGTACACAGGCAGCCGAGTGCTGACTAATGGCAGCCGTGTACACAGGCAGCCGAGTGCTGACCAAAGGCAGCCGTGTACGCAGTCATCCATGTTTCCCACAGGCTGATTCTATTTTCCATGTGGGGGGATGCAGCAGATGTTTCCTGTGAAGCCTGACGCCGGCCGCACCTGTACACCTGTGTGTGACTGCGGTGAGCCGCCTGCCTCCTCCGAGCACTGACCTTATGGACGGCTGCCGTCACCTTCACGATATGTCAGCCCTGGGAACAGCGAAGTGATCTGTATGTCCTGGAAGTGTAACCAAAACCCAGCAATATCACCTGGTGCCTCCCCAGCAGCTGTACACAGCACTCATAGGTGCGCCCTCACCTGAAATCTCCAAGTACCCAGCATGCCAAAGGGCGGGCCACCACCATGGTGAGATTAACTCCTGCCGCTGCCAAGGAGAGGGAAGTGCATGATACAACAGGTGGGTGACGTGACCTCACCGGACATTATATTATAATAGAAGATGTGACAACTGATAGGAGACTCAGAGAAAAGACGATCAAGTAAATGCATCCTAAAAAACAAGAGGATGTACCTACAAAAGCACACAGGCAGCAACAGATAGCAGAAAACAGAGACAATTTGTAGTAGAATACGAGCGCCCCGGCCTGTACATCCCGAACAACCCTGCCTGTATATCCCGAGCCAAGCACGAGCACCCCTGCCTGTACATCTCAAGCCAAGTACGAGCGCCCCTGCCTATACATCCCAAGCGCCCCTGCCTGTACATCCCGAGCACGAGCGCCCCTGCCTGTACATCCCGAGCACGAGCACCCCTGCCTGTACATCCCAAGCATGAGCTCCTCTGCCTGTACATCCCAAGCATGAGCTCCTCTGCCTGAACATCCCAAGCGTGAGCGCCCCTGCCTGTACATACGGAGCACGAGCTCCTCTGTCTGTATTTTCCAAGCACGAACGCCCCGGCCTGTACATCCCAAGCCAAGTACAAGCACCCCTGCCTGTAAATCCCAAGCGCCCCTGCCTGTGCATCCCGAGCACGAGCGCCCCTGCCTGTACATCTCAAGCACGAGCTCCCCTGCCTGTACATCCCAAGCATGAGCGCCCCTGCCTGTACATTCCGAGCACGAGCGCCCCTGCCTGTACATCCCAAGCCAAGCACGAGTGCTCCAGCCTGTACATCCCGAGCACGAGAGCCCCTGCCGGTACATCCCAAGCATGAGCACCCCTGCCTGTACATCCCAAGCATGAGCACCCCTGCCTGTACATCCCAAACACAAGCGCCCCGTCTGTACATCCCGAGCACAAGCACCCCTGCCTGTACATCCCAAGCACGAACACCCCTGCCTGTACATCTCAAGCACGAGCTCCCCTGCCTGTACATCCCAAGCATGAGCGCCCCTGCCTGTACATCCCGAGCACGAGCGCCCCTGCCTGTACATCCCGAGCACAAGCACCCCTGCCTGTACATCCCAAGCACGAACACCCCTGCCTGTACATCTCAAGCACGAGCTCCCCTGCCTGTACATCCCAAGCATGAGCGCCCCTGCCTGTACATCCCGAGCACGAGCGCCCCTGCCTGTACATCCTGAGCACGAGCGCCCCTGCCTGTACATCCCAAGCCAAGCACGAGTGCTCCTGCCTGTACATCCCGAGCATGAGAGCCCCTGCCTGTACATCCCAAGCATGAGCACCCCTGCCTGTACATCCCGAGCACGAGAGCCCCTGCCTGTACATCCCAAGCATGAGCACCCCTGCCTGTACATCCCGAGCACGAGAGCCCCTGCCTGAACATCCCAAGCATGAGCGCCCTGCCTGCACATTCCGAGCATGAGAGCCCCTGCCTGTACATCCCAAGCATGAGCGCTCCTGCCTGTACATCCCAAGCATGAGCGCCCCTGCCTGTACATCCCAAGCACGAGCACCCTTGCCTGTACATCACGAGCCAAGCACGAGCGCCCCTGCCTGTACATCCCGAGCCAAGCACGAGCGCCCCTGCCTGTACATCCCGAGCCAAGCATGAGCGCCCCTGCCTGAACATCCCAAGCATGAGCGCCCCTGCCTGCACATCCCGAGCACGAGAGCCCCTGCCTGTACATCCCAAGCATGAGCGCCCCTGCCTGCACATCCCGAGCACGAGCCCCTGCCTGAACATCCCAAGCATGAGCGCCCCTGCCTGCACATCCCGAGCACGAGAGCCCCTGCCTGTACATCCCAAGCACGAGCGCCCCTGCCTGTACATCCCAAGCACGAGCGCCCCTGCCTGTACATCACGAGCCAAGCACGAGCGCCCCTGCTTGTACATTCCGAGCCAAGCATGAGCGCCCCTGCCTGAACATCCCAAGCATGAGCGCCCCTGCCTGCACATCCCGAGCACGAGAGCCCCTGCCTGTACATCCCAAGCATGAGCGCCCCTGCCTGCACATCCCGAGCACGAGAGCCCCTGCCTGAACATCCAAAGCATGAGCGCCCCTGCCTGTACATCCCGAGCACGAGAGCCCCTGCCTGTACATCCCAAGCATGAGCACCCCTGCCTGCACATCCCGAGCACGAGAGCCCCTGCCTGAACATCCCAAGCATGAGCGCCCCTGCCTGCACATCCCGAGCACGAGAGCCCCTGCCTGTACATCCCAAGCATGAGCGCCCCTGCCTGCACATCCCGAGCACGAGAGCCCCTGCCTGTACATCCCAAGCATGAGCGCCCCTGCCTGTACATCCCAAGCATGAGCGCCCCTGCCTGTACATCCCAAGCATGAGCGCCCCTGCCTGTACATCACGAGCCAAGCACGAGCGCCCCTGCCTGTACATCACGAGCCAAGCACGAGCGCCCCTGCCTGTACATCCCGAGCCAAGCACGAGCGCCCCTGCCTGTACATCCCGAGCCAAGCATGAGCGCCCCTGCCTGTACATCCCGAGCCAAGCACGAGCGCCCTGCCGGTACATCCCGAGCCAAGCACGAGCGCCCCTGCCTGTACATCCCGAGCACAAGTGCCCCTGCCTGTACATCCCGAGCACGAGAGCCCCTGACTGTACATCCCAAGCATGAGCACCCCTGCCTGTACATCCCAAGCATGAGCGCCCCTGCCTGCACATCCCAGGCACGAGAGCCCCTGCCTGTACATCACAAGCACTTTGGGGTGGGAGGAAAATGAGGGACTTTCCACAGGAAAGAAAACAGATAAAAGTATATAAAGTTTTGTAGTTTTATGACGCTAAAAGAGCAACTTCTGATTACAGGAGAAATCATATAAATGCCTTACATAATGCTGAGTAAGTAGCAAAGAGGATCTCAGGGGAGAAGAGCATCAATCTTCTACTGCATGAATATAACCTCATAGGCCACATGACAAAGGTGCAAACTTCTCACAAAGTAAACTCTCTAACCCTAAACCTGAGCTCCATTTTATAAACCATGCCCAGCTTACAATAGACTCCGCCCTTGTACAGATAAGCCCCACCCCTCTGAATAATAATGGCGGGCACTTTAAGAACACTTTTATATTGCATCTTGTGTGTGAATTCCTGTAGCAGACGAAGAGGAAAGTAATTATAGAGCGGGATGTGATAATCATCAGCCAGTGCTGATGCGCGGTCCCAGAGTAATGACATGATAATTTGTCAGGCTCAGGAAAGGCTTCATGTAATGCAGTAACACCATAAAAATGATGAATGGGATTAACGTGTTTCACAACCTGACGTTCCCTGCGGCAATGAGCCGCGCACATTTACACAAGGTGAATCGCAAAAATCGCAGGTTCTCATATGAAAGAAGAAAGAGGAAATCGAGACGACGGCTTCAATTACTGCATCTATTAGCACTATGTGACCACAGGGAGAGGAGCGGCACACCGGGCGTAAGAGGGATGATAACATATGGAATAAGCTGCCAGAAATTACACAAGAGCTGTTGAAGACTCAGTCTATAGCAGTTATAATTCCTGTAATCCGGAATTTTACGGCCCAGATCCAGATAATCCAGGATGTGACATCACTGCAGCATCAGCACCCACCACAGTTCTGTATTTATCAGTGTCTGGTCACTGGGAATATACAGTTAACAACATCTGAGAGTTTCCGAAAAATCAGACGTTTACTATACACGACCCTGCACACGTCCTGCCCCCATCTGTAGCCGCCATATACTCCTGGAAACTCACCGTACTGCATCACATCATGAGGTCTTCACCTGGATATATGTATACAGCAGGACGCCTGCCCCAGGATGGAGGCCACCAAGCACTGGGCACCAGGGCCATGTCCACCACTAATCCTTCTATACATCCATGCACATCATGGCCGTGTCATCAGGAATTTTGGAGCATTGTAGCAATATGTACTAGCACATATTATTTATGTGTATGAGGTGGTATTATTTATTAGAACTGTATGATGGTACTATGTATGAGGAGGTGGCATTATGTACTACCACATATGTGCATGAGATGGTAGCTTTACTAGTACATTATAGTGCCATTGTTTATGTGTATGACCTGGTAGCTTTATTAGTACAGTATAGTGCCATTATGTGTATGACATGGTAGCTATATTAGTACAGTATAGTGTCATTTATATGTATGACGTGGTAGCTTCATTGGTACAGTATAGTGCCATTATGTGTATGACATGGTAGCTTTATTAGTACAGTATAGTGCCATTATGTGTATGACATGGTAGCTTTATTAGTACAGTATAGTGCCATTATTTGTGTACGACATGGTAGCTTTATTACTACAGTATAGTGCCATTATGTGTACGACATGTAGCTTTATTTGTACAGTATAGTGCCATTATGTGTATGACATGGTAGCTTTATTAGTTCAGTATAGTGTCATTATGTGTATGACCTGGTTGCTTTATTAGTACAGTATAGTGCCATTATGTGTATGACATGGTAGCTTTATTAGTACGGTATAGTGTAATTTATACGTATGACATGGTAGCTTTATTAGTTCAGTATAATGCCATTATTTATGTGTATGACATGGTAGCCTTATTAGTTCAGTATAGTGTCATTATGTGTATGACATTGTAGCTTTATTCAGTACAGTATAGTGTCATTATGTGTATGACATGGTAGCTTTATTAGTACAGTATAGTGTCATTATGTGTATGACATGGTAGCTTTATTAGTACAGTATAGTGCCAATATTTGTGTACGACGTGGTAGCTTTATTAGTACAGTATAGTGTCATTATGTGTATGACCTGGTAGTTTTATTAGTACAGTATAGTGCCATTATGTGTATGACATGGTAGCTTTATTAGTACAGTATAGTGCCATTATGTGTATGACATGGTAGCTTTATTAGTACAGTATAGTGCCATTATTTGTGTACGACGTGGTAGCTTTATTACTACAGTATAGTGCCATTATGTGTACGACATGGTAGCTTTATTAGTACAGTATAGTGCCATTATGTGTATGACATGGTAGCTTTATTAGTTCAGTATAGTGTCATTATGTGTATGACCTGGTTGCTTTATTAGTATAGTATAGTGCCATTATGTGTATGACATGGTAGCTTTATTAGTACGGTATAGTGCCATTATGTGTATGACCTGGTAGCTTTATTAGTACAGTATAGTGCCATTATTTGTGTACGACGTGGTAGCTTTATTAATACAGTATAGTATCATTATGTGTATGACCTGGTAGTTTTATTAGTACAGTATAGTGCCATTATGTGTATGACATGGTAGCTTTATTAGTACAGTATAGTGCCATTATTTGTGTATGACATGGTAGCTTTATTAGTACAGTATAGTGCCATTATGTGTATGACATGGTAGCTTTATTAGTTCAGTATAGTGCAATTATGTGTATGACCTGGTAGCTTTATTAGTACAGTATAGTGCCATTATGTGTATGACATGGTAGCTTTATTAGTACAGTATAATGCCATTACGTGTATGACATGGTAGCTTTATTAGTACAGTATAGTGCCATTATTTGTGTATGACATGGTAGCTTTATTAGTACAGTATAGTGCCATTATGTGTATGACCTGGTAGCTTTATTAGTACAGTATAGTGCCATTATTTATGTGTATGACCTGGTAGTTTTATTAGTACAGTATAGTGCCATTACTTATATGTACGACATGGTAGCTTTATTAGTACAGTATAGTGCCATTATTTATGTATAGGACATGGTAGATTTATTAGTACAGTATAGTGCCATTATTTGTGTATGACATGGTAGCTTTATTAGAACAGTATAGTGTCATTACTTGGGTATGACATGGTAGCTTTATTAGTACAGTATAGTGGCATTATTTTTGCGATTGAGGTGGTGATATTAGTATTGTATGGTGGTAATAGTTAGATGTATGACATGGCGGCTTTATTTATTAGTACAGTGTGATGGCATTATTTGTGTTTAGTAGGTGTACACATTATTTATTAGAACTGCATGGCTGTATTATTTATATTTATGAGGAGGTGGCCTTACTTATGTGTATGAGCCGGTGATATTTATTCGTATTGCATGGCGGTACCATCTAGATGTATGATGATGTGGTATTTATTAGTACAGTATGGTGGAATTGTTTATTATATGTTGGCATTAATTATTAGGACTGTACAGTGGTATTATTTGCACAAGATGGTGGCTCCATAAACGATCGCATGATATTTATTATTCCGACATGCTGGTGTTATTTATTAATAATGTATGGTGGTGTTAGACATGAGTACAGCAAGTATTGAGGGCTGCTCGAATTCTAAGCATGGCCCTGCTCAGGGGTGGGGTACATGGCCGCTGGTTTGCAGGGGTCTATCAGAGGCCGTGTTTCCTCGCATTCAATAATGAGCCAGCGAACATCATTGTTCTACCATACAGTTGTTTCTACAAATGCACTCTTCCTGCACTCCAAACACCGAATCGAAACCTCCAAGAGCCGTCATTCCAGGCAGAGAAACATCTGACAGCCGATCACAGGTGAGAACATCACGGGGACAGTGATTTGTGGCACAGTCTGCAACGCTTATCTAATCCAATCATGTGTGATACGTTTTGCTGAGTATCTAAGCCTGTCATGTGTAATACCTTTTGCTGAGCTGCTGTATCTAATCCTATTATGTGTGTTGCTGTCTGACAGTAGGATGTGCAGCGTTTCTGTGCTGGATGGATTCCCCCTCTTCTATCTGGAGTATAGAAAAAGAAAACAAAAAGCAGCACCAAAAGAAAACAAAGGGTGCAAAAAATCCTTCCAGGTATATACCAAGAAAGGTCCACATCCTGGACTGAAACGTTGCACATGGGCCAATAAACCACTTTTATTTTTTCTATTGGAGTGCTGCCTTCATTTTTCTGGACAATTCTATCTGGAGTAGTCATGCTGCCTCCTCGGTTTGTCATAAATCTTTACATCACTGCTTAGATCTAGACATAAATAATGTGATCACATCCACCGTCTAGGCTGTGGATCTCCGGTGTCTGAGACGCGGATCTCCTATGTCTGGGAGCTGCGGATCTCCATTGTATGGGATAGGGGGATAAGGTGGATCACCAGTATCTTGCGGTGGGGATCTCTAGTGAATGGGGGGGGGGGGGGTAAAGATTTTTACTGTCCAGGGGTGTGTGGATCTCCGCTGTCCTAGGGGCACAGATCTAGAGTCGGGTCTTTATTGTTTTAAGGGCTACATGTATCATCTGTGTATGGCGATGGAGGGAGGACAGATTTCCAGCACCTCAGGGGATAAGCGGATCTGCAGTGTCTGGGGCAGAAGTCTCAAGTGGCTACCGCACAGATATAGTACTTCTCAGAGCTGAGGGTTTGTTACAATCCTAATCGATTTTAAAAACATTAGCAACTGTCCCTGTTTCCCTGTTGTAGTACAATATGACCACACTGCAGTGTGCAGGACGTGGACCTCCTCGAGTCCTGGCTGATCGTCAGAGAGGATCATCCTGATCACACCACACCGGGGCAAGCCCTCCGATTCTGGAGAGCACCATGCAGGGGCAAGCCCACCGATTCTGGAGAGCACCATGCAGGGGCAAGCCCTCCGATTCTGGAGAGCACCACGCCGGGGCAAGTCCACCGATTCTGGAGAGCACCACGCCGGGGCAAGCCCACCGATTCTGGAGAGCACCATGCAGGGGCAAGCCCTCCGATTCTGGAGAGCACCATGCAGGGGCAAGCCCTCCGATTCTGGAGAGCACCACGCCGGGGCAAGCCCACCGATTCTGGAGAGCACCATGCAGGGACAAGCCCTCCGATTCTGGAGAGCACCACGCCGGGGCAAGCCCACCATTTCTGGAAAGCACCATGCTGGTGCAAGCTCACCAATTCCGGAAAGCACCATGCTGGGGAAAGCCCACCAATTCTGGAGAGCACCATGCGGGGCAAGCCCACCAATTCTGGAAAGCACCACGACGGGGCAAGCCCACCGATTCTGGAGATCACTATACATGGGCAAGCCCACCGATTCTGGAGAGCACCACGCCGGGGCAAGCCCACCATTTCTGGAAAGCAACATGCTGGGGCAAGCTCACCAATTCCGGAAAGCACCATGCTGGGGAAAGCCCACCAATTCTGGAGAGCACCATGCGGGGCAAGCCCACCAATTCTGGAAAGCACCATGACGGGGCAAGCCCACCGATTCTGGAGATCACTATACATGGGCAAGCCCACCGATTCTGGAGAACACCACGCCGGGGCACACCCATCGATTCTGGAGAGCAGCACACCGGGAAAAGCCCACTGATTCTAGAGAGCAGGGGCCAGAGTGAATGAGGTGGATACCGAAGAAGAGGACGATCAAATGATTGCTGCCAAATGTAAGGATTATCAATTTACTAGGAAAATTGGCAAGCCCATCTGTAGGGAGCCAGCAATGGGGTTCAGTGTTTATAACACAGATTCAATATTGAAGTCAGTGGTTATAACATGGGGTTATTAGTTAGGTTAAGAGCTCAGTGGTTAGAATACAGATTCACTACTTAGGTCAGCGGCTCAGTGTTTATAACATGGGATCACTAGTTAGGTCAGAAGCTCAGTGGTTATAACATGGGGTCACTAGAAAGGTTCAGTGATTAGGCTATAAGTTCAGTAATTAGGACAGGAACCGATAATTATGAGAAAGGTTTAGTGATTAGGACAGCCACAGAAATTAAAGTGCTTAAAAGAGGGGCTCAGTGATTAAAACAGAGATTGAGTGGTAAAGGCTGCCTCCCTGTAGATATAATAGGGGCATAGTGGATATGTAGTCAGCACATGCAGCCGGAGATCAAACCCGTGGAAAGTAGATTAAATAGCCACAAAGTGAAGAGTACAGAGCAGATTGTCAGCTCCTGGGGACAGTGAAAAGAGAGAAGTTTAATTGTAAACTAGATATAGAGCTGGGCGTCTTCCCTGTAATGTTTAGTCCTCGGTAACCAATATGGCCACAGATTAGCTCATTCGAGGTGAGCACTCGGCTTTCCGGGCAGCCTTATTACAAGGACTGATTTTTGCATTTGCGCCTGTTTTTTGTTGACTAGTTTGGTTTGTACCAGATTCATCTTCGATTAGTGATTTTATTTTAAGTCTATTTTTTATGTGTTCTCTTGTTTGTTGTTTAGTTCGTCACTGTGCACGGAGTTTTGTTTTCCCAGATATTTTCACCCGATTCATCAATAATTGCTGCAGACGTACTCCAGAACCCCTGGGAAGATCTTATGGACACAAGACAACGGTTACGGTTAAATTACATTTTTTACTTTGTGCAAAATGTATGACCCACGTGTGCAATTATAATAAATTTGGCACCAATGGGACAGATTAATCAAAACTGTCTAATTCTCAGATACAAGGGCCAGCATAGACCTTAAACATTCACCACATTTATCCATGTGGCTCCTGCTGTTTGATGACTCGTTTTAAGACGGTCTAGCGTGCAGATACACCTCCGATTAGGAAGCTCATTTCTGCGCAACAATTTTTCAACGTTTTTGGGTAATTAAGCCTCGTCCCCTAGTCAGACTATTATTAACAAATGTCTAAAATAAACATTGTACTAATAATTAGAGATGTTTCTGGTGCAAACTACTCTCTCCAGCCGCAGGTCTGAAATGGAAATGCCTCACGGCCTCCCTGGAGGAGCAGAGGAATCATTTGATGGCTGCAGTCTGGACGTCTGTCTTCTGCAGACCGATCTCATGTAAATCTCATAGACTGAAGAAAACAAAAGAGTTAGAAGAGCTCTAAACATCAAAAGTAATGAGAAGGCAGCCTGAGGGGCCGAACCATCATTGCTGCAGGACAGAAGACCCCAGGACAGCGCCAGGGATGAGACAGAATCTGGGACACCACAGAACGAGCTGTGAAGACAGACCGCACCAAGTAGTAGGCACGGCCCTCCCTATACACCCCATATAATGCAAGGAAATATGCGGAACTCCTCCTGGACAAGAGCCAGATCATCAGAGGTTTCCTGCAGGAACGTCTTCATAGGGAGACACCGGATATTGTAATACAGGAGCAAACAGCAAAGAAGCAGCAGGACCAGCAACCCGGGTAGAGGGAGAAGAGACCCCAGACGTCAGGAAGAAGCCCCTATAATATCTGCTTCTGCCACCCAGGAACTAAGTCTACCCACCCTGCAATACTGTCCTGCACCCTGAGTGTCATCATCTTATATCCCGAGTGTCCCATACATACCCCATGTCAGCGTCATTCTCCCGTGCCCCCAGTGTCAGCGTCATTCTCCCATACCCCCAGTGTCAGCGTCATTCTCCCGTACCCCCAGTGTCAGCGTCATTCTCCCGTACCCCCAGTGTCAGCGTCATTCTCCCGTACCCCCAGTGTCAGCGTCATTCTCCCGTACCCCCAGTGTCAGCGTCATTCTCCCATGCCCCCAGTGTAAGCGTCATTATCTTGTTCACCCAATGTCTGCGTCACTCTCCCGTACCCCCAGTGTCAGCGTCATTCTTCCGTAACCCGTGTCAGCGTCATTCTCCCGTACCTCCAGTGTCAGCGTCATTCTCCCGTAACCCCAGTGTCAGCGTCATTCTCCCGTATCCGCAGTGTCAGAATCATTCTCCCGTACGAGTGTCAGAGTCATTCTCTCGTACCCCCAGTGTCAGCGTCATTCTCTCGTTCCCTCGGTGTCAGCATCATTATCCTGTACCGAGTGTCATTATCATATACCCAGCCTGTCAGAGTCATTATCTCGTAAACCCGAGTGTAAGCGTCATTATCCTGTACTCATAGTGTCATAGTCCTACACCCAAGTATCATAGTCCTACACCCCGAGTGTCAGCGTCATAGTTCTACACCCCAAGTGTCATAGTCCTATACCTCGAGTGTCAGCGTCATGGTCCTGCACCCCGACTGTCAGTGTCATGGTCCTGCACCCCGAGTGTCAGTGTCATGATTCTGCACCCCGAGTGTCAGGGTCATGGTCCTGCACCCCGAGTGTCAGTGTCATAGTCCTACACCCGAAGCATCATAGTCCTACACCCCAAGTGTCAGCGTCATGGTCCTGCACTCCGAGTGTCAGTGTCATAGTTCTACACCCCAAGTGTCATAGTCCTACACCTCGAGTGTCAGTGTCATGGTCCTACACCCTAAGCGTCATAGTCCAACACCCCAAGTGTCAGCGTCATGGTTCTGCACCCCGAGTGTCAGTGTCATAGTCCTACACCCCAAGTGTCATAGTCCTACACCCCAAGTGTCATAGTCCTACACCCCAAGTGTCAGCGTCATGGTCCTGCACCCCGAGTGTCAGTGTCATAGTCCTACATCTCGAGTGTCAGTGTCATGATCCTGCACCCCGAGTGTCAGCACCATGGTACTACACCCTGAGTGTTATGGTCCCGCATACATTTTCTCCAGCTCATCTCTTACCGTTCCAGAGACTCCAGCGGTATCCTACAGCCGGCAGCACTTTGGGGGATGGCTGCATTTTTGTTGGCGGTCATGGTCATTTCTGCTCTCTGTGGAGCTCAGAACCTGGGACAGAAAGAGACAGAGGAGTTACAAATCTGTTCATCAGCTGATCACACGCCGCCATAACTCCAGGGCGGTCGCACAAGAAGAGAAATGTGCTCGACTGGGAAGCTGCTTTTCTGTATTTATATTAATGACTCCTATAAGATGAGAGATATCCGGGGTGCAGCGATATATGGGGACCCAGAGACTGTAACTGATGAGAGGGTTTATCATCCATAATAACCTCTGCGAGGATCACCAGTGACAACGCTGCACTGGATCCTACAACAGCCGGAATCATCAGGACTGAACTTTAGGTCGGTGGAAGTTCCGCTTCGACCAGAGGTCACATTAACAGCAGACCCTCCGATGACAGAAATACAGTATGGAATCCCAGGACTACCATCATCTCTGAGACCCAGTAACATCCCCCTGTGTGGTCACAGCTTAGATAAAACCTGGAGAAATCTCTAGACCCCACTAACATGAGGCAGATAAAATCGATGACCATCACTGGGTGACATCTGCACAGAGCAGCGCAGCCGACAGATCAATGTCCAGTGTCTCCTGATAGAAATCTATGAATACATGCAATTAGGAAAACAGTCCTTACTGACATCTATAGAATGAGCAGCCCCCTTATGTCAGTAAATAGTGAGGGACTCTACAGCAGGAAATGAATCATTTCATACACCTATATCATTGCCTGACCTTATATTCATATAATATTGTCCGCCTGCTGCCACAAGTAGAGGGAGCTCAGGAGCTTAACGTATAAAGATTTATTACAGAGTTCAATATATTGATGGTATACAGGGAGCTCCCCCTAGTGGTGGCTGCAGACAGGATCTTATCATGTATCTCTGTATACAGGGAGCTCCCCATAGTGGTGACTGCAGACAGGATCTTATCATGTATCTCTGTATACAGGGAGCTCCCCCTAGTGGTGACTGCAGACAGGATCTTATCATGTATCTCTGTATACAGGGAGCTCCCCCTAGTGGTGGCTGCAGACAGGATCTTATCATGTATCTCTGTATACAGGGAGCTCCCCCTAGTGGTGGCTGCAGACAGGATCTTATCATGTATCTCTGTATACAGGGAGCTCCCCATAGTGGTGACTGCAGACAGGATCTTATCATGTATCTCTGTATACAGGGAGCTCCCCCTAGTGGTGGCTGCAGACAAGATCTCATCATGTATCTCTGTATACAGGGAGCTCCCCCTAGTGGTGGCTGCAGACAAAATCTTATGTATCTCTGTATACAGGGAGCTCCCCCTAGTGGTGACTGCAGACAGGATCTCATCATGTATCTCTGTATACAGGGAGCTCTCCCTAGTGGTGGCTGCAGACAGGATCTTATGTATCTCTGTATACAGGGAGCTCCCCCTAGTGGTGACTGCAGACAGGATCTCATCATGTATCTCTGTATACAGGGAGCTCCCCCTAGTGGTGACTGCAGACAGGATCTCATCATGTATCTCTGTATACAAGGAGCTCCCCCTAGTGGTGGCTGCAGACAGAATGTTATCATGTATCTCTGTATCCAGGGAGCTCCCCCTAGTGGTGGCTGCAGACAGGATCTCATCATGTATCTCTGTATACAGGGAGCTCTCCCTAGGGGTGGCTGCAGACAGGATCTTACGTATCTCTGTATACAGGGAGCTCCCCCTAGTGGTGGCTGCAGACAGGATGTTATCATGTCTCTCTGTATACAGGGAGCTCCCCCTAGTGGTGACTGCAGACAGGATCTCATCATGTATCTCTGTATACAGCGAGCTCCCCCTAGTGGTGACTGCAGACAGGATCTCATCATGTATCTCTGTATACAGGGAGCTCTCCCTAGGGGTGGCTGCAGACAGGATCTTACGTATCTCTGTATACAGGGAGCTCCCCCTAGTGGTGGCTGCAGACAGGAAGTTATCATGTATCTCTGTATACAGCGAGCTCCCCCTAGTGGTGGCTGCAGACAGGATCTTATCATGTATCTCTGTATACAGGGAGCTCCCCCTAGTGGTGACTGCAGACAGGATCTCATCATGTATCTCTGTATACAGCGAGCTCCCCCTAGTGGTGACTGCAGACAGGATCTCATCATGTATCTCTGTATACAGGGAGCTCTCCCTAGGGGTGGCTGCAGACAGGATCTTACGTATCTCTGTATACAGGGAGCTCCCCCTAGTGGTGGCTGCAGACAGGATGTTATCATGTCTCTCTGTATACAGGGAGCTCCCCCTAGTGGTGGCTGCACACAGGATCTTATCATGTATCTCTGTATACAGGGAGCTCCCCCTAGTGGTGGCTGCAGACAGGATGTTATCATGTATCTCTGTATACAGGGAGCTCCCGCTAGTGGTGGCTGCAGACAGGATGTTATCATGTATATCAAAAAAGTAACCAACAGCACACAGCTGAAGGCTGCACGCTCCAAAGTCCAGGGATGCAATAGGACCAATACTCACAAAAGAAAAAGAAGGAGCAGCAACCATACCAGGTGAAAAATATCCACAGAAGTCTTTATTCTGCCATCATAAAATTACGTTTCGGCCAAAAAGTCTTGATAAAGGCCATTTTGGCCGAAACGTTGCAATTTTATGATGGCAGAATAAAGACTTCTGTGGATATTTTTCACCTGGAATGGTTGCTGCTCCTTCTTTTTCTTTTGTGAGGATGTTATCATGTATCTCTGTATACAGGGAGCTCCCCCTAGTGGTGGCTGCAGACAGGATCTTATGTATCTCTGTATACAGGAAGCTCCCCCTACTGGTGGCTGCAGACAAGATCTCATCATGTATCTCTATATACAGGGAGCTCCCCCTAGTGGTGACTGCACACAGAATCTAATCATGTCTCTCTGTATACAGGGAGCTCCCCCTAGTGGTGGCTGCAGACAGGATCTCATCATGTATCTCTGTATACAGGGAGCTCCCCCTAGTGGTGGCTGCAGACAGGATGTTATCATGTATCTCTGTATACAGGGAGCTCCCCCTAGTGGTGGCTGCAGACAGGATATTATCATGTATCTCTGTTTACAGGGAGCTCCCCCTAGTGGTGGCTGCACACAGGATATTATCATGTATCTCTGTATACAGGGAGTTACCCCTAGTGGTGGCTGCAGACAGGATCTTATCATGTATCTCTGTATACAGGGAGCTCCCCCTAGTGGTGGCTGCAGACAGGATCTTATCATGTATCTCTGTATACAGGGAGCTCCCCCTAGTGGTGGCTGCAGACAGGATCTTATCATGTATCTCTGTATACAGGGAGCTCCCCCTAGTGGTGGCTGCAGATAAGATCTTATGTATCTGTATACAAGTAGCTCCCCCTAGTGGTGGCTGCAGACAGGATCTTATCATGTATCTCTGTATACAGGGAGCTCCTCCTAGTGGTGACTGCAGACAGGATCTTATCATGTATCTCTGTATACAGGGAGCCCCCCCTAGTGGTGGCTGCAGACAGGATCTTATTATGTATCTCTGTATACAGGGAGCTCCCCCTAGTGGTGACTGCAGACAGGATCTTATCATGTATCTCTGTATACAGGGAGCTCCTCCTAGTGGTGACTGCAGACAGGATCTTATCATGTATCTCTGTATACAGGGAGCCCCCCTAGTGGTGGCTGCACACAGGATATTATCATGTATCTCTGTTTACAGGGAGCTCCCCCTAGTGGTGGCTGCAGACAGGATCTTATCATGTATCTCTGTATACAGGGAGCTCCCCCTAGTGGTGGCTGCAGACAGGATCTTATCATGTATCTCTGTATACAGGGAGCTCCCCCTAGTGGTGGCTGCAGACAGGATCTCATCATGTATCTCTGTATACAGGGAGCTCCCGCTAGTGGTGGCTGCAGACAGGATGCTATCATGTATCTCTGTATACAGGGAGCTCCCCCTAGTGGTGGCTGCAGACAAGATCTCATCATGTATCTCTGTATACAGGGAGCTCCCCCTAGTGGTGGCTGCAGACAAAATCTTATGTATCTCTGTATACAGGGAGCTCCCCCTAGTGGTGACTGCAGACAGGATCTCATCATGTATCTCTGTATACAGGGAGCTCTCCCTAGTGGTGGCTGCAGACAGGATCTTATGTATCTCTGTATACAGGGAGCTCCCCCTAGTGGTGACTGCAGACAGGATCTCATCATGTATCTCTGTATACAGGGAGCTCCCCCTAGTGGTGACTGCAGACAGGATCTCATCATGTATCTCTGTATACAGGGAGCTCCCCCTAGTGGTGGCTGCAGACAGAATGTTATCATGTATCTCTGTATCCAGGGAGCTCCCCCTAGTGGTGGCTGCAGAAGGATGTTATCATGTATCTCTGTATACAGGGAGCTCCCCCTAGTGGTGGCTGCAGACAGGATCTTATCATGTATCTCTGTATACAGGGAGCTCCCCCTAGTGGTGGCTGCAGACAGGATCTTATCATGTATCTCTGTATACAGGGAGCTCCCCCTAGTGGTGGCTGCAGACAGGATCTTATCATGTATCTCTGTATACAGGGAGCTCCACCTAGTGGTGGCTGCAGACAGGATGTTATCATGTATCTCTGTATACAGGGAGCTCCCGCTAGTGGTGGCTGCAGACAGGATGCTATCATGTATCTCTGTATACAGGGAGCTCCCCCTAGTGGTGGCTGCAGACAAGATCTCATCATGTTTCTCACAGGGAGCTCCCCCTAGTGGTGGCTGCAGACAAAATCTTATGTATCTCTGTATACAGGGAGCTCCCCCTAGTGGTGACTGCAGACAGGATCTCATCATGTATCTCTGTATACAGCGAGCTCCCCCTAGTGGTGACTGCAGACAGGATCTCATCATGTATCTCTGTATACAGGGAGCTCTCCCTAGGGGTGGCTGCAGACAGGATCTTACGTATCTCTGTATACAGGGAGCTCCCCCTAGTGGTGGCTGCAGACAGGATGTTATCATGTCTCTCTGTATACAGGGAGCTCCCCCTAGTGGTGACTGCAGACAGGATCTCATCATGTATCTCTGTATACAGCGAGCTCCCCCTAGTGGTGACTGCAGACAGGATCTCATCATGTATCTCTGTATACAGGGAGCTCTCCCTAGGGGTGGCTGCAGACAGGATCTTACGTATCTCTGTATACAGGGAGCTCCCCCTAGTGGTGGCTGCAGACAGGATGTTATCATGTATCTCTGTATACAGCGAGCTCCCCCTAGTGGTGGCTGCAGACAGGATCTTATCATGTATCTCTGTATACAGGGAGCTCCCCCTAGTGGTGACTGCAGACAGGATCTCATCATGTATCTCTGTATACAGCGAGCTCCCCCTAGTGGTGACTGCAGACAGGATCTCATCATGTATCTCTGTATACAGGGAGCTCTCCCTAGGGGTGGCTGCAGACAGGATCTTACGTATCTCTGTATACAGGGAGCTCCCCCTAGTGGTGGCTGCAGACAGGATGTTATCATGTCTCTCTGTATACAGGGAGCTCCCCCTAGTGGTGGCTGCACACAGGATCTTATCATGTATCTCTGTATACAGGGAGCTCCCCCTAGTGGTGGCTGCAGACAGGATGTTATCATGTATCTCTGTATACAGGGAGCTCCCGCTAGTGGTGGCTGCAGACAGGATGTTATCATGTATATCAAAAAAGTAACCAACAGCACACAGCTGAAGGCTGCACGCTCCAAAGTCCAGGGATGCAATAGGACCAATACTCACAAAAGAAAAAGAAGGAGCAGCAACCATACCAGGTGAAAAATATCCACAGAAGTCTTTATTCTGCCATCATAAAATTACGTTTCGGCCAAAAAGTCTTGATAAAGGCCATTTTGGCCGAAACGTTGTAATTTTATGATGGCAGAATAAAGACTTCTGTGGATATTTTTCACCTGGAATGGTTGCTGCTCCTTCTTTTTCTTTTGTGAGGATGTTATCATGTATCTCTGTATACAGGGAGCTCCCCCTAGTGGTGGCTGCAGACAGGATCTTATGTATCTCTGTATACAGGAAGCTCCCCCTACTGGTGGCTGCAGACAAGATCTCATCATGTATCTCTATATACAGGGAGCTCCCCCTAGTGGTGACTGCACACAGAATCTAATCATGTATCTCTGTATACAGGGAGCTCCCCCTAGTGGTGGCTGCAGACAGGATCTTATCATGTATCTCTGTATACAGGGAGCTCACCCTAGTGGTGGCTGCAGATAAGATCTTATGTATCTGTATACAAGTAGCTCCCCCTAGTGGTGGCTGCAGACAGGATCTTATCATGTATCTCTGTATACAGGGAGCTCCTCCTAGTGGTGACTGCAGACAGGATCTTATCATGTATCTCTGTATACAGGGAGCCCCCCCTAGTGGTGGCTGCAGACAGGATCTTATTATGTATCTCTGTATACAGGGAGCTCCCCCTAGTGGTGACTGCAGACAGGATCTTATCATGTATCTCTGTATACAGGGAGCCCCCCCCTAGTGGTGGCTGCAGACAGGATCTTATTATGTATCTCTGTATACAGGGAGCTCCCCCTAGTGGTGACTGCAGACAGGATCTTATCATGTATCTCTGTATACAGGGAGCTCCCCCTAGTGGTGGCTGCACACAGGATATTATCATGTATCTCTGTTTACAGGGAGCTCCCCCTAGTGGTGACTACAGACAGGATCTTATCATGTATCTCTGTATACAGGGAGCTCCCCCTAGTGGTGGCTGCAGACAGGATCTTATCATGTATCTCTGTATACAGGGAGCTACCCCTAGTGGTGGCTGCAGACAGGATCTTATCATGTATCTCTGTATACAGGGAGCTCCCCCTAGTGGTGGCTGCAGACAGGATCTTATCATGTATCTCTGTATACAGGGAGCTCCCCCTAGTGGTGGCTGCAGACAGGATCTTATCATGTATCTCTGTATACAGGGAGCTCCCCCTAGTGGTGGCTGCAGACAGGATCTCATCATGTATCTCTGTATACAGGGAGCTCCCGCTAGTGGTGGCTGCAGACAGGATGCTATCATGTATCTCTGTATACAGGGAGCTCCCCCTAGTGGTGGCTGCAGACAAGATCTCATCATGTATCTCTGTATACAGGGAGCTCCCCCTAGTGGTGGCTGCAGACAAAATCTTATGTATCTCTGTATACAGGGAGCTCCCCCTAGTGGTGACTGCAGACAGGATCTCATCATGTATCTCTGTATACAGGGAGCTCCCCCTAGTGGTGACTGCAGACAGGATCTCATCATGTATCTCTGTATACAGGGAGCTCCCCCTAGTGGTGACTGCAGACAGGATCTCATCATGTATCTCTGTATACAGGGAGCTCCCCCTAGTGGTGACTGCAGACAGGATCTCATCATGTATCTCTGTATACAGGGAGCTCCCCCTAGTGGTGGCTGCAGACAGAATGTTATCATGTATCTCTGTATCCAGGGAGCTCCCCCTAGTGGTGGCTGCAGAAGGATGTTATCATGTATCTCTGTATACAGCGAGCTCCCCCTAGTGGTGGCTGCAGACAGGATCTTATCATGTATCTCTGTATACAGGGAGCTCCCCCTAGTGGTGGCTGCAGACAGGATCTTATCATGTATCTCTGTATACAGGGAGCTCCCCCTAGTGGTGGCTGCAGACAGGATCTTATCATGTATCTCTGTATACAGGGAGCTCCCCCTAGTGGTGGCTGCAGACAGGATCTTATCATGTATCTCTGTATACAGGGAGCTCCCCCTAGTGGTGGCTGCAGACAGGATCTTATCATGTATCTCTGTATACAGGGAGCTCCACCTAGTGGTGGCTGCAGACAGGATGTTATCATGTATCTCTGTATACAGGGAGCTCCCGCTAGTGGTGGCTGCAGACAGGATGCTATCATGTATCTCTGTATACAGGGAGCTCCCCCTAGTGGTGGCTGCAGACAAGATCTCATCATGTTATACAGGGAGCTCCCCCTAGTGGTGGCTGCAGACAGGATCTTATGTATCTCTGTATACAGGGAGCTCCCCCTAGTGGTGACTGCAGACAGGATCTCATCATGTATCTCTGTATACAGGGAGCTCTCCCTAGTGGTGGCTGCAGACAGGATCTTATGTATCTCTGTATACAGGGAGCTCCCCCTAGTGGTGACTGCAGACAGGATCTCATCATGTATCTCTGTACGATACGATACGATACACTTTATTGATCCCGTGGGAAATTATGGTATCACAGCAGCACAACTTACATCATAAGAATCATAAAATGAATTACTTAATTGACATGACAGTGTAGTTGACAGAAGGACATTATACATTAGAATAGGACATACACCGCAGGTAAACTGAAAAGTAGAAGGAATAAAGTAGACATTCACCTTGATGATTTAACCCTAATGTTATTGTTGTACATTCCCATCGCAGTTGGCACAAACGATTTCCTATATTTTTCCTTCTTACACCTCACAAGTATTAGCCGGTTACTGAAGGTGCTCTTCTGTCTCATGAATAGCTCATATAGTGGATGTGCATTATTGTTAATGATTGCCATACACTTTTTCAGAGTTCTTCTCTCCACTACCTCCTCAAGAGAGTCCAGATTGCAGCCGACAGCAGAACTTGCCTTTTTGATAAGCTTATTCAGCTTATTAGCATCAGAGGCCCGCACACTATTACCCCAGCATATGATTGCAAAAAAGATGGCACTTGCCACCACAGACTGGTAGAACATTTCTAACATTTTGCTGCACACATTAAAAGATCTCAGTTTCCTTAGGAAATACAGTCTGCTCATCCCCTTCTTGTAGACAGTCTCTGAGTGGCATCTCCAGTCCAGTTTGCTATCCAAATGGACCCCCAAATATTTGTAACTCTCCACCTGCTCTACCTCCTGCCCAGCAATAGTGATCGGTAAGCATTCCATCTTTATCCTGCTATAGTCGGCTACCAACTCCTTAGTTTTCTTAACATTTAGTTGTAGATAGTTACCATTGCACCAATCCACGAAATTCGACACCACCCTTCTGTATTCCTCATCCCCCTGATCTCCCCTAATACATCCCACAACCACGGAGTCATCCGAAAATTTTTGAAGGTGGCAAAGATCAGATTTATACTGAAAGTCCGATGTATACAGTGTGAATAGAAAGGGCGCAAGCACCGTTCCCTGTGGGGCACCTACACTGCTCAGTAATCTGCTTGACACAACTGCTCCCATCTGTACAAACTGTGGCCGATCTGATAGGTAGTCAGTTATCCAATTTCTCATCCCCTCCTCCACCTTCATATCAGTCATCTTTTTGTGTAGTAAAGGTGGCTGCAGGGAATTAAATGCACTCGAGAAATCAAAGAACATCGCTCGCACCATGGTTCCGTCAGTCTCCAGAAATGAATGTACACTATGTAACAGGGAAAGAATAGCATCATCCACCCCCAATCTATGTCGGTAAGCAAACTGAAGGGGATCAATAAAAGCGTTAACCCTTGGTCTTAAGTGAGCAAGCACTAATCTTTCCAAGGCCTTCATAGCGTGAGATGTTAAGGCTACAGGACGATAGTCATTTAGGGTTGCAGGAGAAGAAGTCTTGGGTACCGGCACCAGACAGGAAGTTTTCCATAACACTGGTACCCTCTGTGTTTGTAGACTTCCATTAAATAGGAGTGTAAAGACAGTGCACAGCTGGTCTGCACAAACTTTAAGGACACGTGAGCTGAGTCCATCTGGTCCTGCTGCTTTACCAATGTTAAGTGACTTAAACTGCCTCCTCACATCATTTTCGGATACTCTAAAATTAGTCTGCTCCTCCTCCAATATTGATGTTGCAGAATTTGCACCCAATTCCCCTCCACTTCCAGTTGGCAGTACACATGTACTGCTAAATCTATTGAAATACTCGTTCATCTCATTAGCCTTGTCCAGATTTCCTCCCCCGTGATCAGACCTTGCCTTAAGCCCAGTCAGTAATTTCATTCCTGACCAAACATCCCTGGTATTATTGTGGGACAGTTTCTTTTCAAGTTTAATTCTGAAGGCTTTCTGGGCCTCCTTTATTTTATACTTCAATTCATGCTGTATCATTTTAATTTCCTCTTTGTCGCCTAATTTAAATGCCTTTTTTTTCCTGTTGAGCAAATGCTTCAATTCCTTTGTTATCCATGGCTTGTTGTTTGCAAAACACCTAATCTTTTTAGCAGGCACCAGCATATCAGTGCAGAAGTTAATGTAGTCAGTCACTCTACCAACCACTTCATTAACATTTGTATACTCGTCCATTGTCCCAAGCAACACATCCCAGTCTGTAAGATGAAAGCAATCCTGTTAAGCCTGTTCATTTGTTGGACTCCACATTCTAACTGTTTTAATGGTAGCAGGCTGTTTTCTAACAACAGGTTGGTAGACTGGTGACAATAGTATAAGATTGTGATCAGATTTCCCCAAGGGCGGCAGGGTAGACGATGAATAAGCATTCTTGACATTCGCATAGAGTAAGTCCAAAATAATGTTGTCACGTGTTGTACATTTAACAAATTGATAGAATTTAGGTAGAGCAGTTGAAATATTAGCCCGATTAAAATCCCCAGAGATTACAGTAAGCGAGTTGGGGTGTTTCATCTGAAGCCGAGCAATGACTCCTGACAGCACTTCACCTGCAGCCTCATGGTTTGCAGTTGGTGGTATGTACAACACTATTGCAATAACAAGCGAGAATTCTCTAGGAATATAGTAAGGTCTGAGGCCAACAGCTAGCAGTTCAATGTTCGGACAACAATGGCGCTCCCTCACTGTCACATGCCCCTGGTTGCACCATCCATTGTTTATGTAGAGTATAACTCCTCCGCCCTTTTTTTTGCCGCTCTTCATAGTGTCTCTATCAGCCCGGACCATGTGAAATCCTGGTACTGAAACACTCGCGTCAGGGATCTCGCCGCGTAACCATGTTTCAGTAAAACACATCAAACTGCATTCCTTGTAATCCCTCTGGGTCCGTATTAATGCCAACAGTTCATCCGACTTATTTCCCAGTGATTGAACATTCCCCATGATGATGGACGGAACTACAGGTTTAAACCGTCTTCGCCTTGCCTTTAGTTTTTTGCCCGCTCTGCAGCCTCTGAAAGGTCGCCTTACCTCACTAGGGACACGTGGTCTACCCACTGCAGGAGAAGACATTAGCCTGCGCAGCTCCAGAAGTCTGCCCTTTGAGTAAGCAACACGTTTAGGAACAGACTTTGAGACATCCATCAAAACCTTGGCCATATTAGTCGCACCAAGCATGTCCGTGCAGGGTGGCATACAGTGCACGCCTCCAGACATAGCTGTGCCAATTCCCAGGCAGGTAGTGGCCACCCGGCCGTAGGTGCATATAAAAACCAGACCTAAGTTGCAAGGTGATCACAAATGCACTGTAAATCCAGATAGCTGTGGGTAGTAGCAAACATCCAAGGGAAACATTTCAAAGGAACCCAGGTTCAGAAGCATACATCCAGAAGCAGTGGGTGGCAGTATGCATCCAGGGGAAACAAATCAGAGGATCCAAGGTTTAGAAGCAAACATCCAAGGGGAAATCCAAGGGTTCAGCATAAATCCAAGGGAAGCCTTCCAGCGAATCCAAGTTCAGAAGGAGAAGGTACTGGGGAAAAGGTTCCTTAGAGTTCCAAAAACTGAGGTTCAGAAAGAAAAAAGGTTCACACATAACAAAAAAAAAAAATTCCTAAATAAAACTAAAACTATTGCTGCTGCAATGGGCTGCCACTAGCACGGCGCCTTATTGTCCTTATCCAGCAGAGAGCAGACAGACACGTCTGCTCTCTTCAGTGTCAGGCCACTGAGTATATACATGAGTGTATACAGTATATACATGAGTGTATATGTATGAGTGTATACAGGGAGCTCCCCCTAGTGGTGACTGCAGACAGGATCTCATCATGTATCTCTGTATACAGGGAGCTCCCCCTAGTGGTGGCTGCAGACAGAATGTTATCATGTATCTCTGTATCCAGGGAGCTCCCCCTAGTGGTGGCTGCAGAAGGATGTTATCATGTATCTCTGTATACAGCGAGCTCCCCCTAGTGGTGGCTGCAGACAGGATCTTATCATGTATCTCTGTATACAGGGAGCTCCCCCTAGTGGTGACTGCAGACAGGATCTCCTCATGTATCTCTGTATACAGCGAGCTCCCCCTAGTGGTGACTGCAGACAGGATCTCATCATGTATCTCTGTATACAGGGAGCTCTCCCTAGGGGTGGCTGCAGACAGGATCTTACGTATCTCTGTATACAGGGAGCTCCCCCTAGTGGTCACTGCAGACAGGATCTCATCATGTATCTCTGTATACAGGGAGCTCCCCCTAGTGGTGGCTGCAGACAGGATGTTATCATGTATCTCTGTATACAGGGAGCTCCCGCTAGTGGTGGCTGCAGACAGGATGTTATCATGTATATCAAAAAAGTAACCAACAGCACACAGCTGAAGGCTGCACGCTCCAAAGTCCAGGGATGCAATAGGACCAATACTCACAAAAGAAAAAGAAGGAGCAGCAACCATACCAGGTGAAAAATATCCACAGAAGTCTTTATTCTGCCATCATAAAATTACAACGTTTCGGCCAAAAAGTCTTGATAAAGGCCATTTTGGCCGAAACGTTGTAATTTTATGATGGCAGAATAAAGACTTCTGTGGATATTTTTCACCTGGAATGGTTGCTGCTCCTTCTTTTTCTTTTGTGAGGATGTTATCATGTATCTCTGTATACAGGGAGCTCCCCCTAGTGGTGGCTGCAGACAGGATCTTATGTATCTCTGCATACAGGAAGCTCCCCCTAGTGGTGGCTGCAGACAAGATCTCATCATGTATCTCTGTATACAGGGAGCTCCCCCTAGTGGTGACTGCACACAGAATCTAATCATGTCTCTCTGTATACAGGGAGCTCCCCCTAGTGGTGGCTGCAGACAGGATCTCATCATGTATCTCTGTATACAGGGAGCTCCCCCTAGTGGTGGCTGCAGACAGGATGTTATCATGTATCTCTGTATACAGGGAGCTCCCCCTAGTGGTGACTGCAGACAGGATCTCATCATGTATCTCTGTATACAGGGTGCTCCCCCTAGTGGTGGCTGCAGACAGGATCTTATCGTGTATCTCTGTATACAGCCTATTTTGACTGAAAAAAACTGATATCACATGGTCATAAGTCTTCAGACCCTTTGCTCAGACACTCATACTTAAGTCACTTGCTGTCTATTTCCTTCTGATCCTCCTTGAGATGGTTCTACTCCTTCACTGGAGGCCAGCTGTGTGTAACTAAACTGATAGGACTTGATTTGGAAAGGCGCACACCTGTCTATATAACACCTCACAGCTCACAGTGCATATCAGCCCAAATGAGAATCATGAGGTCAAAGGAACTGGCCAAGGTGCTCAGAGACAGAATGGTGGCACAGATCTGGCCAAGGTTACAACAGAATTTCTGCAGTACTCAAGGTTCCTAAGAGCACAGCGGCCTCCATAATCCTTAAATGGAAGATGTCTTTATGTTCTGTATCTAGCTCCTATAACACTACATCTCCTCTTATGCAACACTGCAGATCCCACAGACAGTGAGACAAGCGTATGGGCTGACTGCAGCTCTAGCTGTGACTGGAGTAAAGCTGTCCTTACATATCGGCCAGGAACATATCAGAAGATTTCTTGCAGACGAGATCCCGTAATTCAGGATGTGATTTACACAAAAAAAATCACCTTCCTAAATCCACAGAGACCCGGCTCCGACACAAGGGTGTGGGGTTCAACCAAGTGCTAGGCCGGGGTGGGGGGAGAGGTACAAAAGGGTTGTCAGGGTGTCAGGGGGGCTACAAGTACAGCACACTCATTTATTCATATGGCCGTTAATATAATTTAACATAGTTTATGTTTTACAGACAAGCATCTTTGTTCCAGATCGCAGTCACGTGTCTTCCCCACGGTTCAACAGCTTTATTCTCCCCATTTTCCATGTTCTAAGTTTGGATGATTAAGAAAGAAGCGCGTGGGGGAAGGTATCCCGGAACCGGCCCCTCAGACGGTACATTTATGGCCCCATAAATAGAATTGTTATATTCCCATATAATTCTATAAATATTAACAGCCGCCAGATGACGCATCGCTGCCCCACTGCACTGTAAATACCACGCTGCTCCATAAAAGACATCAAAGGCGACTACTGCACCTTCCCAGAGACTGCGAAGCCCCCCCCCCCCCCCAACAACGATCCCGGGTCCCGGGAACCATGCAGGGGACGATACCGAGGATACAGAAGACAGTAAAGAGGAGGATACACAAAACCCGAGGACGATCCCAGGGACGATACTGAGGACGATCCCAGGGACGATACTGAGGATACAGAAGACACTAAAGAGGACGATCCCAAGGACGATACAGAGGATACAGAAGACAGTAAAGAGGACGATCCCAAGGACGATACCGAGGATACAGAAGACAGTAAAGAGGACGATCCCAAGGACGATACCGAGGATACAGAAGACAGTTAAGAGGACGATCCCAAGGACGATACAGAGGATACAAAAGACAGAGGACGATCCCAAGGACGATACAGAGGATACAGAAGACAGTAAAGAGGACGATCCCAAGGACGATACAGAAGACAGTAAAGAGGACGATCCCAAGGACGATGCCGAGGATACAGAAGACAGAGGACGATCCCAAGGACGATACAGAAGACAGTAAAGAGGACGATCCCAAGGACGATGCCGAGGATACAGAAGACAGAGGACGATCCCAAGGACGATACAGAAGACAGTAAAGAGGACGATCCCAAGAACGATACAGAGGATACAGAAGACAGAGGACGATCCCAAGGACGATACCGAGGATACAGAAGACAGAGGACGATACCGAGGATACAGAAGACAGTAAAGAGGACGATCCCAAGGACGATACCGAGGATACAGAACAAAGCAAAGAGGACGATACACAAAACCCGAGGACGGTACCGGGGACAATACAGAGGACGATCCCAGGGATGATACAGAGGATACAGAAGACAGTAAAGAGGATGATACACAAGATGATGATCCAGAGGACAATCCCGAAGATGATACAGAGGATACGGAAGAGAACAGAGGACGACACACAAAACCCGAGGTCAGTACCGGGGACAATACAGAGGACGATCCAGGGGATGCAGAAGACAATACAGAGGATAAAACACAAGACGATCCAGAGGACAATGTCGAAAACGATCCTGGGAACCATGCAGGGGACGATACCGAGGATTCAGAAGACAGTAAAGAGGCCGATCCCAAGGACGATACCGAGGATACAGAAGACAGAGGACGATCCCAAGGACGATACCGATGATACAGAAGACAGTAAAGAGGACAATCTCAAGGACGATACCGAGGATACAGAAGACAGTAAAGAGGACGATCCCAAGGACGATACAGAGGATACAGAAGACAGTAAAGAGGACGATCCCAAGGACGATACCGAGGATACAGAAGACGGTAAAGAGGACGATCCCAAGGATGATACCGAGGATACAGAAGACAGAGGATGATACCGAGGATACAGAAGACGATCCCAAGGACGATACCGAGGATACAGAAGACAGAGCACGATCCCAAGGACGATACAGAAAATACAGAAGACAGTAAAGAGGACGATCCCAAGGATGATACCGAGGATACAGAAGACAGTAAAAAGGACGATCCCAAGGACGATACCGAGGATACAGAAGACAGTAAAAATGATGATCCCAAGGACAATACCGAGGATACAGAAGACAGCAAAGAGGACGATACACAAAACCCGAGGACGGTACCGGGGACAATACAGAGGACGATCCAGGGGACAATCCAGGGGATGCAGAAGACAATACAGAGGATAAACACAAGACAATCCAGAGGACAATGTCGAGAACGATCCTGGGAAGCCCTGAATGGGACAATACTGAGGATACAGCAGACAGTAAAGAGGAAAATCCCAAGGACGATACAGAAGACAGTAAAGTGGAAGACACACAAGACGATCCAGAGGACAATCCTGAGAATGATCCCGAGGATACAGAAGACAAAAGAGGACGACACTCAAAACCCGAGGACGGTACAGGGTTATAGAGGGTGTTCCAAAGGACGTTGCAGAGGACGATTCAAGGGACAATACAGAGAACGATACAGAAGACAGTTCAAGGGACGGTACAGAGGACAATCCCGAAGGTACAGAAGACAATACAGAGGACGATACACAAGACGATCCAGAGGATGAACCAGGGACGATACCAAGGATGCAGAAGACAGTAAAGAGGACAATACAGAAGATCCAAAGGACAATCCCATGGATACAGAAGAAAATACAGAGGACATTACAGAAGATGGTGCTGAGGACAATCCCAGGGACGATACAGAAGATGATCCCATGGACAATTCAGGGGACGACCCCAAGGATGATACAGAGGACGATCCCAGGGACAATTCAGGGGACGATCCCAAGGACGATGCAGAGGACGATCCCAGGGACGATCCCAGGGACGATACAGAGGACGATCCCAGGGACGATCTAGGGAAAGATACAGAGGACAGATACAGAGGAAGATGCTGAGGACGATCCAGGGGATGATCCCAGGGACGATCCAGGGGACAATCCCAGGGACGATCCAGGGGACAATCCCAGGGACGATCCAGTGGAAGAACCAGAGGACGATCCCAGGGAAGATACAGAGGACGAACCCAGGGACGATACTGGGGACAATCCAGAGGATGATCCCAGAGATGATATATAGCTTTCGCAAAAATTAAGAGACCACCACATCAAAACCCTGTCATGGGCAGCCCAATCTCCAGACCTGAACCCCATGGAAAACCTCTGGAATGTAATCAAGAGGATGATGGATAGTCACAAGCCATCAAACAAAGAAGATCGGCTTACATTTTTGCGCCAAAAGCAGTGTGAAAGACTGGTGGAAAGCATTTCAAGATGCATGAAAGCTTTGATTAAAAATCATGGTTATTCCATAAAATATTGATTGATGAACTCTTCCTGAGTTAAAACATTAGTATTGTTGTTTCTAAATTATTATAAACTTGTTTTCTTTGCATTATTTGAGGTCTGAAAGCACTGAGGGTTTTTTGTAATTTTGACCATTTCACCTTTTCAGAAAAAAAACAAGACAAAATTTATTGCTTGGAAATTCAGAGACATGTCAGTAGTTTATAGAATAAAAGAACAATTTACATTTGACTCCAAAATATACCTGTAGAGAGGAAATTCAGACAAAGTGAACATTTTGCAGTTAATTTTTGCCAGAGCTGTAGAGAACGATACAGGGGTCGATCCTGAGGAAACTCAAAGTAAATCAGAAAGTGACAGGACTATTACACTATTGAATAACAGCTCATCTATTACTGCTGACAACCAACGGTTCTGGTCACATCGGCTGCTGCGTGTCATTTCCACAAAACCAGCGGTTCTGTTGCGATTTTATAAACCTCTGCACTTTGCCACAACCTGACTGCATCATCTGAATAAGCCCCAACACCAGAAGTCATGGCCAGCATTAGCCCCGTGCCGAGGCGCAGAGATCCTCCAGATTCACTTTTAATAAACCATAAAAAGTTTTCTTGGAGCTGAGACATCAGAGCAGAAAGGAATCTGTGACAGAGAGGAAAAAAATCCTGAATCGCAAGAAGTCCCTATTTGGTGGGGAATGTAGCCGCAAATCACAGAAACACAAGGAAACCACAGTGTACCACACAGGATGGGATTAGATACACAGCTCAGCAGTCAGTACCACACAGGGGAGGATTAGATACACGGCTCAGCAGTCAGTATCACACAGGATAGGATTAGATACATGGCTCAGCCGACAGTACCACACAGGATAGGATTAGATACACGGCTCAGCAGACAGTATCACACAGGATAGGATTAGCTACACAGCTCAGCAGTCAGTACCACACAGGGGAAAATTAGATACACGGCTCAGCAGACAGTATCACACAGGATAGGTTTAGATACAAGGGTCAGACGACAGTATCACACAGAATAGGATTAGATGCAAGGATCAGCAGTCAGTATCACACAGGATAGGATTAGATGCAAGGGTCAGCAGACAGTATCACACAGGATAGGATTAGATGCAAGGGTCAGCAGACAGTATCACACAGGATAGGATTAGACACACAGCTCAGCAGACCTTATCACACAGGATTTGATTAGATACACGGTTCAGCAGTCAGTACCACACAGGGGAGGATAAGATACACAGCTCAGCAGACAGTACCACACAGGATAGGATTAGATACACGGCTCAGCAGACCATATCACACAGGATAGGATTAGATACAAGGGTCAGCAAACAGTATCACACAGGATAGGATTAGATACACAGCTCAGCAGACCATATCACACAGGATGGGATTAGATACACGGTTCAGCAGTCAGTACCACACAGGGGAGGATTAGATACACAGCTCAGCAGACAGTATCACACGGGATAGGATTAGATACACGGCTCAGTAGACCATATCACACAGGATAGGACTAGATACACGGTTCAGCAGTCAGTACCACACAGGGGAGGATTAGATACATGGCCCAGCAGGCTGTACCACACTGGAGAGGATTAGATACACAGCTAAGCAGGTTGTACCACACAGGATAGGATTAGATACACAGCTCAGCAGGCAGTAGCACACGCTAAGATTGGGTTCTGTGCACAGCAGTCTCTGCTTTACATCAGGGCAGCTCCCGGATGATACATCTAGGGTGCATTTCATCCCAGTTTCCTTTGGCCTCCATCAGGGAGTTGTGCTCATATTTGCTATCTCCACATTAAGTTCTCGTCAGTGGCTCCGTTGGGGTTTACATCTGAAGCCCTGAAAAATGCGATTCAGATGTTTATGCTGACGGAGCCATTGACTTTAATGAAGCAAACACACGTCAGTTTAACAATGGGATGATGCATGCCAAGCATGTGAAACTGATCCAACAAGCAAAAAACGGATCCTTCACAAATGAAAGAAACATTGATGGCTAATTACAGATCCGTTTTAAATAGACTCCAGTGTTAAAAAAAAACGGATCAGGCTGAAATCAGTTTAAAAGAAAAATAGACAAAAAGTTGTGTCTGCAGAACATTTCTGCCAAAGTACAGCTGCTGGATCTGATCTAACATGATGACTGGACATGTGAACATCGCCGTACACTGAGCTGCGGACTGGGATTTCTATGGCAGCCAATGGGCTACGTGTGGCGCTGTATACGCAGACCTCGGATTACCTCGGTGATACGCACATTAGTACTACATCTCGGATCAGCAGCAGATCCTCGGCGGGCCATCAGTCTGCGCAGTACGACCACGGTGCAGCATACACAGCGCTCGTCTGCGTTCTGCAATGTTCTACTTCACTAAGTCCTTTTCCAGGAATCCAAAATAAACGGTTTTCTGCTTGTGAGAGTAAAAGAAAGGGCTGCAGGCAATGACGTGTGTATCCAAGTAAAGTGTGACACTCCAGAAGCCTGCACAGCCCCTTCACACACACTATATATATATATATATATATATATATATATATATATATATATATATATATATATATATATACACATATACATATATATAGACATACATATACACACATATATACACGCAAACTATATATATATATACACACATACAAATACATATATACACACACTCTACTGTCCAGAGACAAGGCAATGCTAGTCCTACATCTAGCTATCTTATCTTGTGTGATACCTCCTGCATGTCTACTTAATTTATGTGGTGTATGCCAAACTGCATTACCTCATCCCATCATAGGTGACATTGCGTGCTGAGCCGTGTATCTAATCCTATCCTGTGTGATACTGACTGCTGAGCCGTGTATCTAATCCTGCCCTGTGTGGTACTGACTGCTGAGCCGTGTATCTAATCCTGCCCTGTGTGGTACTGTCTGCTGAGTCGTGTATCTAATCCTATCCGGTGTGGTACTGTCTGCTGAGCCGTGTATCTAATCCTATCCTGTGTGGTACTGTCTGCTGAGCCGTGTATCTAATCCTATCTTGTGTGGTCCTGTCTGCTGAGCTGTGTATCTAATCATATCCAGTGTGATACTGTCTGCTGAGCTGTGTATCTAATCCTCTCCTGTGTGATACTGTCTGCTGAGCCGTGTATCTAATCCTATCCTGTGTGATACTGACTGCTGAGCCGTGTATCTAATCCTGCCCTGTGTGGTACGGTCTGCTGAACCATGTATCTAATCATATCCAGTGTGATACTGTCTGCTGAGCCGTGTATCTAATCATATCCAGTGTGATACTGTCTGTGGAGCTGTGTATCTAATCCCATCCTGTGTGATACTCTCTGCTGAGCCGGGAATCTAATCCTATACTGTGCCATACTGTCTGCTTAGCCGTGTATCTAATCATATCCAGTGTGATACTGTCTGCTGAGCCGCGTATCTAATCCCATCATGGGTGATACTGTCTGCTGAGCCGTGTATCTAATCCTGTGTGATACTGTCTGCTGAGCCGTGTATCTAATCATATCCAGTGTGATACGGTCTGCTGAGCCGTGTATCTAATCCTCTCCTGTGTGATACTGTCTGCTGACCTATGTATCTAATCATATCCAGTGTGATACTGTCTGCTGAGCTGAGTATCTAATCCTCTCCTGTGTGATACTGTCTGTTGACCTGTGTATCTAATCATATCCAGTGTGATACTGTCTGCTGAGCCGTGTATCTAATCCCATCATGGGTGATACTGTCTGCTGAGCCGTGTATCTAATCCTGTGTGATACTGCCTGCTGAGCCATGTATCTAATCCTATCCTGTGTGATACTGACTGCTGAGCCGTGTATCTAATCCTGCCCGGTGTGGTACGATCTGCTGAGCCATGTATCTAATCATATCCAGTGTGATACTGTCTGCTGACCCTTGCATCTAATCCTATCCTGTGTGATACTGTCGTCTGACCCTTGTATCTAATCCCATCCTGTGTGATACTGTCTGCTGAGCCATGTATCTAATCCTCTCCTGTGTGATACTGTCTGCTGAGCCATGTATCTAATCATATCCAGTGTGATACTGTCTGCTGAGCCGCATATCTAATCCCATCAAGGGTGATACTGTCTGCTGAGCCGTGTATCTAATCCTGTGTGATACTGTCTGCTGAGCCGTGTATCTAATACTATCCTGTGTGATACTGTCTGCTGAGCCGTGTATCTAATCCCATCATGGGTGATACGGTCTGCTGAGCCGTGTATCTGAACTAATCCTGTATGATACTGTCTGATGAGCCGTGTATCTAATCCTAGTCTGTGTGATACTGTCTGCTGAGCTGTGTATCTAATCCTATCCTATTCTGTGTGATACTACAGTGGAGGAAATAAGTATTTGATCCCTTGGTGATTTTTTAGGTTTGCCCACTGACAAAGACATGAACAGTCTATAATTTTAATGGTCGGTTAATTTTAACATTGAACGATAGAATATCAAACATAAAATCCCCAAAATCACACATTGTATAAATTATATAAATTTGCATTTTTCAGTGAGAAATAAGTATTTGATCCCCTACCAACCATTAAGAGTTCTGGCTCCTACAGATCAGTTAGACGCTCCTAATCAATCGTTACCTGCATTATGGACAGCTGTCTTACATAATCACCTTTATAAAAGACTCCTGTCCACAGACTCCATTCATCTGTTAGACTCTAACCTCTACAACATGGGCAAGACCAAAGAGCTTTATAAGGATGTCAGGGACAAGATCATAGACCTGCACAAAGGTGGAATGGGCTACAAACCCATAAGTAAGGCGCTAGGTGAGAAGGGGACAACTGTTGGAGCAGTAGTAAGAAAATGGAAGAAATACAAAATGACTGTCAATCGACATCGATCTGGGGCACCATGCAAAATCTGACCTCGTGGGGTTTCCTTGATCATGAGGAAGGTGAGAGGTCAGCCTAAAACTACACGGGGGGGGGGGGGGGGGACTTGTTAAGGATGTCAAGGCAGCTGGGACCACAGTCACCAAGAAAACCATTGGTATCACATTAACGCCGTAAAGGTTTATAATCCTGCAGTGCCCGCAAGGTCCCCCTGCTCAAGAAGGCACATGTGCAGGCCCGTCTGAAGTTTACCAATGAACACCTGGATGATTCTGCAAGTGATTGGGAGAAGGTGCTGTGGTCAGATGACACAAAAATTGAGGTTTTTGGCATTAACTCAACTCACAGTGTTAGGAGGAAGAGAAATGCTGCTTATGACCCAAAGAACACCATCCCTACTGTCAAGCATGGAGGTGGAAACATTATGTTTTGGGGTGTTTCTCTGCTAAGGGCACAGGACTACTTCACCGCATCAATGGGAGAATTGTTGTGAATTCCGCTCTTGGGCTCCCTCCGGTGGTTGTAAGTAGCACTTTTGTGAATTCTGCTCTTGGGCTCCCTCCTGTGGTTTTGAGTGGTATAGCTGCTTCTTGGATTTAGCATCAGCAGCTGCTTTCACTGATCGTCTTTCTGGCTCGGCTATTTTAGTCTGGCCTTATTCCTCAATCAATGCCAGTTGTCAATTGTTCCTGCTTGGAGCCACTGCTCTTTTGGATTTCCTTGACTCTCTGTCCAGTTCAGCAAAGATAAGTCCTTGCTTGTCCTTTTGCAGTCCATTTGTTGTGGACTTTATTGTTCAGCACATTCTATGTTTTGCTCATTTGTCCAGCTTATCAGTATGGATTTATTCAGCTAAGCTGGAAGCTCTGGGCAGCAGATTTTGCCCTCCACACCTTTAGTCAGGTGTGGAGATTTTTGCATATCTCTGCGGTGGACTTTTTCTAGTTTTTATTACTGACCGCACAGTGTTCTTTCCTTACTATGTATATAGCTAGAAGTGGCCTCCTTTGCTAAATCTTGTTTCATACTACGTATGTCATTTCCTTCTCCTCTCACAGTCAATATTTGTGGGGGGCTGTCCTATCCTTTGGGGATTTTCTCTGAGGCAAGATAGCTTTCCTGTTTCTACCTTTAGGGGTAGCTAGTTCTCCGGCTGTGACGAGGTGTCCAAGGAGTGACAGGAACATCCCACGGCTACTGCTAGTGTTGTGTTAAGATCAGGAACTGCGGTCTGTATAGTTACCACCTGCTCAGAGCTAGTCGCATGTCGCTCCTAAATTACCAGTCCATAACAGAGAATGGATGGAGCCATGTACTGAGAGATCCCGAGTGACAACCTCCTTCCCTCCGCCAGGACATTAAAAATGAGTTGTGGCTGGGTCTTCCAGCAAGACAATGACCCAAAACATACAGCCAAGGCAACAAAGGAGTGGCTCAAAAAGAAGCACATTAAGGTCATGGAGTGCCTAGCCAGTCTGCAGATCATAATCCCATGGAAAACCTATGGAGGGAGTTGAAGCTCCGAGTTGCCAAGCGACAGTCTCAAAATCTTAATGATTTAGAGATGATCTGCAAAGAGGAATGGACCAAAATTCCTCAAACCTCTTTACTAACTGCAAAAAAAGTCTGACTGCTGGGTTTGCCAACAAGGGTTTTGCCAAAGGGATCAAATACTTATTTCTCACTGCAAAATGTAATAAATTTATTTAATTTATACAATGATTTTCTGGATTCATGTGTAAATGAGAATGATGATCCCTCTACACTGTGACAGCACCTCAGATATTTGTAGACCGCTTTAAGTCTCCTCTTAGTCTTCTTTTTTTGCAGCTAAATAGTCCCTGATCCCTTAACCATCCCTCGTAGGACATACTTTGCAGTCCGCTCACCATCCTGGTCGCTCTTCTCTGTACTTGCCCCAGTTTTTCAATGTCTTATATAATGTGGTGCCCAGAATTGGACACAGTATTCCAGATGAGGCCTGACCGAGGAGGAGTAGGGGGGGTAATTACTGCACGTGATCTAGACTTCTCTTACTACATCCTAGAACTGTTTTTGCCTTTTTTGATGCTGCATCACACTGTTGACATATGTGCAGTCTGTAATCTATTAGTACAGCCAAATCTTTGTCACAAGTGCTGTTGCTTAGTTCTATTCTTCCTATTCTGTAATGTAATTTTTGTTTTTCTTGCTCAGATGTAGAAATGTGCATTTCTTCCAGTTAAATACCATTCTATTAGTCGCTGCCCACTGTTCAAGCTTATCTAAATCCTTTCTCGGTCTTCCACTAGTGTTAAGTTACCTTCACACTAAGCGACTTTACAACGATAACGATAGCGATCCGTGACGTTGCAGCGTCCTGGATAGCGATATCGTTGTGTTTGACACGCAGCAGCGATCAGGATCCCGCTGTGAGATCGCCGGTCGTTGCTGAAAGTCCAGAACTTTATTTCGTCGCTGGATCTCCCGCTGACATCGCTGAATCTGTGTGTTTGACACCGATCCAACGATGTCTTCACTGGTAACCAGGGTAAACATCGGGTTACTAAGCGCAGGGCCGTGCTTAGTAACCCGATGTTTACCCTGGTTACCATTGTAAAAGTAAAAAAAAAAACACATACTCACATTCCGGTGCCCGGCGTCCGCTTCCCTGCACTCCTCCTGCATCCTGTGTAAGTGCCGGCCGTAAAGCAGAGCGGTGACGTCACCGCTCTGCTCTGTGGGAGATGCCGGAGATGTTCGGCGCTGACACAGGATGCAGGAGGAGTGCAGGGAAGCGGACGCCGGGCACTGGAATGTGAGTATGTGTTTTTTTTTTTTACTTTTACAATGGTAACCAGGGTAAACATCGGGTTACTAAGCGCGGCCCTGCGCTTAGTAACCCGATGTTTACCCTGGTTACCAGGGGACTTCGGCATCGTTGGTCGCTGGAGAGCCATCTGTGTGACAGCTCTCCAGCGACCACACAACGACTAAACAGCGACGCTGCAGCGATCGGCATCGTTGTCTGTATCGCTGCAGCGTCGCTTAGTGTGAAGGTACCTTTAGCAATCCCTCCTTGCTTTGCATTGTCTG
This sequence comes from Ranitomeya variabilis, assembly GCF_051348905.1. Classification (NCBI taxonomy): domain Eukaryota; kingdom Metazoa; phylum Chordata; class Amphibia; order Anura; family Dendrobatidae; genus Ranitomeya; species Ranitomeya variabilis. Next base: position 421,862,163 of record NC_135233.1, read on the forward strand.
CAAATTTGATTAATTTACATTTCTTTCCCTTATCTAGATCATTTATAAAAATGTAGAACAACACTGGGGTCATGACAGAGTCTTGTGGTCCCCACTTGAAACACTTTTCCAATTGGATGTGCAACCATTTATTACCACTCTGAGTACAATCACTGAGCCAGTCCTGAACCCACCTTTCCAGAGCCTTGTCAATCCCATACTTGAGATTCACAAGGAGTGGACTGCTGCTGGAGTCATTGCTTCAAGAGCCACCACAGACGTCTCCAGGACATGGGCTACAAGTGTCACATTCCTTGTGTCAAGCCACTCATGACCAACAGACAAAGCCAGAAGCGTTTTACCGGGGCCAAGGAGATAAAGAACTAGACTGTTGTCAGTGGTCCAGCGTGTTTGTTTTCAGATGAAAGTAAATTTTGCATTCCATTTGGAAATCAAGGTCCCAGAGTCTGGAGGAAGAGTGGAGAGGCCATAATCCAAGCTGCTGGAGGTCTAGTGTGAAGTCTCTACAATCAGTAATGGTTTGGGGAGCCATGTCATCTGCTGGTGTGGGTCCACTGTGTTTTATCAAGTCCAAAGTCAGCGCAGCCATCTACCAGGAAATTTTAGAACACTTTATGCTTCCCTCTGCCGACAAGCTTTATGGAGATGGAAATGTCATTCTCCAGCAGGACTTGGCCCCTGTCCACACTGCCAAAAGTACCAATACCTGGTGTAAAAACAACAGTATCACGGGGCTTGATTGGCAGCAAACTCGTCTGACCTTAACCCCATAGAGAATCTATGGACTATTGTCAAGAGGAAGATGAGACACCAGACCCAACAATGCAGACGAGCTGAAGGCTGCTATCAAAGCAACCTTGGCTTCCATAACCCCTTCAGCAGTGCCACATGCTGATCGCCTCCATGCCACGCCGCATTGATGCAGTAATTGATGCAAAAGGAGCCCGACCAAGTATTGAGGGCATTTACTGATCATACATTTCAGTAGGACAAACATTTCGGATTTTACAATCATTTTTCAAGCTGGTGTTATAAAGTATTCTAATTTTCTGAGATAATTACTTTTGGGTTTTCATTGGCTGTAAGCCATAATCATCAACATTAACAGAAACAAACACTTAAAATAGATTGCTCTGTTTGTAATGACTCATATGACTCATATGACTCCCTCTACAAACCTACCTTTGCCCGACATTGCCATCTCTGTGTGCGGTTCCACCATTACTCCAAAGCAACATGCCCGCTGCCTTGGAGTCATCCTTGATTCCGAGCTTTCATTCACCCCCCACATCCGATCACTGGCTCGCTCTTCTTATCTGCATCTCAAAAACATTTCCAGAATTCGCCCTTTTCTTACTTTCGACTCTGCAAAAACTCTTACTGTCTCACTTATTCATTCTCGTCTGGACTATTGTAACTCTCTACTAATTGGCCTACCTTTTACCAGACTCTCCCCGCTCCAATCTGTCCTGAATGCTGCTGCCAGGATCATATTCCTCGCCAACCGTTACACCGATGCCTCTACCTTGTGCCAGTCATTACACTGGCTACCCATCCAATCCAGAATCCAGTACAAAACTACTACCCTCATCCACAAAGCACTCCATGGCTCAGCACCACCCTACATCTCCTCTCTGGTCTCAGTCTACCAACCTACCCGTGCCCTCCGCTCTGCTAATGACCTCAGGTTAGCATCCTCAATAATCAGAACCTCCCACTCCCGTCTCCAAGACTTTACACGTGCGGCGCCGATTCTTTGGAATGCACTACCTAGGTTAATACAATTAATCCCCAATCCCCACAGTTTTAAGCGTGCACTAAAAACTCATTTGTTCAGATTGGCCTACCGCCTCAACGCATTAACCTAATTATCCCTGTGTGGCCTATTAATAAAAAACAACAACATAATCACGTTCCTCCATCATGTTCTCATACACTTTATGCAGTTAATAGCCTCTGTGTCTGTACTGTTACATACTTAGGCAGTTAACTGGTTCATGCAGCTTTACATGAACACCCGAGCCTTACACTATGGCTGGTCCAAATAACGAAAGCAATTGTTACCATCCACCTCTCGTGTCTCCCCTTTTCCTCATAGTTTGTAAGCTTGCGAGCAGGGCCCTCATTCCTCCTGGTATCTGTTTTGAACTGTGATTTCTGTTATGCTGTAATGTCTGTTGTCTGTATAAGTCCCCTCTATAAGTTGTAAAGCGCTGCGGAATATGTTGGCGCTATATAAATAAAATTATTATTATTATTATTATATATTAGAGTTTCAGTTTTTGTATTGAAGAACTGAAATAAATTAACTTTTTGATATTCTAATTTTGTGAGAAGCAACTGTACATGCGGTTTAATTATTTGTTCAAAGATTTTTCCTGGTATAGAAGTAAGGCTCCCTGTAATTTCCTGGCTCCATCTTTTTTTTTTTTTTTTTTTAAGATGGGGACGACATTTGCTCTTCTGCAATCTTTTGGGACTTCTTCGGTTCTCAAAGATTTTTCAAAGATTCTGGCTAGTGGCTTTGAAATTTCATCTGCCAACTTTTTCAGTACCCTAGGATGTAATTCATCTGGACCAAGAGATTTAAATTCATGTAAATTAGTTAACTGTTCCCTCACCATCTCTCTGTTTATAGATAGCGTGGATTCTTTTATTGTTTCGATGGCACCATGAAGATCAGTTGATGCTACATTTGTTTTCTTAGAGAACACAGATGCAAAATAGGAATTTAAACATTCAGTCTTCTCAGCATCATTTCTGACCACACTTCACCCTTTTAATCCTATAGCATCTTTGACCTTTCTTCTGCTTTTGATATACCCCAAAATCCTTTTTTGATGCTTTTCATCTCCCTTGCAAGCCTCACTTCATTACTGGCTTTAGCTCTTCTAACTCTTGCCCTGCATTCCCTGCAGACAGCATTATATTCTTCTTTAGATATGCCCCCTCTTTCCATTTAATATACATTTTCTTCCCTTTTTAACAAGTGATTATGTACCGTGTTCATCCATCCTGGTCTCTTTAAATGCTTCCAATTCTTCCTTTTCTGGATTGTTACCGATTGCACAGTGAGAATTTCATTTAGCAAAATTTCCCATCCTTCTTGTATATTTCTACTTCTTAGAACATCCCGCCATTGGATATTTCCTACCCTCTGAGTCCAGTAAAGTCTGCCTTTCTGAAGTCCGACCTTAAAGTCTGAGTCCTCGCTGGTCTTCCTCCTCTTGTAATCCAAAATTCGAGAATAGCATGATTGCTGCCTCATAAATTCCCAGCCACCTTTACTTCCTCAACCATTTCCTCCCTGTTGGTCAGAATTAAGACAAAGATTGCAGCTTCCAAGAGGTGGCGCTATAGAGTTAAGTCCTCTTTTTCTCTGAAGAGGCAATTTGCATATCACAGATTGTAGATCCTCTTGTTCTCTCTTCCACCTTTTGAAAGGTATCTAATCCTATCATGTATGATACTGACTGCTAAACAGTGTATCTAATCTTCTTCTGTGTGATACTGACTGCTGAGCCATGTATCTAATCCAATCCGATGTGATACGGACTGCTGAGCCGTGCATTTAATCCAATCATGTGTGATACCGTCTGCTGAGCCGTGTATCCTATCATGTGTGATACTGACTGCTGAACAGTATCTAATCTTCTCCTGTGTGATACTGTGTTCTGAGCTGTGTATCTCGTCCCATCACGTGCTTGCAGCCTGGGTCTCCTGTGATGTCAACTGTGGACGAGGGTGCAGCAGATTGCGGTGCGCACGGGCCTTGCCGTTTACGCCGCTATCAATCTAATGAGGTCATAAGCTACAAGAACTGTCAGAGGAATAGAATATTGCCAGATAATTGTCTCCAGCTGTGAAACGCACAGAATCCTGAAAGACAATCCACCGATCGCCAAATATTTCTTCTCTGACAGCGGCCCAGTGACCGGGTGACATTTTCCTTAATACTGCCATAGTTATAGTTCCTTATCTCCACCACTAAAATAAAATGTTACCAAACCTTCCTCACTGCCGAGATGTCCATTCAGTGTTTCTTTCTTTCTGCTATCCTCTCCAGGTTGGATCCAGGGTTTTCTGGATTGCCCGATGCCAGATCTGCTAATGCTCTATACTCGCCCGCTTTTGCATGTTGTATCCAGGGTTTTTTGTGACGCCCCACGGCTGGCTCGGTTACCACTCTGGTCTCGCCCTCCTCTCCAGGTTGGATTCAGGGATTTCTGGGACGCCAGTTAGCGGATCTGCTATCGCTCTTCGTCTCGCCCTTCTCTCCAGGTTGGATTCAGGGTTTTCTGGGACGCCTGATGCCAGATCTGCTATCCCTCTCACCTAGCCCTCCTCTCCAGGTTAGAATCAGGGTTTTTTGGGACGCCTGTTAGTGGATCAGCTATCGCTCTTGGTCTCACCCTTCTCTCCACGTTGGATTCAGGATTTTCTGGGAGCGGATCTGCTAATCGCTCTTGGTCTCACAATTCTCTCCAGGTTAGATTCAGGGTTTTCTGGGACGCCTGTTAGCGGATCTGCTATCGCTCTTGGTCTCGCCCTTCTCTCCAGGTTGGATTCAGGGTTTTCTGGGATGCCTGATGCCAGATCTATTATTGCTCTCACCTCACCCTCCTCTCCAGGTTGGATTCAGGGTTTTCTGGGACGCCTGATGTTGGATCTGCTATCGCTCTTGGTCTCACCCTCCTCTCCAGGTTCTTCTCTCCAGGTTGGATTCAGTGTTTTCTGGGACGCCTGATGCCGGATCTGCTAATCGCTCTTGGTCACGCCCTTCTCTTCTGGTTGGATTCAGGGTTTTCTGGGACGTCTGATGCTGGATCTGCTATCGCTCTTGGTCTCGCCCTTCTCTCCAGCTTGGATTCAGGGTTTTCTGGGATGCCCGTTAGCAGATCTGCTAATCGCTCTTGGCCTCGCCCTCCTCTCCAGGTCCTTCTCTCCAGGTTGGATTCAGGGTTTTCTGGGACGCCTGATGCCGGATCTGCTAATCGCTCTTGGTCTCGCCCTTCTCTCCTGGTTGGATTCATGGTTTTCTGGGGTGGCCCATTAGCGGATCTGCTAATCGCTCTTGGTCTCACCATCCTCTCCAGGTTAGATTCAGGGTTTTCTGGGACACCCCCCGTAAGCGGATCTGCTATTGCTCTTGGTCTCGCCCTTCTCTCCAGGTTGGATTCAGGGTTTTCTGGGATGCCTGATGCCAGATCTATTATTGCTCTCACCTCGCCCTCCTCTCCAGGTTGGATTCAGAGTTTTCTGGGACACCCGTTACTGGATCTGCTATCGCTCTTGGTCTCGCCCTCCTATCCAGGTTAGATCCAGGGTTTTCTGGGATGCCGGACACCAGATTTGCTATCGCTCTCACCTCGCCCTCCTCTCCAGGATGGATCCAGGATTTTCTGGGGCGCCCAATGCCGGATTTGTTATCGCTCTCTCCAGATGGAGTCGATAACTTTGAGTTTACTTCTGTGGTCAAATCTAAACTGTTTACATATTTTCGGAGGCAAAGAATAAAATCCCTTCCCACTCGGCCTCCTCAGCTACAATTGCTTATGGTTTAATTTTAAGAACACAATTTTCCTTGTGAAGCTCAGTAATTGGTGCAGAGCTGCAAATATGTAATGTGGAAATGTGCGGCCGTTGGGAACAGTAGTGCCAACCGTTCCCATCGCATGTGTGACCTAGTCAGTCATTATTGGGTATGGCTGAGTTCTATGAAAATTGGTGCAAAGAAAAATGGAGAAGGATCTCACAGAAACTAAATTACTACATGTGGGGCCACCAATTCATGTTTGTATTGCTGTAGTTTTTTTTGCACATCCCCTCACTGAGTCCATCTGTGGAACAATATAGTGCAGCGTCCATAGTTGATCAGAAGAAATGACTACATGCAACATTTTGTTAAAGCAGCTCCAAGATTAGTCCAGTGCAATAACTAATGTGGAATCAGCTCCGGCATCAGTTTTCCCTGTGTTTTACAATCACACAAGAGAAGAAAAATAAAGGACAGCAAGAATGGAAGAAATCTTAAGGCTATGTGCACACGTAGGAAATGTGGTGCAGAATTTTCTGCACTAAATCTGCATCTCCTGGCAGAATCCGCAGGTGCGTTTTTTATGCGTTTTTAGTGCATTTTTTGTGCAGATTTTACCACTGCAGATTTGTATTAATGGAGGGGTGCAGAAATGCTGCAGAAACGCACAAAAGAAGTGACATGCACTTCTTTGAAATCTGCAGCGTTTCTGCGCAGATTTTTCTGCACCATTTGCACAGCTTTTTTTTTTCACATTGATTTACATTGTACTGTAAATCACAGTGCAGTTCTGCAGCGTTTCTGCAGCAGAAAAATCTGCTGCAGATCTGCACTAAATCTGCATCGTGTGCACATACCCTTAGATACATTGTATCAGTATAGTTAAGTAACAAACCCTCAAATGTGAATTATTTTTCAAAATGCATGTCTGGTGCATGTCTCTTCCCTACTGGGGAGATTCATGAAGAGCCATGATGATCTCTACAGCAACCCATCTGATTCTAGTAACTGGTGGCTCAAGGCATGCTACAGGCATTGCTTGGCCAAATCATCACATATTGCCCTGTCCCCCTTGTCCTTAGTGGAAACCAGAACATCTATAGATATCCTGTAAGATTACAGGGATGACATACAGACCCCCAAAGTACAGTCTGTATTCGACGGGTTGATGCTTACAGAGGCCCCCAAGTTCCCAGGACTGTGAGACAAAGCTTCAATCCTGCACTTTCAAGGGTGAATCGACTTCAGTCCTTAGGGCACTGGTCTCACTTGGGCATATGTTGGGGATTTTTTATGTATTCAGAGCATTTATCTCAGCGGGAGTATCACTAAAGACACTATGGAAGTCCTCAATCCCTTGCAGATCTGGCGCACATGCTCTATAGATCCGCCACGTTTTTTACAAGCTGCCGCAATAATGAGCCACACAGCGGCCTCAGGGATTACGCGGCATACTGACAGGGATAGGCGAGCGCTGATGGCACCTTATAAATATGGAGGGTCTAGGGATCCGCTGGCTCATCTGCGCTGGAATCCCGAGGACTATGAAGGGCTCTTTGTATCTTTTGTTCTTGGCTCTTTAAAAATAAAAAACACTATAAGAACACGCTGCAGGTGCAAACACAGAGAAATTTGGAATGGGAGTGTCCTGGGACCGGGGCCAGTCCGTGTCACCAGGGATGGCAGCACAAACACAAGGATCACAGCCGAAGCACCCAGGACAGACTGAAAATGTCAATATCGGGTGAGAATAGGTTAATGTTCATGATTGGCGACTGGGGGGCTGTGCCACTGTCCACACATCATTCAGTAGGGGACAGGTTTATACAGCTTGTGGCTCCACAGTCACGGAGGACTACAAAGGAGGAGACACAGATTAGGCTACGTTCACATTTGCGTTGTGCGCCGCAGCGTCGGCGCCGCAGCGCACAACGCAAACAAAAACGCAGCAAAACGCATGCACAACGCTGCGGTTTACGCCGCATGCGTCCTTTTTTTAATTGATTTTGGACGCAGCAAAAATGCAACTTGCTGCGTCCTCTGCGCCCGGACGCGGGCGCCGCAGCGATGCATGCGGCGCAAAACGCAAGTGCGACGCATGTCCATGCGCCCCCATGTTAAATATAGGGGCGCATGACGCATGCGGCGCCGCTGCGGCGCCCGCCGCTGCGGCGCCCGCCGCTAATGTAAACGTAGCCTTAGATATTCTAAAAAAACTTTTTGACAGTGAGGGTGATCAGCGAGTGGAACAGGCGGCCACGAGAAGTGGTGAGTTCTCCTTCAATGGAAGTCTTCACACAGAGGCTGGACAGACATCTGTCTGGGATGATTTAGTGAATCCTGCTTTGAGTAGGGGGTTGGACCAGATGACCTAGGAGGTCCCTTCCAACTCTAACATTCTATGAAATCCCAGCCTGTCCTCTCAGCTGGGTATCATACTCCATATTCTCCAGTTAGATGCAGGTAATGAAGGTAGTCTACTAGCACTACAATAACTGCCGTGAGCAGAGGTTGCCTGGGAAAAAAAACGGTTAATCAATTCTACAAGCAGCAGAAGGCAAGACCATTGCAGACCCCAACAGACAATGCCAAGCAGTGGAGACACTGATCAGACTAAGGGTACCGTCTCACATAACGATTTACCAACGATCACGACCTGCGATACGACCTGGCCGTGATCGTTGGTAAGTCGTTGTGTGGTCGCTGGGGAGCTGTCACACAGACCGCTCTCCAGCGACCAACGATGCCGAGGTTCGCTGGTAACCAGGGTAAACATCGGGTTACTAAGCGCAGGGCCGCGCTTAGTAACCCTATGTTTACCGTGGTTACCAGCGTAAAAGTTAAAAAAAACAAACAGTACATACTCACCATCTGATGTCCGTCAGGTCCCTTGCCGTCCGCTTCCTGCTCTGACTGAGATCCGGCCGTACAGTGAGAGCACAGCACAGCAGTGACGTCACCGCTGTGATCTGCTCTCACTTTCCGGCCGGCAGACAGTCAGAGCGGGAAGCAGACGGCAAGGGACCTGACGGACATCAGATGGTGAGTATGTACGTTTTTTTTTTTTTTTTTACGTTTACGCTGGTAACCACGGTAAACATCGGGTTACTAAGCACGGCCCTGCGCTTAGTAACCCGATGTTTACCCTGGTTACCAGCGAACGCATCGCTGGATCGCTGTCACACACAACGATCCAGCGATGACAGCGGGAGATCCAGCGACGAAAGAAAGTTTCAAACGATCTGCTACGACGTACGATTCTCAGCAGGGTCCCTGATCGCTGCTGCGTGTCAGACACTGCGAGATCGTAACTATATCACTAGAACGTCACGAATCGTGCCGTCGTAGCGATGAAAATGCCACTGTGTGACGGTACCCTAAGGCGACCTTTCAGCTTTATCTATGTTATCAGACAAAGGAGCGTCACACTGAACACAGTCACACTGAACACAGACCGTGACACTGGGAAACCTTATGTTGTGGGTCGCTCTGCACAGGTCACATCCCAAAATATCCCCCGAACCATAATACAAAGACGTCATTACAGTCCAGATACAAGAACTCCTAACCGCATTACTAATCACCATGCGCATTCACCGGATGCGGGGGAAACCAGAATTTGTTTTCCTTGGATTCATCCAGAACAGTCTCGTTAAAAAACATAAACTACATCAAAAAGTAGAAAGGCTCTGCAGGCCAATCAAGTCCTCATTCACAAGTCTGTGCTTCTCACAGATCCAACGTGTGCCTATTACACTCTATGGGGCTATTCACACGTTCATATTTTCTCACAGACCGTTAAGTCTTTTTTTTTTTTTTTTTTTTTTTTTTTACAGTGCTACAGATGAAAAGTGCCCGTACACACCAATGGCATCAGCCTTAAGGCCATGATTAACACTGCAACAAAGAGGAGAAGCTTTGTCACTTACTGATCCACATGTGATAAACACTGATGGCAACACTGGCCAAACACTGATTGTAAAACGTGACTAAACACTGATTGTATGAATATACTGATCAACGATTCAGTTATTAAACTGCACTGAATCAAAAAAGTGTTGTTTCTTTTGATTTAAAAGTTATAACTTTATTGACATAGACACAAACATAATACATGTAATTAAAATAGTGCCTCTAAACTGCAAAAATGTAATTATGACAGGTGAGCGCTAGCAAATACGCAAATCTAGAACAAGTTCAATTTTATCAGTTTTCATATGGCAACAAAATAGTTTTAGTTCATTAATTCGGGTACACAAAATGAAAGACACTGTTATACCAAAAAATGAAGGACACTGTTATATCACTGGTTCATAAAGCATGCTAAGAAAAAACCTCAATAATTGTACTCATTATTGAACATAGCTGTCTCTATATAAGGCAAATCTTACCACAATGTGGGTCAGCCATGGAACACATATGTGATATTATTAAATTTAAGGTTCTATTCAAAGCATTTAATTTTTAATAATTACCAGAAAATACATGTATCGAATACCAGTGTCAGAACGACAGTACCTATGCTACCTTCATAGAATACACAAAAAACGCACCAAATATGCAAGTTTTAGCAATAGTACAGCGCTTCCGGCTGTTTGCTACAATGAAAGCCTATGGTAGCCGGAAGGTGCCGGATCCGGAAAAAGGCGGATCCGGTGGCCTGATCCGTTTTTTTAAACTGAGCATGCTCCAAATTTTTTTTTATCCAATAATCTAGATAGGCTAGCCAGATCCGTAAAAAAAACCGGATCCGTCGCATCAGTTTTTCAAAATCTGCGCCGGATCCAGTTTTTCCAACATTCGCCGTATTTAGCCTGACACTGAAAACCTGATGTGTGAAAGTAGCCTTACCCATTCCCAATGTGAGGAAATGGGTCTGGGTTATATGTTTAAACACTGATTGTAGAAAGTGACAGACACTGATCGTAAAACGTGATCATTTGCTGAAGGCACACTGACCAAACACTGAACGTAAAAGTGACAAAACACTGATGGTAAAAACAAACGCACTGACCAAACAATGATAACATCGGTAAAAAATTTTTGCACATGTGAAAAATACTGATGTCCGAAAGAGGCCTAAGCTTCTCGTGTTACAGCCTGCTAAACTAATGTATCTAACCCCATCACGTGTGATACTGTCTACTGAGCCATGTATCTAAGGTTACTTTCACACTTGTCCGTCGGTACGGGGCCATCGCAAACCGTCGGCCCGACGGACGGTGTGCTAATTAGCACAACGTGGGCAGCGGATGCAGTTTTACAAGGCATCCGCTGCCCAGTGTGATGAGCAGGGAGGAGGGGGCGGAGTTTCGGCCGCGCATCGAAAATGGCGGACACGACGCACAAAAAAGTTACATGGAACTTTTTTTGTGCCGATGGTCCGCCAAAACAGGACGCATCCGTCGCACGACGGATGCGACGTGTGGCAATCCGTCGCAATGCGTCGCCAATGAAAGTCTATGGAGAAAAAACGCATCCTGCGGGCAACTTTGCAGGATGCGGTTTTTCTCCAAAACGACGCATTGCGACGTCCGTCACACAACGCTAGTGTGAAAGTAGTCTTAGTCTATCATGCCTTGATATGGTCTATCATGTGTCAACAGTGGACGATCTGAGTGACATCAGCGGACGATCTGAGTGACATCAGCGGACGATCTGTACATCTCCTGGTCCAGATGAATTACATCCTAGGGTACTGAGAGTTAGCGGAGGAAATGGAAGAAACACTAGCCAATATGTCTGAAAAATCATGGAGAACAGGAGAAGTCCCAGAAGACTGGAGAAAGGCAAATGTTGTCCTCATCTTCAAAAAAGGAAAGATTATGGAGCCAGGAAATTACAGGCCAGAGTGTATGCAAATTGCCTCTTCTGAGAAAAAGAGGACTTAACTCTATAGCGCCACCTGTTGGAAGTAGCGATCCTACAAGTCACAATCAACCCTTTAACGAGTCGTGCAATATGACTTAGGATAAAAGCCAAATCAGTATCTCAATTCGCAGACACGGTGTTTCGGGCTGTTGGCCCTCGTCAGTGCGAAGCATGAGAACTGATTTGGCTAGGTGAGAGGCTGCCAGTGTGTAAGAGAATGGTCAGCCATAACATACTGAACAGCCATGTTGGCTCTACCAGCCATCTTGTGTAAAGTTAGAAACCAACTGATTCTGCTTCTAAAAAGCTAATAGGATGTCGTTCTGGAAGCCCTAGACAGATTGGGGACACCAGATGAGATCACAGCCATTAGCAGGTATAGCTGGCATACACACAGGTTAATTGGATCAGCTGCAGGGCAATGAGATAATAGAAAAATGGTACCATATGGTGCTAAACTATTTATTGGAGTGATATTGGAAAATAGACATATATAGTTGTCAATATAGTAAGAATTACTTGACAGGGTTAAGAGATGTGATGGGATTAATGACAGTGGCCAATAGGAACATGGAGATTTACGAGTTCTAATGAAGTTTGGGATAAAGAGCCTAAAAGTCATTACATTTAACCACTGTATGCTTTGTTCTTGAATATATGTTTTTCTCCGCAGTATAATGTTGTCATGTATACGCCCTTTTGCTGCAATGTGCTTTCTTTGTCTGTATCATGTATAAAAAGCCCGTTACTGTTGTTCGGGGCCACAACATCGCCAATCTGTTGCCAGGCCACAACATCGCCAGTCTGCTGCCAGGCCACACCACACCATCGCCAGACCTAGGCCAGACATCCCAGCGTTACTTTGTCTGTCTGAACTCCTGTTCGTGCCTGCATACTGTGTCTCACTGACTTTTCCATGTGCTGTTCTGCTGCGTATCTCCAAATAAGGCCGGAGTCACACTTGAGCATCCAATGCGAGAAACTCGCACGAGTCTCTCGCCTCAATACCCGGCACTCGGGACCGGAGCGTTCAGCTGCAGCCGCACACTCCGATCCCGAGTGCCGGCGGCAGTGCCGGGTATTGAGGTGAGAGACATGCGCAAGTTTCTCACATTGCACTCACAAGTGTGAAGCCGGCCTAAACATCAGTTTCAGCTTGATAAGAGGATCGTCTCCATATTTTTCCCGGCTCTTCCAGCTCTCAGTAAGGACTTTCTTACACAGTGAGCCTTGCTTCTATACCTGGAAAGATCTGTGAGCAAATTATTACACAGCATGTATGGAAGTGCTTGGATAAGAATACAGTAATTAACCAGAGCCAGCATGGGTTTGTAGCAAACAAGTCATGCCAGACTAATCTAATTTATTTCTATGATGGAATCACTGACTGGGTGGATCAGGGAAATGCGGCAGATATCTCTCGACTTCAGCCAAGCATCTGATAAAGTATCTCATACTATCTTTATTGAAAAATTACAAAGTATGGAACTGACAAGGCTACCAATTGGAAGAGTGTTTCAAGTGGGGACCACAAGGTTCTGTCCTGGCCCCACTGTTGTTCAACATTTGTATAAACTATCTAGATAAGGAAACTGAAGGTAAACTAATCAAATTTGCAGACAATGCAAAGCTAGGAGGGATAGCTAACGCTAGAAAAGACAGAGAAAGGATTCAGAAGGATCTAGATAAGTTTGAACAATGGGCAGCGACTTAAGGTACCGTCACATTTAGCAACGCTGCAGCGATCTAGACAATGATGCCGATCGCTGCAGCGTTGCTGTGTGGTCGCTGGGGAGCTGTCACACAGACAGCTCTCCAGCGACCAACGATGCCGAAGTCCCCGGGTAACCAGGGTAAACATCGGGTTACTAAGCGCAGGGCCGCGCTTAGTAACCCGATGTTTACCCTGGTTACCAGTGTAAATGTAAAAAAAAACAAACACTACATACTTACATTCCGGTGTCTGTCGGGTCCCAACAACGCAAATGTGAACGTAGCCTAAAAAAGACATTGAAAAACGGGAGCAAGTTCAGAGAAGAGCAACCAGGATGGTGAGTGGACTGCAAAGTATGTCCTACGAGGAGCGGTTAAAGGATCGGGGACTATTTAGCTTGCAAAAAAGACGACTAAGAGGAGACTTAATAGCTGTCTACAAATATCTGAAGGGCTGTCACATTATAGAAAGATCATCTTTATTCTCATTTGCACATGGAAACAGGAGAAGCAATGGGACGAAACTGAAAGGGAGAAGATACAGACTAGATATTAGAAAAATCTCTTTGACAGTGAGGGTGATCAGCGAGTGGAACATGCGGCCATGAGAGGTGTGAGTTCTACTTCAATGGAAGTCCTCAAACAGAGGCTGGACAGACATCTGTCTGAGATGGTTTAGGGACTCCTGCATTTAACAGGGGGTTGGACATGAGGACCCCAGAGGTCCCTTCCAATTCTAACATTCTAGGATTTAATGACATAGTGACAGAACTTTCCCAGAATTTGTCTTCTTCTGTACTGGGGACACCAAGGACAAGTAAAAATATCTGCAGCATCTAATATATAATTGCCTAGAATACTACTTCCTGCAATTTGTGCCAACTTCCGTGGCTTTGTCCGGAGCTAATGTCCGGAGATAATGTCCGGAGATAAGTGACGTCACCAGTGTCCTACACCCAGGCAGAGCACAGGGGCCCCAGGCAGCATATGGGGCCCCAGGCAGAGCACAGTGGCCCCAGGCAGCATATGGGGCCCCAGGCAGAGCACAGTGGCCCCAGGCAGCATATGGGGCCCCAGGCAGAGCACAGTGGTCCCAGGCAGAGCACAGGGGCCCCAGGCAGAGCACAGTGGCCCCAGGCAGAGCACACACCAAATCGGAGGCCGAGGGGCCCCGCCAACCAAATCGGAGGCCGAGGAGCCCCGCCCACCAAATCGAAGGCCGAGCGGCCCCGCCCACCAAAGCGGAGGCCGAGGGGCCCCGACCACCACATCGGAGGCCGAGGGGCCCCGACCACCACATCGGAGGCCGAGGGGCCCCGCCCACCAAATCGGAGGCCGAGGGTCCCCGCCCACCAAATCGGAGGCCGAGGGTCCCCGCCCACCAAATCGGAGGCCGAGGGTCCCCGCCCACCAAATCGGAGGCCGAGGGTCCCCGCCCACCAAATCGGAGGCCGAGGGGCCCCGCCCACCAAATCGGAGGCCGAGGGTCCCCGCCCACCAAATCGGAGGCCGAGGGTCCCCGCCCACCAAATCGGAGGCCGAGGGTCCCCGCCCACCAAATCGGAGGCCGAGGGTCCCCGCCAACCAAATCGGAGGCCGGGGGTCCCCGCCCTCCAAATCGGAGGCCGAGGGGCCCCGCCCACCACATCGGAGGCCGAGGGGCCCCGCCCACCAAATCAGAGGCCGAGGGTCCCCGCCCACCAAATCGGAGGCGGAGGGTCCCCACCCACCAAATCGGAGGCCGAGGGTCCACACCATCCAAATCGGAGGCCGAGGGGCCCCGCCCACCAATCGAAGGCCGACGGGCCCCACCCACCAAAGCGGAGGCCGAGGGTCCCCGCCCACCAAATCGGAGGCCGAGGGTCCCCGCCCACCAAATCGGAGGCCGAGAGTCCCCGCCCACCAAATCGGAGGCCGAGGGGCCCCGCCAACAAAATCGGAGGCCGAGGGGCCCCGCCAACCAAATCGAAGGCCGAGCGGCCCCGCCCACCAAAGCGGAGGCCGAGGGGCCCGGCCCCGCCCACCAAAGCGGAGGCCGAGGGGCCCCGCCCACCACATCGGAGGCCGAGGGGCCCCGCCCACCAAATCGGAGGCCGAGGGTCCCCGCCCACCATATCGGAGGCTGAGGGTCCCCGCCCACCAAATCGGAGGCCGAGGGTCCCCGCCCACCAAATCGGAGGCCGAGGGTCCCCGCCCACCAAATCGGAGGCCGAGGGTCCCCACCCACCAAATCGGAGGCCGAGGGTCCACACCAACCAAATCGGAGGCCGAGGGGCCCCGCCCACCAAATCGAAGGCCGAGGGGCCCCGCCCACCAAAGCGGAGGCCGAGGGTCCCCGCACACCAAATCGGAGGCAGAGGGACCCCGCCCACCAAATCGGAGGCCGAGGGGCCCCGCCCACCAAAGCGGAGGCCGAGGGTCCCCGACCACCAAATCGGAGGCCGAGGGTCCCTGCCCACCAAATCGGAGGCCGAGGGTCCCCGCCCACCAAATCGGAGGCCGAGGGTCCCCGCCCACCAAATCGGAGGCCGAGAGTCCCCGCCCACCAAATCGGAGGCCGAGGGGCCCCGCCAACAAAATCGGAGGCCGAGGGGCCCCGCCAACCAAATCGAAGGCCGAGCGGCCCCGCCCACCAAAGCGGAGGCCGAGGGGCCCGGCCCCGCCCACCAAAGCGGAGGCCGAGGGGCCCCGCCCACCACATCGGAGGCCGAGGGGCCCCGCCCACCAAATCGGAGGCCAAGGGTCCCCACCCACCAAATCGGAGGCCGAGGGTCCCCGCCCACCATATCGGAGGCCGAGGGTCCCCGCCCACCAAATTGGAGGCCGAGGGTCCCCGCCCACCAAATTGGAGGCCGAGGGTCCCCGCCCACCAAATCGGAGGCCGAGGGGCCCCGCCAACCAAATCGGAGGCCGAGGGGCCCCGCCCACCAAATCGGAGGCCGAGGGGCCCCGCCCACCAAATCGGAGGCCGAGGGTCCCCGCCCACCAAATCGGAGGATAAGGGGCCCCGCCCACCAAATCGGAGGCCGAGGGGCCCCACCAACCAAATCGGAGGCCGAGGAGCCCCGCCCACCAAATCGAAGGCCGAGCGGCCCCGCCCACCAAAGCGGAGGCAGAGGGACCCTGCCCACCAAATCGGAGGCCGTGGGGCCCCGCCAACCAAAGCGGAGGCCGAGGGTCCCCGCCCACCAAATCGGAGGCAGAGGGACCCCGCCCACCAAATCGGAGGCCGAGGGGCCCCGCCCACCAAAGCGGAGGCCGAGGGTCCCCGCCCACCAAATCGGAGGTCGAGGGTCCCCGCCCACCAAATCGGAGGCCGAGGGTCCCCGCCCACCAAATCGGAGGCCGGTCCCCGCCCACCAAATCGGAGGCCGAGGGTCCCCACCCACCAAATCGGAGGACGAGGGGCCCCACCAACCAAATCGGAGGCCGAGGAGCCCCGCCCACCAAAAGTAAGTGCGGCCCCAAAAGTAAGTGCGCCCCCGGGTGCAAAAGTAAGTGCGCCCCCGGGTGCAAAAGTAAGTGCGCCCCCGGGTGCAAAAGTAAGTGCGCCCCCGGGTGCAAAAGTAAGTGCGCCCCCGGGTGCAAAAGTAAGTGCAGAGCACAGGGGCCCCAGGCAGAACATGGGGCCCCAGGCAGAGCACAGGGGTCCCAGGCTGAGCACAGGGGCCCCAGGCAGCATATGGGGCCCCAGGCAGAGCACAGGGGCCCCAGGCAGAGCTCAGGGGCCCCAGGCAGCATATGGGGCCCCAGGCAGAGCACAGGGGCCCCAGGCAGCATATGGGGCCCCAGGCAGAGCACAGTGGCCCCAGGCAGAGCACAGGGGCCCCAGGCAGAGCACAGGGGCCCCAGGCAGAACATGGGGCCCCAGGCAGAGCACAGGGGCCCCAGGCAGAGCACAGGGGCCCCAGGCAGCATATGGGGCCCCAGGCAGAGCACAGGGGCCCCAGGCAGCATATGGGGCCCCAGGCAGAGCACAGTGGTCCCAGGCAGAGCACAGGGGCCCCAGGCAGCTTATGGGGCCCCAGGCAGAGCACAGTGGCCCCAGGCAGAACATGGGGCCCCAGGCAAAGCACAGTGGCCCCAGGCAGAGCACAGGGGCCCCAGGCAGAACATGGGGCCCCAGGCAGAGCACAGGGGCCCCAGGCAGCATATGGGGCCCCAGGCAGAGCACAGGGGCCCCAGGCAGCATATGGGGCCCCAGGCAGAGCACAGTGGCCCCAGGCAGAGCACAGGGGCCCCAGGCAGCATATGGGGCCCCAGGCAGAGCACAGTGGTCCCAGGCAGAGCACAGGGGCCCCAGGCAGAGCACAGTGGCCCCAGGCAGAGCACAGGGGCCCCAGGCAGCATATGGGGCCCCAGGCAGAGCACAGTGGTCCCAGGTAGAGCACAGGGGCCCCAGGCAGCCTATGGGGCCCCAGGCAGAGCACAGGGGCCCCAGGCAGCATATGGGGCCCCAGGCAGAGCACAGGGGCCCCAGGCAGCATATGGGGCCCCAGGCAGAGCACAGTGGCCCCAGGCAGAGCACAGGGGCCCCAGGCAGAACATGGGGCCCCAAGCAGAGCATAGGGGCCCCAGGCAGAGCACAGGGGCCCCAGGCAGCATATGGGGCCCCAGGCAGAGCACAGCGATATTTTGGACCACTGTGCGGTGTTTCAGACCCCCTGTGTGATGTCTGGGGCCCTGTTCTTAAGTATATTAAAGATTAAAGTAACGTATATTAAAGTATATTATAGATCAAATTTGACACGTTTATGAGCACCATTGAGTGATATACTCAAGAATGACATAATTTTTCAACATTTTATGGTTTCAAACTGTAAACACTCAGAGTTTTTTTTACTTCAACCAGAAAACCTTAACGGTTCATAAAAAACTTGACTGTTCAGGATATGATAAAAGTCATAGTATTCTGAATCTTTAACTTATAAAGATACCTTTACATGGGGTGATTATTGGTTCCAGAGAGGCTTTCGGCCGATAATCGTACACATGGCTGGTGACAGGACAATACAATATAAACGTTCAAAGGTAAACACTGATAACATTAAAATCTAATATATAATTGCCTAGAATACTACTTCCGGCAATTTGTGCCAACTTCCGTGGCTTTGTCCGGAGATAATGTCCGGAGATAAGTGACGTCACCAGCGTCCTACACCCGCTCAGGGTGGACAAAGATATATGCCTTCGTGGTGCGCGGCACTTTTCTGATTGGTTGCCGCCTGCCGCGAGCGACCAATCAGAAATGTGCCGTACTGTCAAGAATTGTCAAGAGCTGGTGAGTGCAGCCATTTTTTGTTCTTTCTTACTATTATTTATTAATTGTATTATTCTTACATTTGAATAAATAAAGTATATATGGATTCTAGACTCCCGATTCTTTAGAATCGGGCTGCCATCTAGTTCTTAATATAATTGATCACGGTAATCTACAATTCATCGCCAAGACACATCACATATGCTGAAAATGTGACATATCTTATATTACCTTTTACTTAGAGCAGCATTATTAACCCCTTAACGACTGCTGATATGCCTTTTAATGGCGGCAGTTAAGGGGTCTTATTCTTCAGCGCTGCTTTTTAACGACGCTGAGAAATAAGGTTAAAGCGCCCCCCCCCCCCCCGGGGGTAGCCGAGACCCCAGAGAACATGATTCGGATTGTTTTTTACGGTCAACAGTCTTGTGATCGCCGATCGCAAAAAAAAAAAACACTAACCAAACCTAGGGTATAATACAGGATGTAACTAAGGATCAGTAATGTATGTACACAGTGACTGCACCAGCAGAATAGTGAGTGCAGCTCTGGAGTATAATACAGGAGGTAACTCAGGATCAGTAATGTAATGTATGTACACAGTGACTGCACCAGCAGAATAGTGAGTGCAGCTCTGGAGTATAATACAGGAGGTAAATCAGGATCAGTAATGTAATGTATGTACTCAGTGACTGCACCAGCAGAATAGCGAGTGCAGCTCTGGAGTATAATACAGGATGTAACTGAGGATCAGTAATGTAATGTACAGTATGTACACAGTGACTGCACCAGCAGAATAGTGAGTGCAGCTCTGGAGTATAATACAGGATCAGTATAAGTAATTAGTAATAACTGACAGGCTGGAGATGAATTCTAACTGTAGACCATAAAACAGTGTTTGGTGGAGAACTCAATGTCACATATATGAGAAATAGGTCTGGCTGGGCTGAGCCAGTGTCTTAGTTGGAAGCCATTTGGACCATGGATTCCCAGATACATAATGATAAGTGATCTGTGGGGTGCAGTCTCCAAACTCCAAGCTTTTGAATGTGATCCTGGCTTCGATATGAGAGGCTAACGCATAGTCCTGGCAAAATACAGACTTGGAATTGGGCACAGGTATTAAGCAGGACATGGCTGTGCAGGTACCAGGGACTTTTCAGTGTTATCACTGTGTATTTAAGGATTGCAGATGGAGAAGGAATGCAGAGCTAACATGAGCAAGAATTGCAGAGCGGGCTTGCCAACATCCGGGCGGATAGAGACATGAAGCCCCAGCACGTTCCTCCATCATGGAAATTATTCACCTTTTTTTAAAGGGAAATTTCATCAAAGATATAAAAATGTCTGTATAGTAATAAATGGGATGTCAGAGTCAAGAGGGACAGAACTGGGAGAGACCACGACAGTCAGGAGAGACAGGGAGGGCAGAGGCGGTCAGGAAGGTCAGAAACAGTCTGGAGAGACAAAGACCAGAGAAAAAGAGAGGGACTTGGACAGACAAGTGAGGATGTCTAGAGATAGTCAGGAGGGACAGAGACAGCCAGGATGTCCAGAGATAGCCAGGATGTCCACATGTAGTCAGGAGGGACAGAGATAGTCAGGAGGGACAGAGATAGTCAGGAGGGACAGACAGTGAGGATGTCCAGAGATAGTCAGGAGGGACGGAGACAGCCAGGATGTCCAGAGATAGCCAAGATGTCGAGAGACAGACAGCATGTCCAGAGATAGACAGCCAGCATGTCCAGAGATAGCCAAGATGTCCAGAGATAGCTAGGATGTCCAGAGATAGCCAGGATGTCCAGAGATAGCCAGGATGTCCAGAGATAATCAGGATAAAGCGATAAACTCGGCACACACCAATTTGTAGATGCAGTGAAAGGGGGTTTATTGATGAGGTAGAGTACATACAGTAGTAGACGTTTCGGTCTAATCAATTGACCTTCATTAATGTACCTCACTCAATTTGTCAATGGGGTACCCCAGGTCATGTGGTGGACAGGGAGTCCCTGTTATGGGAGGAATAGCTCCTGCAGGTTGGGACACTTTTGGACAAGAGGTGGATACTGCGTCCACAGCCCACATACACCGGTCGCCTCTCACATTGCGTTCTGCTCCCTCCCAACCTGCAGGAGCTATTCCTCCCATAACAGGGACTCCCTGTTCACCACATGACCTGGGGTACCCCATTGACAAATTGAGTGAGTACATTTATGAAGGTCAATTGATTAGACCGAAACGTCTACTACTGTATGTACTCTACCTCATCAATAAACCCCCTTTCACTGCATCTACAAATTGGTGTGTGCCGAGTTTATTGCTTTATCTATGACGGCTTGGGCCCCTACTTGAGCACCACCCCCTTAGTAGTGCCTAGGTTTACGCTTCACATATAGTCAGGAGGGACAGAGACAGCCAGGATGTCCAGAGATAGTCAGGAGGGAAGGAGACAGCCAGGATGTCCAGAGATAGCCAAGATGTCCAGAGATAGCCAGGATGTCCACATATAGTCAGGAGGGACAGAGACAGCCAGGATGTCCAGAGATAGTCAGAAAGGAAGGAGACAGCCAGGATGTCCAGAGATAGCCATGATGTCCACACATAGTCAGAAGGGCCAGAGATAGTCAGAAGGGCCAGAGATAGTCAGGATGACCACAGATAGTCAGAAGGGACAGAGACAGCCAGGATGTCCAGAGATAGTCAGGAGGGAAGAAGACAGCCAGGATGTCCAGAGATAGCCAGGATGTCCACACATAGCCAGGAGGGACAGAGACAGAGAGGATATCCACACATAGCCAGGAGGGACAGAGACAGCGAGGATGTCCAGAGATAGTCAGGAGGGAAGGAGACAGCCAGGATGTCCAGAGATAGTCAGGAGGGAAGGAGACAGCCAGGATGGCCAGAGATAGCCAGGATGTCCACACATAGTCAGGAGGGACAGAGACAGCGAGGATGTCCAGAGATAGTCAGGAGGGACCGAGACAGCCAGGATGTCCAGAGATAGTCAGGAGGGAAGGAGACAGCCAGGACGTCCAGAGATAGCCAGGATGTCCACACATAGTCAGGAGGCACAGAGACAGCGAGGATGTCCAGAGATAGTCAGGAGAGTCAGAGACAGCCAGGATGTCCACAGATAGTCAGGAGGGACAGAGACAGCGAGGATGTCCAGAGATAGTCAGGAGGGACGGAGACAGCCAGGATGTCCAGAGATAGCCAGGATGTCCATACATAGTCAGGAGGCACAGAGATAGTCAGGAGGGACGAAGACAGCCAGGATGTCCACAGATAGCTAGTCAGGAGGGACGGGGATAGTCAGAAGGGACAGAGACAGCCAGGATGTACAGAGATAGTCAGAAGGGACAGAGACAGCCAGGATGTACAGAGATAGTCAGGATGTCCAGAGATAGTCAGAAGGGATAGAGATGGTCAGGATGTCCAGAGATAAGAGGGATAGAGACAGCCAAGAGGGACAGTAAATAAACCAAAAAGAGAAAATGGCCTAGGTGTATTGGCACTTCCAACCTTAATATAACCTATCAAAAAAATGGGAAGCATATACCAAAAATAGAATAAAAAGATGAATTTTTATTACAATACATAAATAAACTACATAAAAGTAGGTAGGGACATAGTTGCAAATCTAACCACTTACAGGTGAATGCTCATAACAATTTATGGCTAGTGCTAGGCAGTTCACCACAATTTTTAAAATATATATATATATATATATATATATATATATATATATATATATATATATATATATATATATATATATATATATATATATATATATATATATATATATATATATATCTGACACAGTGTCTGACCAAATAGGTTATATGAACATGTGTACACCACCAAAGAAAGTATATTTGCATACATAAAGATAGGCAACAAGCCTTAATCCCAGTGCCAATAAGATATAAGGCAAATATAAATAGAGTATGTCACATTAGAATTTGATATTTAACCCCTTCCCGACCTTTGACGCCACGTAGGCGGCAAGAAAACCCGTGCCAATCCGACCCATGACGCCTATGTGATGTGGCGTCATGGAATGATCGCGTCCCTGCAGATCGGGTGAAAGGGTTAAAGGTACCTTCACACTAAACGATATCGCTAGCGATCCGTGACGTTGCAGCGTCCTGGCTAGCGATATCGTTGAGTTTGACACGCAGCAGCGATCAGGATCCTGCTGTGATATCGCTGGTCGTTGGTTAAAGTTCAGAACTTTATTTGGTCGTCAGATCGCCGTGTATCGTTGTGTTTGACAGCAAAAGCAACGATACCAGCGATGTTTTACAATGGTAACCAGGGTAAATATCGGGTTACTAAGCGCAGGGCCGCTCTTAGTAACCCGATGTTTACCCTGGTTACCAGTGTAAAATGTAAAAAAACAAACAGTACATAACTCACCTTCGCGTCCCCCGGCGTCCGCTTCCTGCACTGACTGAGCGCCGGCCGTAAAGTGAAAGCACAGCACAGCGGTGATGTCACCGCTCTGCTGTTAGGGCCGGCACTCACAGTCAGTGCAGGAAGCGGACGCCGGGGGACGCGAAGGTGAGTATGTAGCGTTTGTTTTTTAACATTTTACACTGGTAACCAGGGTAAACATCGGGTTACTAAGCGCGGCCCTGCGCTTAGCAACCCGATGTTTACCCTGGTTACCCGGGGACCTCGGCATCGTTGGTCGCTGGAAAACTGTCTGTGTGACAGCTCTCCAGCGACCAAACAGCGACGCTGCAGCGATCGGCATCGTTGTCTGTATCGCTGCAGCGTCGCTTAGTGTGAAGGTACCTTAACTCCAATTTCACCCGATCTGCAGGGACAGAGGGAGTGGTACTTCAGCCCAGGGGGGGGCTTCACCCCCCCGTGGCTACGATCGCTCTGATTGGCTGTTGAAAGTGAAACTGCCAATCAGAGCGATTTGTAATATTTCACCTAAAAAACTGGTGAAATATTACAATCCAGCCATGGCCGATGCTGCAATATCATCGGCCATGGCTGGAAACACTGATGTGACCCCCCCTCACCCCACCGATCGCCCCCCCAAGCCACCGATCTGTGGTCCGCTCCCCTCCGTCTTGTGCTCCGCTCTCCCGTCCTCCTGTCCGCTCCCCCCGTGCTCCTATGCCACCCCCCCCCTGTGCTCCGACGCCCCCCCCCCCGTGCCCCGATCTCCACCCCCTTATACTTACCGAGGCTCCCGGTGTCCATCCGTCTTCTCCATGGGCGCCACCATCTTCCAAAATGGCGGGCGCATGCGCAGTGCGCCCGCCGAATCTGCCGGCCGGCAGATTCGTTCCAGATATAATTTGGTCACTGTGATATAACCTATCACAGTGATCAAAATAAAAAAAATAGTAAATGACCCCCCCCTTTATCACCCCCATAGGTAGGGACAATAATAAAAAAAAGAAAATATTTTTTTTTCTTTTTCCACTAGGGTTAGGGTTAGAACTAGGGGTAGGGGTAGGGTTAGGGTTAGGGGTAGGGCATGTGCACACAGTGCGGATTTGGCTGCGGATCCGCAGCGGATTGGCCACGGATCCGCAGCAGATTGGCCGCAGATCCGCAGCGGATTGCCCGCGGATCTGCAGCGGATTGGCCGCTGCGAATTCGTAGCAGTTTTCCATCAGGTTTACAGTACCATGTACACCTATGGAAAACCAAATCCGCTGTGCCCATGGTGCGGAAAATTCCGTGCGGAAATGCTGCGTTGTATTTTCCGCAGCATGTCAATTCTTTGTGCGGATTCCGCAGCGTTTTACACCTGTTCCTTAATAGGAATCCGCAGGTGAAATCCGCACAAAAAAACACTGGAAATCCGCTGTAAATCTGCAGGTAAAACGCAGTGCCTTTTACCTGCAGATTTTTCAAAAATGGTGCGGAAAAATCTCACACGAATCCGCAACGTGGGCACATAGCCTTAGGGTTAGGGATTGGAATTAGGGCTAGGGTTGGAAATAGGGTTAAGATTAGGCTTGTGGTTAGGGTTACGGATAGGGTTAGGAGTGTGTTGGGGTTACAGTTGTGGTTAGGGTTGGGATTAGGGTTGGGATTAGGGTTAGGATTAGGGTTGGGATTACGGTTACGGGTGTGTTGGGGTTAGGGTTGTGGTTAGGGTTAGGGCTACAGTTGGGATTAGGGTTAGGGGTGTGTTGGGGTTAGTGTTGAAGTTAGAATTGAGGGGTTTCCACTGTTTGGGCACATCAGGGGTCTCCAAACGCAACATGGCACCACCATTGATTCCAGCCAATCTTGCGTTCAAAAAGTCAAATGGTGCTCCCTCCCTTCCAAGCCCCAACGTGCGCCCAAACAGTGGTTTACCCCCACATATGGGGTACCAGCGTACTCAGGACAAACTGGGCAACAACTGTTGGGGTCCAATTTCCCCTGTTACCCTTGCAAAAATAAAAAATTACTTGCTAAAACATAATTTTTGAGGAAAGAACAATTATTTTTTATTTTCACGGCTCTGCGTTATAAACTTCTGTGAAGCACTTGGGGGTTCAAAGTGCTCACCACACATCTAGATAAGTTCCTTGGGGGGTCTAGTTTCCAAAATGGGGTCACTTGTGGGGGGTTTCTACTGTTTAGGCACATCAGGGGCTCTGCAAAATGCAACGTGACGCCCGCAGACCATTCCATCAAAGTCTGCATTTCAAATGTCACTACTTCCCTTCCGAGCCCTGACGTGCGCCCAAACAGTGGTTTACCCCCACATATCGGGTACCAGCGTACTCACAACAAACTGGGCAACAAATATTGGGGTCCAATTTCTCCTGTTAGCCTTGTGAAAATAAAAAAATTGCTTGCTAAAACATCTTTTTTGAGGAAAGAAAAATGATTTTTTATTTTCACGGCTCTGCGTTGTAAACTTCTGTGAAGCACTTGGGGGTTGACCGTGCTCACCACACATCTAGATAAGTTCCTTGGGGGGTCTAGTTTCCAAAATGGGGTCACTTGTGGGGGGGTTTCTACTGTTTAGGCACATCAGGGGCTCTGCAAACGTAACATGATGCCTGCAGACCAATCCATCAAAGTCTGCATTCCAAAACGTCACTACTTCCCTTCCGAGCCCCGGCATCTGCCCAAACAGTGGTTTACCCCCACAAATGGGGTATCAGCATACTCAGGAGAAACTGTTCAACAACTTTTGGGGTCAAATTTCTCCTGTTACCCTTGGGAAAATTAACCCCTTCATGACCCAGCCTATTTTGACCTTAATGACCTGGCCATTTTTTGCAATTCTGACCAGTGTCCCTTTATGAGGTAATAACTCAGGAACGCTTCAACGGATCCTAGCGATTCTGAGACTGTTTTTTCGTGACATATTGGGCTTCATGATAGTGGTAAATTTAGGTCGATAATTTCTGAGTTTATTTCTGAAAAAAACGGAAATTTGGCAAAAATTTTGAAAATTTCGCAATTTTCACATTTTGAATTTTTATTCTGTTAAACCAGAGAGTTATGTGACACAAAATAGTTAATAAATAACATTTCCCACATGTCTACTTTACATCAGCACAATTTTGGAAACAAATTTTTTTTTTGCTAGGAAGGTATAAGGGTTAAAATTTGACCAGTGATTTCTCATTTTACAACAAAATTTACAAAACCATTTTTTTAGGGACCACCTCACATTTGAAGTCAGTTTGAGGGTTCTATATGGCTGAAAATACCCAAAAGTGACACCATTCTAAAAACTGCACCCCTCAAGGTGCTCAAAACCACATTCAAGAAGTTTATTCACCCTTCAGGTGTTTCACAGCAGCAGAAGCAACATGGAAGGAAAAAATGAACATTTAACTTTTTAGTCACAAAAATGATCTTTTAGCAACAATTTTTTTATTTTCCCAAGGGTAAAAGGAGAAACTGGACCACAAACATTGTTGTCCAATTTGTCCTGAGTACGCTGATACCTCACATGTGGGGGTAAACCACTGTTTGGGCGCACGGCAGGGCTCGGAAGGGAAGGAGTGCCATTTGACTTTTTGAATGAAAAATTGGCTCCAATCTTTAGCGGACACCATGTCGCGTTTGGAGAGCCCCCGTGTGCCTAAATATTGGAGCTCCCCCACAAGTGACCACATTTTGGAAACTAGACCCCCCAAGGAACTTATCTAGAAGCATAGTGAGCACTTTAAACCCCCAGGTGCTTCACAAATTAATCCGTAAAAATGAAAAAGTACTTTTTTTTCGCAAAAAAATTATTTTAGCCTCAATTTTTTTATTTTCACATGGGCAACAGGATAAAATGGATCCTAAAATTTGTTGCACAATTTCTCCTGAGTACACCGATACCTCATATGTGGGGGTAAACCACTGTTTGGGTGCACGGCAAGGCTCGGAATGGAAGGCGCGCCATTTGACTTTTTGAATGGAAAATTAGCTCCAATCGTTAGCGGACACCATGTCGCGTTTGGAGAGCCCCTGTGTGCCTAAACATTGGAGCTCCCCTAAAAGTGACCCCATTTTGGAAACTAGACCCCCCCAAGGAACTTATCTAGATGCATAGTGAGCACTTAAAACCCCCAGGTGCTTCACAGAAGTTTATAACGCAGAGCCATGAAAATAAAAAATTATTTTTCTTTCCTCAAAAATGATTTTTAGCCCGGAATTTTTTATTTTCCCAAGGGTAATATGAGAAATTGGACCCCAAATGTTGTTGTACAGTTTGTTCTGAGTACGATGATACCCCATATGTGGGGGTAAACCACTGTTTGGGCGCACGGCAGGGCTCGGAAGGGAAGGCATGCCATTTGGCTTTTTGAATGGAAAATTAGCTTCAATCATTAGCGGACACCATGTCGCGTTTGGAGAGCCCCTGTGTGCCTAAACATTGAAGCTCCCCCACAAGTGACCCCATTTTGGAAACTAGACCTCCCAAGGAACTAATCTAGATGTGTGGTGAGCATTTTGAACCCCCAAGTGCTTCACAGAAGTTTATAACGCAGAGCCGTGAAAATAATAAATGTGTTTTCTTTCCTCAAAAATATTTTTTTAGCCCAGAATTTTTTAATTTTCCCAAGGGTAATAGGAGGAATTGGACCCCAAAAGTTGTTGTCCAGTTTCTCCTGAGTAAGCTGATACCCCATATGTGGGGGTAAACCACTGTTTGGGCACATGCCGGGGCTCGGAAGGGAAGTAGTGACGATTTAGAATGCAGACTTTGATGGAATGGTCTGCGGGCATCATGTTACGTTTGCAGAGCCCCTGATGTGCCTAAACAGTAGAAACCCCCCACAAGTGACCCCATTTTGGAAACTAGACCCCCCAAGGAACTTATCTAGATGTGTGGTGAGCACGTTCAACCCCCAAGTGCTTCACAGAAATTTACAACGCAGAGCCGTGAAAATAAAAAATCATTTTTCTTTCCTCAAAAAATATGTTTTAGCAAGCAATTTTTTATTTTCACAAGGGTAACAGGAGAAATTGGACCCCAATATTTGTTGCCCAGTTTGTTGTGAGTACGCTGATACCCCATATGTGGGGGTAAACCACTGTTTGGGCGGACGTCAGGGCTCGGAAGGGAAGTAGTGACATTTGAAATGCAGACTTTGATGGAATGGTCTGCGGGCGTCACGTTGCATTTGCAGAGCCCCTGATGTGCCTATAGAGTAGAAACCCCCCACAAGTGACCCCATTTTGGAAACTAGACCCCCCACAGAACTTATCTAGATGTGTGGTGAGCACGTTCAACCCCCAAGTGCTTCACAGAAGTTTACAACGCAGAGCCATGAAAATAAAAATAGGTATTAAGCTTACCGTTAATTATGTTTCCAGGAGTCCATCCTGACAGCACTATGGAGGACGTCCTCCTCCCCCTTGCTGGGACAGGAAACACACGAGAGTTCAAAAGGTCCGGTCCCACCCCCAATCCTCAGTGTTGTAACAAGAACTGCCTCAAGGGAGATGCAAAAAAATATATTTTTAATGGTCAAGAACATAACACCATGTATTAGGAACATATTACATCATATGTTAGGAACATACTACAGGCATGTCAGGTTCATATTACAATAGCATAACTATATTATCAGGGAGGGAATTACCCGTGCTGTAAGGATGGACTCCTGGAAACATAATTAACGGTAAGCTTAATACCTATTTTCCAGGACGTCATCCTGACAGCACTATGGAGAGTACCAAAGCACCTCCTGAGGGTGGGATTACCGCTTGGAGAACTTTTCTCCCGAATGCAGTATGCTGACCGGACAAAACATCAAGTTTATAATGTTTGCAAAAGGTATTCGCACTAGCCCATGTAGCGGCCTTACAAATTTGCTCTAGAGAGGCGCCTGCCCTCTCAGCCCAAGAAGTAGCCATCCCTCTAGTAGAGTGTGCATGGAGACCCTTTGGAGGAGGGATGCCCTCCGACTGGTAGGCCTCAGAGATCACAGATATGATCCATCGAGCAATGGAGGCCTTAGAGGCCTTTTTACCTCTATTTCTACCGCCAAACAAAATAAACAGATTTGGGTCAATGCACCATGAGTTGGTGGCTGACAGGTAGTCAATGACCGCCTGTCTGACATCAAGGGAATGCAGAGCTTTCTCTTTCGAATTAGAAGGGTTACAGCAAAAGGATGGTAACACTATCTCCTGATTCCTATTTTTGAGCGTTCCCACTTTTGGAATGAACGAGGGATCTAGTTTAAGGACCACACTATCGTCTCTAATCTGAAGGTACGGGTCCCTTGTACACAGGGCTTGAATTTCCCCCACCCTCTTAGCCGTGGTGATCGCCACCAGGAATGCCGTTTTACGAGTCAGGGCCGAAATGGACATGTTATCTGCCGAGGTGTAATTATTTTTACAGAGGAATCTCAGGACGAGGTTAAGGTCCCAAGGAGGCGATAATTGTCTAATGGTGGGGCGCAACCTGTGGGTGGCTCTGATAAATCTAACTATCCATGGGTGTGTTGCCAGGGGATAGTCTAGAAAGGAGCTAAGTGCCGAGATCTGCACCTTCAAGGTGCTCGGCCTAAGCCCTTTATCGAACCCAGCCTGCAGAAAATCCAGAATTCTGGGTAAGTCGGGAGTGCCTGCCGCAACCTCAGACCTGCCACCCTCCAGACAGAAACGCCTCCAGATCTTCAAGTAGATTGCTGATGTGACCGGCTTTCTACTAGCCTTGATAGTGGCTATGACTTGATCAGACAGGCCTCTTGCTTTCAGGATGTTCCTTTCAGGATCCAGGCTGAGAGATGTAGCTTCTCTGGGTCCGGATGGTACACTGGGCCCTGGTGGATTACGTCTGGTCTGTGAAGGAGCTCCACTGGACTCTCGATCGCCAGGTCTACCAGAAGGGAGAACCAACTCCTTCTTGGCCAGTATGGAACTACCAAAATCACTCGAGCCTGTTCTTCCTTGATCTTTCTGAGAACAGCCGGAATTAGTGCTAGAGGAGGGAATGCATATGAGAGGGGCTCCGTCTAATTTTGACTTAGACCATCTATCCCTTCCGGCAGATCCCGAGGGTTCAGCGAGAAGAACCTTGAGACCTTCGAGTTTCTCCTGTTTGCGAAGAGGTCTATACAGGGAGTGCCCCAACGCCGGCACAGCTCCTGGAAGATGTCCTGGTTGAGTTCTCACTCTGTTGCAAACACTCTTCTTCTGCTCAAGTAATCCGCTATGACATTCTGGGAGCCTTCTAGGTGGATTGCAGAGATGGAAAGGATCGACCTTTCTGCCCAGCGAAATATTCTCCCCGCCAGCTCCTGGAGAAGATGGTGTCTTGGGCCTCCTTGGTGTTTTAGGAAGGAAACAGTTGTCACATTGTCAGACAATACCCTGACGTGACGATTCTCCAGAGTGCGACGGTTCCTTCTCAGGGCTTCCCAGACAGCGTACAGCTCCTTGAAGTTGGATGAGTTGCGAGCGACGTCTGGAGGCCATCGTCCCTGGAGGATCCTTCCTTTTAAGTGAGCTCCCCAGCCCCAGGCGCTGGCGTCTGTAGTAATTACTACGTAGGGATCGGTAGTCCATAGTACTCCGATTCTTAGTTTCTCTGGATCTGTCCACCAAAGGAGAGACCTTCGTATTGGGTCTGGTAGATGTAGAGTGCTGTCCAGAGAAGACTGGCGCCGGTCCCACTTGGAGAGGATTAAGCTCTGTAGTGGTCTTGAATGGAACTGTGCCCATCTTACGCATGGTATGCATGCCGTCATTAGGCCTAGCACTCTCATGGCCATCCTTATTGAGACTCTGCGTTCCAGTAGGAGTCTGATCTGAATCTGTATCGCCTCCAGCTTGGATTCGGGTAGCAGGGATATTCTGTTTGCAGAATCCAGACATACACCCAGGAAGACCTTTTTGTGCTCCGGAATCAGGTCTGATTTCTGCCAGTTTATGATCCATCCCAAATGTTCCATTACCGAGATGGTTCGGTTCCTGTGATCCGATAGGATCTCTGGTGTTCTTGCTATCAGGAGAAAATCGTCGAGATATGGGACTATTATAATTCCTTGGTTTCTTAGGAAAGCCACGATCTCTGACACCAGCTTTGTAAATACGCGAGGTGCTGAGGCAAGTCCAAACGGAAGGCAATGAAACTGGTAGTGGCAGGTCCTGGACGGCAGAACTACCGCAAACCTCAGAAGCCTCTGAGATAGATGGTGGACAGGGACCTGATAATAGGCACTCTTCAAGTCGAGAGTGCACATCACAGCGTTCTGATCTATGAGAAGGATTGCAGAACGGATGGACTCCATACGAAACCTCTTGTACCTGACCCAGGCATTCAGAGGTTTCAGATTTACAATTGTGCGTGAGTCGCCTGATGGCTTCGTTATGGAGAACAGGGAAGAGTAATGTCCCTGGCCTACTTCTAGTGGTGGCACTGGTACTATGACTTTTGAGGAAAGCATATCCATTAAGTCTATTAACATAGGAGAGTCTTGCATAACCACCGTAGGTACGATGTACCTGTCTGGTGGAGGGGAGTAGAACTCTATACTGTAGCCTTCTGACACAGTCCGAAGGACCCATTGATTTTGAGTGACTCTGCCCCAGTTTGCCGCGAAATGGCGAAGCCTTCCCCCTATAAGAGTGGCGTCATTGCGATTTAGATTTAGAGGAGGGGCTGAAGAAGAAACTTCTGTTCTTACTACCGTGGCCACGGGAACCCCTATTAAAACCTCTATTGGATCTTCCCCCTCTGAAGTCGGACTGTCTTCTAAAGGGAAACCCTCTCCGAAAGGACTGAGACCTTTTAGGCTTGTCCTCTGGAAACCCTTTTTTCTTGTCTGAAGCCGACTCTAAGATAGTATCGAGGGAAGGACCAAACACCCTTGCGCCTGAGAAGGGAATCAAACACAATTTTGTTTTGGACGCATTATCACCAGACCAAGACCTTAGCCAGACCGCTCTTCTAGCCGCATTGGACAATGATCCATTTCTGGCTGAAAATCTGACTGACTCGGCCGTCATGTCAGATAGAAAAGCAGTGGCTGATTTCATTATTGGGAGGGAGTTTAGAATTTCTGACCTTGGGGTCTTATTAGAGATGCTCCTCTAATTGACCCATCCAAAGGTGCATAGACCGGGCTACCGAGGTAGCTGCAATGTTGGTCTTAATTAGAGCCGCGGAAGATTCCCAGGCTCTCTTTAGCAATATGTCCGCCTTTCGATCCATCGGATCGCGCAAGTTTGATGAGTCCTCGAATGGTATAGCCGTCTTTTTGGCGACCTTCGCCACCGGGACATCCACCTTGGGTATCTCGTCCCATAGCTTTACATCATCCGGCTCAAAGGGTAGGCGCGCCTTAAAGTCTTTGGACAATATCAGCCGACGTTCTGCCTCCTTCCACTCTTCAAGCACCATAGCCTTGATATGCTCACTAACTGGGAAGACGGTCTGCCGACGCGACATAAGTCCCCCAAACATCAGATCCTGCCTGGATTGTGGCTTAGATGTCTCTTCTACTTGCATGGTGCATCGCACCGCCTGCACCAGATCATTCGTATCCTCCGCCTGGAAAAGGTATTTCCTCTGATGGTCCTGGCTTCCAGAAGGAAGCTTGCCCTCTTCCTCAGAGACAAGGTCTTCAGAGTCAGACCTGTCATCAGAAGTATATTCCAGCTCCCGTCTGGCCCTTTGCGACTGGGCATAGGGCTGGACTTTCCCAACATGGTAGCCAGAGAAGCTTGGACCTCTTCTCGTATTAAGGACCTCATCTCGGATAATAAAGTGGGCTGCTCATCTCTCATAACCTTGGATGTGCAATCTGCACATAAGGTTTTGCCATGAGTGTCCGGGAGCTTCGCACTACATATAGGGCATCTACTGGATTTCCCAGAGGCCTTTCCGGATTTCTTAACTTGACCAGGGGGGACAGCGGGGGTTCCCTTATCCTTAAACGATATAAGATAGGGAAAGTAACAGGGTGGTTGCTTATTACCAGGGTGCTAGGGGAGTTTGCGCTCTGCGCACTTACCCCATCCTCAGGTAGCATGCTTTCCATGGCTCCAGAGTATCAGGCTCCCTGCAGCTGTCAGCGTCTGGTCGAAGCGCTACGATTCCTGAGCGATCCACGCTGGTGCGCACGCCTCCCCCGTACATACAGCGTTACCTGAAGTGACGGTAACGGATGCCGCAAACCGGAAGTGACGCGGTCCCCGGAACTTCCGCCGGAAGAGTCAGAGCCCGGCGTCCACGCTGCTGGATGCTGCCGACCTCGGGAACCGCGTCCGCAGCCGAGAGCCTCCCACCGGGAGGAGCGGCTGCTGGTCTTTGGAGCAGAGGGACCCCCCTCTGGAGGGTTTCTGTCCTGAGCCTCTTGACAGGGGGAAGGATTTGGCAAGCCGCACGATCCCCCTGAGCTCCGGTAAGCTGCGCAGCTTCTCTCGTGCGTCCCTTGCAGGGACAGGAAAAACACTGAGTATTGGGGGTGGGACCGGACCTTTTGAACTCTTGTGTGTTTCCTGTCCCAGCAAGGGGGAGGAGGACGTCCTCCATAGTGCTGTCAGGATGACGTCCTGGAAAAATCATTTTTCTTTCCTCAAAAAAGATGTTTTAGCAAGCAATTTTTTATTTTCACAAGGGTAACAGGAGAAATTGGACCCCAATATTTGTTGCCCAGTTTGTTGTGAGTACGCTGGTACCCCATATGTGGGGGTAAACCACTGTTTGGGCGCATGTCAGGGCTCGGAAGGGAAGTAGTGACATTTGAAATGCAGACTTTGATGGAATGGTCTGCGGGCGTCACGTTGCATTTGCAGAGCCCCTGATGTGCCTATAGAGTAGAAACCCCCCACAAGTGACCCCATTTTGGAAACTAGACCCCCCAAGGAACTTATCTAGATGTGTAGTGAGCACGTTCAACCCCCAAGTGCTTCACAGAAGTTTACAACGCAGAGCCGTGAAAATAAAAAATCATTTTTCTTTCCTCAAAAAAGATGTTTTAGCAAGCATTTTTTTATTTTCACAAGGGTAACAGGAGAAATTGGACCCCAATAGTTGTTTCCCAGTTTGTCCTGAGTACGCTGGTACCCCATATGTGGGGGTAAACCACTGTTTGGGCGCACGTCGGGGCTTGGAAGGGAGGGAGCACCATTTGACTTTTTGAACGCAAGATTGGCTGGAATCAATGGTGGCGCCATGTTGCGCTTGGAGACCCCTGATGTGCCTAAACAGTGGAAACCCCTCAATTCTAACTTCAACACTAACCCCAACACACCCCTAACCCTAATCCCAACTGTAGCCATAACCCTAATCACAACCCTAACCCCAACACACCCCTAACCACAACCCTAACCCCAACACACTCGAAACCCTATTCCCAACCCTAACCCTAATCCTAACCCTAATCCCAACCCTAACCCTAATCCCAATCCTAACCACAACTGTAACCCCAACACACCCCTAACCCTATCCGTAACCCTAACCACAAGCCTAATCTTAACCCTATTTCCAACCCTAGCCCTAATTCCAACCCTAACCCTAAGGCTATGTGCCCACGTTGCGGATTCGTGTGAGATTTTTCCGCACCATTTTTGAAAAATCCGCAGGTAAAAGGCACTGCGTTTTACCTGCGGATTTACAGCGGATTTCCAGTGTTTTTTTTGTGCGGATTTCACCTGCGGATTCCTATTGAGGAACAGGTGTAAAACGCTGCAGAATCCGCAAAAAATTGACATGCTGCGGAAAATACAACACAGCGTTTCCGCACGGTATTTTCCGCACCATGGGCACAGCGGATTTGGTTTTCCATAGGTATACATGGTACTGTAAACCTGATGGAAAACTGCTACGAATTCGCAGCGGCCAATCCGTTGCGGATCCGCGGCCAATCTGCTGCGGATCCGCGGCCAATCCGCTGCGGATCCGCGGCCAAATCCCCACTGTGTGCACATGCCCTAACCCTACCCCTAACCCTACCCCTAACCCTAGTTCTAACCCTAGTTCTAACCCTAACCCTAGTGGAAAAAGAAAAATATATATATATTTTTTTTTATTATTGTCCCTACCTATGGGGGTGATAAAGGTGGGGGGTCATTTACTATTTTTTTTATTTTGATCACTGTGATAGGTTATATCGCAGTGATCAAAATATACCTGGAACGAATCTGCGAATCTTCCATTTTGGAAGATGGCGGCGCCCATGGAGAAGACGGACGGATGCCCGGAGGCTCGGTAAGTATGGGGGGGGGGTGATCTGAGCACGGGGGGGGGATCTGAGCACGGGGGGGTGGCATCGGAGCACGGGGGGATCGAGCAGGAGAACGGGGGAGCGGGCAGGACGACCTAGGGGGGGCGGACCACATAACAGAGGACTGGGGAGGAGATCGGTGGGTGTGGGGGGGGTCACATCAGTGTTTCCAGCCATGGCCGATGATATTGCAGCATCGGCCATGGCTGGATTGTAATATTTCACCAGTTTTCATAGTGAAATATTACAAATCGCTCTGATTGGCAGTTTCACTTTCAACAGCCAATCAGAGCGATCGTAGCCACGAGGGGGTGAAGCCACCCCCCCTGGGCTGAAGCACCACTCCCCCTGTCCCTGCAGATCGGGTGAAATTGGAGTTAACCCTTTCACCCGATCTGCAGGGACGCGATCATTCCATGACGCCACATAGGCATCACAGGTCGGATTGGCACCGACTTTCATGACGCCTACGTGGCGTCAAAGGTCGGGAAGGGGTTAAAAAATTCTGGGCTAAAAAAATATTTTTGAGGAAAGGAAACACATTTATTATTTTCACGGCTCTGCGTTATAAACTTCTGTGAAGGGGGTTATAAACTTCTGTGGGGGTTCAAAGTGCTCACCACACATCTAGATTAGTTCCTTGGGAGGTCTAGTTTCCAAAATGGGGTCACTTGTGGGGGAGCTTCAATGTTTAGGCACACAGGGGCTCTCCAAACGCGACATGGTGTCCGCTAATGATTGAAGCTAATTTTCCATTCAAAAAGCCAAATGGCGTGCCTTCCCTTCCGAGCCCTGCCGTGCGCCCAAACAGTGGTTTACCCCCACATATGGTGTATCATCGTACTCAGGACAAACTGGACAACAACATTTGGGGTCCAATTTCTCCTATTACTCTTGGGAAAATAAAAAATTCCGGGCCAAAAATCATTTTTGAGGAAAGAAAAATTATTTTTTATTTTCACGGCTCTGCGTTGTAAACTTCTGTGAAGCACCTGGGGGTTTTAAGTGCTCACTATGCATCTAGATAAGTTCCTTGGGGGGTCTAGTTTCCAAAATGGGGTCACTTGTAGGGGAGCTCCAATGTTTAGGCACACAGGGGCTCTCCAAACGCGACATGGTGTCCGCTAACGATTGGACCAAATTTTCCATTCAAAAAGTCAAATGGCGCGCCTCCCCTTCCGAGCCTTGCCGTGCACCCAAACAGTGGTTTACCCCCACATATGAGGTATCGGCGTACTCAGGAGAAATTGCCCAACAAATTTTAGGATCCATTTTATCCTGTTGCCCATGTGAAAATGAAAAAATTGAGGCTAAAGGAAATTTTGTGTGAAAAAAAGCACTTTTTCATTTTTACGGCTCAATTTGTGAAGCACCTGAGGGTTTAAAGTGCTCACTGTGCTTCTAGATAAGTTCCTTGGGGGGTCTAGTTTCCAAAATGGGGTCACTTGTGGGGGAGCTCCAATGTTTAGGCACACAGGGGCTCTCCAAACGTGACATGGTGTCGCTAGGGATGGAGATAATTTTTCATTCAAAAAGTCAAATGGCGATCCTTCCCTTCCGAGCCTTACCATGTGCCCAAACAGTGGTTTACCCCCACATGTGAGGTATCAGTATACTCAGGAGAAATTGTGCAACAAATTTTAGGATCCATTTTATCCTGTTGCCCATGTGAAAATGAAAAAATTGAGGCTAAAATAATTTTTTGGGGAAAAAAAAGTACTTTTTCATTTTTACGGATCAATTTGTGAAGCACCTGGGGGTTTAAAGTGCTCACTATGCTTCTAGATAAGTTCCTTGGGGGGTCTCGTTTCCAAAATGGGGTCACTTGTGGGGGAGCTCCAATGTTTAGGCACACGGGGGCTCTCCAAACGCGACATGGTGTCCGCTAAAGATTGGAGCCAATTTTTCATTCAAAAAGTCAAATGGCGCTCCTTCCGAGCCCTGCCGTGCGCCCAAACAGTGGTTTACCTCCACATATGAGGTATCAGCGTACTCAGGACAAATTGGACAACAACGTTCGTGGTCCAGTTTCTCCTTTTACCCTTGGAAAAATAACAAAATTGTTGCTAAAAGATCATTTTTGTGACTAAAAAGTTAAATGTTCATTTTTTACTTCCATGTTGCTTCTGCTGCTGTGAAACACCTGAAGGGTTAATAAACTTCTTGAATGTGGTTTTGAGCACCTTGAGGGGTGCAGTTTTTAGAATGGTGTCACTTTTGGGTATTTTCAGCCATATAGAACCCTCAAAATGACTTCAAATGTGAGGTGGTCCCTAAAAAAAATGGTTTTGTAAATTTTGTTGTAAAAATGAGAAATCACTGGTCAAATTTTAACCCTTATAACTTCCTAGCAAAAAAAAAATTTGTTTCCAAAATTGTGCTGATGTAAAGTAGACATGTGGGAAATGTTATTTAATAACTATTTTGTGTCACATAACTCTCTGGTTTAACAGAATAAAAATTCAAAATGTGAAAATTGCAAAATTTTCAAAATTTTCGCCAAATTTCCGTTTTTTTCACAAATAAACTCAGAAATTATCGACCTAAATTTACCTCTAACATGAAGCCCAATATGTCACGAAAAAACAATCTCAGAATCGCTAGGATCCGTTGAAGCGTTCCTAAGTTATTACCTCATAAAGGGACACTAGTCAGAATTGCAAAAAACGGCCAGGTCATTAAGGCCAAAATAGGCTGGGTCATGAAGGGGTTAATTAATCAAGTTAGTAATAAAATTATATATATATATATATATATATATATGTATATGTATATATATATATATATATATATATATATATATATATATATATATATATATAATAATGATAATAATTTTATTTATATTGCGCCAACATATTCCGCAGCGCTTTTCAACTTATAGAGGGGACTTATACAGACAACAGACATTACAGCATAACAGAAATCACAGTTCAAAACAGATACCAGGAGGAATGAGGGCCCTGCTCGCAAGCTTACAAACTATGAGGAAAAGGGGAGACACGAGAAGTGGATGGTAACAATTGCTTTAGTTATTTGGACCAGCCATAGTGTAAGGCTCGGGTGTTCATGTAAAGCTGCATGAACCAGTTAACAGCCTAAGTATGTAGCAGTACAGACAACGAGGGCTATTGACTGCATAAAGTGTATGAGAACATGATGCGAGGAACCTGATTGTTTTTTTTTTATTTTTTTTTTATTTTAATAGGCCACACAGGGATAGTTAGGTTAATGCGTTGAGGCGGTAGGCCAGTCTGAACAAATGCGTTTTTAGGGCACGCTTAAAACTGTGGGGATTGGGGATTAATCGTATTAACCTAGGTAGTGCATTCCAAAGAATCGGCGCAGCACGTGTAAAGTCTTGGAGACGGGAGTGGGAGGTTCTGATTATTGAGGATGCTAACCTGAGGTCATTAGCGGAGCGGAGGGCACGGGTAGGGTGGTAGACTGAGACCAGGGAGGAGATATAGGGTGGTGCTGAGCCATGGAGTGCTTTGTGGATGAGGGTAGTAGTTTTGTACTGGATTCTGGAGTGGATGGGTAGCCAGTGTAATGACTGGCACAAGGTAGAGGCATCGGTGTAACGGTTGGTGAGGAATATGATCCTGGCAGCAGCATTCAAGACAGATTGGAGCGGGGAGAGTTTGGTAAGAGGGAGGCCGATTAGTAGAGAGTTACAATAGTCCAGACGAGAATGAATAAGTGAGACAGTAAGAGTTTTTGCAGAGTCGAAAGTAAGAAAAGGGTGAATTCTAGAAATATTTTTGAGATGCAGATAAGAAGAGCGAGCCAGTGATCGGATGTGGGGGATGAATGAAAGCTCGGAATCAAGGATGACCCCAAGGCAGCGGGCATGTTGCTTGGGAGTAAATGGTGGAACCGCACACGGAGATGGCAATGTCAGGCAAAGGTAGGTTAGTAGAGGGAGAGAACACGAGGAGTTCAGTTTTTGACAGGTTCAGTTTCAGATAGAGGGAGGACATGATGTTAGAGACAGCGGTAAGACAATCACTGGTGTTTTCTAAGAAGGTCGGAGTGAAAGCAGGAGAAAAGGTGTAAAATTGGGTGTCGTCAGCATAGAGATGGTACTGGAAACCAAATCTACTGATTGTTTGTCCAATAGGGGCAGTATACAAAGAGAAGAGGAGGGGGCCTAGGACTGATCCTTGAGGAACCCCAACAGTAAGGGGAGAGGAGGAGGAACCAGCAAAACATACAGTGAAGGATCGGTCAGAGAGATAGGATATACATATATATATATATATATATATATATATATATATATATATATATATATATATATATATATATATATATACACACACACAAAATCTGGACAAAGTGGGGCAAAAGGAGTGTCATAAATAGTATGTAGTAGGCAATGACGCCTTACCATATAGAACTGCTTGATCTCTCTTTGGGCTAATATATATAATTTTATATGGTAAGGCATCATTGCCTACTACATACTATATATGACACTCCTTTTGCCCCACTATATATATATATATATTATATATATATATATATATATATATATATATATATATATATATATATATATATATTTTTTTTTTATTACTAACTTGATTAATTAAATATCAAATTCTAATGTGACATACTCTATTTGTATTTGCCTTATATCTTATTGGCACTGGGATCAAGGCTTGTTGCCTATCTTTATGTATGCAAATATACCTTCTTTGGTGGTGTACACATATTCATATAACCTATTTGGTCAGACACTGTCAGATATATATATATATTTTTTAAAAATTGTGGTGAACTACCTAGCACTAGCCATAAATTGTTATGAGCATTCACCTGTAAGTGGTTAGATTTGCAACTATGTTCCTACCTACTTTTATGTATTTTATTTATGTATTGTAATAAAAATTAATCTTTTTATTCTATTTTTGGTATATGCTTCCCTTTTTTTCAAGAGGGACAGTATTAGGAGGGTCAGTAATAGAGAGGAAGGGCAGATCATAAAAAGCTAAAAGAGCAATCAAGAGAGTGATGGTGAGGATAGAGCGCAGCTTCAAAAGAGATGTCAGAGAGTTTAGTCAGATGAAAGTGTCAGTGACAGGTGGGCATCTTCAGTTGGCACACTGGCAACATTATAATAAAGAGGGATATATGCAGTGAACACAGAATGAACGTGGTATTACATATGGATGATGAGGATGCCGTTTTTAACCATTGAAACCACAAAATCCACATGAACTCCAGCACATGAAGGGCATGATATGAAATGTAAATCACCATTCATTTGCTTTGTACAGTCCATAATCTGCACTGAAAAGTGGCAACAAATCATCCGTATGTGAGAAACCTGTGGACATGGCAGCGGCGGCTTTCCTTCCTGTATCAGCAGTGGTGTCACTTTGTTTCTGGGCAGAGAGAACAGGATGTAATGGTGAAACAATCTTCCAGTGTGGGGTGGTATTATCAGTGCCACCCGCATCCTTATCACAGAATGAATGACATCTGGAACTGTGTGCCCATTGTCACGCCACAAGGTCACCCCTGCCAACCGCAGAGGGAAGCCGAGAGGAATTCAGATTAATTCTCCAATAATGCAAATGACTAATCAATATAATCACAGGCTGTGATCGTAGGGTCGCCACATGCAGGTGCAAGGTGCCAGTAATACAGAGGTCACATCTTCTATAGGACTCTCATACAAGCTCCACTATTAGTCCGTGGCATGACTCAAGAATGGAAAAAAAAAACATCGATCGGAGCATATAATATGATTTATTACCTCGATCGGAGCATATCATATGCTTTATTACCTCGATCGGTGCATATCATATGCTTTATTACCTCGATCGGTGCATATAATATGCTTTATTACCTCGATCGGTGCATATAAAATGCTTTATTACCTCGATCGGTGCATATAAAATGCTTTATTACCTCGATCGGTGCATATAATATGCTTTATTACCTCGATCAGTGCATATAAAGTGCTTTATTACCTCGATCGGTGCATATAATATGCTTTATTACCTCGATCGGTGCATATAAAATGCTTTATTACCTCGATCGGTGCATATAAAATGCTTTATTACCTCGATCGGTGCATATAATATGCTTTATTACCTCGATCGGTGCATATAAAATGCTTTATTACCTCGATCGGTGCATATAAAATGCTTTATTACCTCGATTGGTGCATATAATATGCTTTATTACCTCGATCGGTGCATATAATATGCTTTATTACCTCGATCGGTGCATATAATTTGCTTTATTACATCGATCGGTGCATATATTATGCTTTATTACCTCGATCGGTGCATATATTATGCTTTATTACCTCGATCGGTGCATATAATTTGCTTTATTACATCGATCGGTGCATATATTATGCTTTATTACCTCGATCGGTGCATATATTATGCTTTATTACCTCGATCGGTGCATATAATTTGCTTTATTACATCGATCGGTGCATCGCTTTTTTTGCAATTCATTTTACCACTTTTAAGCTCTCTGCTTGCTGTCAGTGAATGTACATGTTTGTTGATCATCAGAGGTTAAAAATCCATACAGATTGCTACAGAGTACTATCATACCCAGTCAGGGAATCATCTGTGAGCAGAACACAACCACAGAAGAAGTCTCCGTCACCCAGAGGACTGGTCATCTTTAGTGAACGTTTCCTTCAGGGTGGGACATAAAAATCCTAAAGCTTAGATACCAGACATTTAACAAGAGTTACTCGATTTGCAGGCGTCTGTTCCAGTGGTCACATGAATAGTTGGTGTGTGCCAGATCACAGCCTCCCCACAAATCTTCTGGTTAGTAGGCCTGTCATGGCTTCAGGCTAGGCTGTCAAAACAGGAGCGAAGTGGGGATTCAGGCAGGTTGGAGGAGGCTCGCCGGGCTATGGTCCAACAGACACGACAAGGGAAGAGGACCAGGCATCCTCTGAATCGATTCACTAGTCTCAATCAAGGCTCCTCTGTCCCCCTATACCTAGAATTAGGTGTCCTCTTCCTCCAGACTCCTGGGTCCTCCTTCTCCCTCCAGATTCCTGGGTCCCATTCCCTCCAGACTCCTGGGTCCTCCTCATCCCTCCAGTCCCCTGGGTCCCATTCCTTCCAGACTCCTGGGTCCTCCTGCCTCCAGACTCCTGGGTTCTCTTCCTTTCAGAATCCAGTGTCCTCCTCCTCCCTCCAGACTCATGGGTCCTGCTCCTCCCTCCTGATTCCTCTGTCCCCTCTCCTCCACACTTTTCCAACTGATATCTTACGAAAAGAAAGGCTCTGTCGTTTTTAGGACAAAAACAGGTGGCAATATCCTAAAGAATGTCAGCCGATACTGGTTACGCGATTGCTGACCTTGATTTATTGTATAATGCACCTTATATGTATACAGAAATGATTAAAAGGGAATCTGTCATCATTGCCTCCTAATCTACCCTCACCTACTGCATCCTCACCCATCCCGTGTAGATTGTGAGCCCTCGCGGGCAGGATCCTCTCTCCTCCTGCATCCTCACCCGTCCCCTGTAGATTGTGAGCCCTCGCGGGCAGGATCCTCTCTTCTCCTGTATCCTCACATGTCCCGTGTAGATTGTGAGCCCTCGTGGGCAGGATCCTCTCTCCTCCTGCATCCTCACCCATCCCCTGTAGACTGTGATCCCTCGCGGGCAGGGTCCTCTCTCCTCCTGTATACTCATACAACCCCTGTAGACTGTGAGCCCTCGCGGGCAGGGTCCTCTCTCCTCCTGTATCCTCACCCATCCCTTGTAGATTGTGAGCCCTCGCGGGCAGGATCCTCTCTTCTCCTGTATCCTCACATGTCCCGTGTAGATTGTGAGCCCTCGCGGGCAGGATCCTCTCTCCTCCTGTATCTTCACCCATCCCCTGTAGACTGTGATCCCTCGCAGGCAGGGTCCTCTCTTCTCCTGTATCCTTACCCATCCCTTGTAGATTGTGAGCCCTCGCGGGCAGGATCCTCTCTCCTCCTGTATCTTCACCCATCCCCTGTAGACTGTGATCCCTCGCGGGCAGGGTCCTCTCTCCTCCTGTATACTCACACAACCCCTGTAGACTGTGAGCCCTCGCGGGCAGGGTCCTCTCTCCTCCTGTATCCTCACCCATCCCTTGTAGATTGTGAGCCCTCGCGGGCAGGATCCTCTCTCCTCCTGTATCCTCACCCATCCCCTGTAGACTGTGATCCCTCGCGGGCAGGGTTCTCTCTCCTCCTGTATACTCACACAACCCCTGTAGACTGTGAGCCCTCGCGGGCAGGGTCCTCTCTCCTCCTGTATCCTCACCCATCCCTTGTAGATTGTGAGCCCTCGCGGGCAGGATCCTCTCTCCTCCTGTATCCTCACCCATCCCCTGTAGACTGTGATCCCTCGCAGGCAGGGTCCTCTCTTCTCCTGTATCCTCACCCATCCCTTGTAGATTGTGAGCCCTCGCGGGCAGGGTCCTCTCTTCTCCTCACCCATCCCGTGTAGATTGTGAGCCCTCGCGGGCAGGGTCCTCTCTCCTCCTGTACCAGTCGTGACTTGTATCGTCTAAGATTACTGTACTTGTTATTATGTATACCCCTCCTCACATGTAAAGAGCCATGGAATAAATGGTGCTATAATAAATAATAATAATAATAATAATAATAATCTGATCAAAGCATAATGAAGAGACAGAGACCCTTATTCCAGCAATGTGTCACTTACTGGGCTGCTTGCTGTAGTTTTATGAGCAGGAGAATATCACTAGAGGACTATTAAACCTGCTGCCGTAGACTCCCCCATAATCATAAACTCTATTACCCCCTTCCCACTACTAAGACATCTCTGCATACACTGTGCATAGGCAGAAAGCTGCCAATCAGTGGTGTGGGCGGGGCTTTACAGAGCTCAGCATTCAGAAACTTGGTAGATCTGCAGCAGATAAAGTGCTTTTG
This sequence comes from Ranitomeya variabilis, assembly GCF_051348905.1. Lineage (NCBI taxonomy): Eukaryota > Metazoa > Chordata > Amphibia > Anura > Dendrobatidae > Ranitomeya > Ranitomeya variabilis. The sequence continues at coordinate 421,906,135 of NC_135233.1, forward strand.
CCAAGACTGAAGCAACTCAATGTGTGACAGATCACTGGAATCAGGGTCTCTGCTATGACATCATGCTGCTCTCAGATGGGGAAGAAAACTCCGGTGACAGATTCCCTTTAACAGCCTGAAATTACGTGAAACAAAAAGCCGATAAAACAATCCCCTCCATATTCTTTATGTCCCGTCTCGGCTCTGGGGTAGGTCCCATGATGTGGCCGGCAGGCTTCACCCCCTCGATCCCTGCCAGGTGCTGTCCTGTAGTGTTCACTCCTGGGGGCAGGCAACTGTCGGTGCCAGCATTTCCAGTGGTACTAAGACTCTGTCATGACCTTGGCAATGAGGCCAGATACAGAATTGATTTCCCGGGAAGGCAGATAGCACAGCGTCCAGGTGCTGGCCCACGCTCCTCACACTGATTAACATTGTTGAACACTGTCCATGTCTGCTCTGCGATTACAGGATTAGGGCTCAGGATTGAGTAACAATCAATAAGACTGACTGTGGACAGCGATGGGGTGGAACAGGCTGGTGCTGGGAGTGCAGAAAGTTCAGCCTAGCGCCCCCCCACACCCACTGCACGTGCATCTGGCACAGCACCAACTCCCAGCAGCTGTCCCTGTATAGGGGGGTATCCTAATAATGGAGTCACATAAGATATAACAAATGATGGCGACTTGTGGTGTGCGGAGCCACAAAGAAGCATATGGTGCAAATGTGAGAATTCAGTTTTTCTGTGAAATGTTGGCCCTCGGGGACTCTGGACACTGTAAAGGGGAGTACACTACCTCACTACCATTTTATTACAAGTGTCTCCTTAATATGAAATGGTTATTACACATTGTCCTTCTGCTAGGAAACTCGGGGGTGAACTTTAGACGGCAGGAGAACCCGGACAAGTGTTACATTCCCCTGCAGCGCCTCCACAGGCAACATGAAGCACTACAGGAAGTCAGTGTGCAGCCTCTGTGTGGTCCTCCAGGGAGATTGTTTATTTTTGGACCTCTGGCCACTTATTGTGGATCCCCCTCTATGAACGTACAAAATCATAAAACCTTCTAGAATTTTTGCTATTTCTGTTAAGTCACATGACTTTGTTGGAGCCAACTGCCCTCTGGTCCAGCAGAACTACAAAAGCAGCCCTGGAAATGTATGAAGAAAATAAATCAAAGTTGTCACAAAGACAGGAAAGGATTTCCTAAATGAAACTGTTCAAATGCTGCAAAAAATGTGTCCGCTACTTGGTGAATGGGGATGTGTGTGCTGTGGGGGGCAGATGTGCAGAACCCACACCTGAGCAGGACACTGATAACATGACACTGCTCATCTGTCTAGACAGCAGCTCCTGGTGAAGAATGTCCCCGCATCCCCCCATAATAATCAGAGGGGTCACAACTACCTGGCTGAAGCACCAGAGAGGTCACAGGTCAAAAACAAGAATCATGTCTGATCCAGGAGCAGCGGGATCCCAGGTGTAAAAAGGAGAGCAAGGGCGAGTGGGTGAGGTCATGTCTATAAATCAACAGGAAGACCACGATGGGTGATACAAAAGAAATTCTGAAAAGATGTGAAAAGGGTAGAGACGCTCAGCTGCTGCACAAGGTAGACGCAGGAACAGTCCTGGTAGTATAGACAGCATAATCCTTGGCAGGGATCAGCAAAATAAACAGAGCCTTCCTGGCAACAAGGCGAAACGACGATAAAGTCCGTCAGAGGCCTTTGTACGGCAGGCTTCACTGCAGGTAAGGCTACTTTCACACTAGCGTCTTTTGTCCTCCGTCGCAATGCGTCGTTTTGGAGAAAAAACGCATCCTGCAAAAGTGCTTGCAGGATGCGTTTTTTCTCCATTGACTTGCAATGGGGCAGCGGATGTGTTGAAAAACTGCATCCGCTGCCCCCGTTGTGCGGCGCTTTCAACGCTAGCGTCGTTGCGTCAGACGTGCAGTGCACGATGCTAGTGTGAAAGTAGCCAAACACACAGCGTCCTTAGCTCATATGGAGCCACGTGGGAGTTCCACCTCTCCCCAATACTGCCAATCACTGGCTCTCATGGCCAGGTACTTAACATGTGATGGTCACATGACCTTGACCTCACACAGGTCCGGTCAGGACTCTGCAGGTGGAGACAGGGTGGACCTCCTCCCACCCGCTCTATGGAGGTCCACTAAAACTAGCCCACAACATAGGTTCCCATTAACCCTCTCAGCACTTAGCGAGCTAGAGGCAAAAAAACACTCTGGCTTTACATCACTGACCACAGTATGCGCAGGGACACGTATCTCCCTTCACATACTATGCCAGTGACTCTGTCACAATAGATAATAGAGATAGATAGTAGAGATAAATATAGATAGATAATAGATAGAGATAAATCCTCCGTGACCGCCCGCTCAACCCTCCGAATCGACTTATAATCTAATAAGGCTGATCCTATAGAATAGACTGAGCTCACAGGGGCAGCATACTAAACCCTCCCTGACACTGCGCACTCCCCTCTCAGCCAGCGCTCTCTCCCCTCTCAGCCAGTCCAACAGTCTATACGTCACCTACTCACATGTACAGAGCCCTGGAACTAATGGGGATGCAAAAATAAATAATAGTAACTGTCTCAGGTCCATGACCCTTGAGACTTCAGGATGGATGTCTGCAAAAGAAGAGATAGAGGAGGAGACTGCTCGCAGTGACTGCAGAGGAGGAGGAGACTGCTCGCAGTGACTGCAGTGGAGGAGGAGACTGCTCGCAGTGACTGCAGAGGAGGAGGAGACTGCTCGCAGTGACTGCAGTGGAGGAGGAGACTGCTCGCAGTGACTGCAGTGGAGGAGGAGACTGCTCGCAGTGACAGCAGAGGAGGAGGAGACTGCTCGCAGTGACAGCAGAGGAGGAGGAGACTGCTCGCAGTGACAGCAGAGGAGGAGGAGACTGCTCGCAGTGACTGCAGTGGAGGAGGAGACTGCTCGCAGTGACAGCAGAGGAGGAGGAGACTGCTCGCAGTGACAGCAGAGGAGGAGGAGACTGCTCACAGTGACAGCAGAGGAGGAGGAGACTGCTCACAGTGACAGCAGAGGAGACTGCTCGCAGTGACAGCAGAGGAGGAGGAGACAGCTCGCAGTGACAGCAGAGGAGGAGGAGACTGCTCGCAGTGACAGCAGAGGAGGAGGAGACTGCTCGCAGTGACTGCGGATGAGGAGGAGACTGCTACCAGTGACTGCGGATGAGGAGGAGACTGCGTGCAGTGACTGCAGTGGAGGAGGAGACTGCGTGCAGTGACTGCAGAGGAGGAGACTGCTCGCGGTGACTGCAGAGGAGGAGGAGACTGCGTGCAGTGACTGCAGTGGAGGAGACTGCGTGCAGTGACTGCAGAGGAGGAAACTGCTCGCAGTGACTGCAGAGGAGGAGGAGACTGCGTGCAGTGACTGCAGAGGAGGAGGAGACTGCGTGCAGTGACTGCAGTGGAGGAGACTGCTCGCAGTGACTGCAGTGGAGGAGGAGACTGCTCGCAGTGACTACAGTGGAGGAGGAGACTGCTCGCAGTGACTGCAGAGGAGGAGCAGACTGAGTGCAGTGACCGCAGAGGAGGAGGAGACTGCTCGCAGTGACTGCAGAGGAGGAGACTGATCGCAGTGACTGCAGAGGAGAAGACTGCTCGCAGTGACTGCAGAGGAGGAGGAGACTGCTCGCAGTGACTGCAGTGGAGGAGGAGACTGCGTGCAGTGACTGCAGAGGAGGAGGAGACTGCTCGCAGTGACTGCAGTGGAGGAGGAGACTGCTCACAGTGACTGAAGAGGAGGAGGAGACTGCGTGCAGTGACTGCAGTGGAGGAGACTGCGTGCAGTGACTGCAGAGGAGGAGGAGACTGCTCGCAGTGACCGCAGAGGAGGAGGAGACTGCTCGCAGTGACTGTGTAAGAGGGTGGTGCTGTTATGGACAGTAAGGAACACGCTGTCACTTTAAGAGGCTGCACCCCCTTGTCTGGCGTGATGGAATGTTCTGCTTCTCCCCTGCAATATTCGGTGTAATGAACTACTCTGTGCAGAGTGCAGGTGTGGAGCTGGAGCAGTGTGTGTGAGCTGAGGCTGCAGCAGAGAGGACGTTTTGTGCTGATAGCTGAAAGAGAGAAGAACTGTGTCCTGATATAGCTGCAAGAGAGCCACGAAGATACAGAGAAAGGGATTTACAGTTTCCAGGAGCATCCCTAGGATCCAGAAGCAAGGAGAAGACCACACTTCACAGAGCTGACAGAAAGCCGTGCGCACCACCATATTAGACTGCTGGGTGCCCCCCTGGGACTGGAGCTGATCCTCCAACATCACTGTGAGTCTGTTCCTGTTTGGTGCACCTGTTAGGGCCTAGTGTAGGCTTCAATAGTCAGTACACGGGAGCCGTGTGGCCTGCTTAGTAAAGGCCAGGGAGGTTAGAGTAGCATCATCACCTGTTTATTGTTTACATTTGCTGGTTAGACATATTTTGAGTCTGTAATAGCTGGAGCACTGTGCTATTTTACGGAAAAGATAAAGTTAATTACTCTTGTAAATTGTCGTTTGCCATTGTAAACCCCTGTTTGCATCTTTCTCATTCCCTTCATCCCTTGCCTCCCAATAAATCTACCCTTTGTTGTTTGCACCTCATCTTGTGTACAGTAGTCTTCCTGCACCGTGGTGGTCCCCCGGCCATCGCTTCAAGTGGCGCTGCGAGCAGGGTACTGTCACCAAGATGGAGGCAGCAGACAGAAATGGCGGGAATGCTAATGTTAATGGAGATGCTGTGGGCATTGGTGGAACCCCTGCAAAGACACTCCCTATGGGCACCATATTTAGTGTACTACCAAAGTTTGACGGCAAGAATATGCCACTGTCCGACTGGGTGTCCCGGCTGCAAAGCACCCTGAAGATTTATAACATCAGCCCAGACCTTGAAGTGGACATTGCGTTAACTGCCCTAGGAGGGAGAAGCCCGTAGAAACGTCTGCCTACAACCAGAACTCACCCGCAGTACCCTGAAGGAGCTAGTGAAGTTCCTGGAAGAGATCTACGGCGAGACTGCTAGCGCCGGACACCTTCGTGCCAAATTTTTCTCTAGGCTGCAGCGGGAAGAAGGAATTTCTCAGTATGCAACAGCACTGCAAGAAGTGTTAGCAGAGGTGCAGAGAAACGAGGCGGATGGATTTGGCGGCATGGGCTCTAAAGACCGGATACTCCGGGAGCAATTCATTCTGGGACTGCACAGCACATCCTTGAGGCGAGCACTGTCAGAACGGGTCCGGGCAGATCCAGCTCTTACGTTTCGTCAAATCCTGGCAGAAACAGTGGCCCGAAGTAAAGAAGAGAGCTATGCGTCTGTGGTGATGCGTGTTCAGGGCGTCAATACCAGAGGGGACCCAAACCATTAGGAGGTGCTGGTCCAGGTGGTGCAAGACTTGCAGCGGTCCCTTGTCAACGTGCAAGAGAAACTGACCCAGATGGAGCGAAGAGTGGGGGAACTACAACAGTCTGACCCACCGTACTCATGCAACCATACTTCAGCCCGACCAATAAGGGATCAGTGGGAGTAAGTCCCCTCCCGTCAGGCATCGGAGGCACGAGGACAGGCTCGAGGTACCCCCCGGCGAGGTGGAGGCATCCAATGCTGGGAATGTGGAGGACGGGGGCACCTTGCCAGAGACTGTCGGAACTATACTCAAGGCCAGCGGAAGCCGCCGTTAAACTACCAACCCCCGCAGTAGTGCGGCACTCTGCGGGGAGGCGAGGAGAGAGGCCGATCCATATCATAATGAACACTTGACTGCTGGGAGCCCCATCCTACGTGCTGAATTCGAAGGAGTTCTAGTGGATTGCCTGATAGATACCGGGTCACAAGTGACAACGATGCCGGAAGTGTATTTCAAGCAGCATTTCCAGGACCTGGCCAAGCCAGAAAAAGAGACATTGATCCGGTTGTTTGCTGCTAACCAACAACCGATCCCGGTTACAGGGGTCGTGTGGATGAATATTTGAATCTGTGGGCAAGAAGTTGGGAGAAAAGGCATCCTGCTAGTCCCTGAGCCTATCAAGGAAATTGTGCCTGTAGTACTGGGAATGAACATCCTACGTGAACTCGATCAGATTATGTTTACCTAACGGGGACCTGGATATTGGAAGGCTACTACACATAAGCCTACTCAAGAAGCCCTTCAACGACTGATCCGCGTCTGTGGGACACAGAAGAGTGTGCCATCTTATCAGACGGTAGGGGTTATCAGGGCTCCTGGTAAAGAACCTGTAATCCTACCTCCCGAGCGAGAAACTATAGTATACCTTCCAGTGGGGACTCACCGCAACCTTGACGGGTTGGAAGTGGTTGTTCAGCCTGTGGTAGGCGGAGGAGTGGACCAAGAAGTCATGATAGCTCGTACGATAGCTGTGGTCCAGCGAGGACATGTCCCCATAAGAGCTTTGAATGTGGGCCCCGGGGAGGTCACCTTGCCACGAGGGACAGATCTGGCCCTGGTGTACCTACATAAGGGTGAAGTGGTGAGTCAGAAGGAGATGTCTTTATCACCGAAAGAAGGCGTGGGGTGGACCCTAGCAGTAGCTGGTGGGACAAAGACACCGTCCCCGGAGTGGAGTGGACGGGTCATCCTTGATCAAATGGAAGTGGATGTGAAGGCTCTGGGCCCTGAGCGTGTGCAAGCAATAGAAACTATGCTGTGGGAAAAGCAGGCTGCATTCGCCCATCACGCCGAAGATTTCGGCTGTACTGAAGCCATCACACATGAGATACCGACTGGGGAAGCTCGTCCAATTCGAGAACGATACTGGCAGATCCCGCCCAAGATGTATCAAGAGGTGAAAACATTACTGAGGCAGATGCTGGATTCGGGAGTGGTGCAGAGTAGTCAGAGCCCTTGGGCAGCCCCGGTGGTGCTCGTCAAGAAAAAGGATGGGACCATCCGGTTCTGTGTAGATTACAGGAAACTCAATGCCTGCACTGTTCAGGACTCGTATCCGTTGCCCCGCATCGAGGAATCCTTGACAGCGTTGGGGAAAGCCAAGTACTTCTCCACCCTGGACCTAGCAAGCGGATACTGGCAAGTAGCCGTGGCAGAGAAAGACAAAGAGAAAACCGCCTTCATCCTCCCTATGGGGCTGTTCGAGTTTAACCGGATGCCCTTCAGGCTCTCCAATGCTCCAGGCACATTTCAACGGCTGATGGAAAAGTGTTTGGGAGACTTAAATTTTGAGGCTACCCTGATCTATCAGGATGACATCATTGTGTTTTCGGCCTCATTTGAAGAACACCTTGCCTGGCTTGGACAGGTACTCGGAAGACTGCGGGCTCATAACCTGAAGGTGAAGCCAAAGAAGTGTCACCTCTTCAAGAGAGAGATCGAGTACCTGGGCCACATAGTGTCACAAGATGGTGTTCTACCCTCGCCAGGAAAAGTGGCTGCTATCCAGAAGTGGCCAGTCCCTCGAACAGTGAGAGAACTCCAGGCCTTCCTGGGACTCACTGGGTACTATCGCCGGTTTGTTAAATTCTTCGCGAAGCGGTCCTCTCAATGAGTTGCTGAGGGGGACCGCTGGAGTGCCGAAGACCCAGCGCATCCCCTGGGCACAGGGACAAGACGAGGCCTTCCAGGCTATAAAGAATGCCCTTACTTCAGCCCCGATTTTGGCCTACGCAGACTTCGATCAGCCGTTCCTGTTGTACACAGATGGTAGCTTTCATGGACTCGGTGCAGTACTTTCTCAGATACAGGATGGACATGAGAGAGTCATCGGGTATGCCAGCAGGTCTCTGCGAGACAGCGAAAGAAACCCTCACAACTACAGCTCCTTCCGGTTAGAGCTCCTGGCCCTGGTGTGGGCCATGACAGAAAAGTTTGCAGGCTTCCTGACAGGTACCAAGATTCAAGTTCTAACAGACAATAATCCCCTGGCCCACCTTGAGAATGCTAAATTGGGTGCTTTAGAACAACGGTGGGTGGCTCGCCTAGCCAAGTTCGACTTTACCATCCGTTATCGCTCTGCTACCGAAAACGCAAATGCTGGTGGGCTGTCAAGAGTGACTGTGGAGACTCCAGTGGGGGATCTTGATGAGCAACTCGAAGAGGAGGAAACCCCAGACTTTCGCAAGTTTAAGCCCCCAATGGTTGTAGTGCAGTCAAGAAGGGAGGCCTGCGCATTACCCCGGTCCCTGGGGAGAACCAATGAGGAATGGGGACACGTTCAGGATGAAGACGAAGGGCTGAGACAGATGAAATGGTGGGTAACTCAAAAGCGGAAGCCTGGCAAACAAGAGAGAGATGATCTGGACTCTGAAATGAGGAGTGTGTTACATCAGTGGGATAGACTGGATGTGCGAGAGTCAGTGCTATATCGTAAGAGGCAACAGCCAAAAGATATGGAAGGTGGCAAGTTGCCATCCCAGGAAGAATGTCTCAAGTAGCTAAAGAAGCCCACGAAATTTGGAACGCACTTCGGCCCCACAAAGACGTACCAATGGTTACAGCAGTATGTGTACTGCCTCCGGTTGGAGTTTGTGGTGGAAGAGGTTTGCCGGCAATGTCGAGTATGTGACCTCATTAAGAGTACCGAACAGAGGGCACCCATCCAGACCATACAAACTAAGGAACCGCTAGAAGTCTTGATGATCGACTATCTCCTCGTGGGACACTCGGCCCGGGGGCTGCAATGCTGTTTGGTGATGACCGATCATTTCTCTAAGTTCGCAGTAGTCACTCCGACTAGAGATCAGACTGCGGAATCGGCGGCGCGAGCCATCTGTCAAGACTTCATACTCTATGGAGTATTGTCAAGAGGAAGATGAGACACCAGACCCAACAATGCAGACGAGGTGAAGGCTGCTATCAAAGCAACCTGGGCTTCCATAACCCCTCAGCAGTGCCACAGGCTGATCGCCTCCATGCCACGCCACATTGATGCAGTAATTGATGCAAAAGGAGCCCGACCAAGTATTGAGTGCATTTACTGATCATACATTTCAGTAGGGAACATTTCAGATGTTACAATCATTTTTTAGGCTGGTGTTATAAAGTATTCTAATTTACTGAGATAATGACTTTTGGATTTTCATTGGCTGTAAGCCACAATCATCAACATTAACAGAAAAACACGTGAAATACAGGGGTTGAACAAAATAATGGAAACACCTAACGTTTTGGCATCATAATCTTCGAACATGTTATAAACATGCAAACCGTGACATATGGTAATGTTTTGTAGTTGATTATTTGTGTTATGTGATAGGTGTATGTAAACTAACTGTTTGTTTTGCCGAATTGTAAGAACATTGTTGAGAACCTGATACCAATGGCAGACCTCTTGGATTTTCAAAGAGGCCAAATTGTTGGTACTCGTATGGCAGGCGCTAGTGTAACAGAAAGTGCACAAATGCTTGGCGTGTCAAGAGATACTGTCTACAAAGTAATGACTGTGTTTGAAAGAGAAGGAAAAACGTCCGCAGCAAAGCACAGGTCTGGCCGAAAGTCGAAGTTGACAGAGAGACAGTCGGACTCTAAAGCGAATTGTGAGAGAGGATCGCAAGACCACGGCTCCGAAAATCACTGCTGAGCTCAATGAACACCTACAGAACCCAGTTTCCATGAAAACTGTTCGTCGGGAGCTGCACAAATCTGGATTCCACGGAAGAGCTGCAATTAGAAAACCGCTGCTCTCAATGACAAATGTTTCCAAGCGTTTAGAGTGGTGTAGAAAGCTCCAGAATTGGTCCCTCGAGCAGTGGAAACGTGTGATATTCTCAGACGAATCATCGTTTACCCTATTTCCGACCTCCGGCTGATTGTACGTTTGGAGACAGCCGAAAGAAGCATTCCATCCAGACTGCCTTCTCCCAACCGTAAAACATGGCGGAGGTTCTGTGATGATCTGGGGTGCTATTTCGTGGAGATCCGCCGGGCTAATGATATCCCTTCATGTAAGAATTAACAGCCGAGATTATTTAGGCATTTTGGGCGACCAAGAGCATCCAATGGTTCAAGCACGGTTCCCGAAGGGGAAGGCCATCTTTCAGGATGATAATGCACCAATTCATACAGCTAGAATCGTTAAAGCATGGCACGAGGAACATTCTAATCAAGTTGAGCATCTCAATATATATATATATATATATATATATATATATATATATATATATATATTTTTTTTTTTATCTATGTATTATCCATTTATCATCTATGTATTATCTATTATCCATGTATTATCTATCATCTAAGATGATATATAGATAATACACAGATGATAAATAGATAATACATAGATAATACAATCTATTATCTACAGTACAGATCAAAAGTTTGGACACACCTTCTCATCTAAAGATTTTTCTTTATTTTCATGACTATGAAAATTGTACATTCACACTGAAGGCATCAAAACTATGAATTAACATATGTGGAATTATATACTTAAAGGGAACCTGTCACCACGTTTTTGGAAGATGGGATAAAAATAGCGTTAAATAGGGGCAGAGGTGGGCGTTACATTAGTGTGTGTGTTATGCGTTTATTACCCACCTAAGTTGCCGAAATAACTTTGCAAAGTCTCCGTTTTCGCCTGTCAATCAGGCTGGTCAGGTCGCATGGGCGTTGTCTTCCCCCAGATTTGGCGTAGTTTTCCGTTGGTGGCGTAGTGGTGTGCGCATGCCCAAAGTCCGGAATCCTCTTCCAGGGGATTTAAAATAGCGCGGTGTTCGTTATTGCATTGGTGATCGGTGGGCGCGGCCATCTTCCTTTGGCCGCGCGTGCGCAGAAGCGGCGCTCTGCTGGCCGCGGCTTCAGGAAAATGGCCGCCGCGATATCCATCTGCGCACGCGCGGCATCCCGCGGCCATTTTCCTGAAGCCGCGGCCAGCAGAGCGCCGCTTCTGCGCACGCGCGGCCAAAGGAAGATGGCCGCGCCCACCGATCACCAATGCAATAACGAACACCGCGCTATTTTAAATCCCCTGGAAGAGGATTCCGGACTTTGGGCATGCGCACACCACTACGCCACCAACGGAAAACTACGCCAAATCTGGGTGAAGACACCACGCCCATGTGACCTGACCAGCCTGATTGACAGGCGAAAACGGAGACTTTGCAAAGTTATTTCGGCAACTTAGGTGGGTAATAAACGCATAACACACACACTAATGTAACGCCCACCTCTGCCCCTATTTAACGCTATTTTTATCCCATCTTCCAAAAACGTGGTGACAGGTTCCCTTTAACAAAAAAAGTGTGAAACCACTGAAATTAAGTCTTATATTCTAGGTTCTTCAAAGTAGCCACCTTTTGCTTTGATGACTGCTTTGCACACTCTTGGCATTCTCTTGATGAGCTTCAAGAGGTAGTCACCGGGAATGGTCTTCCAACAATCTTGAAGGAGTTCCCAGAGACGCTTAGCACTTGTTGGCCCTTTTGCCTTCACTCTGCGGTCCAGCTCGCCCCAAACCATCTCGATTGGGTTCAGGTCTGGTGACTGTGGAGGCCAGGTCATCTGGTGTAGCACCCTATCACTCTCCTTCTTGGTCAAATAGCCCTTACACAGCCTGGAGGTGTGTTTGGGGTCATTGTCCTGTTGAAAAATAAATGATGGTCCAACTAAACGCAAACCGGATGGAATAGCATACCACTGCAAGATGCTGTGGTAGCCATGCTGGTTCAGTATGCCTTCAATTTTGAATACATCCCCAACAGTGTCACCAGCAAAGAACCCCCACACCATCACACCTCCTCCTCCATGCTTCACAATGGGAACCAGGCATGTAGAGTCCATCCGTTCACCTTTTCTGTGTCGCACAAAGACACGGTGGTTGGGACCAAAGATCTCAAATTTGGACTCATCAGACCAAAGCACAGATTTCCACTGGTCTAATGTCCATTCCTTGTGTTCTTTAGCCCAAATAAGTCTCTTCTGCTTGTTGCCTGTCCTTAGCAGTGGTTTCCTAGCAGCTATTTTACCATGAAGGCCTGCTGCACAAAGTCTTCTCTTAACAGTTGTTGTAGAGATGTGTCTGCTGCTAGAACTCTGTGTGGCATTGACCTGGTCTCTAATCTGAGCTGCTGTTAACCGGCGATTTCTGAGGCCGGTGACTCGGATAAACTTATCCTCAGAAGCAGAGGTGACTCTTGGTCTTCCTTTCCTGGGGCGGTCCTCATGTGAGCCAGTTTCTTTGTAGCGCTTGACTAACTGACCTTCATTTCTGAAAGTAATGATGGCCACTCGTTTTTCTTTACTTAGCATTTGTATTATGGCAAAAAAAAGCAGCTAACAGTAGGACTATCAGCTGTGTATCCATCAGACTTCTGCACAACACAACTGATGGTCCCAACCCCATTTATAAGGCAAGAAATCACACTTACTAAACCTGACAGGGCACACCTGTGAAGTGAAAACTATTCCCGGTGACTACCTCTTGAAGCTCATCAAGAGAATGCCAAGAGTGTGCAAAGCAGTCATCAAAGCAAAATGTGGCTACTTTGAAGAACCTAGAATATAAGACATAATTTCAGTTGTTTCACACTTTTTTGTTAAGTATACAATTCCACATGTGGTAATTCATAACTTTGATGCCTTCAGTGTGAATGTACACTCACTGGCCACTTTATTAGGTACACCTGTCCAACTTCTTGTTAACACTTAATTTCTAATCAGCCAATCACATGGCGGCAACTCAGTGCATTTAGGCATGTAGACATGGTCAAGACAATCTCCTGCAGTTCAAACCGAGCATCAGTATGGGGAAGAAAGGTGATTTGAGTGCCTTTGAACGTGGCATGGTTGTTGGTGCCAGAAGGGCTGGTCTGAGTATTTCAGAAACTGCTGATCTACTGGGATTTTCACGCACAACCATCTCTAGGGTTTACAGAGAATGGTCCGAAAAAGAAAAAAAATCCAGTGAGCGGCAGTTCTGTGGGCGGAAATGCCTTGTTGATGCCAGAGGTCAGAGGAGAATGGGCAGACTGGTTCGAGCTGATAGAAAGGCAACAGTGACTCAAATCGCCACCCGTTACAACCAAGGTAGGCCTAAGAGCATCTCTGAACGCACAGTGCGTCGAACTTTGAGGCAGATGGGCTACAGCAGCAGAAGACCACACCGGGTACCACTCCTTTCAGCTAAGAACAGGAAACTGAGGCTACAATTTGTACAAGCTCATCGAAATTGGACAGTAGAAGATTGGAAAAACGTTGCTTGGTCTGATGAGTCTCGATTTCTGCTGCGACATTCGGATGGTAGGGTCAGAATTTGGCGTAAACAACATGAAAGCATGGATCCATCCTGCCTTGTATGGAGCATCTTTGGGATGTGCAGCCGACAAATCTGCGGCAACTGTGTGATGCCATCATGTCAATATGGACCAAAATCTCTGAGGAATGCTTCCAGCACCTTGTTGAATCTATGCCACGAAGAATTGAGGCAGTTCTGAAGGCATACACACAGTTATATGAAAAAGTTTGGGCACCCCTATTAATCTTAAGCTTAATGTTTTATAAAAATTGTTTTTTTTGCAACAGCTATTTCAGTTTCATATATCTAATAACTGTTGGACACAGTAATGTTTCTGCCTTGAAATGAGGTTTATTGTACTAACAGAAAATGTGCTATCTGCATTCAAACAAAATTTGACAGGTGCATAAGTATGGGCACCTCACCAGAAAAGTGACATTAATATTTAGTAGATCCTCCTTTTGCAAAAAGCCTCTAGTCACTTCCTGTAGCTTTTAAGGAGTTCCTGAATCCTGGATGAAGGTATTTTTGACCATTCCTCTTTACAAAACAATTCCAGTTCAGTTAAGTTTGATGGTCGCCGAGCATGGACAGCCCTCTTCAAATGATCCCACAGATGTTCAATGATATTCAGGTCTGGGGACTGGGATGGCCATTCCAGAACAGTGTAAATGTTCCTCTGCATGAATGCCTGAGTAGATTTGGAGCGGTGTTTTGGATCATTGTCTTGCTGAAAGATCCATCCCCTGCGTAACTTCAACTTTGTCACTGATTCGTGAACATTGTCAAGAATCTGCTGATACTGAGAGGAATCCATGCGTCCCTCAACTTTAACAAGATTCCCGGTGCCGGCATTGGCCACACAGCCCCAAAGCATGATGGAACCTCCACCAAATTTTACTGTGGGTAGCAAGTGTTTTTCTTGGAATGCTGTGTTTTTTTTGCCGCCATGCATAACGCCTTTTTGTATGACCAAACAACTCAATCTTGGTTTCATCAGTCCACAGGACCTTCTTCCAAAAAGAAATTGGCTTCTCCAAATGTGCTTTTGCATACCTCAGCCGACTCGGTTTGTGGCGTGCTTGCAGAAACGGCTTCTTTCGCATCACTCTCCCATACAGCTTCTCCTTGTGCAAAGTGCGTTGTATAGTTGACTGATGCACAGTGACACCATCTGCAGCAAGCTGATGCTTCAGCTCTCTGGAGGTGGTCTGAGGATTGTGCTTGACTGATCTCACCATTCTTCTTCTCTGCCTTTCTGATGTTTTTCTTGGCCTGCCACTTCTGGCCTTAACAAGAACTGTACCTGTGTTCTTCCATTTCCTTACTATGTTCCTCACAGTGGAAATTGACAGGTTAAATCTCTTAGACAGCTTTTTGTATCCTTCCCCTGAACAACTATGTTGAATAATCTTTGTTTTCAGATCATTTGACAGTTGTTTTGAGGAGCCCATGAAGCCACTCTTCAGAGGAGATTCAAACAGGAGAACAACTTGCAAGTGGCCACTTTAAGTAGCTTTTTTCATGATTGCATACACCTGGCTATGAAGTTCAAAGCTCAATGAGGTTACAAAACCAAAAAAAGTGCTTTAGTAAGTCAGTAAAAAGTAGGTAGGAGTATTTAAAACAAGAAAATGATAAGGGTGCCCATACTTATGCACCTGTCAAATTTTGTTTGAATGCAGATTGCACATTTTCTGTTAGTACAATAAACCTCATTTCAAGGCAGAAACATTACTGTGTCCAACAGTTATTAGATATATGAAACTGAAATAGCTGTTGCAAAAAAAAACAATTTTTATAAAACATTAAGCTTAAGATTAATAGGGGTGCCCAAACTTTTTCATATAACTGCATGTATGTATGTATGTATGTATGTATGTATGTACAGTATAGAGATATATATATATATTACCCTGGATATCACTGTTGTGTTTATTTAAATCCATTTTTTCTATGTAGATAGATAGATGGATAAATAAATAGATAGATGAATCTACCATCTCACAATCTATGATATTGTAGGATATAATGGGTCAGTGACCTCCAGCCATTGCGGAGGATAATGTGATTTTACTGCAGGTCACTCCAGTGTCCCCCCATGAACTGTCAGCTCTTGTGCTTTTTCATTCTGAAGAGAGCGGAAACAGGAGTGTAAGAGCAAAGTTGGCCAATCCTCGTCCAGCGCCATTGTCCCAGGAAGACAAAGCAGCTCTGTGTGCAGCCCAGGCCTCTAATCTGCACCCAAAGAATGGACTGACTGACGAGCGGCCAAAAAACGAAGCCTCCAATGACATCTGAGCCCAGCGGTGGCGGCCATCTTTACAGTCCCCTTTAAGTTTGTTTGTTTACACTTCCTGCCTGAGGGAAATTCCTGCCTGGGATCATTAGCAGATGCAGCAAATGAGCAGGAGGCAGATTCTTATCACAGTCTGTGCAGCCCCTGTTATTCTGCATTAGTCTCCCCTTTGTCAAGGATTAACCACTTCGGTCCCAGTGAAGTTCACAGCCAGGAGTCTCCAGCAACACACGAATTCCAGCACTCAAGCACAGTTGACGAAAGAACATGTGGAAGTTTCTATAGGCCCCAGCTCCTTCAAAACACAGACAACACACAGGAACAGGACTGTCAACAGGAACCTGAACCCAAGGAGGAAATTGTTCCAGGTCCCTAATATAAGCCCCCACCACCTCGTGGTCAGTGCCGGGCCCAGAGCTCACGGTCTGTACAATAGAATATAGAAAAGTTACATTTCTTACATATTGTTTGCTACCAAAGAGTTAAAAAATCACCAAATGTTAAACAGAAAGGGCTAAAGGTCACAATGCAATGTACATGTCCTAAACTACTGGGAAAACTACTGGGCATCACAGGACCACCGTGAAAAGGACGGCAGTCACAGGACCACCGTGGAAAGGACGGCAGTCACAGGACCACCGCGGAAAGGACGGCAGTCACAGGACCACCGAGGAAAGGACGGCAGTTACAGGACCACTGTAGAAAGGACAGCAGTCACAGGACCACAGTGGAAAGGACAGCAGTCACAGGACCACCGTGGAAAGGACAGCAGTCACAGGACCACCGTAGAAAGGACGGCAGTCACAGGACCACAGTGGAAAGGACGGCAGTCACAGGACCACCGTGGAAAGGACG
Source organism: Ranitomeya variabilis (assembly GCF_051348905.1). Lineage (NCBI taxonomy): Eukaryota > Metazoa > Chordata > Amphibia > Anura > Dendrobatidae > Ranitomeya > Ranitomeya variabilis. The sequence goes on from NC_135233.1 coordinate 421,922,503, forward strand.
GCAGTCACAGGACCACCGTGGAAAGGACAGCAGTCACAGGACCACCGTAGAAAGGACAGCAGTCACAGGACCACAGTGGAAAGGACGGCAGTCACAAGACCACTGTGGAAAGGACAGCAGTCACAGGACCACCGTGGAAAGGACGGCAGTCACAGGACCACCGTAGAAAGGACGGCAGTCACAGGACCACAGTGGAAAGGACGGCAGTCACAAGACCACCGTGGAAAGGACAGCAGTCACAGGACCACCGTGGAAAGGACAGCAGTCACAGGACCACCGCGGAAAGGACGGCAGTCACAGGACCACAGTGGAAAGGACGGCAGTCACAAGACCACCGCGGAAAGGACGGCAGTCACAGGACCACCGAGGAAAGGACGGTAGTCACAGGACCACAGTGGAAAGGACGGCAGTCACAAGACCACCGTGGAAAGGACAGCAGTCACAGGTCACTATGGGTCTGAGAGATGAGGCGAGCGCGGCTGGTCCCAGACACTGTCTACCATATTGTTTGTACACATCACAACCTCAGCACTTATTACTGTGTCCAACAGAACTCACCCCAAAAATGATCTGGTTAAGCCATAAATTATATACCATGGTCACAAGTATCCAACTCTCTCTCTCAGACATGGTGGAAATATCCAATATCTGCTACAAGACTGCGAATCACCACATTGTAGGCTATACATTGTATCCGTGTCACCGTTCCCGGACGGTATACATTGTGTCCATGTGACCGTTCCTGTACCATATACATTGTGTCCGTGCGACTGTTCCCGTACCGTATACATAGTATACATGTGACCATTGCCATACCGTATACATTGTGTCTGTGACCGTTCCTGTACAGTATCATAGTATACATGTGACCGTTCCCGTACCGCATACATTGTGTCTATGTGACCGTTCCTGTACCGTATACATAGTATACATGTGACCGTTCCCGTAACATATACATTGTGTCTATGTGACCGTTCCTGTACCGTATACATAGTATACATGTGACCGTTCCCGTACCGTATACATTGTGTCTATGTGACCGTTCCTGTACCGTATACATAGTATACATGTGACCGTTACCGTACCGTATACATAGTATACATGTGACAGTTCCCATACCGTATACATTGTGTCTATGTGACCGTTCCCGTACCGTATACATTGTATCTGCATTTATAAAGAGTTGAGGCAGTAGAATTACATGGCGTCTATCATAACCAATAAAGAATTAAATGAACTTCATGTGACCAGCATTATAGATCTCGCCCTTTATTTCATGGCTGCCATTAATCCTGGCGCTGTGGTGGTCCTGACTTTTCCATTTACTTAAATCCAAGGCTTTTCTCTGTTTGCTTAATAGGGTTATCTCCAAAATAGATCCCATAATGTGAAGGGTTACATCATTCTGCTAATGTGTAACCGGCTCACAGCTTAACCCTCTCTGCAACACATATCATTGCAATCGAGATCATCTGCCCCTTGTATCTAGCACATTGCACTGCAGCCGAGATCATCTGCCCCTTGTATCTAGCACATTGCACTGCAGCCGAGATCATCTGCCCCTTGTATCTAGCACATTGCACTGCAGCCGAGATCATCTGCCCCTTGTATACAGCACATTGCACTGCAGCCGAGATCATCTGCCCCTTGTATCTAGCACATTGCACTGCAGCCGAGATCATCTGCCCCTTGTATTTAGCACATTGCACTGCAGCAGAGATCATCTGCCCCTTGTATCTAGCACATTGCACTGCAGCAGAGATCATCTGCCCCTTGTATCTAGCACATTGCACTGCAGCCGAGATCATCTGCCCCTTGTATTTAGCACATTGCACTGCAGCAGAGATCATCTGCCCCTTGTATCTAGCACATTGCACTGCAGCAGAGATCATCTGCCCCTTGTATCTAGCACATTGCATTGCAGCAGAGATCATCTGCCCCTTGTATCTAGCACATTGCACTGCAGCAGAGATCATCTGCCCCTTGTATTTAGCACATTGCACTGCAGCCGAGATCATCTGCCCCTTGTATTTAGCACATTGCACTGCAGCCGAGATCATCTGCCCCTTGTATCTAGCACATTGTACTGCAGCAGAGATCATCTGCCCCTTGTATCTAGCACATTGCACTGCAGTCGAGATCATCTGCCCCTTGTATACAGCACATTGCACTGCAGTCGAGATCATCTGCCCCTTGTATCTAGCACATTGGCACTGCAGTCGAGATCATCTGCCCCTTGTATCTAGCACATTGCACTGCAGCAGAGATCATCTGCCCCTTGTATCTAGCACATTGTACTGCAGCAGAGATCATCTGCCCCTTGTATCTAGCACATTGCACTGCAGTCGAGATCATCTGCCCCTTGTATACAGCACATTGCACTGCAGTCGAGATCATCTGCCCCTTGTATCTAGCACATTGCACTGCAGTCGAGATCATCTGCCCCTTGTATCTAGCACATTGCACTGCAGTCGAGATAATATGCCCCTTGTATACAGCACATTACACTGCAGATCATCTGCCCCTTGTATTTAGCACATTGCACTGCAGCCGAGATCATCTGCCCCTTGTATCTAGCACATTGCACTGCAGTCGAAATAATATGCCCCTTGTATCTAGCACATTGCACTGCAGTCGAGATCATCTGCCCCTTGTATCTAGCACATTGCACTGCAGTCGAAATAATATGCCCCTTGTATCTAGCACATTGCACTGCAGCAGAGATCATCTGCCCCTTGTATACAGCACATTGCATTGCAGCAGAGATCATCTGCCCCTTGTATCTAGCACATTGCACTGCAGTCGAGATCATCTGCCCCTTGAATACAGCACATTGCATTGCAGCAGAGATCATCTGCCCCTTGTATCTAGCACATTGCACTGCAGCAGAGATCATCTGCCCCTTGTATTTAGCACATTGCACTGCAGCAGAGATCATCTGCCCCTTGTATCTAGCACATTGCACTGCAGCAGAGATCATCTGCCCCTTGTATCTAGCACATTGCACTGCAGCAGAGATCATCTGCCCCTTGTATCTAGCACATTGCACTGCAGCAGAGATCATCTGCCCCTTGTATCTAGCACATTGCACTGCAGTCGAGATCATCTGCCCCTTGTATCTAGCACATTGCACTGCAGCCGAGATCATCTGCCCCTTGTATCTAGCACATTGCACTGCAGCCGAGATCATCTGCCCCTTGTATCTAGCACATTGCACTGCAGCAGAGATCATCTGCCCCTTGTATCTAGCACATTGCACTGCAGCAGAGATCATCTGCCCCTTGTATCTAGCACATTGCACTGCAGCCGAGATCATCTGCCCCTTGTATCTAGCATATTGCATTGCAGCCGAGATCATCTGCCCCTTGTATCTAGCACATTGCATTGCAGCAGAGATCATCTGCCCCTTGTATCTAGCACATTGCACTGCAGCCGAGATCATCTGCCCCTTGTATCTAGCACATTGCACTGCAGCCGAGATCATCTGCCCCTTGTATCTAGCACATTGCACTGCAGCCGAGATCATCTGCCCCTTGTATCTAGCACATTGCACTGCAGCAGAGATCATCTGCCCCTTGTATCTAGCACATTGCACTGCAGCAGAGATCATCTGCCCCTTGTATCTAGCACATTGCACTGCAGCAGAGATCATCTGCCCCTTGTATCTAGCACATTGCACTGCAGCCGAGATCATCTGCCCCTTGTATCTAGCACATTGCACTGCAGCCGAGATCATCTGCCCCTTGTATCTAGCACATTGCACTGCAGCCGAGATCATCTGCCCCTTGTATCTAGCACATTGCACTGCAGCCGAGATCATCTGCCCCTTGTATTTAGCACATTGCACTGCAGCAGAGATCATCTGCCCCTTGTATCTAGCACATTGCACTGCAGCAGAGATCATCTGCCCCTTGTATCTAGCACATTGCACTGCAGCCGAGATCATCTGCCCCTTGTATTTAGCACATTGCACTGCAGCAGAGATCATCTGCCCCTTGTATCTAGCACATTGCACTGCAGCAGAGATCATCTGCCCCTTGTATCTAGCACATTGCATTGCAGCAGAGATCATCTGCCCCTTGTATCTAGCACATTGCACTGCAGCAGAGATCATCTGCCCCTTGTATTTAGCACATTGCACTGCAGCCGAGATCATCTGCCCCTTGTATTTAGCACATTGCACTGCAGCCGAGATCATCTGCCCCTTGTATCTAGCACATTGTACTGCAGCAGAGATCATCTGCCCCTTGTATCTAGCACATTGCACTGCAGTCGAGATCATCTGCCCCTTGTATACAGCACATTGCACTGCAGTCGAGATCATCTGCCCCTTGTATCTAGCACATTGCACTGCAGTCGAGATCATCTGCCCCTTGTATCTAGCACATTGCACTGCAGCAGAGATCATCTGCCCCTTGTATCTAGCACATTGTACTGCAGCAGAGATCATCTGCCCCTTGTATCTAGCACATTGCACTGCAGTCGAGATCATCTGCCCCTTGTATACAGCACATTGCACTGCAGTCGAGATCATCTGCCCCTTGTATCTAGCACATTGCACTGCAGTCGAGATCATCTGCCCCTTGTATCTAGCACATTGCACTGCAGTCGAGATAATATGCCCCTTGTATACAGCACATTGCACTGCAGATCATCTGCCCCTTGTATTTAGCACATTGCACTGCAGCCGAGATCATCTGCCCCTTGTATCTAGCACATTGCACTGCAGTCGAAATAATATGCCCCTTGTATCTAGCACATTGCACTGCAGTCGAGATCATCTGCCCCTTGTATCTAGCACATTGCACTGCAGTCGAAATAATATGCCCCTTGTATCTAGCACATTGCACTGCAGCAGAGATCATCTGCCCCTTGTATACAGCACATTGCACTGCAGTCGAGATCATCTGCCCCTTGAATACAGCACATTGCATTGCAGCAGAGATCATCTGCCCCTTGTATCTAGCACATTGCACTGCAGCAGAGATCATCTGCCCCTTGTATTTAGCACATTGCACTGCAGCAGAGATCATCTGCCCCTTGTATCTAGCACATTGCACTGCAGCAGAGATCATCTGCCCCTTGTATCTAGCACATTGCACTGCAGCAGAGATCATCTGCCCCTTGTATCTAGCACATTGCACTGCAGTCGAGATCATCTGCCCCTTGTATCTAGCACATTGCACTGCAGCCGAGATCATCTGCCCCTTGTATCTAGCACATTGCACTGCAGCCGAGATCATCTGCCCCTTGTATCTAGCACATTGCACTGCAGCAGAGATCATCTGCCCCTTGTATCTAGCACATTGCACTGCAGCAGAGATCATCTGCCCCTTGTATCTAGCACATTGCACTGCAGCCGAGATCATCTGCCCCTTGTATCTAGCACATTGCACTGCAGCAGAGATCATCTGCCCCTTGTATCTAGCACATTGCACTGCAGCCGAGATAATATGCCCCTTGTATCTAGCACATTGTACTGCAGCAGAGATCATCTGCCCCTTGTATCTAGCACATTGCACTGCAGCAGAGATCATCTGCCCCTTGTATCTAGCACATTGCACTGCAGCAGAGATCATCTGCCCCTTGTATCTAGCACATTGCACTGCAGCCGAGATCATCTGCCCCTTGTATACAGCACATTGCACTGCAGCAGAGATCATCTGCCCCTTGTATCTAGCACATTGTACTGCAGCAGAGATCATCTGCCCCTTGTATCTAGCACATTGCACTGCAGCAGAGATCATCTGCCCCTTGTATCTAGCACATTGCACTGCAGCAGAGATCATCTGCCCCTTGTATCTAGCACATTGCACTGCAGCCGAGATCATCTGCCCCTTGTATCTAGCACATTGTACTGCAGCAGAGATCATCTGCCCCTTGTATCTAGCACATTGCACTGCAGCAGAGATCATCTGCCCCTTGTATCTAGCACATTGCACTGCAGCAGAGATCATCTGCCCCTTGTATCTAGCACATTGTACTGCAGCAGAGATCATCTGCCCCTTGTATCTAGCACATTGTACTGCAGCAGAGATCATCTGCCCCTTGTATCTAGCACATTGCACTGCAGCAGAGATCATCTGCCCCTTGTATCTAGCACATTGCACTGCAGCAGAGATCATCTGCCCCTTGTATCTAGCACATTGCACTGCAGCCGAGATCATCTGCCCCTTGTATCTAGCACATTGTACTGCAGCAGAGATCATCTGCCCCTTGTATCTAGCACATTGCACTGCAGCAGAGATCATCTGCCCCTTGTATCTAGCACATTGCACTGCAGCAGAGATCATCTGCCCCTTGTATCTAGCACATTGTACTGCAGCAGAGATCATCTGCCCCTTGTATCTAGCACATTGCACTGCAGCAGAGATCATCTGCCCCTTGTATCTAGCACATTGCACTGCAGCAGAGATCATCTGCCCCTTGTATCTAGCACATTGCACTGCAGTCGAGATCATCTGCCCCTTGTATCTAGCACATTGCACTGCAGCCGAGATCATCTGCCCCTTGTATCTAGCACATTGCACTGCAGCCGAGATCATCTGCCCCTTGTATCTAGCATATTGCATTGCAGCCGAGATCATCTGCCCCTTGTATCTAGCACATTGCACTGCAGCAGAGATCATCTGCCCCTTGTATCTAGCATATTGCACTGCAGCCGAGATCATCTGCCCCTTGTATCTAGCACATTGCACTGCAGCAGAGATCATCTGCCCCTTGTATCTAGCACATTGCACTGCAGCAGAGATCATCTGCCCCTTGTATCTAGCACATTGCACTGCAGTCGAGATCATCTGCCCCTTGTATCTAGCACATTGCACTGCAGCCGAGATCATCTGCCCCTTGTATCTAGCACATTGCACTGCAGCCGAGATCATCTGCCCCTTGTATCTAGCACATTGCACTGCAGCCGAGATCATCTGCCCCTTGTATTTAGCACATTGCACTGCAGCAGAGATCATCTGCCCCTTGTATCTAGCACATTGCACTGCAGCAGAGATCATCTGCCCCTTGTATCTAGCACATTGTACTGCAGCAGAGATCATCTGCCCCTTGTATCTAGCACATTGTACTGCAGCAGAGATCATCTGCCCCTTGTATCTAGCACATTGCACTGCAGCAGAGATCATCTGCCCCTTGTATCTAGCACATTGCACTGCAGCAGAGATCATCTGCCCCTTGTATCTAGCACATTGCACTGCAGCCGAGATCATCTGCCCCTTGTATCTAGCACATTGTACTGCAGCAGAGATCATCTGCCCCTTGTATCTAGCACATTGCACTGCAGCAGAGATCATCTGCCCCTTGTATCTAGCACATTGCACTGCAGCAGAGATCATCTGCCCCTTGTATCTAGCACATTGTACTGCAGCAGAGATCATCTGCCCCTTGTATCTAGCACATTGCACTGCAGCAGAGATCATCTGCCCCTTGTATCTAGCACATTGCACTGCAGCAGAGATCATCTGCCCCTTGTATCTAGCACATTGCACTGCAGTCGAGATCATCTGCCCCTTGTATCTAGCACATTGCACTGCAGCCGAGATCATCTGCCCCTTGTATCTAGCACATTGCACTGCAGCCGAGATCATCTGCCCCTTGTATCTAGCATATTGCACTGCAGCCGAGATCATCTGCCCCTTGTATCTAGCACATTGCACTGCAGCAGAGATCATCTGCCCCTTGTATCTAGCATATTGCACTGCAGCCGAGATCATCTGCCCCTTGTATCTAGCACATTGCACTGCAGCAGAGATCATCTGCCCCTTGTATCTAGCATATTGCACTGCAGCCGAGATCATCTGCCCCTTGTATCTAGCACATTGCACTGCAGCAGAGATCATCTGCCCCTTGTATCTAGCACATTGCACTGCAGCAGAGATCATCTGCCCCTTGTATCTAGCACATTGCACTGCAGTCGAGATCATCTGCCCCTTGTATCTAGCACATTGCACTGCAGCCGAGATCATCTGCCCCTTGTATCTAGCACATTGCACTGCAGCCGAGATCATCTGCCCCTTGTATCTAGCACATTGCACTGCAGCCGAGATCATCTGCCCCTTGTATTTAGCACATTGCACTGCAGCAGAGATCATCTGCCCCTTGTATCTAGCACATTGCACTGCAGCAGAGATCATCTGCCCCTTGTATCTAGCACATTGCACTGCAGCAGAGATCATCTGCCCCTTGAATCAAATGCTTCTGGATACAGAAAAGTATAAATAGAAATATATTAAAAGGTACAAAAGTCCCAATGGGACAAAATGGACAAGATTCTATATTAGTACAAGGAGACTAGGGGTTGTAGTGCATTACCTCCAGGGTGCAGCTCCAGCCTCTCCGCTCCATTCTCAGCTTTGTATTTCCCACACAAATCCTTATCCTATTGGCAAGTCCTGAGTAATCTCAGCAGATTGAGACCCCGGGAGATGGTGTGAGCCCCACATCTGCCTCGTGTGACCTCCTCCCCGCTCCAGGCGGGACCTCTCCCCTCAGGATAACCAGGGCAATGGATATTACAGGGATAGAAATTGCCCCTATGTGAAGTTTGTAGCCCCCACCCAGCAGCAAGAGCTCCAGAAAGGAGCAGAGTGCCAGGCACAGTGTGCAGAGTAGTACAACCCCCCTCGTCCTCTCCACCCCCAGCACATTACCAGCAGCATCCAGTGATAGGAGAGCGGCAGGAACTCAACACAAAGAACTTTCTTCATTCATTTACATAGGGCTCTGGCAGAAACGTTCACTTCCAGGGGGCGAGCTGATAGCGGGAGCAGTCATTCAGGGGTCCGGGCCCAGGATCTCACAGATGTAATTCTACCCTATAGTACAATAATAATACTATATATTTATATATATATAGTGACAAATGAGATCAACCAGCCTGCGAGTGTGACAATCAGTCTCTTTAAAAGTTAGACCCCAAGCCGAGACCTCCGCAGCCGCCGGCCCTCCAGTGGTGTCATGTACATGGACAGATAACATATATGGGTCCTCAAAACTCACGACGCATAAGATGCTCGTGAGGGAAGACAAATCCTGGTGTAATCACCCATAGGCTTCAATGTGGAGAGAGAGAGAAAGACACAGAGAGAGACAGGGAGAGAGAAAGAGCGAGACAGAATGACAGAGAGAGCGAGGCAGAGAATGATAGAGAGAGAGAGAGAGAGAGAGAGAGAGAAAGAGAGAAAGACACAGGGAGGGAAAGAGAGAGAGAGAAAGACAGAAAGTATGATAGAGAGACAGAGAGAGGGGAGAACACACAGAGTTCGTGCTACTCAATAAAAGATACATTTTATTAATCAAAATAATGTACACATCAAAATAAGTGCAAAAGAATCAGAGATAAAGTTACCCCATTAGGCTTCTTTCACACTTCAGTTGTTTGGCGTCAGTCTGCTCCGCCATAATGACGGATCGACGGATCCGTCACAATTGCTGAGAAAACGGTTCTAATGGATCCGTTTTTTTGACGGATCAGTTACTTGTGGGTTGTATATACTTTTTGGAGCATGCGCAATTGAAAAAAACGGATTGGGGCGACGGATCCGCCTAAATGACGGTCGCGACGGATCCGTCGCCCATAGGTGGCCATTCCATGGAATGACGTACGCGACGGATTCGTCGCGATCCGCCATTTCAACGCAGACAAAAAACGTTGCAATGACCGTCAATGTCTAGATGACGTCCGCCAAATTTTGACGGATCCGTCGCATGACGGATGGAACGGACGACCATCCATCACAATCCGTCGCTAATGCAAGTCTATGGGGAAAATAACGGATCCGTCACAAAAAATGACGGATCCGTTATTTGAGGAAAATGGCGGTTTTAGACTGACGCCAAACAACTGAAGTGTGAAAGAGGCCTTACTGAGCAAGGACTACTGCCAAGACAAGAAATGTCTAAGTATATAGATGGGAAAATACAGGCATTCTACGCCTGAATAGGGAATGCATATGCAAATATTAATGATTATTCAGTTATAGAGACATGACCAATTTCAATAGCCTCAGTAGTACACGCCTAATAGCCTAAGTTTGGTTTGTCCCCCTAACACCCGGCTGTATGTTATGTAGCGGGTGTGTGTCATGGGTAGCGCTCTCAATAGTTAGGAACAGTACACATAAGCACTGTTTCCATATCACACAAGCAGGTGGTAATAGAATACAAAACATGACAAGATGTTAGTAAAATGAATAAATATCCAATACTGTGGTGTTGGCAGTGCACCAGCCCAGACCCCCCCGAAGTCTGTTAGAAGGCAAAGACGCATTTAGAGGATTGGTCACCAATCCACAATGTGGTCTTATAATGGACACACAGACTGATCCAGATCTGCCAGTATTACCAACTCCAGTTGCCATTGGATCCATCTGCTCCCAGTTGATTTTGTGCAGTGCTCCCATCTGGCCTCCAGCACAGTGTGTCATCTACCTTCACAATAAACGATTCCTCTGTGCACCGTCTGCTGCTGAACGGTTGTATCTTCTGCCATCTACATCTGCACAGAGACCTGCGTGCTGTCACATCATTGTCCACTAACTGGTCTCCAGCAGAAAGAACAGTCCTGTACGATGGAGCAGAGCTGACAACGCACGGCTGAGCTGGGTTTGATGCAGGATTTTGTTCCCCCATCAATGATCGGTCTGCTGCAGGCATCAAACACAGCCCAGGCCTGCTTTTTCAGCTCTGCTGCGCTCCATGGTGCAGGACTGTCATCTCCACTGGAGACCAGCTGGTAGAGCATTGATGTAACACCACACAGGTCACTATGCTGGTGTAGATGGCAGAAGATACAGTCGCTCAGGCAGGGTCTACACTTAGATCAGCTTTATGATACGCCAAATATCTGTGGTTGATACAGAGGAGCACAGCAGAGCTGAACACAGCACAGCAGAGCTGAACACAGCACAGCGGGGCTGAACACAGCACAGCCCAGCTGAACACAGCACAGCCCAGCTGAACACAGCACAGCCCAGCTGAACACAGCACAGCCCAGCTGAACACAGCAGAGCTGAATACAGCACAGCTGAACACAGCACAGCAGAGCTGACACAGTCATTAATCAGCCGTCTTTCAGCAGATTTATGTAAACAAAGAGAAGAGTTGCTTTGAAAGAAGCAGGTAGGACAGGGGCCTTCAGTACTAAGGAAAAGTGGTTTGCTGCTGGGAAATGTAGATTTATCAGATAAGAATAGGACTGCACATTCTGCTACGTGAAGCTGGATACACCAAGGGGCAGGTAGAGAGCATACAAAGGTACAAGACAGAAGCTTTATGTTAGGCTTGTATTGCATATTAACAATAAGTCTGCATTTACTGAGTGTTGTGAAGAATAATACAATTCTGGAAATAACCCTTTAATACTGTGCATAGAAGCAACATGATGGGATCTTACCTTGATTTTAGTCTCAGAATTAAGAGGTCAAATAGCAAGAGTCTGCCAGGACCCAATCATCCTTCTCCTACAGGAAGACACAAGTGTGACTGATCCGACCTGTAATCAGACCTGCAAAATAAGAGCAAACAAAGAGAAAAATTAGCTAAATAATAATAAATAAAACAAATATCACTGATCTACCACGTTGTACTACTGTACCTAAATCAAATATTACAAGGAACATAACTCAAAATCTGCAGCAGCTGAGGTGTTTATTATAAGGTTCTGAAGCCAGGTTGTGCATTATGAGGTTCTGCAGTAGCCAAGTTGTGTAATATGAGGTTCTACAGCAGCTGAGGTGCATTATAAGGTTCTGTAGCAGCTGAGGTGTGTATTTTGAGGTTCAGCGGCAGCCAAGGTGTATTATGATGTTCTGCACCAGTTAGGATGTGTATTATGAAATTTGGCAGAAGCATGGGTGTGCATTATGAAGTTCTGCAGCAGCTGAGGTGTGCATTAGGAGGTTCTACTATAGCCGTGGTGTACATCATGAGGTTCTGCAACGGTGGAGTTGTGTATTATGATGTTCTGCACCAGTTAGGAAGTGTATTATGAAATTTTGCAGCAGACGGGTGTGTATTCTGAGGTTCTGCAACAGCTGGCATGTGTATTATAAAAGTTCTGCAGCAGCCGGGGGTGTGCATCATGACGTTCTGCCGCATCCGGGGTGTGTATTATTATGTTCTGCATCAGCCGGGGTGTACATTATGATGTTCTGCAGCAGCTGGGATATGCATTATGAGGTTCTTCAGCAGCCGAGTTGTGTTTTATCATGTTCTGCACAGTTGAGAAGAAGTGTGTTATGAAGTTTTTTGCAGCAAAGATGTGTGCCGGCACCAACTACAGGTACTCCCTTTAATGCATGGGATAAGCAGGGAACCGGACTCTGGAGGAACACGGGTGCGTATAAAATAGCATGAACAGCATAGCAGGAAAAAGAGGACAAAAAAAAAAATCGCACTCACCATCCTTTAAAATGTTTCTTCTTTATTGGAAAATTAAAACACAGGATTTGCAGGGGTGAATGGAATCCCTGCAGGACGACAGCCGTTTCTCACCAACTGGTACTTCCAACAGATCCTTGTGTAATACACAACAAAACCCTTTTAATTTTCCAATAAGGAAGAAACATTTTAAAAAGGAAGGCAAGTGCAATTTTTCCTCAGTGTATTATGAAGCTCTGCAGCAACTCGCACGTGTATTCTGAGGTTCTGCAGCAGCCGGGATGTGCATTATGAGGTGGCAGTCCTGCAGCGTCTCCATTATTTTAGTGTTTTCCAATAATACTGAAGACTCCTATAGACATTTTCATAAGTAAACAACCAGATTGAGCATATTTAAGCAATAACTGAGTGTTTACAGTGTTCTCACTTTAAGAACCATTAAATACAATGTATCATTCCAGAGCTCATGTGACCGGCACCATAAACAATGGTTCTGTGTTCCAGAAGCCACAGAGTAACTGGAGGCTCAGATCTGAATATTCTGGATATGCGAGTTACATTTGTATCTGCGCCTGTACATGACACCAATATAACATCAGCTTGGGGGTCACTTTCCCCAGACGCTGAGTGTCAGTAGCTACCGCATCCTGCTCATGTGGCAGGCGAGCAGGAAGGTCAGAGATAAAGTGCGCAGAGTCCTGGGAGATCTGACTCTGGTGTTCATGAAGACGATGAGCGGTGAGGGCATGCGCATGACGCTCAGTATCAGGCAGCGCTTTGGACGCAGCACATGTCCGCTGCCGGCTACTGAACGCATGTGAATCCGCATTGAACCGTGCGGAATCACGGCACCCTATACATTGTACGGGTGACAAATACCTTGTGGAGACTGAGCGTTACTGCAAGATAAATGGACGTGCTGCGGTCTGAAAAGAGGCGCCGCATGTCCGTCTCCGCAGGTGAGCCGTGAGCGTCTCTGGACGCATAGTGGACATGGGATTTCTTGAAACCACAACCACTATGCTGTAACATCTGGACGCCGCATAAGTACACAGTGTCCAACCCTGCATCGTTTACTGACCGTGGGAACATACCCTGACAAGTGCAGAAACCTCCCGATACATACTGCATATCACACACACCACATATGGAGAAAGTATGTGCCCCCCACATCCACCTTCGGGGGCTTCTCTGTCCTCACCTACATCCATAGACATTAATATGGAGAAAGTATGTGCCCCCCACATCCACCTCTGGGGGCTTCTCTATCCTCACCTACATCCATAGACATTAATATGGCGGAAAGTATGTGCCCCCCACATCCACCTTCGGGGGCTTCTCTGTCCTCATCTACATCCATAGACATTAATATGGAGAAAGTATGTGCCCCCACATCCTCCTCCAGGGGCTTCTCTATCCTCATCTACATCCATAGACATTAATATGGAGAAAGTATGTGCCCCCCACATCCTCCTCCGGGGGCTTCTCTGTACTATCTACATCCAGACATTAATATGGAGAAAGTATGTGCCCCCCACATCCTCCTCCAGGGGCTTCTCTATCCTCATCTACATACATAGACATTAATATGGAGAAAGTATGTGCCCCCCACATCCTCCTCCGGGGGCTTCTCTGTACTATCTACATCCAGACATTAATATGGAGAAAGTATGTGCCCCCCACATCCTCCTCCGGGGGCTTCTCTGTACTATCTACATCCAGACATTAATATGGAGAAAGTATGTGCCCCCCACATCCTCCTCCAGGGGCTTCTCTATCCTCATCTACATACATAGACATTAATATGGAGAAAGTATGTGCCCCCCACATCCTCCTCCGGGGGCTTCTCTATCCTCATCTACATACATAGACATTAATATGGAGAAAGTATGTGCCCTCCACATCCACCTCCGGGGGCTTCTCTGTCCTCATCTACATCCATAAACATTAATATATAGAAAAGTATGTGCCCCCCCCCCCCCCCATTTGTGGGGTCAGACCTCGATATTGTGGGAGATCAGGTCCACATTCTCAGTTATTGAGGATGGATGGGGCTGGGGTCCGGGCTCTGTGCGGCCGCTCGTGTCCCCTCCATGTTTGTATGGCCTTTGTGTACTGGGCACAGTCATGGGAACAGATAAAGGTCTCCCCCAAACTGTTCCCACAATGGTGAAGCTACAATTGTCCACAATGTCTTGTGCTGAAGATTAAGATTTCCCATCACTGTGGCTGAGGGTCCGAGGCCGCCCCCTGATGACAGCCCAAAGCATTATCCCCTTCCACCATCTGTACAGGGGGCACAATGCAGTCAGGGGTTAACGTCATCCTGGAATCACAAAACCCAGACTCCTCCATCAGAGGCAGATAGAATCATAGAATGTTAGAGTTGGAAAGGAAGGATACTTCCTCAACTATTTCCTACCTGTTGGTAAGAATGAAGTCCAAGATTGCAAATCATTTTGTTCTCTCTTCCACCTTTTGAAAGATAAAGTTATCAGCAAGAGAATATAAGAATTTTCTGGGCCCATTACTTTTGCCTGAGAGAGATTCCCAACAAATATCTGGATAGTTAAAATCTTCCATGATTACTACATCATACTTTTTTGAGAACAGAGACATTTGATGCTATAAGAGTTCATCCATATCTTCAAACTGTCCAGACGGCCTATAGTAAACACTTACAATAGTGTCCTTTCTGTTGTTCTCTCCTTGTATTCTTACCCAAACTGTTTCTGCAAAGCTACCAGTCTCTGAAACTTGGATCTTTGTGGAGTTATACATTTTCCTAACATATATTATATCATATCATATATCATATCATATATAAACCCCTTTTAATGCTCCAGTACTAATATAACCTCCAGACATTACATCCCATGTGACTGATATCAGTACTGGAGCGTTATAAGAAGGGCTGATATAACATTAAAACCTCTAGACATTTCACCATATGTGACTGATATCAGCCCCTCTTATAATGCCATGACATTCTCTGGTGTTTGGGGCGCGTGGACTCCTAGAAGTTAATATTGCCCAGAGATCCTGACAGGTTATAATGCTAGGTTATATATGATGTCAGATGCAGACAGTGCGAGGCTCAGTTGACTGCTTGTCCTCCCTCTATTCTAGTGATTATTGGAGGCCTCAGTCCCTAATAAGAAACTTTGACCCTTTTCTATTTGACCCTTCAGAAGTTTTATGAAATGATGGTCTCTTCTGACCTCCCTCTAGCCTCCCAGCAGCCTTTTCAGTCTGTGTACAGAGCGGAGGCACCTCTATCAGAAATGCCATAGGAGCGGTCTTGGTCCAGCAGTCAGACGCACAGCGAATGGGGCAATATGACATATAGGGCCATATAGAGTAAACAGGTGATGGGTGATTGTCCGCAGGGTCACAGTACTCTTATTTCTTACCAGGGATGTCAAGGGAGCAGG
The DNA here is from genome assembly GCF_051348905.1 of Ranitomeya variabilis. NCBI lineage: Eukaryota > Metazoa > Chordata > Amphibia > Anura > Dendrobatidae > Ranitomeya > Ranitomeya variabilis. Next base: position 421,938,324 of record NC_135233.1, read on the forward strand.
GAGATAACGAGCACTGTGCCCTTCAGACCTGGGTGGTGTGATGGGAAATTAACCAGTACCGGTAAAAGTTGCCTTCCCTCTTCTGCATACACAATGAAATCCCAAATTTACAGCAGCAGCCTGAACTTCCATGCCAAGGGTTCCCCAAATACAGTGTAGTACAATTAGTGATGAGGGAACGTGCTTGGATAACGTGTTATCCGAGATTTCTCGGGGTGTTATCCGAGTATCTTGGCATGCTTGGATAATTTGTTTGCGTTGCTGCGGCTGAATGTTTTGGGGCTGTTAGGCAATCCCCGCATGTGTTGCAGCTGTCTAACTAACAGACAATCCCTGCATGTGTTCGGACTGTTGAGCAGCCGCGGGGACTCAAACATGTTTTTCGAGCACGCGAAGACACTATTAGCACACGAGCATGATCAGATAACACCTTATCCATGCACATTCGCTCATCACTAGTATCCACTTGAATAATCAGTGGAGCCGCATATGGGCTGATAGGTACCGGTATTGGAGCCACAGCCACGCTAGAAGTAGCCTCTAAGGCTGCGTGCCCACAAACAGGAATAGCAGCGTTTTGGACGCAGCATACTTGTGCTGTGCCCAAAATGCTGCGTTCTACATTACAAGCACAGTGGATGGATTTAGAGGAATCCCACAACCACTGTGCTTCCATTTGCCGCTGCACACATTCACCTGAGATGCAGGTTTACTGGTCGTGGCATGTTATTTTTGGCAGCAGACACGCTGGTGTCCGCTGCGTAGTGTCCCTCATAGCCATTCATTAGATGCGTTAAATCTGTATAGTTCACTATGAACATGCGGATTTTGCTGCGTGATTACAACGCAGGATTTGAGTTAGCGAAAATACACTGTGTCCAAAACGCTGCTCTGTCCTGATCGTGGACACATAGCGTCACTGGGCATTCATGTTCAGGACTCAGTGCCGGCTCATCGCCCGTGAAAAGGGGGCTGAAAAATGGAATATTGGAGCGCATTGGTCCCATTCACAATTCTTGCACAGGGGCCCTTTGTATAATTAGATTTGTAGTGATTTTGCCCTCAGGATACAAACAAGAATGATTCAATTCACTGACAGTAAGCAGAGATCTTATCACTGCAAGTCTGACGATTTTGCTACAATTCGAGATACTGATTACATTGAATCGCTGTGTGCTCACATATTATAAAGGGACTGTCACTTTGTGAGATCTATTTTTCCATCAAACTAAAGGTACCTTCACACTAAGCGACGCTGCAGCGATATCGACAACGATGCCGATCGCTGCAACGTCGCTGTTTGGTCGCTGGAGAGCTGTCACACAGACAGCTCTCCAGCGACCAACGATGCCGAGGTCCCCGGGTAACCAGGGTAAACATCGGGTTACTAAGCGCAGGGCCGCGCTTAGGAACCCGATGTTTACCCTGGTTACCATTGTAAATGTAAAAAAAACCAAACAGTACATACTCACCTTGTGCAGTCTGTCACACGTCCCTCGCCGTCTGCTTCCCGCACTGACTGTGAGTGCCGGCCGGAAAGCAGGGCACAGCGGTGACGTCACTGCTGTGCTCTGCTCTGCTTTCACTTTACGGCCGGCGCTCACAGTCAGTGCGGGAAGCAGACGGCGAGGGACGTGTGACAGACAGCACAAGGTGAGTATGTACTGTTTGTTTTTTTTACATTTACAATGGTAACCAGGGTAAACATCGGGTTACTAAGCGCAGCCCTGCGCTTAGTAACCCGATATTTACCCTGGTTACCACTGTAAAACATCGCTGGCATCGTTGCTTTGGCTGTCAAACACGACGATATACGCCGATCTGACGACCAAATAAAGTTCTGAACTTTCAGCAATGACCAGCGATATCACAGCAGGATCCAGATCGCTGCTGCGTGTCAAACACAACGATATCACTATCCAGGACGCTGCAACGTCACGGATCGCTGTCGTTATCGCTGCAAAGTCGTTTAGTGTGAAGGTACCTTAATAAAACCAAAAGACTGGAAAAGCTTTCCTCATTTTTGTTCCGAATCTACATTTGCTCATAGAAGGCGTGGATCTAATTCTTTGTCTTTCAGCGTGCGTCACAGACTCGCATTTGTTTTGACACAGGCAAATAAAAAGGTGTAAAGTCTGGGCCAAGGTTACAAAACGCTTCATTATTTGATGATTCATCTTCATTTACAGAACTCCAGCACGGCACCAGATATGGAGGGTTACATGCCGGGATCTGATGAAATATGCTGCTTTTGCTTATGTCACATTCATGGTATTTTTACATATGTTGAAGTTCTGGGGAACATCGGCCGCTCCCTGTGAGAACATGCTGAGAGCGCTCTGACCTCAACCCAACGAGAATGGGAATTAAAACAATCGTAAACTGCTTAATCACATCAGTGAGAAGCAGCGGACCAGACCCAGAACAGCCAAGACCCGGCCCGGGACAATGCAACACCTCCTGTCATGATTGACTCTCTGCCCGCCGGTATCATAGGGACTTCTATCTGTTGAATGGCAATCACAGAAGCATAAGGGATCATCACCCAACTTTCCTATAGCCCTGAACAGTATAAATGTGGGATTGTCAGAGATCATCTCTCCGACACCATCTGTCATATGCCACCAATCCAACAGACATCATTCTGATACCACCCATCAGACGTCACCCATCAGTTATCACCGGATAGATGCCAACCGTCAGACGTCACCCATCCGATACCACCCTTCAGACGTCACCCATGAGCTGTCACTGGATAGATACCACCCGTCAGACGTCACCCATCCGATACCACCCATGCAACACTACCAGCCCGAAGCCACAGGACATCATTAGACAAATATCAGTCTTTATGTATCACTGCTTAGATACAGTATCACAGCAGACATCACAGATCAGACATTACTGCTTATTTATCACTGGTACTTTTGCCGCTCTTGAGTCTGGGACATTTGGGTAACAAGTAATCACTGCAAAATCTTCAGATCTTTTCTAAATTCCTGGATAGAAATGTTACAGTGATGGTAGTAGTCACTGTTTTTTTTTTTGTTTGTTTGTTTGTTTTTTACAGCAGGATTTAGAGGGTCCTCCCTGGTAACCCATCAATATTTTATACAGCGACACAAGAAAATATAGTAAATCAGAGCAGCAGGAGGACGACTGACCTCCTGCAAAGTGAAAACCACAAATTTAGGAATGTATCAAGAGACCAAATGCAGTTTGTAGCTCCTTGCATATATGTGCAAAATCAGGAACAGATCCGTCGGTTCTGGGATCAGTCTGGATACTGTTACCTCCAAGAAGTGTCTGTCCTGAGATTTTACTCATAGAAGTATAACAGTTATAAGCAAAATAAAAAAAAAAAGTACTTGCACCTAAAAGATAGAAAATGAAGTCTACCGTTTGGTGCCCAGCTCCGACGTAGACCCATGTGTCTCCATATTTATATAGAATACATACATCGCTTAGGCTAGGTTCACATTTGCGTTGTAGGGCGCAGCGTCTGCGACGCGACGCAACCAACAACGCATGTACACAATGCAGCGTTTTGCGACGCATGCGTTGTCATAAGATCCTACAGATCGGGATTTTCGGCGCAGGGAAAACGCTACAAGTAGCGTCCCCTGCGCTGTCTTGTGCGTCTATATGACGCATGCGTCGTAAAACACAGTACAACGCATACCGGCGCTTGTCCATGCGCCCCCCATGTTAAAGATAGGGGCGCATGACGCATGCGTCGGTGACGCTGCGCCCAACAACGCAAATGTGAACGTAGCCTTACCGTCCTGTGTTATACACAGCTGTGCGTGTCTTTCATGACCGTGGTGCCATTACTATCGCACACATTACACCACTTTTTGGCCGTATTTCCTTTTATATCAGTCTCACTGTTGAGAACTGAGACACTTAATTACTCCCAAGGTCCTAGACATCATCTGGCTCATCCATTAGAAATGGAGATCACTGATTAGTAGATGAAATGCTGGGGTCTTGTAGCGCCACACAGTGGATGAGCGTGTAATTACACCACAGATCTCCGCACTGATCAGAGTGGTGAGCAATGATGGGGATAATCTCTTCGGCTCAGCTGCCGAGATCCGTGGTCGTGGACACAAGTTTGTTCTTTATTACCAAGACAAATCACTGATACAATATCCTAATAACAGGATACTGTGTGTCTCCATCAGGCTGATAGAAGCTAAAGGCAGTGTGACAGAAGCCTTGTACCAGGCCTTACACTACGTATATGGTCACTTTTGGAGCCTGTAAGAGGAGATCTTCCATGATGTCCCTGTGCATCATTGAACCTCATCGTCTCCTATACACAGCAGAGAAAACTGCTGATCAGCAGAAATCCAGCAGTGAGGTGCGGAGGTCGGGGAGTCGGCGCCATGACTCACACTTTGGAAGGTTTGCTCCAGGAAAGTTTTGGCAGCAGAGCTCGTCCACAGTCCGTCTGCTCTGGTCCCAGCTGCTCATAAATCCAGTCTGCCAGGACAGCGGCCTACACGCTGCTTCATCCTGTAGACAAAGCCCTGCGCGACACATTAGGGGGTTCTAGCAGAATCTATCACTACATCAGTAATGGGAGCGAGTCTACTAAAAAAGCCCAAATGTACGGTGTATGTGCAACGGGACGGCTGCACAGTAAGGGGGTCCACGGTGGCTCTCAGATCCTACGTCTGTGCCTGAATGCTGGAGAGGCGTATGGACAACCTCATTTGTCCTCAGCACCATGATACTACAAATCATCGCTATGTCCTAAAGGGTTAAATCTTTCCTGAAGAGCGGGATCAAGCATGCTGATTTTTTACATGCCTGATCCTTTGTTTCCATGCCAGCTTTTTTTCCGTAGAGCTACACCATGTACAGGTGTGTGAGGGGAGATGGAGCGCACAAATGGGCACCTTCAGGGTATGTGCCCACGTTGCGGATTCGTGTGCGGATTTTTCCAGGCAGATCCTGAAAAATCTGCAGGTAAAGCGCCCTGCGTTTTACCTGCAAATTTACCGCAGTTTTTGCGCGGTTTTCACACCTGCGGATTTCAATTATGAAGCAGGTGTAAAACACTGTAGAATCCACACAAAATTGACATGCTGCGGAAAATAAACCGCAGCGTTTCTGCACGGTATTTTCCGCAGCATGTGCACTGCGGATTTGGTTTTCCATAGGTTTACATTGTACTGTACAATGCATGGAAAACTGCTGCGAATCCGCAGCGTCAAGTCTGCAACGTGTGCACAGACCCTCAGTCTCTCGTGTTTCTGCCCCAGACACCTCACGCCTTCAGCTACTTGCGGTCAGCCATATTAAGCTTACATGGAATTACTACCCCTTTCATATGGCCCCAACAGTCTATGGAGCCGATTCAGAACGTGAGGATTTTATGAAATGACTTCTTTCTTTTCTTGTAGTATTCGTTGACTTTTTTTAATCAAATTGTTCAGAATAGCAGGGCCGGTTTTAGGCAAAGTGGGGCCCTAGGCAAAAGTTTAAAATGGGGCCCCAAATGCTAACATATTGCACCAACAGAAACATTTTGGTTGTAGCTACATGCGCTGATTTCAGGCCACTAAACGAGCGTGATCAACAATATTGAAGTCATTCGCCACTTGTTTCCAGCCTCTTTATACTGGCTGGGGACAGAATGATCACTAGTAAATCAATCTGTCCCCATACAGTATCATCTTAGCAGAATATCTGCAGTTTTAACTGGGCGATGTGCTGATGAGAACAATGATTTTTGTTCCGGCATATACTGTACATACATACACCGTACATACACACAGATACACATACTGTACATACACAGACATACACCTTACATGCATACACACATACAGTTATATACACAGATAGTATACACATACCGTACATACATATACCATACATACACACAAATACACATACATACACCGTACGTACACACAGATACACATACAAATACAGTATATTGCAAACACATACATATACCATACATACACACAGATACACATACATATACCATCATACATACACATACCGTACATACACACATACATATACCATACATACACACAGATACACATACATATACCATCATACATACACATACCGTACATACACACATGCATATACCGTACATTCACACAAATGCCGTACACACATATACCGTACATACACACAGATACACACACATATACCGTACATACACAGATACAGTTATATACATTTGGTACACACATACCGTACATACATATAAAATACACCCAAATGCACATACCGTACATACATACATATACCGTACATACATACATACATATACCGTACATGCATACACACACATATACCGAACATACAGATACACATACGCGTACCATACATACACACATACAGTATATACACATACCGTACACACATATACATACACATATACTGTATGTACATGCACATAAACATACATATATACCATATATCCATACAAATTTATTTCACATACACAGATACACACATACTGTACATGCATACACACACAGCCATACAACTATACCATACATACACACATATACTGTACATACACAGATACACACACAGATAGAAACATACACATAGATACACACAGATGCACACATACATATACAAGCATATACATACATACATACTAATCTTGTATAGGTGATCAGATGAGCCCTGCAGGTCAGTTCAGCTGGAGAAGGCTGCAGACCCCACTGTGGGGGATGGGGCACAGAGCAGATAGCACCTGATGATAAATTCCCAGTAAGGGAGGAAAAGACTCAAATTCAAAAAGTTCCATGACTAAAATTATAAAGAGATAAGTTATAAAGAGCACTATAACTGCACATTACTTTTCAGGTCACTTCTCAGCATACATTTTGCTGCCGTGCTGTCCCTGCAGTGAGCTCCTCCCCCATCTCTTCTCTGTAAGGAGACGCTGCAGCCTGCTCTGAACAGAACAGTGGAGGGAGCAGAAGACCCCCTGTAAGTCCTGCTCTTCCTCCACTGCTGTCCCTATGTGCTGTGCAGCCGGGGCCCCTGACTGTAGGCGAGTACTCACGATTGGGACGCTCCATGCAGCAGGACAGACGGCAGCCAGTGAGCGCTCTCCTCAGTCTGGTCACTGTGAGGTAAGGAAAGCGTTCATTGGCCAGCGTCTCTCCCTGCATGACACGCCCCCTTTTTGATCTCCTGCACTTCGCGCCCCGCTCTCTCCCCGACACTCGGTGTTCCATGATTACAGGAGGGAGTGAGAAGGGCCCGACCCTGCATGATACCGGGCCTGCCTGCAGGGGCCCCCCTCCACCTCTGGGCCCTGGAGAAGTGCCATCAACAGTATGTCTGCCCCTGGCTGGGGGCCCCTAGGGCAGCGGGGGCCCCAGGCAGCTGCCTAGTCTGCCTGCCCCTAACGCCGGCCCTGCAGAATAGAGCAAAAGAGCTGATTAATTTAGTGCAAAATGAAGATGATAGTTTTTTGTGTTTTTCATTTTATGAAACTTACAGAAACGCCTGAAACGTTCCTGTAAAATGTCACACAATAAATGTACAAAAGACAAATTTATACGCGAGGGATGGGAGTGCACGTGCGTAAACACAGACATTGTGAAATGTTGCAAATGATGAATAATGGGCTAAGAATGTGGATTTGCAAAACACTGTAAAAAAAATTAAAGGTAACTTAAAGGCGAATATGATATAATTAAGGCAAAGACAGAAAAGTCAATATGCTACCAATAAAAATAAAAATGCAAGCAGCCACTGAGGCCGTGCGGCCATCCATCCGCCTGAGCAGGGCTGTGAATAGCTGAGTGATCCCTGGAGCCACCCGTCACATACAGAGCAGGAGTGTTCCGCTCATCCCCTTCATTTCCTGTAGATCCCGTCCCACAGACCCCCAATGCTCTCAGCCATGGAAAGAAGGATCGGATACGCTGCATTTCAATCTGTGCGATTTCATAGGCTGTGTGCACACGATGCGGATTTAGGCTACTTTCACACTAGCGTCGGGAACAACCCGTCGCTGTGCGTCGGGCCGACGTTCCCGACGCTAGCGTGGTCTCCGCCGCACAACGGGGGCAGCGGATGCATTTTTCCCACGCATCCGCTGCCCCATTGTGAGGTGCGGGGAAGTGCGGGGAGGTGGGGGCGGAGTTCCGGCCGCGCATGCGCGGTCGGAAAAAGCAGACCATCGGGAGCAAAAAACGTTACATGTAACGTTTTTTTTTCCCGACGGTCCGCTACCACACGCCCAAGCGTCGCAAAACGGACGCAACGTTTGGCAATGCGTCGCAAATGCGTCGCTAATGTTAGTCTATGACGAAAAAACGTATCCAGCAAGAACTTTTGCTGGATGCGTATTTTCGGCAAAACGACGCATTTGCGACGTATTGCAGTTAACGCTAGTGTGAAAGTAGCCTTAGTGCGGATCCGCAGCGGATTTTTCAGCGCAGAAACGCTGCAGTTCCCCACAGTGATTTACAGTACAATGTAAATCAATTGAAAAAAAAAAAAGCCGTGCTAATGGTGTGGAAAAATCCGCATGAAAACCGCTGCGGAACAAAAGAAGGAGCATGTCACTTCTTTTGTGCGGATCTGCAGCGTTTCTGACCCCTTCCATAATAGAAATCCGCAGGGGTAAAAACCGCAGAAAATCTGCATCAATTCCGCATCAAAACCGCACAAAATGCGCGGCAAATCCGCACCTGCGGTTTCTGCCAGGAGATGCGGATTTTGTGAAGAAAATTCTGCACTCCAATCCGCAACGTGTGCACATCGCTTATCTCTGCTGAGACTAAGGGTACTGTCACACAGTGGCACTTTGATCGCTCCGACGGCACGATCCGTGACGTTGCAGCATCGCTTGATTATCGCTCCAGCGTCGTAGACTGCGGTCACACTTTGCAATGCACGGCGCTGGAGTGATAATTTCATGACGTAGTTGCGATGTAGAAGTCATACGGGACATTGGGAATATCGTGCACACCTTTGTTACACGCTGCGATCATGCCGCCACAGCGGGACACTTGACGACGAAATAAAGTTTCAAACGATCTGCTACGACGTACGATTCTCAGCGGGGTCCCTGATCGCAGTAGCGTGTCAGACACAACGATATCGTAACTATATCACTGGAACGTCACGGATCGTGCCGTTGTAGCGACCAAAGTGCCACTGTGTGACAGTACCCTAGGGCTGTGCCAGAGATGCCGGTCACAGCCTCCCCTACTCCTACAAAAACAACATGGGCTGAAGGATGGCTCACTGTCCGCCATCTAATATACACTGGGAAAGTCTCACACCTGCAGAACTAGAGGGTCAAACAGACCTTTAGGCTTCAGGTCATGTACACACAAACCAATTATCTGAACATTCAATGTAACAAATGAAGGTGTTATATGGTCTGATAGTGCACCATGACTAAAGCCTTATCACAAACCTTTGGTAAACTTCTACATTTTTGCGGTGTGTTTTCTGACCACACGGCACATTATTGACCCCCTGTGGTTACACTATAAAACATTGCATAAAAATAAGAAGAATTACTTAACTTTTCTTCTTCATGGTGAAATTTTCATAAAACTTTGTCTCCTTTGTGTAACTTTTGTGCGTTTTGTCATGTGCCGCAGTCAGGTCAGAACCGCAGGCTGGTACCGGGCCATCAGCTAACCACAGTAACATGACAAGATGAGACACCAGCAGAAAAACAGTTACAAAAAAAACACTCTGAACCCAAACCATAAACCATCATATGCAGCAGTTCCAGGATGAAGAGATACAGGCCAGAGGATAAATGGAGGGTGAAGGTAATAACTGGGGTCAAGAGGTCGTATAAAACAGAAGGGTCTCAGGGGTGAAAACAGAACATCATGTGGCAGCAATGCCCCGAGGTGGAAGATGGAGAGGAAGAAGAACATGGGAACCAGAATAGTTATCTGGGGCAGCAGGGATCAGGTATTAGGGCTGTACATTTACCACAGTCCCTCAGCTAAACCTGATGGGCAAATGTCTTTTATCAACTGTATAAACTATCTGTATATATTCCCAAAGATCACCATAGCATTGTTACATTGTATCACTGTGGTGTCGGGTACTCAGGCCTCACAGATGTAGTGTCGTTACATTGTATCACTGTGGTATCGGGTACTCAGGCCTCACAGATGTAGTGTCGTTACATTGTATCACTGTGGTGTCGGGCACTCAGGCCTCACAGATGTAGTGTCGTTACATTGTATCACTGTGGTGTCGGGTACTCAGGCCTCACAGATGTAGTGTCGTTATATTGTTTTCACTGTGGTATCGGGTACTCAGACCTCACAGATGTAGTGTCGTTACATTGTATCACTGTGGTATCGGGTACTCAGGCCTCACAGATGTAGTGTCGTTACATTGTATCACTGTGGTATCGGGTACTCAGGCCTCACAGACAGATGTAGTGTTGTTACATTGTATCACTGTGGTATCGGGCACTCAGGCCTCACAGATGTAGTGTCGTTACATTGTATCACTGTGGTGTCGGGTACTCAGGCCTCACAGATGTAGTGTCGCTACATTGTATCACTGTGGTATCGGGTACTCAGGCCTCACAGATGTAGTGTCGTTACATTGTATCACTGTGGTGTCGGGTACTCAGGCCTCACAGATGTAGTGTCGCTACATTGTATCACTGTGGTATCGGGTACTCAGGCCTCACAGATGTAGTGTCGTTACATTGTACCACTGTGGTATCGGGTACTCAGACCTCACAGATGTAGTGTCGTTACATTGTACCACTGTGGTATCGGGTACTCAGGCCTCACAGATGTAGTGTCGTTACATTGTATCACTGTGGTATCGGGTACTCAGGCCTCACAGACAGATGTAGTGTCGTTACATTGTATCACTGTGGTATCGGGTACTCAGACCTCACAGATGTAGTGTCGTTACATTGTATCACTGTGGTATCGGGTACTCAGGCCTCACAGACAGATGTAGTGTCGTTACATTGTATCACTGTGGTATCGGGTACTCAGACCTCACAGATGTAGTGTCGTTACATTGTATCACTGTGGTATCGGGTACTCAGGCCTCACAGATGTAGTGTCGTTACATTGTATCACTGTGGTATCGGGTACTCAGGCCTCACAGATGTAGTGTCGTTACATTGTACCACTGTGGTATCGGGTACTCAGACCTCACAGATGTAGTGTCGTTACATTGTATCACTGTGGTATCGGGTACTCAGGCCTCACAGACAGATGTAGTGTCGTTACATTGTATCACTGTGGTATCGGGTACTCAGACCTCACAGATGTAGTGTCGTTACATTGTATCACTGTGGTATCGGGTACTCAGGCCTCACAGATGTAGTGTCGTTACATTGTATCACTGTGGTATCGGGTACTCAGGCCTCACAGACAGATGTAGTGTTGTTACATTGTATCACTGTGGTATCGGGCACTCAGGCCTCACAGATGTAGTGTCGTTACATTGTATCACTGTGGTGTCGGGTACTCAGGCCTCACAGATGTAGTGTCGCTACATTGTATCACTGTGGTATCGGGTACTCAGGCCTCACAGATGTAGTGTCGTTACATTGTATCACTGTGGTGTCGGGTACTCAGGCCTCACAGATGTAGTGTCGCTACATTGTATCACTGTGGTATCGGGTACTCAGGCCTCACAGATGTAGTGTCGTTACATTGTACCACTGTGGTATCGGGTACTCAGACCTCACAGATGTAGTGTCGTTACATTGTATCACTGTGGTATCGGGTACTCAGGCCTCACAGATGTAGTGTCGTTACATTGTATCACTGTGGTATCGGGTACTCAGGCCTCACAGACAGATGTAGTGTCGTTACATTGTATCACTGTGGTATCGGGTACTCAGACCTCACAGATGTAGTGTCGTTACATTGTATCACTGTGGTATCGGGTACTCAGGCCTCACAGACAGATGTAGTGTCGTTACATTGTATCACTGTGGTATCGGGTACTCAGACCTCACAGATGTAGTGTCGTTACATTGTATCACTGTGGTATCGGGTACTCAGGCCTCACAGATGTAGTGTCGTTACATTGTACCACTGTGGTATCGGGTACTCAGACCTCACAGATGTAGTGTCGTTACATTGTATCACTGTGGTATCGGGTACTCAGGCCTCACAGACAGATGTAGTGTCGTTACATTGTATCACTGTGGTATCGGGTACTCAGACCTCACAGATGTAGTGTCGTTACATTGTATCACTGTGGTATCGGGTACTCAGGCCTCACAGATGTAGTGTCGTTACATTGTATCACTGTGGTATCGGGTACTCAGGCCTCACAGATGTAGTGTCGTTACATTGTATCACTGTGGTATCGGGTACTCAGACCTCACAGATGTAGTGTCGTTACATTGTACCACTGTGGTATCGGGTACTCAGACCTCACAGATGTAGTGTCGTTACATTGTATCACTGTGGTATCAGGTACTCAGGCCTCACAGATGTAGTGTCGTTACATTGTACCACTGTGGTATCGGGTACTCAGGCCTCACAGATGTAGTGTTGTTACATTGTACCAGAGTGATATAGGTTACTAAGGCCTCACAGATGTAGTGTCGTTACATTGTACCACTGTGGTATCGGGTACTCAGGCCTCACAGATGTAGTGTCGTTACATTGTATCACTGTGGTATCGGGTACTCAGACCTCACAGATGTAGTGTCGTTACATTGTATCACTGTGGTATCGGGTACTCAGGCCTCACAGATGTAGTGTCGTTACATTGTACCACTGTGGTATCGGGTACTCAGGCCTCACAGATGTAGTGTTGTTACATTGTACCAGAGTGATATAGGTTACTAAGGCCTCACAGATGTAGTGTCGTTACATTGTACCACTGTGGTATCGGGTACTCAGGCCTCACAGATGTAGTGTCGTTACATTGTATCACTGTGGTATCGGGTACTCAGGCCTCACATACAGATGTAGTGTCGTTACATTGTACCACTGTGGTATCGGGTACTCAGACCTCACAGATGTAGTGTCGTTACATTGTATCACTGTGGTATCGGGTACTCAGGCCTCACAGACAGATGTAGTGTCGTTACATTGTATCACTGTGGTATCGGGTACTCAGACCTCACAGATGTAGTGTCGTTACATTGTATCACTGTGGTATCGGGTACTCAGGCCTCACAGATGTAGTGTCGTTACATTGTATCACTGTGGTATCGGGTACTCAGGCCTCACAGATGTAGTGTCGTTACATTGTACCACTGTGGTATCGGGTACTCAGACCTCACAGATGTAGTGTCGTTACATTGTACCACTGTGGTATCGGGTACTCAGACCTCACAGATGTAGTGTCGTTACATTGTATCACTGTGGTATCAGGTACTCAGGCCTCACAGATGTAGTGTCGTTACATTGTACCACTGTGGTATCGGGTACTCAGACCTCACAGATGTAGTGTCGTTACATTGTACCACTGTGGTATCGGGTACTCAGGCCTCACAGATGTTGTGTCGTTACATTGTATCACTGTGGTATCAGGTACTCAGGCCTCACAGATGTAGTGTCGTTACATTGTATCACTGTGGTATCGGGTACTCAGGCCTCACAGATGTAGTGTCGTTACATTGTACCAGAGTGATATAGGTTACTAAGGCCTCACAGATGTAGTGTCGTTACATTGTACCACTGTGGTATCGGGTACTCAGACCTCACAGATGTAGTGTCGTTACATTGTACCACTGTGGTATCGGGTACTCAGGCCTCACAGATGTTGTGTCGTTACATTGTATCACTGTGGTATCAGGTACTCAGGCCTCACAGATGTTGTGTTGTTACATTGTGACACTGTGGTATCGGGTACTCAGGCCTCACAGATGTTGTGTCCTTACATTGTATCACTGTGGTATCAGGTACTCAGGCCTCACAGATGTAGTGTCGTTACATTGTATCACTGTGGTATCAGGTATTCAGGCCTCACAGATGTTGTGTCGTTACATTGTACCACTGTGGTATCGGGTACTCAGACCTCACAGATGTAGTGTTGTTACATTGTATCACTGTGGTATCGGGTACTCAGGCCTCACAGACAGATGTAGTGTCGTTACATTGTATCACTGTGGTATCGGGTACTCAGACCTCACAGATGTAGTGTCGTTACATTGTATCACTGTGGTATCGGGTACTCAGGCCTCACAGATGTAGTGTCGTTACATTGTATCACTGTGGTATCGGGTACTCAGGCCTCACAGATGTAGTGTCGTTACATTGTACCACTGTGGTATCGGGTACTCAGACCTCACAGATGTAGTGTCGTTACATTGTACCACTGTGGTATCGGGTACTCAGACCTCACAGATGTAGTGTCGTTACATTGTATCACTGTGGTATCAGGTACTCAGGCCTCACAGATGTAGTGTCGTTACATTGTACCAGAGTGATATAGGTTACTAAGGCCTCACAGATGTAGTGTCGTTACATTGTACCACTGTGGTATCAGGTACTCAGACCTCACAGATGTAGTGTCGTTACATTGTACCACTGTGGTATCGGGTACTCAGGCCTCACAGATGTTGTGTCGTTACATTGTATCACTGTGGTATCAGGTACTCAGGCCTCACAGATGTAGTGTCGTTACATTGTATCACTGTGGTATCAGGTACTCAGGCCTCACAGATGTAGTGTCGTTACATTGTACCAGAGTGATATAGGTTACTAAGGCCTCACAGATGTAGTGTCGTTACATTGTACCACTGTGGTATCGGGTACTCAGACCTCACAGATGTAGTGTCGTTACATTGTACCACTGTGGTATCGGGTACTCAGGCCTCACAGATGTTGTGTCGTTACATTGTATCACTGTGGTATCAGGTACTCAGGCCTCACAGATGTAGTGTCGTTACATTGTGACACTGTGGTATCGGGTACTCAGGCCTCACAGATGTTGTGTTGTTACATTGTATTACTGTGGTATCAGGTACTCAGGCCTCACAGATGTAGTGTCGTTACATTGTATCACTGTGGTATCAGATATTCAGGCCTCACAGATGTTGTGTCGTTACATTGTACCACTGTGGTATCGGGTACTCAGACCTCACAGATGTAGTGTCGTTACATTGTACCACTGTGGTATCGGGTACTCAGGCCTCACAGATGTTGTGTTGTTACATTGTATCACTGTGGTATCAGGTACTCAGGCCTCACAGATGTAGTGTTGTTACATTGTATCACTGTGGTATCGGGTACTCAGGCCTCACAGATGTAGTGTCGTTACATTGTATCACTGTGGTATCGGGTACTCAGGCCTCACAGATGTAGTGTCGTTACATTGTATCACTGTGGTATCAGGTACTCAGACCTCACAGATGTAGTGTCGTTACATTGTATCACTGTGGTATCAGGTACTCAGGCCTCACAGATGTTGTGTTGTTACCTTGTGTCACTGTGGTATCAGGTACTCAGGCCTCACAGACAGATGTAGTGTTGTTACATTGTATCGCTGTGGTATCGGGTACTCAGGCCTCACAGATGTAGTGTCGTTACATTGTATCACTGTGGTATCAGATATTCAGGCCTCACAGATGTTGTGTCGTTACATTGTACCACTGTGGTATCGGGTACTCAGACCTCACAGATGTAGTGTTGTTACATTGTATCACTGTGGTATCGGGTACTCAGGCCTCACAGACAGATGTAGTGTCGTTACATTGTATCACTGTGGTATCGGGTACTCAGACCTCACAGATGTAGTGTCGTTACATTGTATCACTGTGGTATCGGGTACTCAGGCCTCACAGATGTAGTGTCGTTACATTGTATCACTGTGGTATCGGGTACTCAGGCCTCACAGATGTAGTGTCGTTACATTGTACCACTGTGGTATCGGGTACTCAGACCTCACAGATGTAGTGTCGTTACATTGTACCACTGTGGTATCGGGTACTCAGACCTCACAGATGTAGTGTCGTTACATTGTATCACTGTGGTATCAGGTACTCAGGCCTCACAGATGTAGTGTCGTTACATTGTACCAGAGTGATATAGGTTACTAAGGCCTCACAGATGTAGTGTCGTTACATTGTACCACTGTGGTATCAGGTACTCAGACCTCACAGATGTAGTGTCGTTACATTGTACCACTGTGGTATCGGGTACTCAGGCCTCACAGATGTTGTGTCGTTACATTGTATCACTGTGGTATCAGGTACTCAGGCCTCACAGATGTAGTGTCGTTACATTGTATCACTGTGGTATCAGGTACTCAGGCCTCACAGATGTAGTGTCGTTACATTGTACCAGAGTGATATAGGTTACTAAGGCCTCACAGATGTAGTGTCGTTACATTGTACCACTGTGGTATCGGGTACTCAGACTTCACAGATGTAGTGTCGTTACATTGTACCACTGTGGTATCGGGTACTCAGGCCTCACAGATGTTGTGTCGTTACATTGTATCACTGTGGTATCAGGTACTCAGGCCTCACAGATGTTGTGTTGTTACATTGTACCACTGTGGTATCGGGTACTCAGGCCTCACAGATGTTGTGTCGTTACATTGTATCACTGTGGTATCAGGTACTCAGGCCTCACAGATGTAGTGTCGTTACATTGTGACACTGTGGTATCGGGTACTCAGGCCTCACAGATGTTGTGTTGTTACATTGTATTACTGTGGTATCAGGTACTCAGGCCTCACAGATGTAGTGTCGTTACATTGTATCACTGTGGTATCAGATATTCAGGCCTCACAGATGTTGTGTCGTTACATTGTACCACTGTGGTATCGGGTACTCAGACCTCACAGATGTAGTGTCGTTACATTGTACCACTGTGGTATCGGGTACTCAGGCCTCACAGATGTTGTGTTGTTACATTGTATCACTGTGGTATCAGGTACTCAGGCCTCACAGATGTAGTGTTGTTACATTGTATCACTGTGGTATCGGGTACTCAGGCCTCACAGATGTAGTGTCGTTACATTGTATCACTGTGGTATCGGGTACTCAGGCCTCACAGATGTAGTGTCGTTACATTGTATCACTGTGGTATCAGGTACTCAGACCTCACAGATGTAGTGTCGTTACATTGTATCACTGTGGTATCAGGTACTCAGGCCTCACAGATGTTGTGTTGTTACCTTGTGTCACTGTGGTATCAGGTACTCAGGCCTCACAGACAGATGTAGTGTTGTTACATTGTATCGCTGTGGTATCGGGTACTCAGGCCTCACAGATGTAGTGTCGTTACATTGTATCACTGTGGTATCGGGTACTCAGGCTCCAGCGGGTTGTGTACTAGGATGACAACGTTACGCTGCATTGTGATGTCAAATTGCTGTGTACTATGATGTCATCATACTTCCTGCGCTGGATGGATGTCAGGGAGAGCAGAGATGTGGACATTTCAGCATGTTTCCTCCATTATAAAAGACGCCATCTGCTTCCACATTTACAGAGTAACGAGATCCCTGCCCCAAAGGACAAATAGAAGGGGAACACAGTAAGCTGAGGATCCCAGGATCTTAGCGCTGGCAGAGGAGTTAACCCTTGATTTCTTTAGCGCACTCCTCTATCTGTTCTCCATATACTGTCCGATATACAGTGGGTTAGCAAAGTATTCAGACCCCTTTACATTTAATTCTCTTTGTTTCATTGCCGCCATTTGGTATATTCATAAAAGTTCATTTTTCCTCATTAACTCCTTCATGACCTTGGGATTTTCCGTTTTTCCGTGTTCGTTTTTCGCTCCCCTTCTTCCCAGAGCCATAACTTTTTTATTTTTCCGTCAATATGGCCATGTGAGGGCTTATTTTTTTGCGGGACGAGATGTACTTTTGAACGACATCTTTGGTTTTAGCATGTAGTTTACTAGAAAACGGGAAAAAAATTCCAAGTGCAGTGAAATTGCAAAAAAAGTGCAGTCCCACACTTGTTTTTTGTTTGGCTTTTTTACAAGGTTCACTAAATGCTAAAAGTGACATGCTATTATGATTCTCCAGGTCATATTTTTTATCTAAGTGGTAAAAAAAAATTCCAAACTTTGCTTAAAAAAACAAACAAAAAAAAAAAAAAAACTGCGCCATTTTCTGATACCCGTAGCGTCTCCATTTTTCATGATCTGGGGTCGGTTGAGGGCTTATTTTTTGCGTACCAAGCTGGCGTTTTTAATGATACCATTTCAGTGCAGATACGTTCTTTTGATCGCCCGTTATTGCATTTTAATGCAATGTCGCGGCGATCTAAAAAAACTTAATTCTGGGGTTTCAAATTTTTTTATCATTACGCCGTTTAGCGATCAGGTTAATGCTTTTTTTTTATTGATAGATCGGACGATTCTGAACGCGGCGATACCAAATGTGTAGGTTCGATTTTTTTTTTACTGATTTATTTTGAATGGGGCGAAAGGGGGGTGATTTAAACTTTTATATTTTTTTTAATTTTTTTTCACTTTTTTTTTTCTTTTGCCATGCTTCAATAGCCTCCATGGGAGGCTAGAAGCTGGCACAACGCGATCGGCTCTGCTACATAGCAGCGATCATTAGATCGCTGCTATGCAGCAGAAATGCAGGTGTGCTATGAGCGCCGACCACAGGGTGGCGCTCACAGCTACCGGCGATCAGTAACCATAGAGGTCTCAAGGACCTCTATGGTTACTATACAGAAGCATCGCTGACCCCTGATCATGTGACGGGGGTCAGCGATGCGCTCATTTCCGGCCGCCCGGTCAGAAGCGCCGGTTAAATGCCGCTGTCTGCATTTGACAGCGGCATTTAACTAGCTAATAGCGGCGGGTGAATCGCGATTTCACCCGCCGCTATTGCGGGCACATGTCAGCTGTTCAAAACAGCAGACATGTCCCGGCTTTGATGCGGGCTCACCGCCGGAGCCCGCATCAAAGCGGGGGTTCTGACCTCGGACGTACTATCCCGTTCGAGGTCAGAAAGGGGTTAATGTACACTCTGCACCCCATCTTGACTAAAAAAAAAAAAAAAACTAAACTGAAATGTAGAAAGTTTTGCAAATTTATTAAAAAAGAAACTGAAATATCCCATGGTCATAAGTATTCAGACCCTTTGCTCAGTATTGAGTAGAAGCACCTTTTGAGCTAGTACAGCCATGAGTCTTCTTGGGAATGATGCAACTAGTTTCCTCCCTTGGATTTGGGGATCCTCGGCCATTCTTCCTTGTAGATCCTTTCCAGTTCCGTCAGGTTGGATGGTGAACGTTGGTGGACACCATTTTCAGGTCTCCAGAGATGCTCATTGGGTTTAGGTCAGGGCTCCACCCCTATGGGAGGTGGAGCCGCATATTCATGACTGTAATCGGCGGCCCCACGTAACCGCATACAGTAGAAGGAGCGGCCAGGACAGGAAGCAGCGACAGCCAACGAGGGAAGCGGGTCAGTATTTTCAGAACAGCGGGGGGGGGCGCACAGGGGGTGGGAGGGCGGCGGACAGGTAGATCTTTCTTTTAAACACTATTATTCATATCTTCTATGCAGCAAACGCTGCTGCACAGAAGATATGAATCACGGATTCAGCACCATGTGGGGGGGACAGCGCTTACAGTAGCGCTGTCTCCTGCACGCCACACGGAGAACGTCCGTGTGAGGTACGTGTTTTACACGGATCCATTGACTTTAATGGGTCCGTGTAATACGTGCGCTCCCACGAACACTGACATGTCTCCGTGTTTGGCACACGGAGACACGGTCCGCAAAAAATCAATGACATCTGAACAGATGCATTGATTTTAATGGGTCTACGTGTGTCAGTGGCTCCGGTACATGAGGAAACGGTCACCTCACGTACCGGAGCCACTGACGTGTGAAACTGGCCTTATATAGACAGGTGTGCGCCTTTCCAAATCACTTCCTATCAGTTTAATTACACACAGCTGGACTCCAATGAAGGACTAGAACTATCTCACGGAGGATCACAAGGAAATGGACAGCATGGGACTTACATATGAGAGTCTGAGCAAAGGGGCTGAATACTCATGACCATGTGATATTTAAGTTTTTCTTTTTTTAATAAATTTGCAAAACTTTCTACTTTTTTTTTGTTCAGTCAACATGGGATGCAGAGTGTACATTAATGAAAAAAAAAAAATGAACTTTTTTTTTTTTAATTTACCGAATGGCTACAATGAAGCAAAAAGTGAAAAATTTAAAAGGGGTCTGAATACTTTCTTTACCCACTGTGTACACAGCCTATACATACACATCAGAGCTGCATACTGCCTGTTTCATAAAACATATCTTCTTAAGACTCACCACCACAAATCTTATTAATATACTGTACATGTGTATAGATCGGCCTTTGATCCTTGGGGGTCAGCCATTGGGGGTTACCCTCCATTAAAGTGAACTGCTGGATGAGCGCTCATAATTAGAAGAGACCGCACATGTGTGACAGCATCTCCATCACCCCTAAAATTTAGTAGGTTGACCAGCATAAACAAATTCTCTTCAATTTGAATTCTGGGGTGTGATGCGGTTACTCCAAAGGGGGTCCGAAGCCCCTCAAATAACAGAACAAGCTGCATGGACTGGTTCTGTCCTGAGCTCCCCCCAGTGGTGGTTGCAAAGACTTTCACCTGACGTATGAAGCGAAGCAGGGGATCTGGCGATCTAAAACTCAGTTTATGAAACAACGGTGATCATTATCTTAATTTAAAAAAAAACTGCATATTAGGCGCAATTCTCAGTGAGGGGATGAGGTTACTCCGATTTTTGCTATGGGGCCCTTTCATGTATGAGTACACCTCTGACAGGATCACAACCTTCCTGGGATAGTCTGAGCTTCTTCTAAAGTATCACACCAACACTACACAAATTATAGTGTGATAGAAATATATATATCATGTAGATCTCACTTGCATGTATACTCCTCTATAATCAAATATATACTTATATGCTCACAGCTAATATATATATTATAATCAATGGTTTAAAATGGCTGACAAACTGATATAAGCCAGACAGATTATATGGAGTTTTCCACCCCTAAAAGCAGAAGAGAGTCAGATGTTTGGTGACTGCTGGTCAGGTGTCTCCACTTTGTCCTAGACAGAGAACTCGAGTTTAGTTGCTTGATCAGCAGTCATATGAGCATTAATCACAATATTCCATATATGTTTAGATAACCAATGACAGAGGAGCTAGACAATATGATAATTAACTAACCACCCCTGACAACCCCTAACCACTCCTTTCTATGTGAAAATATAAAACTATGTATGTACAATAAAGTGTCAGTATTGATGGAATGTTGTTCTGTCACAGTTGTGTACAGTCCATTCTTGATGAGCGCTCAAAATACTCAGTCTAATTGGGAGCGGCCACAGCACACACAGGGATATATTTATCCAACCCTAATATTTCCATAACAGAATGGCGCCCAATAGCGAGGCACGGATGAAAGCACGGGATCCTTCTGACTGGAGATACGGAAGTTGTAGCGTGGCCTGGCACAGGGGCAGGAGACTGCGCAGCTCCATAAGTAAGGTAAGAAAATGTTATCATCTTACCTGAAAGTCCCCTGTGCCCGGTCCTTGTCTATGCCTCTTGCCGGTCAGGTGTGGTCACAAATTCCCAGGTAGTGTAAAAAAAAAAAATCCGTAGCCACGAATCCACCCTGGGAGGTGTCTGCTGTGGACCGTGTATATGTTTTGTGTAAAATCCGAGAGAGGAAGAAAAAGTGACTTTTGTTTGTGGTTGCTGAGAAACAGACCGCAGGAGGCCAAATCGCTCGATAAGTTATTGCAGGATTCCCGTGCATAGGAGAGACAGGAGGTCTCGGGACAGGTAGTCCCATGTTCCAGGCACGGGTAGTGATAACTTAGAGGGGCTACTGCAGATTCCCGTAGCCGGCGGCCAGTCAGGACGACCGGAGCGGAGGGTGGTAGAACCCGGCATATGCGTGCCAGTGCGATTGGCAGTAGTCTGTTCCCAGCGCAACCTGCATGTGTCACAGAATTTAAAAGGGCGTCTCTCGGATTGTCTATCTGTCTGTTTGTGTCATGTACTATTGCCGCTTTAAGAAGCAGAAATAGTTCTCTTGTCCGAACTTCCTCTTTCTCCGTGCTGTTTAGCAGAGAGATATGCATTGTAAATCAAACTGTCACATTTTTTTTTCCGGACTGTTTTCAGCTGCAGTGCTGGGTATGTGTAGTTTTTTTTGTGAAGTGAAATTTAAGTTGTATCTATCATTTTTTGATGTGACCTAAAGAGATTCTAAAGGATAAAAAAAAAAAAAAAGAGAAAAGCCGTTTTCATTTTTAATTTTTTTTACTCTCTTAAAGGGTCTTTCTTTTTGCGGCATTTTAAAGTTTTTTAATTAAGTTTTCCTCAATCTTCAATCTCTTTACCTTTTTATTTTTTATTTATTTATTTTTGAAAAAAGTTTTTTTTACTCTTGTATCAAAGTTTTGAGTTTTTGGTTGTGAACTAAGTTTTTGAAGGTTTTTCTTATCGTTTTGAGTTTTACTTAGTGTTTTATATACTCATTTTTAGAAGTTTTTTTTAGTACTGTTTTCTTTTCTCATTTTTGTGTGTTTTTCATTTTCATTTTTTGCTTTTGCCATGGGGAATAGAGTGGCCGAGCAACAGGAAAGTCAGTAGATAGTGACAGAATACGAAGGTGTTAAGTATGTGAAGATTTTTGGAAGGTATAAAGTACGTGAAATTCATTAGAATGGCAGACTTCAAGCTGCAGAGTGGCATGACGTAGAAAGGAAAATAAGGGAAGTTAGCTGATGTTAGATTGCTGAATACTAATACATGGTATGAAGTAGCAGCAGAGCTTACATCGTTTAGATGGTACAGAAAGTTATATGAGCAAACCAGGAAGTGATTTTTGTGGGTATGAGACGGGAGAATCTGATCAGTCTGCTTTTAGCAGAATCCATGGTATAGGTAGTTATTTTTGCACAGTATGTGGCGCGCCCCGTCCCTCCCTACAGGGAGAAGGCATAATTGCTCCTCTCTATTATTCTTGTTGTTCTCATCTATCCTCCTTTTTTCTCTGTCAGTCTTTTTCTCTCTCTCTCTCTCTCTCTCTCTCTCTCTCTCTCTCTTCCCCTCTCTATCTCTCTCCTCCATACCCTCCATCTTCTCCTCCCTCTCTCTCCACATTCTCTCTCTCCCCTCCTACTATTCCTTTGTCTCACTCATCACCCCCTCCTCCTTCTTCTTCCTCTTTTTTCCTCCGTGTTGCCGGCTGGGCCAACGCCCAATTCAAACAATATGGTGCTTACAGCACAAGGTGTCCCTGGCACAGTCCAGCCATTGCCAGTTGTGATATCGGGGAGAGAAGGTGAAAGCCCCCCCTACAGTGGGCAGCCCTAGACACATCAGGTAGCAGACAGCTCAGCCCTGGGTGCAGAGGGGGGAGGAGTGATATCAGAACGAGCTCACTGACAGATCCTCCGTTACCTCATTTCACAGTCAACAATATTGTAACCCTTAAGGTTTTACATGAACTTTGATATCACCATGTATTGATAATGTACAGCTTCAGCACCGGTCAGAGCTGCCTACATCCACATTCACACCAACATGAAACTATAATCCTAATCAATCATAGCTTCAGCAAGGGGGGAGACATCCTCACATAAAAAAGCAACTTCTAAGTCCAAAATCAGTCAGTGTACGACCCCAGTACAAGCTGTCACAACTATTCCTCTGATGAAGATGAAGAGGGAACATCATACATGCTGTCTAGTACTAGAAAAGAAACCCACAGGCACCAAGAATGCAAGGGCAGATAGAGGCACCACCATTACAGTATGTGCACTGCACTTCAAGTCAGGTGACAATAGTCCAGACCCAGGGATGCCATTTTACCGAAGAAAGTAGCAGAAGCAGCAAACATATGCAGCCAGCTGGAATGATCTCTGGGCCATGAATGAAAATAGAAGCAGGTGATGCACTCTGGCCAATCATGAAGGAACAATTCAAACTTCCAGCAGAATCAGACGTACACGCTTGGGAGTCAGGGCCACAGCTAATTGAACAACTCAGAGAGTGGGCCAAAGGCAGATTGGCAGGAGAAGCCATGACATGAGCCAAGATAAGACAGAGTCTGTAAAGAAGTTTCATTGCAGAGTAATGCAAGTATTCCAAGACTTGGGCTTCACCATTCATGACCAGATACACAGGCCTTTGGGCATGGACTGAGACAGCCAATCAGGAAACCACTGATAGTGGCTAGGCCTAGGAACAGGTCAATAGCAGTGGACTGACCCAGAAAAAATGTTTTATGTGCGCCTAGGAGACTGTTTATTGCCGATTGTCACCAAAACTGCCGCCATTATAGCACCACAAAGAGCGCGAAGAAGGAAAAGGGTGCCGTGCTGCTGAGAACACCAGAAGGGGAGCCAGAGGTGAAGACGCTGCAAAGTGCCGATCAACACACAGGAAGAGCCGCTGCAGACTCCAGAGAGGAGACACCGACCTCAATAAGGATAGCAAAGGGGAGAAGCTATGTCAGACCAGGGGTAAGAAGTGACGGCAGATGCAGCCGCAGCCCCTGTAATGCCCCAAGACCTTGGGTTGGATGCAGCCGCCGGTCTCATGGCACCCCCGGGCCTCGCCACAAATGCACCTGCAGGCCCCGTCTTACCACCGCAGCTTCAATCAGCAGGCCGGACCCCGCTGCCGCTACAGTACCCATCATGCCGTTGTCCACAGTAGCCAAAGGGATTGAGTCCCAACCAGGGGTGCAGAAGACAGCCCCTCTCATGGTGACTACTAACCTGGAAGCGCAACCACCCTACAAAGACAGAAGAAGTGTCAAGAGTTACATCTGTGGCAAGTTTGGCCATTTCCAGAACCAGTGCAGGGCACCCACGCCCCCGAAGAGACTGGACCCATGCAACTCAAGAGTTGGTCCAGAGAAACAGGTCAAGGAGGAAGTGCAGAAAGCAGTGAAGTACCCCGTCCATAGGACAGAGGCAAGCAAGCCAGGTCCGCAAGACACTACGCTCCTGACATGTAAAACTTCATCTGCAGGACCAATACCTCAAATTACCTTTAAAGTGGATGGCGTTGTCAGATCCAAAGTGGTGCAGCCAGAAGTGTGATGACACCTGTGGAACTCGCTGATCCCACCTGCCTATCAGAATTCTCTGTGTCTCGCATGGGCATTGATGGTCAAGTCAGACCTTCTCAGCTTACAAAGCCACTGAGCGTGTGCACTCAGCCAGGACACTCTATCCTGTCCCAGTTTGTGGTGTAAAGGACCTGCCACTCAACCTGCTGGGAGCGAACCTACTGCAGAAGCTGAAGGCAACCACAGTGTTCCACGAAGATGGGACAGTGACACTTTCTTCATCCCTGACCCAAGAAGAGTCATGCTGGCGGCCCTACAAGAACATTAAGCAACCAATGAGGCCTACTCAAGGAGGTACTGGACATAGTACCAGAAAGTCTATGGTCTAAGGGACCCCAGCACGTGAGAAAACCTCAAGTTGCCCCAGTACGGGTGTCACTCAAGCCATGTACCCCATACCCTCGTAAGGCCCAGGCCAGGCCTAGAGTCAAGCTGCCTCTGACCAACTGAAGGTCTACCTGGAAATAGGAATCATTGTTCCTCGCACATCGCCTTGCAATACCCCGCTTTTCCCCGTCAAGAAAAAGACTGTAAAAGGAGAGCCAGCCAAGTTCAGAATGGTATATAACCTGAGAGCTGTGAATGACGCCACAGAGTTTGAAACAATTATGCCGAATCCGCACACTCTGCTCTCGAATGTGCCTGCCACAGCAAAAGTGTTCACAGTGACCGACCTGACTAAGATTTTCTCCAGTGTTCCCCCTTCACCCGGATGACCAGTTCCTGTTTGCCTTAATGCACCAGGGGGGACACCACACATGAACAGTGATGCCACAGTGAGCCCAGAAAAGCCATTCACAGTTCACCAAAGCAATGTCCACAGTCTTCACCAACTGGGTCGCAGAACATGCAGAAGTAACCCTGCTACAATACGTGGACAATCTACTCCTTTGTGCAATTGACTTTGACACGTGTAAAGCCCATTCCTTGTATCTCCTACTCTACCTGGCGGAGCAGCACTGCAAGATCTCAAAGAACAAAGTCCAGTGGTGTCTGAAGCAAGTTACGTTCCAGAGACACTGTATTGCTCACCAGGCGAAACACCTGACAGATGACCGGAAGACCACAGTGGAGAAGATGGTCCCTCCGACTCCAAAGGTGCTACAGGCCTTCCTTGGTCTAGTTTCATATTGCAGAGCCTGGATCCCTGATGCTTCCATCCTAATGCAGCCTCTGTGTGAATACGTCAGTGTGACCCCGTTCCTCCAGACAGATGTGGCCTTCAGTTCGTTCAAGAAGTTAAAAGGCTCTGTAGTCTCAGCGCCAGCACTAGGCCTATCTGACTACAAGAAGCCATTCCGTCTCTACTTGATGAGAAGAGAAGGCCTTGCTACTGGAGTCCTGACACAGCTTCAGGGGGGAAAGCAGAGACTTTCGGACTACTTTTCAGCTTGCCTGGATCCAGTTGCAAGGGGAGCCTCTTCCTCCCGCATGAGAGCAGCAGTTGCAGCACACGCCCTCCTGGACAGGACTACTGACATCAGTGGAAAAACCATTGGAAATCCTGGCTCCGCATGACATCTCGGCAATCCTCAACCAAACCCAGCTAAAACATCTCTCCACCGCCAGGCATCTTCGCCTCCAGTGCTCTCTACTCCTGCCCAACAATGTCACCATCTCCAGATGCACAGTCCTCAATCCGCCCACTCTACTCCCACTCCCAAGGGGGGATACAGATACGGATCTGCTCAAAAAAGTCTGATCAAAATCTGCATGATACCTTCTGCAGGGATCTGAATTTGCTCCGGACGGATGACCATGATTGCTTCAGCATCATGCAACAGGAAACAGCAGGACTACCCAAGGTGGCAGAAGAGCCACTGACCAACCCAGAGTTGATCCTCTATGTGGATGGCTCCAGATTTGCAGATGATGAAGGAAGATTCCACACGGGAGGTGCAGCGACCAGCAATCAAGAGATCCTGTGGTCCAGAAGTCTGCCGCCCAGTCTGTCAGCCCAGGAAGCAGAACTGATAGCGCTGATGAAGGCCTACCAGATGGCAGAAGACAAGACTGAGAAAATGTGAACCGATTCAAGGTACTTGCATGGCATAGCACACGACTTCGGACCCATCTGGGCTGCAAGGGACTTCCTCACAGTAAGCGGAGCAACCGTGAAGCATCAATGGAGCCATTAAGGACCTGCTGAACACACTTCAACTTCCAAAAGTGGTGACAATGCTAAAAGTCAAAGCGCATGGAAAACTGAACACAGTAGGGGCACGAGGCAACAACATGGCGGATATGGCAGCCAAAGAAACAGTCAAGGGAAGACAATATGGACAAGTGGAAGAGGTCGTAGAGCCGGACGGCTACTACAGGACGGCTGAAGACAGGAAACCTGACAAGATGACATCCTGGGATCTGCTCAAAAAAGTTGCAAGAGCAAGCCCCAAAGGACAAGATGGAATGCTGGATGCAGAAGTGAGCAACACATGAAGAAGGAAGGGTATACTAAATGGACTACAAACCCTGTTTACCCCGAAGCATGTACCATATGGTGGTCCAGTGGGCACATGGGCCCACACACAGATTAAAGACACAGATGAATGATCCGATTGGTGCTTACTGGTTCGCTCCAGAAATCTCCACCCTAACAGCCAAGTTCATAAACAGCTGTCTGACCTGTGGCAAATGCAACCCTGGGAGAATGAAGAAAGTTCCCACACATCGTCTTGCCAGACCACTGTACCCCCTTCCAGAGGATCCAGATAGACCACATCCAGATGCCGCCAAGTGGAGGATTCGAATATGCCCTTGTGGTCGCGGACGTGTTCTCAGGATGGCCAGAAGCTTTCCCAGTGAGGAACCAGTCAGCAAAGACTACTGCAAAGAAGCTACTCTCAGAGACGAGATATGCAGCTATGGGGTCCCAGAAGTGATAGAGAGTGACCAGGGACCTGCATTCACAGCAAACCTCACATGAGAGATCTAGTCAGCAGTAGGGTCAGACTTAGGCCTACACACTCCCAATCACACTACTCAGTGTTAGGCACACTCCCAGAGGCCCAGAAAAGCTGTCACCATATGAAATTTTGTTTGTGTCTAGTCCCAGGTTAGGGGTATCCTTTCCCTTAGCAGCTGATTATGCAATATGATACTTTGTCTGCTTCTGTAATTGAAATCACCAAGAAACTTGCTAACATCCATTCTCGAGTTTTTTTCTTCATTGCCAGATCCAGATTCAGTGTCCGGTATGCACTCCTAGAAGCCAGGAGACTGGGTGTTGGTGAAAAAGCTTGTAAGGAGAACACCACTCGATCCCAGATTTGATGGTCCTGCTCAAGTGCTGCTGATGACACCAAACTCTGTGAAACTGGAGGGAAGACTCGCTTGGATCCACTCATCGCATGGCAAGAAAGCTCCCCTACCAGAAGATGACACCCAAGCCAGAATGATGTCGTGGATGCCCTGCCTGACCGAACAGATGACCTACCTGATAAAGACTGCACATCGCTCACTACACCTGCTATTGACTAAGAGACTGATTGCAACGAACCCCCGTTAGGGACAGATCTCCTGACCGCCCATTTGCGAAAAGTCTGTATGGAGTGGGGCACAGGCGTTAGGCTTGTGTCAGTTCGCCAACAGCACAAAAGAGTTGCAGCGCTTTGGGACAGGAGGCTAGGATTAGGGCAAGTGATATCTAAGGGGGGCTTGTGATAGAAATATATATATCATGTAGATCTCACTTGCATGTATACTCCTCTATAATCAAATATATACTTATATGCTCACAGCTAATATATATATTATAATCAATGGTTTAAAATGGCTGACAAACTGATATAAGCCAGACAGATTATATGGAGTTTTCCACCCCTAAAAGCAGAAGAGAGTCAGATGTTTGGTGACTGCTGGTCAGGTGTCTCCACTTTGTCCTAGACAGAGAACTCGAGTTTAGTTGCTTGATCAGCAGTCATATGAGCATTAATCACAATATTCCATATATGTTTAGATAACCAATGACAGAGGAGCTAGACAATATGATAATTAACTAACCACCCCTGACAACCCCTAACCACTCCTTTCTATGTGAAAATATAAAACTATGTATGTACAATAAAGTGTCAGTATTGATGGAATGTTGTTCTGTCACAGTTGTGTACAGTCCATTCTTGATGAGCGCTCAAAATACTCAGTCTAATTGGGAGCGGCCACAGCACACACAGGGATATATTTATCCAACCCTAATATTTCCATAACAATAGCAAATTAAATAATTGGCAAATGTGAATTCTAGATCTGCAGTCAACAAAGTACAAACCAGACTGTAAACCCCATTCCCCACATTTATCAGACGTCTGTACCATCAGCAGTGACAGATCTGCAATAGAGGCAGAACACAACACTGCTATAGGGTCAGGACTGAAGACAAATGGCTACTCTGCCGCCCCATGAGGTCTATGTATTCTCCCAATCGTCAGGCTTTTAATACAATCGCAAGAGCACAGGAGTCTGATCACACAGACGTCTCTCCCACCTGTACAAAAATACATACAGGTATTAAAATTGCTTTACAATTCTAAATGATCGCAAGATTTAAGGCACCAATTATTTAAAGCTTTCATGTAGCAATACCCCAAAATACTCACTTGCTGCATACATACATCTCCCGAGTTACCATACTTCCTGTATTATACCCCAGAGCTGCACTTACTATTCTGCTGGTGCAATCACTGTGTACATACATTACATTACTGATCCTGAGTTACCTCCTGTATTATACCCCAGAGCTGCACTCACTATTCTGCTGGTGCAGTCACTTTGTACATACATTACTGATCCTGAGTTACCTCCTGTATTATATTCCAGAGATGCACTCACTATTCTGCTGGTGCAGTCACTGTGTACAGTTGTGGCCAAAAGTATTGACACTCCTGCAATTCTGTCAGATAATAATCGGTTTCTTCCTGAAAATGATTGCAAACACAAATTCTTTGGTATTATTATCTTCATTTAATTTATCTTAAATGAAAAAACACAAAAGAGAATGAAGCAAAAAATTGAACATTTCACACAAAACTCCAAAAATTGGCCAGACAAAAGTATTGGCTGAGGGTCAGCCTAATACTTGGTTGCACAACCTTTAGCCAAAATAACTGCGACCAACCGCTTCCGGTAACCATCAATGAGTTTCTTACAATGCTTTGCTGGAATTTTAGACCATTCTTCTTTGGCAAACTGCTCCAGGTCCCTGATATTTGAAGGGTGCCTTCTCCAAACTGCCATTTTTAGATCTCTCCACAGGTGTTCTATGGGATTCAGGTCTGGACTCATTGCTGGCCACCTTAGAAGTCTCCAGTGCTTTCTCTCAAACCATTTTCTAGTGCTTTTTGAAGTGTGTTTTGGGTCATTGTCCTGCTGGAAGACCCATGACCTCTGAGGGAGACCCAGCTTTCTCACACTGGGCCCTACATTATGCTGCAAAATTTGTTGGTAGTCTTCAGACTTCATAATGCCATGCACACGGTCAAGCAGTCCAGTGCCAGAGGCAGC
Organism: Ranitomeya variabilis; assembly: GCF_051348905.1. Lineage (NCBI taxonomy): Eukaryota > Metazoa > Chordata > Amphibia > Anura > Dendrobatidae > Ranitomeya > Ranitomeya variabilis. Next base: position 421,968,909 of record NC_135233.1, read on the forward strand.
AAAGCAACCCCAAAACATCAGGGAACCTCCACCATGTTTGACTGTAGGGACCGTGTTCTTTTCTTTGAATGCCTCTTTTTTCTCCTGTAAACTCTATGTTGATGCATTTGCCCAAAAAGCTCTACTTTTGTCTCATCTGACCAGAGATCATTCTTCCAAAGCGTTTTAGGCTTTTTCAGGTAAGTTTTGGCAAACTCCAGCCTGGCTTTTTTATGTCTCAGGGTAAGAAGTGGGGTCTTCCTGGGTCTCCTACCATACAGTCCCTTTTCATTCAGACGCCGACGGATAGTACGGGTTGACACTGTTGTACCCTCGGACTGCAGGGCAGCTTGAACTTGTTTGGATGTTAGTCGAGGTTCTTTATCCAACATCCGCACAATCTTGTGTTGAAATCTCTTGTCAATTTTTCTTTTCCGTCCACATCTAGGGAGATTAGCCACAGTGCCATGGGCTTTAAACTTCTTGATGACACTGCGCACGGTAGACACAGGAACATTCAGGTCTTTGGAGATGGACTTGTAGCCTTGAGATTGCTCATGCTTCCTCACAATTTGGTTTCTCAAGTCCTCAGACAGTTCTTTGGTCTTCTTTCTTTTCTCCATGCTCAATGTGGTACACACAAGGACACAGGACAGAGGTTGAGTCAACTTTAATCCATGTCAACTGGCTGCAAGTGTGATTTAGTTATTGCCAACACCTGTTAGGTCCCACAGGTAAGTTACAAGTGCTGTTAATTACACAAATTAGAGAAGCATCACATGATTTTTCAAACAGTGCCAATACTTTTGTCCGCCCCCTTTTTTATGTTTGGTGTGGAATTATATCCAATTTGGCTTTAGGACAATTCTTTTTGTGTTTTTTCATTTAAGACAAATTAAATGAAGATAATAATACCAAAGAATTTGTGTTTGCAATCATTTTCAGGAAGAAACTGAGTATTATCTGACAGAATTGCAGGGGTGTCAATACCTTTGGCTACAACTGTACATACATTACATTACTGATCCTGAGCTACATCCTGTATTATACCCCAGAGCTGCACTCACTGTTCTGCTGGTGCAGTCACTATGTACATAAATTACATTACTGATCTTGTACAGATCCTGAGTTACAGTATATCTTGTATTATACCCAGAGCTGCACCCGCTGTTCTGCTGAATGTTTCACAGGACTCAACATATGAATAATTAATTCAGTAGGATGCTAACAATATTTTGAGGGGTTATAACGTGACTAAGTCAAAGATTAGATTAGGTAAGGATGCCTCTCATCCCCATTATTTTTCCTGTTCTGTAACCAATGTTAGAGAAAGTTATGACAATCCAAAACATCTCAGGAATTCAGCGTGCTAGCTGTGAACATAAAACGGCTATTCTTTAGTAACTAACCCTGGTAAATGTTTCCCAGCATTACTGGCAAAATTAAAAACAATCTGTGTAATCTCCAACTGTGAAACTACATTTTCATTTTCTGAGATCTTTACTGTAATTGTCACACTGGGACTTCTCTTCTGTCAAAAATATTCCACTTCTGCTTCATTCAAGAAATAGATTAACAGAAAGAACAAACAAATTGCTGACGATTGTGATTAATAGTGACATTTGAGTGGTCACACTACGGTAGCGCAGATCGCTGCTGTTTAACCCTTAAACGCTGGTGTCAATCACTGACAGCAGCGCTTTAGAGTTGTGATCCAGGGGATATGATATTATGTGGATCACTGGCGCCCACTGCCACACAATCAACTGTTGTTGAGCTTCATAAAACTTTTTTTTTTTTTACACAATAAGGGAATATACGGTACTATATTCCCTTATTATAGTATATGGTGGCTCAGTGGGTAGCAATGCAGTCTTGGGATCCTGGGTTCAAATCCCACCAAGGACGACATCTGCAAGGAGTTTGTAAGTTCTCCCAGCATTTGCGTGGATTTTCTCCGGTTTCCTCCCACACTCCCAAAGACATACTAATAAGTGATGTAGATTGTGAACCCTAATGGGGACAGTGATTATGATGTCTGTACAGAGCTGTGGAATTAATGGCGCTATATAAGTGAGTAACATAAATACTAAAAACACAAAACATAAAAAAAAAAAATTCAACTTAAAGCCCTTTTCCCAAAACGAATAAATAAAAGCATATTAGATATCAAAATGTGTCTATAAAAGTTGGATCAAAATGTAGATTTTTTTACCCACACTTTCAAAACACAAATCAAACAGGTATTAGTCAATAATTTGACTATCAACATGAATCAAACATGTAAAATTCCCAGATCTTATAATGCCAAAATTACATAATATAATAATAATAATAATTTTTATTTATATAGCGCCAACATATTCCGCAGCGCTTTACAACTTATAGAGGGGACTTGTACAGACAATAGACATTACAACATAACAGAAATCACAGTTCAAAACAGATTCCAGGAGGAATGAGGGCCCTGCTCGCAAGCTTACAAACTATGAGGAAAAGGGGAGACACGAGAGGTGGATGGTAACAATTGCTTTAGTTATTTGGACCAGCCATAGTGTAAAGGCCCCGTCACACATAGCGACGCTGCAGCGATACTGACAACGATGCCGATCGCTGCAGCGTCGCTGTTTAGTCGCTGTGTGGTCGCTGGGGAGCTGTCACACAGACCGCTCTCCAGCGACCAACGATGCCGGTCCCCGGGTAACCAGGGTAAACATCGGGTTGCTAAGCGCAGGGCCGTGCTTAGTAACCCGATGTTTACCCTGGTTACCAGTGTAAAATGTAAAATAACAAACAGTACATACTCACCTTCGCGTCCCCCGGCGTCCGCTTCCTGCACTGACTGAGTGCCGGCCCTAACAGCAGAGCGGTGACGTCACCGCTGTGCTGTACTTTCACTTTCCGGCCGGCAGTCAGTCAGTGCGGGAAGCGGACGGCAAGGGACCTGACGGACACCGGAATGTGAGTATGTACTGTTTGTTTTTTTTTACATTTACGATGGTAACCAGGGTAAACATCGGGTTACTAAGCGAGGCCCTGCGCTTAGTAACCCGATGTTTACCCTGGTTACCAGTGAAGACATCGCTGAATCCGTGTCACACACACCGATTCAGCGATGCCAGCGGGACCTCAACGACCAAAAAAAGGTCCAGGCCATTCCGACACGACCAGCGATCTCACAGCAGGGGCCTGGTCGCTGCTACGTGTCAAACATAGCGAGATCGCTACTGAGGTCGCTGTTGCGTCACAAAACTTGTGACTCAGCAGCGATCTCGCTAGCGATCTCGCTATTTGAGACGGGGCCTTAAGGCTCAGGTATTCATGTAAAGCTGCATGAACCAGTTGGCAGCCTAAGTATGTAGCAGTACAGACACAGAGTGCTATTAACTGCATAAAGTGTATGAGAACATGATGCGAGGAACCGGATTATGGTTTTTTTTTTGTTAGGTTTTTTTTTGTTTATTAGGCCACACAGGGATAGTTAGGTTAATGCGTTGAGGCGGTAGGCCAGTCTGAACAAATGCGTTTTTAGGGCACGCTTAAAACTGTGGGGATTGGGGATTAATCATATTAACCTGGGTAGTGCATTCCAAAGAATCGGCGCAGCACGTGTAAAGTCTTGGAGACGGGAGTGGGAGGTTCTGATTATTGAGGATGCTAACCTGAGGTCATTAGCGGAGCGGAGGGCACGGGTAGGGTGGTAGACTGAGACCAGAGAGGAGATGTAGGGTGGTGCTGAGCCATGGAGTGCTTTGTGGATGAGGGTAGTAGTTTTGTACTGGATTCTGGAGTGGATGGGTAGCCAGTGTAATGACTGGCACAAGGTAGAGGCATCGGTGTAACGGTTGGGGAGGAATATGATCCTGGCAGCAGCATTCAGGACAGATTGGAGCGGGGAGAGTTTGGTAAGAGGGAGGCCGATTAGTAGAGAGTTACAATAGTCCAGACGAGAATGAATAAGTGAGACAGTAAGAGTTTTTGCAGAGTCGAAAGTAAGAAAAGGGCGAATTCTAGAAATGTTTTTGAGATGCAGGTAAGAAGAGCGAGCCAGTGATCGGATGTGGGGGGTGAATGAAAGCTCAGAATCAAGGATGACCCCAAGGCAGCGGGCATGTTGCTTTGGAGTAATGGTGGAACCACACACGGAGATGGCAATGTCAGGCAAAGGTAGGTTAGTAGAGCGAGAGAACACGAGGAGTTCAGTTTTTGACAGGTTCAGTTTCAGATAGAGGGAGGACATTATGTTAGAGACAGCGGTAAGACAATCACTGGTGTTTTCTAAGAAGGTCGGCGTGAAAGCAGGAGAAGAGGTGTAAAATTGGGTGTCGTCAGCATAGAGATGGTACTGGAAACCAAATCTACTGATTGCTTGTCCAATAGGGGCAGTATACAAAGAGAAGAGGAGGGGGCCTAGGACTGATCCTTGAGGAACCCCAACAGCAAGGGGAAGGTGAGAGGAGGAGGAACCAGCAAAACATACAGTGAAGAATCGGTCAGAGAGATAGGAGGAGAACCAGGAGAGAACGGTGTCCTTGAGGCCGATGGAGCGGAGCATAGTGAGGAGGAGCTGATGATCCACAGTGTCGAATGCTGCAGAGAGATCCAAGAGAATTAGCATGGAGTAGTGACCATTAGATTTAGCTGTTAGCAGGTCATTAGAGACTTTAGTGAGGGCAGTTTCAGTAGAGTGTAAAGAGCGGAAACCAGACTGAAGAAGGTCGAGAAGAGAGTTATCTGAGAGATAGCGGGTAAGACGGGAGTGGACCAGGCGTTCGAGGAGTTTAGAGATGAAGGGAAGATTAGAGACAGGTCTATAATTAGCGGCACAATTTTGGTCGAGGGAGGGTTTTTTAAGTAATGGATGTATGATGGCATGCTTAAATGAGGGAAAAATACCGGAAGTGAGGAAAAGGTTGAATATTTTTGTTAGGTGAGAGGTGACAGCCGGGGAAAGGGACTGGAGGAGATGTGACGGAATGGGGTCACTGGTGCAAGTGGTCGGGCGAGAAGATGCAAGGAGCCTGCTTACTACTTCTTCTGTAACTGGTTCAAAGTCAGAGAGTGAACTAGATGCAGTGGGGGAGGGAGGACAGTGCATGGTATGAAGAGATTGGGAGAGGATTTCCTGTCGAATGTGGTCAATTTTTTCTTTGAAGTAATTGTCCAGATTGTCAGCGCGGAGATCTGTAGTTTGGGCCTGCTCTCTTGGGTTGAGTAGGGACTGGAAAGTGTCGAAGAGACGTTTAGGGTTATTGGACAGCGAGGTGATGAGGGTGTTGAAATAGGTTTGTTTGGAGAGGTGAAGGGCAGAGTTGTATGTTTTTAGCATGAACTTATAATGGATGAAATCTTCGGGTAGATTAGATTTTCTCCACAGACGTTCGGCGCACCTGGAGCACCGCTGCAGGAAACGTGTATGCAGCGTGTGCCACGGTTGTCGCCGTCTGTGTCGAGTTGTTCTATGTATAGGAGGTGCAGCTTCATCCAGGGCACTTTGCAGGGTTTGATTGTAATGCTTCAGAGCAGAATCAGGACATGAGATGGAGAAGATTGGGGCCAATGAGGACTGCAAGTTCTTCATAAGTTTCTGGGTGTTAATGGCCTGTATGTTTCTATAAGTGTGAAAACTGGGGGTGACCTGAGCGGGATGGCAGTTCTTGATAGAGAATGAAAGAAGGTTGTGGTCAGAGAGCGGGAGAGGGGAGTTTGTGAAATCATCCAGTGAGCAAAGCCGAGAGAAAACTAAGTCAAGGGAGTTTCCATCTTTATGCGTTGGAGAGTTAGTATGCTGCGAGAGGCTGAAAGAGGAGGTTAGAGATAAAAGGTGAGAAGCAGATGGGGAGAGGGGAGAAGCAATGGGGATGTTGAAATCACCCATGATGAGGGTGGGGGTGTCACAGGAGAGAAAGTGTGGAAGCCAGGTGGCAAAGTGATCCAGGAACTGACGAGAGGGGCCGGGAGGACGATACACCACCGCCACTCGCATGGAGAAGGGGACTTGGAGCCTGACAGCGTGGACCTCAAAGGAAGGCAATACAAGTGAGGGTACTTGGGGGATAACTTGGAAGGTACATTTGGGTGAAAGGAGCAGACCAACGCCTCCACCTGCTCTCTTGTCTGATCTTGGGGGTATGAGAAAAGTGTAGTCCACCATATGAAAGAGCAGCAGCAGCGGTGGTGTCTGACTGCTGGATCCAGGTTTCAGTAAGAGCCAGGAGATTAAGAGAATTAGAAAGGAAGCAGTCATGAATGAAGGAGAGTTTATTACACACAGAGCGAGAATTCCAAAGGGCACAACTGAAAGAGACAGAAGGCATGCATGGAATATTAATAAGGTTAGAGGGGTTTCTGGGTGTAGCAAATTTTGAATTTTTATTCTGTTAAACGAGAGAGTTATGTGACACAAAATAGTTAATAAATAACATTACCCACATGTCTACTTTACATCAGCACAATTTTGGAAACAAATTATTTTTTTTTGCTAGGAAGTTATAAGGTCTAAAATTTGACTAGCGATTTCTCATTTTTACAACAAAATTTACAAAACCATTTTTTTTTAGGGACTACCTCACATTTGAAGTTAGTTTGAGGGGTCTACACGGCTGAAATTACCCAAAAGTGACACCATTCTAAAAACTGCACTCCTCAATGTGCTCAAAACCACATACAAGAAGTTTATTAACCCTTCAGGTGCTTCACAGCAGCAGAAGCAACATGGAAGGAAAAAATGAACATTTCACTTTTTAGTCACAAAAATGATCCATTAGCAACATTTTTATTTTTTTTTTCCCAAGGGTAAAAGGAGAAACTGGACCCCGAAAGTTATTGTACAATTTGTCCTGAGTACGCCGATACCCGATATGTGGGGGGAACCACTGTTTGGGTGCATGACAGGGCTCGGAAGGGAAGGAGTGCCATTTGACTTTTTGAATGAAAAATTGGCTCCAATCTTTAGCGGACACCATGTCGCGTTTGGAGAGCCCCTGTGTGCCTAAAGATTGGAGCTCCCCTACAAGTGACCCCATTTTGGAAACTAGACCCCCAAAGGAACTTATCTAGATGCATAGTGAGCACGTTAAACCCCCAGGTGCTTCACAAATTGATCCGTAAAAATGAAAAAGTACTTTTTTTTTTTCCCCACACAATTTCTTTTAGCCTCAATTTTTTCATTGTCAACTATACAACGCACTGTGTTTTTTTGCCGCCACGCATAACGCTTTTTGTATGACCAAACAACTCAATCTTGGTTTCATCAGTCCACAGGACCTTCTTCCAAAAAGAAATTGGCTTCTTCAAATGTGCTTTTGCATACCTCAGCCGACTCTGTTTGTGGCGTGCTTGCAGAAACTGCTTCTTTCGCATCACTCTCCCATACAGCTTCTCCTTGTGCAAAGTGCGTTGTATAGTTGACCGATGCACAGTGACACCATCTGCAGCAAGTTGATGCTGCAGCTCTCTGGAGGTGGTCTGAGGATTGTCCTTGACTGATCTCACCATTCTTCTTCTCTGCCTTTCTGATGTTTTTCTTGGCCTGCCACTTCTATCCTTAACCCCTTCCCGACATGTGACGGTATAGTACATCACATGTCGGGACCCCCGCTTTGATGTGCGCTCCGGCGGTGAGCGCACATCAAAGTCGCGACATGTCAGCTGTTTTTTACAGCTGACATGTGCGCGCAATAGCGGCGGGTGAAATCGCGATCACCCGCCGCTATTAACTAGTTAAATGCCGCTGTCAAACTCAGACAGCGGCATTTAACTACCGCATCCGGCCGTGCGGCCGGATATGAGCGCATCGCCGACCCCCGTCACATGATCGGGGGTCGGCGATGCTCCTCCATTGTAACCATAGAGGTCCTTGAGACCTCTATGGTTACTGATTGCCGGTGGCTGTGAGCGCCCCCCTGTGGTCGGCGCTCACAGCACACCTGCATTTTAGCTACATAACAGCGATCTGATGATCGCTGTTATGTAGCAGAGCCGATCGGGCTGTGCCTGCTTCTAGCCTCCCATGGAGGCTATAGAAGCATGGCAAAAGTAAAAAAAAAAAGTTTTTAAAAATGTGAAAAAAATAAAAAAAACATAAAAGTTTAAATCACCCCCCTTTCGCCCCAATCAAAATAAATCAATAAAAAAAAAAAAAAACCTACACACATTTGGTATCGCCGCGTTCAAAATCGCCCGATCTATCAATTAAAAAAAAGCATTAACCTGATCGCTAAATGGCGTAATGAGAAAAAAATTCGAAACGCCAGATTTACGTTTTTTTGGTCGCCACGACATTGCATTAAAATGCAATAACGGGCGATCAAAAGAACGTATCTACACCAAAATGCTATCATTAAAAACGCCAGCTCGGCACGCAAAAAATAAGCCCTCACCCGACCCCAGATCACGAAAAATGGAGACGCTACGAGTATCGGAAAATGGCGCAATTTTGTTTTGTTTTGTTTTTTGCAAAGTTTGGAATTTTTTTTCACCACTTAGGTGAAAAAGAACCTAGTCATGTTAGGTGTCTATGAACTCGTAGTGACCTGGAGAATCATAATGGCAGGTCAGTTTTAGCATTTAGTGAACCTAGCAAAATAGGCAAGCAAAAAACAAGTGTGGGATTGCACTTTTTTTGCAATTTCACTGCACTTGGAATTTTTTTCCCGTTTTCTAGTACACGACATGCTAAAACCAATGATGTCGTTCAAAAGTACAACTCGTCCCGCAAAAAATAAGCCCTCACATGGCCAAATTGACGGAAAAATAAAAAAGTTATGGCTCTGGGAAGGAGGGGAGCGAAAAACGAAAACGGAAAAACGGAAAAAGCTCCGGGGGTGAAGGGGTTAACAAAAACTGTACCTGTGTTCTTCCATTTCCTTACTATGTTCCTCACAGTGGAAATTGACAGGTTAAATCTCTTAGACAGCTTTTTGTATCCTTCCCCTGAACATCTATGTTGAATAATCTTTGTTTTCAGATCATTTGACAGTTGTTTTGAGGAGCCCATGTTGCCACTCTTCAGAGGAGATTCAAACAGGAGAACAACTTGCAAGTGGCCACTTTAACCCCTTAGTGACAGAGCCAATTTGGTACTTAATGACCGAGCCAATTTTTACAATTCTGACCAGTGTCACTTTATGAGGTTATAACTCTGGAACGCTTTATCGGATCCCGCTGATTCTGAGATTGTTTTTTCGTGACATGTTGTACTTCAAGTTAGTGGTAACATTTCTTCGATATTACTTGCGATTATTTATGAAAAAAATGGAAATATGGCGAAAATTTTTAAAATTTTGCAATTTTCAAACTTTGTATTTTTATGCCCTTAAATCAGAGAGATATGTCACAAAAAATAGTTAATAAATAACATTTCTCACATGTCTACTTTACATCAGCACAATTTTGGAAACAATTTTTTTTTTTGTTAGGGAGTTATAAGGGTTAAAAGTTGACCAGCAATTTCTCATTTTTACAACACCATGTTTTTTTTAGGGACCACATCACCTTTGAAGTGATTTTGAGGGGTCTATATGATAGAAAATAACCAAGTGTGACACCATTCTAAAAACTGCACCCCTCAAGCTGCTCAAAACCACATTCAAGAAGTTTATTAACCCTTTACGTACTTCACAGGAACTAAAACAATGTGGAAGAAAAAAATTAACATTTTACTTTTTTTTGCAAACATTTTACTTCAGAACCATTTTTTTTAATTTTCACAAGTGTAAAAACAGAAATTTAACCACAAATTTTGTTGTGCAATTTTTCCTGAGTACGCCGATACCCCATATGTGGAGGTAAACCACTGTTTGGGCGCACCGCAGAGCTTGGAAGTGAAGGAGCACCGTTTGACTGTTTCAATGCAGAATTGGCTGGAATTGAGATCGGACGCCATGTCGCGTTTGGAGAGCCCCTAATGTGCCTAAACAGTGGAAACCCCCCACAAGTGACACCATTTTGGAAACTAGACCCCCCAAGGAACTTATCTAGATGTGTGGTGAGCACTTTGAACCCCCAAGTGCTTCACAGAAGTTTATAACGTAGAGCCGTGAAAATAAAAAATCGCATTTGTTTTCACAAAAATGATTTTTTCGCCCACAAATTCTTATTTTCACAAGGGTAACAGGAGAAATTAGACCACAAAAGTTGTTGTGCAATTTCTCCTGAGTACGTCGATACCCCATATTTGGAGGTAAACCACTGTTTGGGCGCACCGCAGAGCTTGGAAGTGAAGGAGCACCGTTTGACTTTTTCAATGCAGAATTGGCTGGAATTGAGATCGGATGCCATGTCGCGTTTGGAGAGTCCCTGATGTGCCTAAACAGTGGAAACCCCCCACAAGTGATACCATTTTGGAAACTAGACCCCCCAAGGAACTTATCTAGATGTGTGGTGAGCACTTTGAACCCCCAAGTGCTTCACAGAAGTTTATAACGTAGAGCCGTGAAAATAAAAAATCTCATTTTTTCTACAAAAATGATCTTTTTGCCCCCAAATTTTTATTTTCACAAGGGTAACAGGAGAAATTAGACCACAAAAGTTGTTGTGCAATTTCTCCTGAGTACGTCGATACCCCATATGTGGAGGTAAACCACTGTTTGGGCGCACCGCAGAGCTTGGAAGTGAAGGAGCACCGTTTGACTTTTTCAATGCAGAATTGGCTGGAATTGAGATCGGATGCCATGTCGCGTTTGGAGAGTCCCTGATGTGCCTAAACAGTGGAAACCCCCCACAAGTGATACCATTTTGGAAACTAGACCCCCCAAGGAACTTATCTAGATGTGTGGTGAGCACTTTGAACCCCCAAGTGCTTCACAGAAGTTTATAACGTAGAGCCGTGAAAATAAAAAATCTCATTTTTTCTACAAAAATGATCTTTTTGCCCCCAAATTTTTATTTTCACAAGGGTAACAGGAGAAATTAGACCACAAAAGTTGTTGTGCAATTTCTCCTGAGTACGTCGATACCCCATATGTGGAGGTAAACCACTGTTTGGGCGCACCGCAGAGCTTGGAAGTGAAGGAGCACCGTTTGACTTTTTCAATGCAGAATTGGCTGGAATTGAGATCGGATGCCATGTCGCGTTTGGAGAGTCCCTGATGTGCCTAAACAGTGGAAACCCCCCACAAGTGATACCATTTTGGAAACTAGACCCCCCAAGGAACTTATCTAGATGTGTGGTGAGCACTTTGAACCCCCAAGTGCTTCACAGAAGTTTATAACGTAGAGCCGTGAAAATAAAAAATCTCATTTTTTCTACAAAAATGATCTTTTTGCCCCCAAATTTTTATTTTCACAAGGGTAACAGGAGAAATTAGACCACAAAAGTTGTTGTGCAATTTCTCCTGAGTACGTCGATACCCCATATATGGGGGTAAACCACTGTTTGGGCGCACCGCAGAGCTTGGAAGAGAAGGAGTGTCGTTTTACTTTTTCAATGTAGAATTGGCTGGAATTGAGATCGGACGCCATGTCACGTTTGGAGAGCCGCTGATGTGCCTAAACAGTAGAGACCCCCCCACATGTGACACCATTTTGGAAACTAGACCCCTTAAGGAACTTATCTAGATGTGTGGTGAGCACTTTAAACCCCCAGGTGCTTCACAGAAGTTTATAACGTAGAGCCGTGAAAATAAAAAAATCGCATTTTTTCTACAAAAATGATCTTTTTGCCTCCAAATTTTTATTTTACCAAGGGTAACAGGAGAAAATGGACCCCAGAAGCTGTTGTACAATTTGTCTTGAGTACGCCGACACCCCATATGTGGGGGTAAACCACTGTTTGGGCGCATGGCTGAGCTCGGAAGCAAAGGAGCGCCATTTGACTTTTCAATGCAAAATTGACTGGAATTGAGATCGGACGCCATGTCGCGTTTGGAGAGCCCCTGATGTGCCTAAACAGCAGAAACCCCCCAAAAGTGACCCCATTTTGGAAACTAGACCCCCCATGGAACTTATCTAGATGTGTAGTGAGAACTTTGAATGCCCAAGTGCATCACAGAAGTTTATAATGCAGAGTCGTGAAAATAAAAAATATATATTTTTTAACAATAAAGATTTTTTAGCCCCCAAGTTTTTATTTTCACAAGGGTAACAAGAGAAATTGGACCCCAAAAGTTGTTGTCCAATTTGTCCTGAGTATGCTGGTACCCCATATGTGGGGGTAAACCACTGTTTGGGCGCATGGCAGAGCTCGGAAGGGAAGGAGTGCCATTTTGGAATGCAGACTTTGATAGAATTGTCTGCGGGCGTTATGTTGCCTTTGCAGACCCCTAATGTAACAAAACAGTAGAAACCCCCAACAAGTGACCCCATTTTGGAAAATAGACCCCCCAAGGAACTTATCTAGATATGTGGTGAGAACTTTGAATGCCCAAGTGCTTCACAGAAGTTTATAATGCAGAGTAGTGAAAATAAAAAATATTTTTTTTCCCACAAAAAAGATTTTTTTAGCCCCCAAATTTTTATTTTCACAAGGGTAACAAGAGAAATTGGACCCCAAAAGTTGTTGTCCAATTTGTCCTGAGTATGCTGGTACCCCATATGTGGGGGTAAACCACTGTTTGGGCGCACGGCAGAGCTCGGAAGGGAAGGAGCGCCATTTTGCAATGCAGACTTTGATAGAATTGTCTGCGGGCGTTATGTTGCGTTTGCAGACCCCTAATGTACCTAAACAGTAGAAACCCCCACAAGTGACCAAATTTTGGAAACTAGACCCCCTAAGGAACTTATCTAGATATGTGGTGAGAACTTTGAAAGCTCAAGTGCTTCACAGAAATTTATAATGCAGAGTAGTGAAAATAAAAAAATATATTTTTTTCCAACAAAAAAGATTTTTAGCCCCCAAGTTTTTATTTTCACAAGGGTAACAGGAGAAATTGGACCCCAAAAGTTGTTGTCCAATTTATCCCGAGTACGCTGATGCCCCATATGTGGGGGTAAACCACTGTTTGGGCGCACGGCAGAGCTCAGAAGGGAGGGAGTACCATTTGACTTTTTTAGCGCAAAATTGGCTGTCGTGTTTGGAGACCCCCTGATGTACCTAAACAGTGGAAACCCCCCAATTCTAACTCCAACCCTAACCCCAACACAGCCCTAACCCTAATCTCAACCCGATCCATAATCCTAATCACAACCCTAACGATAATCACAACCCTAACCCCAAAACAGCCCTAATCTCAACCCTAACCATAACCCTAATCAAAACTCTAAATCCAACACACCCCTAACCCTAATCCCAACCCTAACCCTAATCCCAAACGTAACACTAATCCCAACCCTAATCCAAACCCTAACCCTAATCCCAACTCTAACCCTAACTTTAGCCCCAACCCTAACTTTAGCCCCAACCCTAACCATAACTTTAGCCCCCGTCGTCACAAAAAAAGTTCAATGTAACCTTTTTTTTGTACGTCGCGTCCGCCATTTCCGCGGATGCGTGGCCGTAACTCTGCCCCCTCCTCCCCAGGACATAGACTGGGCAGCGGATGCGTTGAAAAACTGCATCCGCTGCCCACGTTGTGCACAATTTTCACAACGTGCGTCGGTACATCGGGCCGACGCATTGCGACCGCCCCGTACCGACGCAAGTGTGAAAGAAGCCTTAGGCTACTTTCAGACATAGCGCATTTTTGAGCGCTATTTTGCGGGCGCTTTTCAAAAATGCGCAATGTCATTTTCGTCTGCCGGCAAAGTGAATGAGAAATTCACTTTGCCGTTCAGACACACCGCAAAAAAACGCGGCGCTTTTGTCTGCAAACACGCCGGCGTAAAAAGAATTGACATGTCAATTCTTTACGCAGCGGCGTGTCTGCGTATCCCCCTAGGGCCCCATATTACCTTCCACACACAGCGCCTTTGTCCTGGGTGTCGGCGTCTTTGTACGGAGGGGTTGACACCCAGGACCGGACGTGACGTCGGACAGGAAGAGGGAAGCCCCCGCCCCCCAGTGAAGCAGCATGGAGTGTGTGTGTGTGTGTGTGTGTGTGTGTCTGTGTGTGTGTGTGTGTGTGTGTGTGTGTGTGCGTGTGTCCCCATGCGACGCTAGTGCCACCATTGTGCTAAGTCGCCGTATGGGACTACTACTCCCATCCGGTATTAGGATGGGAGAGTTGTCCCTGTGTCCGGCGACTTAGCACAATTGTAAAGTTACACAAAACACCTACACACAATACACATACATGACACACAGTACATACAACATATAACACAGAGTATATACTCACCAACAGCACACTTGTAGGCGAAGCCCTCGATCCTCCAGGAAAAAATCCAAAAATAATAAACCAAATTCATACTCCCTGTCCGCAGAATCCATAAAACGAGTGTCCCACGCCGATCGGCTGCTCTCCGGCGATACACTGCCAGGAGCGAAGCTCCTAGCAGTGTATCGCGTACTGTTCCGGAGTTCAATGACTCCGGCGTCTCGGTTAACAGCAGTACAGCTGCGTTGAACTTTCCCACGCAGCACTGCCGTTAAGCGAGAGTGCCGGGGTCAATGACCGCCGGTAAACTCGCTCGCGCATGCGCAGTGACACACCGACAGGAACTATGGCTCCTGTCAGTGTGTTGCTGCAGCCGTGGAGAGCAGACATATCTCTGGATGTGTCTGTTCTCCATGGAAAATCTTGATACGTGGCACTTAAATATGTGGCAATTAAATACGTGACACGTGGCACTTATACGTGATACGTGTCACTTAAATACGTGGCACTGAAATACGTGATACGTGGCACGTGGCACTTTGATACGTGGCACTGAAATATGTGGCACGTGGCACTTTGATACGTGGCACGTGGCACTTTGATACGTGGCACGTGGCACTTAGATACGTGGCACGTGGCACTGAAATATGTGGCACGTGGCACTTTGATACGTGGCACGTGGCACTTTGATACGTGGCACGTGGCACTTTGATACGTGGCACGTGGCACTGAAATACGTGGCACTTTGATACGTGGCACGTGGCACTTTGATACGTGGCACGTGGCACTTTGATACGTGGCACGTGGCACTTTGATACGTGGCACTGAAATATGTGGCACGTGGCACTTTGATACGTGGCACGTGTCACTTAAATACGTGGCACGTGGCACTGAAATATGTAGGACACGTCGCACAAAAAAGTTACATGTAGTTTTTTTTGTGTCGACGGTCCGCTGAAGCACGACGCATCCGTCGCACGACGGATGCGACATGTGGCAATCCGTCGCAATGCGTCGCTAATGCAAGCCAATGGAGAAAAAACGCATCCTGCAAGCACTTTTGCAGGATGCGTTTTTTCTCCAACGACGCATTGCGACGGAAGCCAAAAAACGCTAGTGTGAAAGTAGCCTAACCCTAACCCTAGCCCTAACCCTAACCCTAAATTTAGCCCCAACCCTAACCCTAACTCTAACCCTAACCCTAACCCTAATTTTAGCCCCAACTTGTCTTCTCCTGCCGGCCGGCAGATGGCAGCAGATGGCGGGCGCACTGCGCATGCGCCCGCCATGATGAAAAAGCCGGCCGGCAGGAGAAGACAGAAGAGGATCCAGGGACCCCGGGTGAGTATGATAGGGTCCCCGAATCCCCCTATTTCTCTGTCCTCTGATGTGCGATCACATCAGAGGACAGAGAAATAACTGATCGCTTTTTTTTTTTTTTTTTTTTTTGCGGTCGCCGGTAAACTGTTAATTACCGGCGATCGCAAAGCAGGGGTCGGTGCAAATCGACCCCGATCATGTTCTTTGGGGTCTCGGCTACCCCCGGCAGCCGAGACCCCAAAGAACATCCGGGTGCCGGGCGGCGGGCGTACTGCGCGTGCGCCCGCCATTTTTTCCCGGAAAAAAGATGGCGGCGCCCATGGGGAGACACGAGGAGCACCGGGGGAGGTAGGTAAGTATTGGGGGGCTATTGGGGGCCATCGGGGACCACATTTCTCTGTCCTCCGATGTGCGATCACATCGGAGGACAGAGAAATTAAACGGCAAATCGCGTTTTTTTTTTTTTTGTTGCGACCGCCGGTAAACGGTTAATTACCGGCGATCGCAACTCGGGGGTCGGTAAAAACCCCCCGAATCATGTTCTCTGGGGTCTCGGCTACCCTCGGCAACCGAGACCCCAGAGAAAATCCGACTCTGGGGGGCGCTATTCACTTTTTCCACAGCGCCGTTAATTAACGGCGCTGTGGTTTAAGTACCCTTAGCGGCCGCCGTTAAAAGGCGTATCGGCGGTCGTTAAGGGGTTAAGTAGCTTTTCTCATGATTGCATACACCTGGCTATGAAGTTCAAAGCTCAATGAGGATACAAAACCCAAAAAAAGTGTTTTAGTAAGTCAGTAAAAAGTAGGTAGGAGTATTTTAAACAAGAAAATGATAAGGGTGCCCATACTTATGCACCTGTCAAATTTTGTTTGAATGCAGATTGCACATTTTCTGTTAGCACAATAAACCTCATTTCAAGGCAGAAACATTACTGTGTCCAACAGTTATTAGATATATGAAACTGAAATAGCTGTTGCAAAAAAAGCAATTTTTATAAAACATTAAGCTTAAGATTAATAGGGGTGCCCAAACTTTTTCATATAACTGTATATATGAAAAAAAAAAAAAGTCCAGCAATGCAGAGAAGATTTACCTTAATTTATCCATTATAGAAAAAGTTATAAAAATAAATAAATAAATAAATAAATACAGGAGCCTATGAACAGGGTGATGTGTGTCGGCAGGCAATGCCTTATTCATGGCTGTTGGTGAGACCAAGCATTGGTGGCCAAATCACATGCATGTTCTCAAATTATCTTATCAGAAATCTCGTACCAGGACAATAGAGATGATATATTGTACATTGAAGAACTCAAAAAGAATAAAGGTTCTCATAAGATTACAGGAGAGTGGTTTATTGCTGTCTGATGCTGAGAATGCTACAGATACATTGTATCCGCATCGTTACATTACCAGGATACGGTGTATGGACACAGGAATGTTTAGACTTGTATTCTTCGGTATTCAGCCCTGAATTCTGGACGTCTCCCCAGAATAAGACAGAAAAGATGAGATGTTCTAACAAATAAGGCAACGGGAAGTTTCCATTATTCTGTAACTTGTAACGAACGAGTCATGTCAGGTCAGACTAATACCAGGGTTAAAGGGGGTAGACGATTTTAAAGGAGCACAGATTACAAGTGCACACGGGGCAACGGGTCAATGGTGCCAACACTCGGGGCATGGGACAATGGTGCCGACACTCGGGGCAAGGGACAATGGCGCCAACACTCGGGGCACGGGACAATGGCGCCGACACTCAGGGCATGGGACAATGGCGCCGACACTCGGGGCACAGGATGTCGGGTGACTCATTAACTGCATCTTATAGGGTGGTGCAGTTCTAGGATCCATTCCTCTAATTTCTACTATTGTAAACGATGCGGGAGACGTCACAAAGTAAATGAGGAATGTCAGGGACCCCATGGAGCTTTGAGATGAGGAGGCACCTGGATCTCATTTAATATTAATCTTTATATAGCGACAACATATTCCGCAGCGCTTTACAGCTTAACAGTTTCAAACACAACAGTCATAAGTAACAACATTAACAATACAATAATTAAAGCACAATAAGCCACCCCTGCTTGTGAGAGCTTACAATCTACAATGAGGTGGGGGAGATACAAAGTACAGGTGTGTATTTACAATGATGTATTTACAATGAGGGCCCAGCCATCTTCAGGGGGTGGGGGATAGATGGAAATAGTGAATGGGCTACACACACAGATAAAATGACTGATTAGGGAACGTGATAGGCCGCTCTGAACAAATGTGTTTTGAGGGAGCGCCTAAAACTATGCAAATTGTGGATGGTCCTAATATCTTGGGGCAGAGCATTCCAGAGGATTGGTGCAGCGCGAGAGAAGTCTTGGAGTCAGGAGTGGGAGGTACGGATTAGTGCAGAGGTTAGTCGGAAGTCATTTGCAGAGCGCAGCGGTCGGTTAGGCCGATAGACAGAAATGAGGGAGGAGATGTAAGGGGGCCACACTGTGGAGAGCTTTGTGGGTGAGAACAAGTGCTTTGAATTGTATCCTGTAATGAATGGGCAGCCAGTGTAATGACTGGTGAAGAGCGGACGCGTCCAAGTAATGATTAGCTAGATGGACGACCCTGGCTGCTGCATTAAGGATGGACTGGAGAGGAGAAAGTCGAGTAAGGGGGAGGCCAATTAATAGAGCGTTGCAGTAGTCCAGGCGGGAGTGGATCAGGGCGACAGTGAGGGTTTTTGTTGTTTCCATAGTGAGAAAAGGACGGATTCTAGAGATGTTCTTTAGGTGTAAGCGGCACGAACGGGCAAGAGATTGTATATGGGACGTGAAGGAGAGATCGGAGTCAAATGTAACAACTAGAGCGCGCGCCTGCTGCAGGGGTGTTATTATGGTGCCACCCACGGAGAGGGAAATGTCAGATTTAGGGAGGTTAGTAGATGCCAGGAGCAGAAGAAGTTCAGTTTTGGAGAGGTTGAGTTTCAGATAGAGCGGACATGATGTTGGAGACTGTGGACAGTCAGTGGCGTTCTGTAGTACAGCGGGGGTAAGGTCAGGGGATGACGTGTATAGTTGTGTGTCGTCGGCATAAAGATGGTACTGAAAGCCAAATCTGCTGATGGTCTGTCCAATTGGGGCCGTGTAGAGAGAGAAGGGGGCCAAGGACTGAGCCCTGGAGGTACCCCGACAGTGAGAGGAAGAGGAGATGAAGTGGAGCCAGAGAACAGAACACTGAAGGAGCGGTCAGAAAGGTAGGAGGAGAACCAGGAGAGAGCAGTGTCCTTAATGCCTAGAGACTGGAGCCTAGAGAGTAGGAGAGGGTGGTCAACAGTGTCGAAAGCTGCAGAAAGGTCGAGAAGAATGAGCAGAGAGTGGTCTCCGTTACACTTTGCTGTCAGAAGGTCGTTGGTTACTTTGATGAGTGCAGTTTCTGTCGAGTGTAGGGGGCGGAAGCCGGACTGTGAAGGGTCTAGGAGGGAGTGAATGGAGAGGTGACGGGTAAGGCGAGAGTAGACTAGGCGCTCCAAGAGTTTAGAGATGAAGGGGAGATTGGAGACCGGTCTGTAGTTATTTGTGCAGGATGGGTCAAGGGCGGGTTTCTTTAGTAACGGAGTAATGATAGAGTGCTTGAAGGAGGAGGGGAAAATGCCAGAGGAGAGAGAGAGATTAAAGTTTGTAGTTAGGTGAGTAGTGACGACTGGAGAGAGAGACTGGAGGAGATGAGAGGGAATGGGGTCGGTAGTGTATGTAGTCGGATGAGAAGAAGAGAGGAGCCTGGAGACTTCTTCTGTGATGGGATCAAACGTGGAGAGTGAGCCAGGGGAGATGCAGGGAGGGATGCGAGTCACTGAACTTGGTGGCTGGGAGCGGATTTCCTGATGGATATTGTCTATTTTCTCTATAAAGAGGGAGGCCAGGTCATCAGCACAAATGTCTGTGATAGGGGCTTGTGCTTTTGGCCTGAGGAGGGAGTGAAAGGTGTCAAAAAGTTTCTTGGGGTTGTTGGATAGTGAGGAGATCAGGGTGGTGAAGTAGGTCTGTTTGGCGAGGTGAAGGGCAGAATTATAGGTCCTTAACATAAATTTGAAGTGTATGAAGTCTTCTGGTGTGCGAGTTTTCCTCCATAAGCGTTCAGAGAGCATCGCTGGAGAAATATCGGATTACGTACCGGTAATGCTCTTTTATAGAGCCCACGACAGCACCCACTGAGAGAGGGGATCCGCCCCTGGGAACAGGAAACCTACAGAGAGATAAAAGGGGCGGCCCCCCCTCGCTCCTCAGTTGTTTTACAGAGAATAAGGAGGAACCGCCGCCAGGCTTATTAGTTCAACAGGTTCAGTTATATATACATATTTACAACTTCATAGCCTCTTACTCTATTATATACATCTCCCTACAAGACACCACGTGCAACTAAATAAAGAAAAGGGAGGGAATCGAATGGGTGCTGTCGTGGGCTCTATAAAAGAGCATTACCGGTACGTAATCCGATATTTTCTATTCGCCACGACAGCACCCACTGAGAGATTTACAGAGATTATAGATTGGGTGGGTTAACTGAGTCAAGAACCGAAACCCCAAAGGTTAGATCAGAAGCAGCAGATAGGTCTAGTCTATAGTGCTTATAGAAGGTATTAGGCGAAGACCAAGTTGCAGCCTTACATATAAGGTGTATTGGCACGTTCGCTCTTTCTGCCCAGGAAGTCGACACGGCCCTAGTGGAGTGTGCTCCGATATGCAGAGGAGGATCTCTTCCCTTAGATTTGTACGCCAAGATTATAGCATCCCGGATCCAGCGCGACAGTGTGCACTTTGTGACTCTGGATCCTTTGTTTTTCCCCTGGAAAGACACAAAGAGAGCCCTACTCTCCCTCCAGTCCCTAGTTCTTTCTATATAGGTTAGAATAGCTCTTTTAACGTCTAGGGTATGAAGCCTAGCTTCTTCTGGAGTCGAGTGGTTCTCATAAAAGGTAGGTAACAAGATCTCCTGAGACCTATGAAAACTAGTGGCTACCTTAGGGAGATAACATGGATCTGTTTTTAAAACTATTCTGTCAGAAGTCACTGATAGGAATGGAGGATCTACTGATAAGGCATGGAGATCACTCACCCTTCTGGCAGATACTAATGCCACTAGTAATATCGTTTTTAATGAGACATGCTTCAAAGAGGCTGTCTGAAGCGGTTCAAAAGGGCTTTGTGTCAATGCATCCAGGACTAACGTCAGATCCCACTGAGGAATCTGTGGTACTCTAATAGGTTTTGATCTCTCGCAAGCAGAAATAAACCTAGATATCCATCTATTGCCTGCAATATCGGAATTAAATAGAGCTCCTAGAGCCGAAATTTGGACCTTTAATGTGCTAACCGAGAGTCCCAAGTCCAGACCCTTCTGTAGAAATTCTAATATTGAGAATATAGGAACTTCCGAAGAGAGTTGTGCAGTATGGAATTCAAGAAATTTCTTCCAAATCCTAACATAAATTCTGGTAGTGGAAGGCTTTCTACTCCTCATGAGGGTATTTATTAGCCCCCTAGAGAACCCTCTAAGCTCTAGTAATTGCCTCTCAAATTCCAGACAGTCAAGTTCATTCCTTTCACTTGAGGATGTAGGAACGGCCCCTGAGATAGAAGGTCTTTGGTCTGAGGCAGAATCCAGGGGTCTGAAATTGACATCGCTCTGAGCCACGAAAACCATGGCCTCTTGGGCCAGAATGGGGCTATCAGAAGGACTCTTGCTCCTTCTTCCCTTATCTTTCTTATGACCACTGGCAGTAGATTCCATGGAGGGAATGCATAGGCTAGGTCGAATGCCCATGTTATATGGAGGGCATCGAATATGTCCGGATTGTCCTCTCTGCATAGAGAGGCGAACATCCTCACCTGACGGTTTGCTCGTGTGGAGAACAAGTCTATCTGGGGTACACCCCATTTGGCTGTTATTAACTTGAACACTTTCCTGTTGAGCATCCATTCCCCCTGATGCAGAGTGTGGCGGCTGAGGAAGTCTGCACGAAGATTGTCTATGCCTCTGATATGAACTGCCGACAAGGATAGTAGGTGACCTTCGGCTAGCTCCATGATGTCTGAAGCAACTCCCATAAGATTTTCTGACCGAGTACCTCCTTGACGGTTCAGATAGGCCACTGCGGTTGTGTTGTCGGAGAAGACCCTTGTGTGAGAGCCTCTCAGCTGAGGGAGAAAGTGGAGCAGGGAATAAAATATAGCCTTCAACTCTTTTACATTAGAGGAATTCTCAAGCTCTGCATAAGACCAGAGACCCTGGGCTACCTGATCCTGAAAGTGTGCTCCCCAGCCATCGGGACTAGCGTCCGTGGTAACGTTAGCGGATGAAGTGATAACCCATAAAACTCCCTTAGATAGATTGTCCCAATCTAACCACCATGCAAGGGAGTGTATTACATCTGACGTTAGAACGACTGTGTCATCCAGCTTTCCTTCCCTCCTAATGTCCTCTTGTAATACAAATTTCTGTAGCTGTCTAGTGTGGAATTGCGCCCATTGGACAGCGGGAAGACAGGAAGTCAGGGAACCTAATAAAGACATGGCATTCCTCAATGACATACTACGCTTACTGATGGCTATACTCACTTTATGTATTATGGTGGTCTTTTTCTCATCAGGAAGCCTACATATCTGGTCAACTGAGTCCAATAGGAGCCCCAGAAATTTCTGACATGTCACAGGCTGGAGCCTGGATTTTTCCCAGTTTATAATCCAGCCCAGTTTTTGCAAAGAAAATACTACTTCCCCCAACCTCCTCTCACACTGTAGGGAATCTCTACCTACAATCAACAGGTCATCTAGATACGGAATTACTAGTGTGTCCCTTACTCGTAGGAAGGACATTACCTCTGATAGTAATTTGGTAAAAACCCTTGGAGCCATGGATAAACCAAATGGCATAGCCCGGTATTGTAGGTGACAGACCTGCCCCTCTATAACCACTGCTACCCGGAGAAATTTTTGGTGTAACTGGTGTATGGGGAGATGGTAGTAAGCATCCTTAAGATCCAATACTACCATGTAACAATTTGGAAACAAATTTTTAATAGCTGAACGAATAGATTCCATTTTAAATGTTCTGGGTTTTATAAAGGAATTTAATTTTCTCAAATTGATTATGGTTCTGAAAGAGCCGTCCGGCTTAGAAATTAGAAATAAGGGGGAGTAGAAGCCCTTCCCTATCTGGGATGGTGGTACTTTTATTAATACATGTTTGGATATGAGGGATTTAATTTCCGTTTCAAGGGCCTCCTGCTGAGGCCTAGATTTTAAGGATGTAAGAAGGAAGGAATCCGGAGGTGTTTGGATGAAATCTAAAGCGAGGCCTGAAGAAACTAAATTGATGGCCCACGGATTGACCGTTATTTCCTTCCATTGCTCTGCAAAGTGTAGAAGTCTAGCTCCCACTGGCAGAACCGGGTCAACGGAATTTATCCGCTGGCTTAAAGGGACGTTTATTGAATAGATTTCCTTTTTTGAATTCTTTATTATTATTCCATCGGTCTTTAAAGCCTCCCTTCTTGCCGAATGGTGGCTTCCTGAACGCCCTTCTGTAAGAAGGAATAAAGGGATTAGGGAACCCCTTCTTCCTTTCACCCGCCTTAGTGAGTATTTCGTCTAATACTGTTCCGAAGAGGTACTCACCCTGACAGGGTATGGCACACAATTTAGACCTGGACTGGGCATCTCCTTTCCAGTTTTTTAGCCATAAGGCTCTACGAGCCGTGTTAGTAAGACTGGCCGTTCTGGCCGCTAGACGGAGTGAGTCAATAGAGGCATCAGAAATAAATGCCGCAGCCCCCTTAATTAAAGGAATAGCGGAGCGCAATTTTTCCCTGGATACTCCGGTTTTAATGTTTTGGTCCAGCTGGTCAAGCCAAACTAGCATAGACCTGCTAGTAGAAGTGGCTGCAATTGCAGGTTTAAAGGCCGTTACACAGGCTTCCCATGACTTTTTAAGTATTGTGTCAGATTTCCTGTCCATAGGATCTGATAAGGAACCTGCATCTTCAACTGGCAGGGAAGAACGGCGGGAGGTGGATGCCACCGCCGCATCCACTTTAGGTACTTTGGACCAAGTGGTCAAGTCCTCATCATCAAAGGGGTACCGCCTTTTACACGAGACTGGCACGAACCCCTTTTGTCCTTTACTCCATTCCCGTTTAACCAGGTCCTTGATGGCCTGATTCACTGGAAACACATGGCCTTTTTTCTGTGAAAGACCAGCAAACATAGCGTCCTGAGGTGTCAGAGGTTCCTTAGACTCTGCTACCCCCATAGTACCTCTCACTGACTTAATCAGATTATTAACACTGTCCGTGGGGAAACAGACGTAATCCTCCTCATCCGAGGAGCCTGATTTCTGAGAAACGTCTGAGCTGACCTCCCCACTTTCTGCTGACGTGTCTGCTGCAGGTGAAGGCGCCTTCCTGGTTCTTTTCTCAACATTCACCGCCGGACTACCTCCCAAGGACTGAAGCTCTTCCCTGATCATGAGACGAATCTCCTTCATCCTGACCGAACTCTCCTGCTGCAAGGTGTAATCTATGCAACTCTGACATAATTTTTTAATATAGGAGTCCGGCAGGGGCTCAATACACATCGCACACTGCTTGTGCCTAGATTTCTCCGTCCGCTTACCCTATAAGATAGAAGTAGGAGAACTACCATTAGCCCCCATAAAGCCAGCTACACATTTACCCAGGAGTAAGGTTAAATACCGTCTGCCGGGTTGTACGATCAGCTTTCAGTGCAGAGCGGCCTGACTTTTTCACAGATTTCTCAGCGGAGTCACTTCTCTTTGAGTGTCCACTGCCTTTCTCTTTAGCATCACCACTAGGCAGGATTAAATCCTCCAGTGGGCGCTCGATATCCTCCTGGGACGACATGTTGCGCAACCAGGAGTGCTCTGAACTGCCTTATATAGCACCGCCTGTGCTTCACAGCTGAGAAAGCACTCCCCCCTTTTTTTTTTTTTTTTTTGTACCTGACCATAGAGGAGATTAGCGATTAGTCCAGGTGTGTGGCCCGCAGTCTCCTTCTCCAGCCGCAGATGCTTGTAGTAATTACCGGCAACCGCAATGGCGCCTATAGCCGAGCCCAGGCTGACCTCGCGACCCCGGAAGTTCCACTAAGCATTTCCGGGACGCCGATGCTACTGCGCATGCGCCGGCGTCCCTGCTACATGCTGGAAGACGCCGCACCTGCAGCCATGTCAGACATTCAGTATCTCCGCTCCGGAGCACCAGGAGGGGAACCAACCACCGGGGAGACGCCAGCACCACCGCAGCTCCATATTTCTTAGGAGTATATCCTCTTACCTGCCCAGGACCCCGGGCCGGACGAGGTAGGTGCCGCTCCGCATCATTGGTGGCCCATACAACAGTGTCCCAGCAGGGAGACTGTTGACAGCATCAGCAGACGAGGGGTCCACAGGATCATCCCCCGTCTCTGTTCTACCCGCTCTGGAGCCCCTGCCGCTCAGCAGAGTCGTACAGGCGGCAGTCCAGGCGGGTTTTTCCTCTTCATACTCCATAGAGTCTTCTCTGTGGGTTCCCGTCTAGGAACAGGAAACCAACTGAGGAGCGAGGGGGGGCCGCCCCTTTTATCTCTCTGTAGGTTTCCTGTTCCCAGGGGCGGATCCCCTCTCTCAGTGGGTGCTGTCGTGGCGAATAGAAAATCGGGTTTGCGATGAGAGCCAGGACTGCTTCACTGTGTCTGGAGGTTCTGAGGGTGAGGGGAGCTACTTGGTCAAGGGTGCTTCTAAGAGTGTCAGTGTAGTAATGTACAGCCAGATCACGACAGGAAAAAGAAGAGATTGGGGACATTGATGAGTGTAGGGAGTCAAAGTGCGTGAGGATTAATAACATGTAGATATCTGAATGCTGGGGTGAGCGAGGATTTGTGAGTGTGAGAGAGAGAATGTTGTGGTCAGAGAGGGGAAGCGGTGAGTTATCTAGGTAGGAGATTGAACAGAGCCGGACAAAGACCAGGTCCAGGGTGTTACCGTCTTTGTGTGTTTCAGAGGTTGAGAGCTGTGAGAGGCCGAGCGAAGTGGTTAGTGATAGAAGTTGGGATGCAGATGTGGAAGTGGGGCTGTTAATGGGGATGTTGAAGTCTCCCAGGATAAGGGTTGGGAGTTCTGAGGACATGAAGTGCGGCAGCCAGGCAGAGAAATGGTCCAGAAAGTGGGTGGGCGAGCCTGGGGGCCGGTATATGACGGCTCATCTGAGGGAGAGGGGATGGAAGAGCCTGATGGTGTGGACCTCAAAAGAAGGGAATGAGAGTGATCATTTACTAATCAGTCCTGCAGGCCAAGCTCTGTGCTGACAATACAGCAGAATGAAAGCCGAGAATAGTCCAGCCTTTGCAGAAAACCTGGCACAATCCTGTCACCGATTGGCTGCAGTGGTCACATACTGTTTCTGCTGGATGAGATAGAGGAGACCTGCAGAAAACATGGGCAGAGATATGGCGGAGGGGCATAGATAGGTTGGGGAGAAAATGCTTCAGAGCTGCATTTATAATTCTACAGGCTTCAGAGCTGAAATCTCCCAGAATCCCCAGCCTGCGCAGAGCATACTTCAATAATTGGCATCTAGATGGTGTGTTAATAGAAGGCACTAAAAGCTTCTAAATGTTACAAAAAGCATCTGCCCCAGTACATTATAACATTACGCGGCCATAAATCTCCACCCCTGAATTTCTGGACACTTACAAATCAATTTTATATTGAGCCATTGGAGAAAGTTCTTGTTGTGCAACCTGCACGAGAGGGGACAATCCTGTCCGATCATTGTGAAACATCTCTACCCCCGTGACGGTGAGATCCACGCTCAGCCTCCGAGGGGGGCTTCATACTTTTACATCTGTAATGTTACTATATGGTATGGAGATTATTCTCGGCATCTGGCAAGAATCAGCAATCCTAATATAAAACATATTGGGGATTCATGCGCGAGAGTCTCCGTCCTGTCAGGAGCCGCGTTCTCGTTACGTTACTGTAAAGCTTCTATTACACTCAATATAAATCCACTTAACTGTTATTAAAAAACAATTCTGGTGTTGAAATAAAGATGTAATATTACTAGAATCTGCAGCGGAGGAAGAGAGACCATGAATATGCAACATACGGTAATATACACAGCACAAACTGCCCATCACCACAAATCAGCGGTGACATCCCCGAGAATGCCTCCTATCCATCACCAGAGATCAGCGGTGACATCACTGAGAATGCCTCCTACCCATCACAAGAGATCAGAGGTGACATCACTGAGAATGCCTCCTACCCATCACTAGAAATCAGAGGTGACCACCGAGAATGCCTCCTATCCATCACTAGAGATCAGAGGTGACCACTGAGAATGCCTCCTATACATCACCAGAGATCAGCGGTGACATCACTGAGAATGCCTCCTATCCATCACCAGAGATCAGCAGTGTCATCACTGAGAATGCCTCCTACCCATCACAAGAGATCAGCGGTGACCACCGAGAATGCCTCCTATCCATCACTAGAGATCAGAGGTGACCACTGAGAATGCCTCCTATCCATCACCAGAGATCAGAGGTGACATGACTGAGAATGCCTCCTATCCATCATTAGAGATCAGCGGTGACATCACTGAGAACCATACTTCGTAAATAAAGTTTAATATCATGTATTTATCCGCTACATTAATATTTTTGGCAAAACATTTGTTGCATTTAACAGATCAAGTACTGTAAATGGATGCCAAGTCATAAAAACTCATGGCCCCTGGCCATTTAGGGTCTGTGCACACGTTGCGGATTTGACGCTGCGGATTCGCAGCAGTTTTCCATGCGTTGTACAGTAGCATGTAAACCTATGGAAAACCAAATAAGCAGTGCACATGCTGCGGAAAATACCACGCGGAAATGCTGCGGTTTATTTTCCGCAACATGACAATTCTTTGTGCAGATTGCGAAGCGTTTTACACCTGTTCCATAACTGAAATCCGCACAAAAACAGCGGAAAAATCCACACACAAATCCGCAATATGTGCACATACCCTAAATGATGCTGTCAAGTCAATTCATTCCTTAATTTCATTTTTGTATTGTTTTTTTGTAAGAGAGTTAGGGGATTTTCCCTTACAGGATTTTATGGGAAGCCAAGGAGAAAAAAAAGCATGTAGAGAAAAAACAAAACAGTTGTATCAATTAAGTGCAGAATCCCAGTGTTTCTGCAATAAAAAAAAATGCTGCTTTAACCCTTAACGACAGCTGAAGCGTCCTGACGGTGGCAGTTAAAAGGGAACTGTCACCCCCAAAATCGATGGTGAGGCAAAAGCTCACCGTCATCAGGGGCTTATCTCCAGCATTCTGTAATGCTGTAGATAAGCCGCTGATGTTACCTGAAAGAGGAGAAAAAGACGTTAGATTATACTCACCCAGGGGTGGTCTCAGGATAGGTCCGGGGCCTCCCATCTCCATTCCGTCTTCTTCTGGTCTTCACGCCGCGGCTCCGGCGCAGGCATACTTTGTCTGTCCTGTTGAGGGCAGAGCAAAGTACTGCAGAAAGGTCAGAGGCCCAGCACCTGCGCACTGCAGTACTTTGCTCTGCCCTCAACAGGACAGACAAAGTACGCCTGCACCGGAGCTGCGGTGTGAAGACCAGAAGAGGACGTCATGCAGCGTCGGACTGGAACACCTTGGGCCCACCAGAGAAAATCATTCTTGGGGCCCACTATGTAGCTACATAGAAATACATTCAAGACCATCAATTGTGCGGTAAAACACACTAATATCAGGGCATAATTTTAATTATGTAGCAGGGGTTGGGGTAGCCCCCTCATAGAATATAAAGTAGCCCCCCTCATAGAATATAATGTAGCCTTCCACAGAATATAATGCAGCCCCCCCTCATAGGATACAATACAGCACCCCACAAAATATAATGCAGCCACCCCCCATAGAATATAATGTAACTCCCTCATATGGCATAATGCAGCCCCTCCACAGAATATAATGTAGCCCCTCAGAGTGTAATACAACCCCCCATAGAATATACTGTAGCCCCCTCATAGGGCATAATGCAGCTCCTCTCATACAGTATGATGTAGCCACCTAAGAGAATAATACAGCCCCCACATATAATATAATGCAGCCCCTCCGCAGAATATAATATAGCCCCCTCAGAGTATAATGCAACCCCTCATAAGGCAGCCCCCTATAGAATATACTATAGCCCCTCATAGGGCATAATGTAGCTCCCCTCATATAGTATGATGTAGCCCCCTCAGAGAATAATGCAGCCCCCACAGAATTATAATGTAGTCCCCTCATAGGGTATAATGCAGCCCCCCTGAAAGGGTATAATGCAGCCCCCTCCACCATCATCATTGTTCTCCCCCTCCACCATTGTACTCATTACCACCTCCATCATTGCCTCCTCCCCACCACCATTGTCCTTTCCACCACTACCATCTTTGTCCTTTACACCACAACCATCATTGCTTTCTTCTCCACCATCATCATTGCCTCCCCCACCACCATCATCATCATTGCCCCTACCACCATAATTGCCCCCACCACCATCATCATTGCCTCCAGCACCATCATCATTGCCTCCAGCACCATCATCATTGCCTCCAGCACCATCATCATTGCCTCCAGCACCATCATCATTGCCTCCAGCACCATCATCATTGCCTCCAGCACCATCATCATTGCCCCACCACCATCATCATTGCCTCCCCCCAAACACACACACACACACACACACACACACACAGCTGAACACACGGAGGCAGGGACACACACGCAGGCAGACGCACACACAGACACACACACAGCCGCACACACGCAGGCACGCACGCGCGCACACACACACACACACACACAGCCGCAGACACACGCAGACGCAGGCACACATACACACACAGCCACACTCGCGCGCTCACACACAGCACCCACTCACCTCTCCGCACGTTCCCAGCAGCCGCAGCACATCCCGGCAACTTTCTGTCTGAAACAGCCACGCTGAATGATGATGTCATCCAGCCGCGCTGATTCAGACAGGAAGTGCCGGACAGGAAGGAGGACGGCGTGGATCCCTGCAGCTCTGCTCTGGTCCCAAGCTGCAGGGATCGCAGTGAAGGATCACCGCCCTTTAGGGGCCCCCCATTCAGCAGCAGCGGCGGCGGGTAGTGCTAGCCTCAGCATGCGGCTAATGCTGCCCGCCATTAAAGTTAAATGGTATTCACGCCTCTCCACGCCCATGAGGGCGTGGGGAAGCGTGAATATTCATTTCTCTTTAGCAGCAGAGACAGGCTCCTGTTCCTCTGCTGCTCTCTGGCACCAGAAGGGCCCCCCTTGACTCAGGGGCCCCATAGCAGCTGGGTGTGCCGCTGTTAGCGGAGCAGTGGGGGCCCTAGGCAGCTGCTGGCCAATATGCCAGCAGGTGTCAGTGCCTGGGCCCACTGGAGAATCCTCCGGCTCTCTGGTGGGTCAGTCCAACCCTGACGTCATGGAATGAAGATAGGAGGCGCCGGAGCAGACCTGAGACACCCATTGGACCGGACCGCAGCGGGACCGCCCCTGGGTGAGTATAATCTAACCTTTTTCTCCTCTTTCAGGATACATCGGGGGCTTATCTACAGCATTACAGAATGCATTACAGAATGCTGTATATATACCCCCTAATGACGGTGAGCTTAGCTCATCATTGATTTTGGGCGTGACAGGTTCCCTTTAAGGGTTCTTATTCCTCAGCGTCACTTTTTAACAGCGCTGAGAGATAAGTGAATAGTGCCCCTAGAGTTGGTAAGGCTCGGACTGGCCCACCGGAGAACCGGAGGATCCTCCGGTGGGCCCAGGCACTGACACCTGCTGGCAGGGCCCCCACTGCTCCAGGGGCCCCCACTGCTTCGGGGGCCCCCCCGGCCGCCCCCCACCCACCCTCCTTGAAGACGATACTCACCCTGCTCCAGCGATGGTCTCGGCGTCTGCTCTGCACTAGTGATGTGTCGTTCACGAACGAGCCGGCACAAAGAGCCGGCTCCCTGCTGTGAACGATGGGAGCCGGCACACCAGTGAGAGCCACTAAAATTCCTGAATGGCTCTCACTGGGCGTAAAATCCCAGGCTTCGGCATGTGTAACTCCGCCCACCTGAGGAAAACCCCGCCCACGCTTCAATTTAATTGGCTCTAAGAAGTGGGCGGTGTTTCTGCGGTAGGTGAGCGGAGTTTCGGACGCATGAATAGATAATGAATAGGGATCCATTTAGGATCCAAAAAGAGCCGGTTCATGAGCCGAAAGAGCCGGCTCTTTTTGGTGAGCGGAGCCATGAGAGCCGGATCACCAAAAAGAGCCGGACTGCCCATCACTACTCTGCACTGCATCTTCTTCCTGCTTGTGCGGTCACGTGGTACCGCTTCATTAAGGTCATGAATATGCGCATATTCATGACTTTAATCAGTATCACATGACCGCACAAGCTCAAGCAGGAAGAAGATGCAGTGCAGAGCAGACGCCGAGACCATCGCTGGAGCAGGCAGCAGGGTGAGTATCGTCTTCAAGGAGGGTGGGTGGCGGCCGGGGGGGCCCCCGGAGCAGTGGGGGACACTGATGGGGCAGAATGCTGGACACACACTGGGGCAGAATGCTGGAGACACACTGGGCCAGATTGCTGGACACACACTGGGGGCAGAACGCTGGACACACACTGGGGGCAGAACGCTGGACACACTGGGGGCAGAACGCTGGACACACTGGGGGCAGAACGCTGGACACACTGGGGGCAGAACGCTGGACACACTGGGGGCAGAACGCTGGACACACTGGGGGCAGAACGCTGGACACACTGGGGGCAGAACGCTGGACACACTGGGGGCAGAACGCTGGACACACTGGGGGCAGAACGCTGGACACACTGGGGGCAGAACGCTGGACACACTGGGGGCAGAACGCTGGACACACTGGGGGCAGAACGCTGGACACACTGGGGGCAGAACGCTGGACACACTGGGGGCAGAACGCTGGACACACTGGGGGCAGAACGCTGGACACACTGGGGGCAGAACGCTGGACACACTGGGGGCAGAACGCTGGACACACTGGGGGCAGAACGCTGGACACACTGGGGGCAGAACGCTGGACACACTGGGGGCAGAACGCTGGACACACTGGGGGCAGAACGCTGGACACACTGGGGGCAGAACGCTGGACACACTGGGGGCAGAACGCTGGACACACTGGGGGCAGAACGCTGGACACACTGGGGGCAGAACGCTGGACACACTGGGGGCAGAACGCTGGACACACTGGGGGCAGAACGCTGGACACACTGGGGGCAGAACGCTGGACACACTGGGGGCAGAACGCTGGACACACTGGGGGCAGAACGCTGGACACACTGGGGGCAGAACGCTGGACACACTGGGGGCAGAACGCTGGACACACTGGGGGCAGAACGCTGGACACACTGGGGGCAGAACGCTGGACACACTGGGGGCAGAACGCTGGACACACTGGGGGCAGAACGCTGGACACACTGGGGGCAGAACGCTGGACACACTGGGGGCAGAACGCTGGACACACTGGGGGCAGAACGCTGGACACACTGGGGGCAGAACGCTGGACACACTGGGGGCAGAACGCTGGACACACTGGGGGCAGAACGCTGGACACACTGGGGGCAGAACGCTGGACACACTGGGGGCAGAACGCTGGACACACTGGGGGCAGAACGCTGGACACACTGAGGGCAGAACGCTGGACACACTGGGGGCAGAACGCTGGACACACTGGGGGCAGAACGCTGGACACACTGGGGGCAGAATGCTGGACACACTGGGGGCAGAATGCTGGACACACTGGGGGCAGAATGCTGGACACACTGGGGGCAGAATGCTGGACACACTGGGGGCAGAATGCTGGACACACTGGGGGCAGAATGCTGGACACACTGGGGGCAGAATGCTGGACACACTGGGGGCAGAATGCTAAACACACTGGGGGCAGAATGCTGGACATACTGGGGCAGATTGTTGGACACACTGGGGGTAATATGCTGGACACACTGGGGCAGATTGCTGGACACTGGGGCAATATGCTGGACATACTGGGGCAGGTTGCTGGACACACTGGGGGCAGGACTGGAGGCATGGGCAGAATGTAGATACAGGGCATGATTGGAGACACGGGGCAGAATGAAAGACATGGGGCAGGATTGGATCATGGGGCAGGATGGATACGATGGAGACAGATGGGGCAGGATGGGGAGATCATATGGGGTAGAATGGATACTCAAGAGGGCAGGATGCGAGAACATATGGCTGGAGCCAGGAATGAGATAAACGGGGCCAGGATGGGGAATATTATTACCATAGGGGCTAATTAAGGGATATTATTACTGCAGTGATGTATTTATTTTATTTTTTGAGTATACTGTTTTAATTGGGGGGGCGGTCCTGTTACTGTGTAGAGTGACACTATGTCGCCTTTTTTTCTTCATGTGGTGTAATGTAGAAGTTGTGAAAAATTAAGTAATGTGTTCTGCAAGCGGAGCTCGAGATAACTGTGTTATTTCCTGCAGAAATGAGTCCTGGCTGGAAGAAATGATGGCGGTCTGTGCTGGATGAAAGATGAAGGACTTCACCTAGAGACGTCACTGGTGAGTCAGTGTTACCTATACACTGACACTATACACTGTATACTATATACAGAGCTCCTGTGTATAATGTCACCAGTGATAACTGTATTACCTATACATTATATACAGAGCTCCTGTGTATAATACCACCAGTGATCTCTGTATTACCTCTACACAGACACTGCATACTAAGTACAGATCTCCTGTGTATAATGTCACTTAGGCTGCCGTCACACATTCAGTATTTGGTCAGTATTTTACATCAGTATTTGTAAGCCAAAACCAGGAGTGGGTGATAAATGCAGAAGTGGTGCACATGTTTCTATTATACTTTTCCTCAAATTGTTCCACTCCTGGTTTTGGCTTACAAATACTGATGTAAAATACTGACCAAATACTGCTAGTGTGACAGCAGCCTTATGGTGATAGTATTGTGTTTTTTTTTGTTTTTTTTTTATTTCTGATCAGTATTGTAGTATTCAGTCACTATGTGGTGGTAATATGTGGTCTGGAAATGGTGTTGTGGTATTTGTCCCTTGTATGTGCTATTTGGTCACCAAGTGGTGGTAATATGTGGTCTTGACATGGTGTGGTGGTATTTGTCCCTTGTATGTAGTATTATTCGGTCACTATGTGGTCTGGTCATGGTGTGGTGGTATTTCTTCCTGTATGTGGTAATATTGGTCTTGGTATAGTGGATTGTGTTGTGTATGGCGGTCATTTGTTCTCTCTGATATTAATTAGGAGAAGATTCTTTATTTCCATTAGAGTTTTAATGCTTTGTACACAGCGGCGGAGATGCACTTACAGGGGTTTCCTGTGGAAAAAAGTAACCACCTCTCCACAGGATAAGTGATAACATATTGATTGGTGGGGGTCTGATTGCTTTGACCCATTCAGCAAAATGTGGAATTTTTTATCCCCATGAGACTGGAGTGGCATGTCCGACTAGATCACTGATCCATTCATTCCCTCAGTGGCTGCTCTTGTTTTTTTCTGGAAGCCCCAAAGAGAATGAATGGAGCTGCGGTCAGAAATCCCACCTGCCGCTGCATTTTAAAATAGTGATAAAAGTGTCCTGTCAGGGATAAAACTTCCCCAGTTTCTAATGGTCGGATCTAAGCGATCACCTATCCTGTGGAGCCCATGGATCAGTGATAACTTGTTTTACCAAGAACCACATTAATGTAAACTACCGTAATTATACATCCCAGTTATTGGGGCACATGGTAGATGTGCGGCAGCCGCCGGTGTTTTACAGCCGATGCTCCACTATAATGACAGATATTTGCATATAGCTGTAGGGTGGGCCCCTAGAGTCCATTCCTCTGGTGGGCCCCAGACACCCCAGTCCGACGCTGAATCTCCGGAGTCTCGGCTACTGGGAGTAGCTGAGTCCCTGGAGAACATGATCGAGGCCAGTTTTCATGGTCCTGTCATGTGATCGCTGTTATAAACCAAATAACGGCGATCACAAAAAAAAAAAAAGTCTGATTTAAAATTATTTTCTCTCTTCTCTGATATGATATAGCATATCAGAGAAGACAGAAAAGAGTTCCCCCGAGCCTCCCTGATACCTCTGCCATTTCTGGACCCTTCTGCTCTGTTTCCTAGCCTTCCGTGTCATCTTACTGGAAAAAAAAAGGGTGGGTGCATGCGCTGTGCGACAGCCGAAATCTGCCGGTTGGTACCTGGCAATAATAGGAAGTTCTTCCAATTGGTTCCTTTTGATGACTGTTATAGGGTCTATAACCGTGATCAAAATTAAAAAAAAAAAAAAAGTATAAAAAAATCCCCCTTTGTCACCCCCATAGCTAGAAAAAAAAATAATATTTTTTTTTCCTTTCTTTGCAGTTGGGGTTGGGGTTAGGGCTGTGGTTGTGATAGGTTTGTGGTATCGACCCTTGCATATTATCCCCCTCCCTGCCTCACACCCTGGATACAATCCTTGACGGGTGTGGGTTCCAAAATGGGGTCACTTGTGGGGTATTTTCACTGTTTAGGCACATCAGGGGTCTCCAAACGCGACATGGCATCCGCTCTCGATTCCAGCTATGGTAATTTTGCGTTCAAGAAGTTCTCCTTCCCTTCTGAGCCCTGCAATGCGCCCAAACAGTGGATCTCCCCCACAGATGGGGTATCGGCGTACTCAGGAGAAATTGCGCAACACATTTTGTGGTCCATTTTCTCAAAGTACACTTGTGAAAATAAAAGAGTTTAGGTCTAAAGTAATTTTTTTGTGAAAAAAGTAAAAATTTTATTTTTTTTCTTTCCACATTGCTTCAGTTCTCGTGAAGCAACTTAAGGTTTAATAAACTTCTAGAATGTGGTCTTGAACACCGTGACGGGTGCAGATTTAAGAATGGTGTCACTTTTGGGTATTTTCTGTCATATAGCCCCTGAAAGTCACTTCAAATGTAATGTGGTCCCTAAAAAAAAATGTTTATGTGAATTTTGCTGGAAAAACAGAAAATCACTGGTCAACTTTTAACCCTTCTAACTTCCTAACAAAAAAAAAAAAATCAGGTTTCCAAAATTGCACTAATGTAAAGTAGACATGTGGGAAATGTTATTTATGAACTATTTTGTGTGACATAACTCTCTGATTTAACGGCACAAAAATTAAAAGTTTTACAAATTTCTGTTTCTTTTTCAAAAAGAAATGTAAAATTTCTTTGATAATAACTTGCAACTATCAAGTACAATCTGTCACGAAAAAAATACTGCAATCTCAGAATCAGTGGGATATGTTAAAGCATTCCAGAGCTATTACCTCAAAGTTACACTGGTCAGAATTGTAAAATCTGTCTTGGTCATAAAGGTCAAAATTGGCTCGGTCACTAAGGGGTTAAATCTGCACCAAAATTGCACAGGATAAAAAAAACCAAAAAAACACAACAATCAGAGCCGATTACTGTGAAAACCTGCAATAAAAGGCTGTGAAAAAAAGCCGTGGGAATGCGGCCTAAGCCATATTTATGAAATACAGCTTTCTAAAAAGTTTAACAAAAAGTCTCAAACAAGCTTTAGACAGAAGAGTTACATGTAAAGAAGTTAGAAACTTTGATAAATTCGGTGCAAATGACAACACAGCCACAAGCACCTCTGGGCCTTCGTAGGGCGCCGTCCATGTGTGATGAGGCCACAGGTCTGGCATGAGAAGCCTCGCAGGCAGTCTGCATCCACACTGCAGCCTTGAGCTGTCTGGTTACTTGACAATCTACACCCTGACATTTCAGAAAAGATAAATCCTTCACAAAAATACAAACCTATGAGTGTCCTATGGTGACACACATTAAGTTAGAGGATCTGTACATCATATTGTGCCGCACACTACACCAGCTAGAAGCGGATGACTAGGGGCCAGTGGCCGTACATTGAGGCACATAGTACCTCATACCCCAGTGCCTTCACTTTGCTGACCCCCGGATTACGTGCAGCATTTGCCGTCTCCTTTACTGCTCGCATACAGAGCCCCTTGTTTGTCCATCCTATTGTCAGGAGATCCAGTCACAGATCCACTAAGGAGTTGCACTAGTCACAAATATGGAGCAGATTTCTCTCCCCGAGCTACAAGTAAACAAAAGTCTCCACTAAAGCAGTAAACACGTGAAACAAAGGACATGTAAAAAAATCCAGGAATCAGTGGGACCTGGCGCCAGAATATCTGACAGTCACAGTCTAGAAGGTGTTATTTACAAGGCCAATGCTGGCAGCAGATACACAGCTGTAAATAAGGCCAACGCTGGGCAGCAGACAGCTGTAAATAAGGCCAACACTGGGCAGCAGACAGCTGTAAATAAGGGCAATGCTGGGCAGCAGATACACAGCTGTAAATAAGGGCAACGCTGGGCAGCAGATACACAGCTGTAAATGAGGCCAATGCTGGGCAGCAGACAGCTGTAAATAAGGCCAATGGTGGGCAGAAGATACACAGCTGTAAATAAGGCCAATGGTGGGCAGCAGACAGCTGTAAATAAGGCCAATGGTGGGCAGAAGATACACAGCTGTAAATAAGGCCAATGCTGGGCAGCAGACAGCTGTAAATAAGGCCAATGGTGGGCAGAAGATACACAGCTGTAAATAAGGCCAATGGTGGGCAGCAGATACACAGCTGTAAATAAGGCCAACGCTGGGCAGCAGATACACATCTGTAAATAAGACCAACGCAGGGCAGCGGATACACAGCTGTAAATAAGGTCAACGCTGGGCAGCAGAGACACAGCTGTAAATAAGGCCAATGCTGGGCAGCAGATACACAGCTGTAAATAAGACCAACAAAGAAAAAAAAAAAGTGGTTCCAGCTTCTTGTAAA
The DNA here is from genome assembly GCF_051348905.1 of Ranitomeya variabilis. Lineage (NCBI taxonomy): Eukaryota > Metazoa > Chordata > Amphibia > Anura > Dendrobatidae > Ranitomeya > Ranitomeya variabilis. Next base: position 422,006,356 of record NC_135233.1, read on the forward strand.
ATGTAATCCATGTTTAATCCAACATGGTAAAATCAGAGTAACTCCTGGGACAACACCATAGCACTGTATGAGGCAAGCGACGCGTTTCGACCGACACAGCGGTCTTTGTCACAGCTGATCTACTTGATAGCTCACCTAGTATAAAAATAACTAACTACCAATGAAATGGTGAGAAATTGTCACATGACCAAAAGGTCCTGACCAGTAAAATAGACAAACATATAAATACACAAAACATATAATACAATACATACTAATGCATACATATATAAAACAGCACACAATACATGCCTTCACATGGTATATACGGTATGTGGAATTACGCAAAAAAACAAACAAAAAAAAAAAAAAAAAAATTCCACAAAACTGCATCAAGACATGTTAATAGTGGAACATCAACTCGTTCCTTTTATTCAGACCATCCGGGAACCTAGTGCCAAGATTAAATATCCAAAAAGCCTCCCGTGTGAGCAGAGTTCTATGGGTGTCACCTCCACGTGGTTTTTTTTTTAATCTTTTCAATGCCAGTAACCCTCAAAGAATCTGTGCTACGTGAGTGTTACTCAATGAAATGTTTTGCTGCAAAATAAATATTACGGCTGTCATTTGTAGTACAGGAAATATCATAAAGATGTTCCGATATGCGATTTTTAAATTTTCTGATAGTACAGCCGATATACGCTTTATTGCAGAGAATGCAGTCAATTTTATACACTACTCACCGAGTGTTACAGTTGATAAAGTCTTGAATCTTGTATGAATTACTGTTGCAACCATTGCCTAAGGACTTAGTGGTAATCAAATGCTTACATGTAGTGCAATTAGTCACATTGCATTTATGACTACCTGTGCGCTTGAGCCAAGTATCCCTACATTGGTGAGAAGAAAAGGTATTCGGAGATAATATGTTGCCCAACGTGGGCGCTCTTCTGGCTATAAGGCCATGTTCACACTTTGCGGGTTTTACCGCGGATCCGCAGCGTTTCTGCAGCTGCGGGTCCGCAGCAGTTTCCATTGCGTTTACATTTACATGTAAACCCTATGGAAACCGCAATCCGCTGTGCACATGCTGCGGGAAAAACTCGCGCAGAAACGCAGCGGTTTACATTCCGCAGCATGTCACTTCTTTGTGCAGAATCGCTGCGATTCTGCACACATAGGAATGCATTGATCCGCTTACTTCCCGCATGGGGCTGTGCCCACGATGCGGGAAGTAAGCGGATAATGTGCAGATGGTACCCGGGGTGGAGGAGAGGAGACTCTCCTCCAGGCCCTGGGAACCATATTTGTGTGTAAAAAAAAGAATTAAAATAAAAAATAATGATATACTCACCTCTCAGCGCTGCACGCGGTCGTCCGGTCTCAGGGTTGCTGTGCGAGCAAGACCTGCGGTGACGTCGCGGTCACATGACCGTGACGTCGCGGTCACATGACTGTGACGTCACGAAGGTCCTTTTCGCACAGCATCTTTGGAACCAGACCGCCGCGTGCAGCGCCGAGGAGATCGGGACGTCAGAGGGTGAGTATAAACCAATTTTATTATTTTTAACATTACTATTGATGCTGCATATTGCTGCATATGCAGCATCAATAGTATAGGAGTAAAACCCGCAGCGGAAACTGGAAGACAAACCGCGATAAATCTGCAGGGATAACCGCAGCGGTTTTGCCCTGCAGATTTATCAAATCCGCTGCGGGAGGACCCGCAGAGGACCCCGCAAAGTGTGCCCATAGCCTAATATTGCAGCCATCATGTAGGATTTTGGCAAGGGTAGAATCTTCATATAAAATTGGAATCGCTTTGTTAATAATAGTCTTAATTGTATTGAATTGTGGACTATATTGTAGACATACATATGGTCTACTTTCAATGTTCTTTTTGTTAGTTAAAGGGATTGTAAAAATCTTCAAACAAATCAAAATAAATTGAGTACATGCTTGTGGAGAAATGAGAATGTCTTGATCTTTTTTTTCCACTATGTTTAATGCTCTATTAAGCATCCAGTTAGAGTAACCTTGTTTATGAAATTTCTTGCATGATTTCATTAGATCATCCTTCAATGCATTTTTGTTATTACAGTTACCGGTACGTTTTAACCTGGTGAACTCACCCACGGTAATTGATCTAACAGTGTGTTTCTGGTGACTGCTCTTCGCGCGAAGAATGGTATTACCTGCTGTTGGTTTAACATATGTCTGTGTAGAAATCAATTGGTTAGAAATACCCGTTAATTCCAAATCAAGGAAAGAAATTTTGGACACAGCATGAACATACGTAAATCTCAAATTATAATCGTTGTCATTAATATAGTCCACAAACTCCTGTATGGCAGACACATCGCCCCTCCATATGATTAACGTATCGTCGATGTATCTGCCATACCAGGAGATGAAGGAAGAAAATCTATTAGATGTTGAAAATAAAAATTGATACTCCCAATAAGCCATAACTAAATTAGCCAATTATGGTGAAAATTTGGCCCCCATCGCTACACCTATGCACTGTAAATAATAGTCAGAATCAAATGAAAAAAAATAGTGAGTTAATAGAAAAAAAGTAACCTGTAAAATAAAATCAATAAGATCCTGAGAATAAGAACTGTAACTCTTCAGATGAAATTGTAATGCTGACATTGAGACGTTAGGTGGGATACATGTATACAAAGAAACTATGTCACAGTTTAGCCAAATATAATCCGACTGCCACTTTTTATGTGTTAAAATGTCCAAAACGCCCTTTGTGTCTTTAATATGACCTGGTGTCCTTAAAACTAATGGTTGCAACAGGGAATCAAGTAATTGGCCCATATGTTCGTTGATGGAGTCAATACTAGAGACTATAGGTCTCATTGGGGGAAATTGAGCTTGTTTGTGGATTTTAGGTAGTCCATACAAAATGGGCATAACAGGATAAGGAACTTCCAGAAATTCTGCCTGTTTTTTGGATATTACTCCTACAGACACTCCTTCCTCTATGACCTTGTCAATTTTCTGTTTAACCCCTTTACCCCCAAGGGTGGTTTGCACGTTAATGACCGGGCCAATTTTTACAATTCTGACCACTGTCCCTTTATGAGGTTATAACTCTGGAACGCTTCAACGGATCCCGGTGATTCTGACACGGTTTTCTCATGACATATTGTACTTCATGATAGTGGTAAAATTTCTTCGATATAACTTGCGTTTATTTGTGAAAAAAAATGGAAATTTGGCGAAAATTTTGAAAATTTCACAATTTTCCAACTTTGAATTTTTATGCCCTTAAATCACAGAGATATGTCACGCAAAAATACTTAATAAGTAACATTTCCCACATGTCTACTTTACATCAGCACAATTTTGGAACCAAAATGTTATTTTGTTAGGGAGTTATAAGGGTTAAAAGTTGACCAGAAATTTCTCATTTTTACAACACCATTTTTTTTTAGGGACCACATCTCATTTGAAGTCATTTTGAGGGGTCTATATGATAGAAAATACCCAAGTGTGACACCATTCTAAAAACTGCACCCCTCAAGGTGCTCAAAACCACATTCAAGAAGTTTATTAACCCTTCAGGTGTTTCACAGGAATTTTTGGAATGTTTAAATAAAAATGAACATTTAACTTTTTTTCACACAAAATTTATTTCAGCTCCAATTTGTTTTATTTTACCAAGGGTAACAGGAGAAAATGGACCCCAAAAGTTGTTGTACAATTTGTCCTGAGTATGCTGATACCCCATATGTGGGGGTAAACCACTGTTTGGGTGCATGGCAGAGCTCGGAAGGAAAGGAGCGCCATTTGACTTTTCAATGCAAAATTGACTGGAATTGAGATGGGACGCCATGTTGCGTTTGGAGAGCCCCTGATGTGCCTAAACATTGAAACCCCCCACAAGTGACACCATTTTGGAAAGTAGACCCCCTAAGGAACTTATCTAGATGTGTGGTGAGCACTTTGACCCAACAAGTGCTTCACAGAAGATTATAATGCAGAGCCGTAAAAATAAAAAATCATATTTTTTCACAAAAATGATCTTTTCGCCCCCAATTTTTTATTTTCCCAAGGGTAAGAGAAGAAATTGGATCCCAAAAGTTGTTGTGCAATTTGTCCTGAGTACGCCGATATGTGGGGGTAAACGACTGTTTGGGCGCATGGCAGAGCTCGGAAGGGAAGGAGCGCCGTTTGACTTTTCAATGCAAAATTGACTGGAATTGAGATGGGACACCATGTGCCTAAACATTAAAACCCCCCACAAGTGACACCATTTTGGAAAGTAGACCCCTAAAGAACTTATCTAGATGTGTTTTGAGAGCTTTGAACCCCCAAGTGTTTCACTACAGTTTATAACGCAGAGCCGTGAAAATAATTTTTTTTTTTTCACAAAAATGATTTTTTAGCCCCCAGTTTTGTATTTTCACAAGGGTAAAAGGATAAATTGGACCCCAATAGTTGTTGTCAAATTTGTTCTGAGTACGCTGATACCCCGTATGTGGGGGGGGGGGGAACCACTGTTTGGGCGCATGGCAGAGCTCGGAAGGGAAGGAGCGCCATTTGGAATGCAGACTTAGATGGACTGGTCTGCAGGCATCACGCTGCAATTGCAGAGCCCCTGATGTACCCAAACAGTAGAAACCCCCCATAAGTGACCCCATATTGGAAACTAGACCTCCCAAGGAACTTATCTAGATGTGTTGTGAGAACTTTGAACCCCCAAGTGTTTCACTACAGTTTACAACGCAGAGCCGTGAAAATAAAAAATCTTTTTTTTTCCCCACAAAAAATGATTTTTAGCCCCCCAAATTTCTATTTTCCCAAGGATAACAAGAGAACTTGGACCCCAAAAGTTGTTGTCCAATTTGTCCCGAGTACGCTGATACCCCAGGTGTTGGGGTAAACCCCTGTTTGGGCGCACAGGAGAGCTCGGAAGGGAAGGAGCACTGTTTTACTTTTTCAACGCCGAATTGGCTGGAATTGAGATCGGACGCCATGTCGCGTTTGGAGAGCCCCTGATGTGCCTGAACAGTGGAAACTCCCCAATTCTACCTGAAACCCTAATCCAAACACACCCCTAACCCTAATCCCAACAGTAATTGTAATCCAAACCCTAACCCTAACTTTAGCCCCAACCCTAACCCTAACTTTAGCCCCAACCCTAATGGGAAAATGGAAATAAATACATTTTTGTAATTTTATTATTTTTTGCTAACTAAGGGGGTGATGAAGGGGGGTTTGATTTACTTTTATAGCATTTTTTATAGCGGATTTTTATGATTGGCAGCTGTCACACACTAAAAGACGCTTTTTATAGCAAAAAAGTTTTTGCGTCTCCACATTTTGAGACCTATAATTTTTCCATAATTTTTCCATATTTTTGTCCACAGAGTCATGTGAGGTCTTGTTTTTTGCGGGACGAGTTAACGTTTTTATTGGTAACATTTTCGGACACGTGACAATTTTTGATCGCTTTTTATTCCGATTTTTGTGAGGCAGAATGACCAAAAACCAGCTATTCATGAATTTCTTTTGGGGGAGGCGTTCATACCGTTCCACGTTTGGTAAAATTGATAAAGCAGTTTTATTTTTCGGGTCAGTACGATTACAGCGATACCTCATTTATATCATTTTTTTAAATGTTTTGGCGCTTTTATACGATAAAAGCTATTTTATAAATAAAATAATTATTTTGGCATCGCTTTATTCTGAGGACTATAACTTTTTTCTTTTTTTGCTTATGATGCTGTATGGTGGCTCGTTTTTTGTGGGACAAGATGACGTTGTCAGCGGTACCATGGTTATTTAGATCTGTCTTTTTGATCGCGTGTTATTCCACTTTTTGTTCGGCGGTATGATAATAAAGAGTTGTTTTTTAACGCTTTTTTTTTTTTACGGTGTTCACTGAAGGGGTTAACTAGTGGGACAGTTTTATAGGTCGGGTCGTTACGGACGCGGTGATACTAAATGTGTGCACTTTTATTGTTTGTTTTTTTTTATTTAGATAAAAAAATTTATTTATGGGAACAATATTTGTTTTTTTTTTTTATTTATTTTGGAATTTTTTTTTTTTTTTTTACACATCTAAAAAAAAATTTTTTCCCTTTTTTTTTTTTTACTTTGTCCCAGGGGGGACATCACTGTATAGTGACAGATCGCTGATCTGACACTTTGCAGAGCAGTGTGTCATCAGATCAGCGATCTGGCGTGCCTTGCTCCTTGGTTACCAGAGCCTGCTCTGGACCCGGAAGTAGTCCCTGCAGGACCCGGAAGTAGCCCTGCAGCCATTTTGGATCACGTTGGGCAGCGGATACACAGCTGTAAATAAGGCCAACGCTGGGCAGCGGATACACAGCTGTAAATAAGGCCAACGCTGGGCAGCAGATACACAGCTGTAAATAAGACCAACGCTGGGCAGCAGATACACAGCTGTAAATAAGACCAACGCTGGGCAGCGGATACACAGCTGTAAATAAGGCCAACGCTGGGCAGCAGATACACAGCTGTAAATAAGACCAACGCTGGGCAGCAGATACACAGCTATTTACAAGGTCAACGCTGGGCAGCAGACACAGCTGGCAATGCCATTCAGGGCATCAGGGACCTGTGACAGGTCAATCATCTCAAGAATAAATGGGAAAGACCAGAGGAGACACAGAACTAAGGACGGATGCCTCTTACCCGCCCTCTGCCCAGCTGCGACCCTCTCACTAATAAATATTACGGGTCAGGAGGAGCTGTGTAGCTGCATTATGCAAAGGAAAAGCTGAGTGACATCTGCAAAATGGTCGGATCTGAGACAGGTCACAAACAGCAAAGATGGCTGTGAGGAATCAGTGAAGAGCGCTGTTATTGGGGGGAGATATGAGAAGAGCAGACATACCCCGACAATGACAAGCAAATGTCACATAGATGAAGAGAAAATTATAGAGTTGCTGGAAATATCTTAAAACATTCCTCAAAAGAAAATCAGATTAAGGCCGACATAAGACGAGAGCAAGTAAAATCGTCGGGAGTTTCATCCAGAAAACTTGGATAATTTTCAGATGATTTTGATACCTGTTTCTTTATGTCCATGTGTGATTCGTTTTCATATATCTACAGAAAAAAAAATGTACATGATAAAATACAGTTTCCAAGGTTAGTAGAAATGTACCCATAAAAATCAAATGTCATGTGTGTAATAAGATTTTTTTACATCCCCGTAGACTTGAATGGGCGAGTCTCATCTGAGACTAAGAAGAGATTAGTGCATGCTGCGATTTTCTATTTCGCGGACAGTCGGACCAGGAGAAGGATCGATCATCTGACATGGGTCAGTGTGCTGACAAAGTGCGATTTGATTATCATCTCCCTGAGCCCTTATACTGAGAGTTTACTGGGTAACCTCATCATATAAAATGAGGTCAAATACCTGGGACATAGATCATATTGTGATCCGTGCACTGAAGCAGATGACCCCTCCCTCTGATCATGAGAATGGAGGAGAAGGAGCTTTTTCACCATTTCATCGATTTTAGCATTAAATGAAAATGTCCCTTTAAGTGCACTGTGTCCTTATCTATCGAGATGACCTCACCAAATCTATATCCAAAAACTAAAATGACCATCAGCCAAATAAAACTGAACAGAAAGAGTTCGCTGTCTGCTGGCTCATGGGAAGAGTCTAGAAAGTTGTGTCTGGTCATCAGCGCTCTGCAGAGTATTATAAGGTCTCACAATCGTTGTCTGGAAAGGGTTAACCTCCGAACCGACCCATGTAGAAATATTCCTGACCCGATCACTAGGATCGCAGCTACTGGGAGGACCAGACGGCATTTACCGTGCAGAGCAGCCTGTGGACTGCTGCGCCTGTACTGCGGACATCACATCTGGATTTACCTCCGTATTCTCCCCTATAAGCTGTACATTTAGGAAGGATAGCCGAATAAGGGCAAGTTCACACAGGGCGTATTTGCTGTTTTTTTTATGCTAATTTTCAGCTGCTTTTTACAATATCAACAAAGCCTATGAGATTTCAGAAATCTCCTGCACACATTGGTTTTTTGTGTGATCAGGATTTTGTGCTTTGCTGTGTTTTTTGGACATAGAGCATGTCACTTTCAGCGTTTTTGCTGTGTTTTTTCACCCATTGACTTGAATGGGTGTTTAAAAAAAAAAAAAACGCAGCAAAAACGCAGGTATCATTATTTGCTGCGTTTTTGCTGCTGAAAATCCAAGGACATTAGCATGGACAAAGAAAAAAAACAAAAAAAACACGCACCAAAAAAACGCACCAAAAACGCCCCTAAACCTGTCTTTTTTACGTAGCTTCTTTCCTGCCAAGATCAGGTTTTACTGCAGAAAAAAAAGCAGCAAGAACACCCTGTGTGAACTTACCCTAACACTGCGTGTGCGGTAAATATAAATTATAGGGGTGCACAGAGGAAAAGTAGGAGCCAACGGAATTAGAGCCCATACAAGACCATGAGGCCTGATGTTCAATACCAACCAGTGACATATGAGGGCTACACCGGGTTTGGACAGCCTGTATTTCATGGTCTGTGCAGAAACCAGGACCGACCGTGGCTCCCTGAAATAACAGCCTTGATATATGTCTATGGGGCTGGTAGTTTAGCTGGTTCATGCACAGAGTTCTGTATAAGGACCCCAAAACAAACTCATCTAAGCCCTACTGAAAGGCTAAGTTAACACGAGTGCAAAAATGATTGTTCGGTCACCTCCAGCTCTGTGCTCATTCACCTGCACAGGTCAGGAGCTGCCTGCCATACAACCATATTAATGGCCTGCAATCTTCTCCACATTAGCACATAGGCCACTGGGGGTCCGTGCCCGGTCTGTGGGCGCACTGCCGGTGGTGGGCATACACTCCACACAAGGACCACAAAACCGTTCCTCTGAGGCTCTGAGCATTTCCACTACGGTCAATCCGAACATCTGTCCACAAACACAGCACGTTACACAATCCCGAGATCAGGTGCGGAGGCTCAGTTCACGGCGTCATCTACACGGCTGCACTTGTGTCTTGCCAAATTGGACAGGTGCAGCACTCCGAATAATGAGAAGAAACAGCAGCGGACGGGAGCGCCTGCGCTCTGCCCCATCCTATCCAGATATTCATTATCATCATCGCAGAAAACGGGAAGCCTGATATATACAGCTCTATATACCCTGTACATTGCCATCACGACACAGAGAACACGACCACCAGCCAATAGTATCCCCTGCCGGACAAGTATCTAATCCTGCCATCTGTGATATAGCCTGCTGAGCCACTGTATCTAAGGGTGCCATCTGGGATACTGCCTGGTGAGCCACTGTATCTAATCCTGCCATCTGTCATACTGCCTGGTTATCCACTGTATCTAAGCATGCCATCTGGGATACTGCCTGGTGAGCCACTGTATCTAATCCTGCCATCTGTCATACTGCCTGGTTAGCCACTGTATCTAAGCATGCCATCTGGGATACTGCCTGGTGAGCCACTGTATCTAATCCTGCCATCTGTCATACTGCCTGGTTATCCACTGTATCTAAGCGTGCCATCTGGGATACTGCCTGGTGAGCCACTGTATCTAATCCAGCCATCTGTCATACTGCCTGGTTAGCCACTGTATCTAAGCGTGCCATCTGGGATACTGTCTGGTGAGCCACTGTATCTAATCCTGCCATCTGGGATACTGCCTGGTTAGCCACTGTATCTAATCCTGCCATCTGTCATACTGCCTGCTGAGCCACTGTATCTAATCCGGCCATCTGTGATACTGCCTGCTGGGCCACTGTATCTAAACCTGCCATCTGTCATACTGCCTGCTTAGCCACTGTATCTTATCCTGCCATCTGTCATACTGCCTGCTGAGCCACTGTATCTTATCCTGCCATCTGTCATACTGCCTGCTGAGCCACTGTATCTAATCCTGCCATCTGTCATACTGCCTGCTAAACCACTGTATCTAAACCTGCCATCTGGGATACTACCTGCCGAGCCACACTGTATTGAAACCTGCCATCTATGATACCAACTGCTGAGCCACTGTATCTAATCCTGCCATCTATGATACTACCTGCCGAGCCACACTGTATTGAAACCTGCCATCTATGATACCAACTGCTGAGCCACTGTATCTAATCCTGCCATCTGGGATACACACACACACACAGATTGCACCCCACTACGCACGGTAAGCCCAGCTCTGCTACACCTGTGTGACAGGAGCGCCTCTGCCCCGGGAGGATTAGGTACCACCACGCTTTGTATCCCTCTAATCATTAGATGTCACAGAGATCTGCAGCATCACAAGAAGTGAGGTAAAATCCACGTACCGGAGCGGCGGCTGCAGAACTGTGCGGAGCGTCCTTCCAGCTCTGATCTCTGAGCCTGAAACTAATTTTTGTGGAAACTGGGAAAAAAAATTGCAAAGACAGGAAGTGGGGACGAGCCGTCACTGGGAGATGAATGTGAAACACTAAACCCAAACCGCCAGGAAAAGAGCTGAAGGAGGGGGAACGGGTCTGGGAGGATTGCAGCTCCAGAGCACGCCAAATGTGCCAAACTTCAGCCAAAAGTCAGGTGAACCCGCTGCAGCGCTCCCCAAAATAAAGGAATCTACTAAGAGGCAGAATCCACCGCAAGTAATGCACAAAGATGCAGATCGGATCTGGGACGGGATTCACTGACTACAAAAGGAAATACATTTTTATGTTTTGTCACTTATGAGTAAAGTTTATACTCATCCGATAATCGGGCACCTCTGCTTACTAATGTTGGATTAAAGGACTATTCTATACTAAAACATTCAACAAGCTACAAAATATAAAAGAATTGTGATTGCTGCTCTTAAGAAAACAATGCTGCCTTGTCACTGTGTACTGTAGACCCAGGACAAACCTCCACGTGTACACCCAGATGTGACGAGGACACCATATACACCGCCACGTGTACCCCCAGATGTGACGAGGACACCGTATACACCGCCACGTGTACCCCCAGATGTGACGAGGACACCGTATACACCGCCACGTGTACCCCCAGATGTGACGAGGACACCGTATACACCGCCACGTGTACCCCCAGATGTGACGAGGACACCGTATACACCGCCACGTGTACCCCCAGATGTGACGAGGACACCGTATACACCGCCACGTGTACCCCCAGATGTGACGAGGACACCATATACACCGCCACGTGTACACCCAGATGTGACGAGGACACCATATACACCGCCACGTGTACCCCCAGATGTGACGAGGACACCGTATACACCGCCACGTGTACCCCCAGATGTGACGAGGACACCGTATACACCGCCACGTGTACCCCCAGATGTGACGAGGACACCGTATACACCGCCACGTGTACCCCCAGATGTGACGAGGACACCGTATACACCGCCACGTGTACCCCCAGATGTGACGAGGACACCGTATACACCGCCACGTGTACCCCCAGATGTGACGAGGACACCGTATACACCGCCACGTGTACCCCCAGATGTGACGAGGACACCGTATACACCGCCACGTGTACCCCCAGATGTGACGAGGACACCGTATACACCGCCACGTGTACCCCCAGATGTGACGAGGACACCGTATACACCGCCACGTGTACCCCCAGATGTGACGAGGACACCGTATACACCGCCACATGTACCCCCAGATGTGATGAGGACAGTATATGACTCCACGTGTACACCTAGGGGTGCTGAGGAAACAGTATATACCTCCACGTGTACACCCAGGGGTGCAGAGTATACAACATATAAATCCATGTGTACCTTCCGATGTGCTGCGGACACAGTATATAACGCCACATGTGCCCCCAGGGATGCTCAGGATACAGTATATACCGCAGGGTGTACTCCCAGGGGTGCTGACGACACCGTATACACCTCCACATGCACCCCCAGACGTGTTGAGGACACAGTATACACCTCCATGCGTACCCCCAGACATGATGAGGACACAGTATATACCTCCACGTGTACACCTAGGGGTGCTGAGGATACAGTATATACCTCCACGTGTGCCCCCAGGGGTGCGGAGGATACAATATGTAAATTCATGTGTACCCCCAGATGTGCTGCGGACACAGTATATAACGCCACATGTACCTCCAGGGGTGCTGAGCATACAGTATACAACACCACATGTACCCCAGGTATGCTGATGATACAGTATATACCTCCAGGTATACCCCCATGGGTGCTCAGGATACAGTATATACCTCCAGGTGTACCCCCAGGGGTGCTGATACAGTATATATCTCAGGGTGTACCCCCATGGGTGCTGAGGTTACAGTATATACCTCCGCGTATACCCCCATGGGTGCTCAGGATATAGTATATACCTCCACATGTACCCCAGGTATGCTGATGATCCAGTGTATACCTCCAGGCATACCCCCATGGGTGCTCAGGATACAGTATATACCTCCACATGTACCCGAGGTATGCTGATGTTACAGTGTATAACTCCGGGTGTACCCCCCATGGGTGCTGAGGATACAGTATATACCTTCGGTTGTACCCGAGGTATGCTGATGATACAGTATATAGCTCTGGGTATACCCCCATGGGTGCTCATGATACAGTATATACCTCCACATGTACCCCAGGTATGCTGATGATGCAGTATATAGCTCCGGGTATACCCCCAAGGGTGCTCAGGATACAGTATATATCGCCACATGTACCCCAGGTATGCTGATGATACAGTATATAGCTCCGGGTATACCCCCATGGGTGCGGAGGTTACAGTATATACCCCCATGGATGCTCAGGATACAGTATATACCTCCACATGTACCCGAGGTATGCTGATGATACAGTGTATAACTCCGGGTGTACCCCCCATGGGTGCTGAGGATACAGTATATACCTTCGGTTGTACCCGAGGTATGCTGATGATACAGCTGATGATACAGTGTATAACTCTGATTCCCTCTTTGAGAAAGCAACGCGAAACGCGCGTCAGGGGGTTTCCAGAGTCCCAGGCACTGATCACCTCACTATGGGTAAGAAACTTTGCACTTGATATGCACTACAATTTGTTCCTTTGCTTATTTTGCATGGAGGACACTTGTCCATATGGAAATTGATATTATACAACTCTTTATATTACACCATTGTGTGCTAATATTGGTGCTCATTTATATATTTATACCATGGTAACATACACAGCTTCGTGCCTGTGATTAGGATGTTTTTGCACTAGGGTCTCCTTTCTTCTATATACGTATTTTTTGTAGAACACTGTTTTTACAAAATTCATTTGTAATAAAAAACTGATTTTATAATAATTTTGTATAGAACTCCATTTTTTCTTGTGATTAATGATTATCCGGAGTATACGTTACTGTCCTCATATATACATGGGTAGAGCTAAATATCCTTCTACAACTACACATGGTGTGTGTGGGATCCATGTTATTTCTGTAGGCGTGTTTTCAGTGTATAACTCTGGGTGTACCCCCCATGGGTGCTGAGGATACAGTATATACCTTCGGTTGTACCCGAGGTATGCTGATGATACAGTATATAGCTCCGGTTATACCCCCATGGGTGCTCATGATACAGTATATACCTCCACATGTACCCCAGGTATGCTGATGATACAGTATATAGCTCCGAGTATACTCCCATGGGTGCTGAGGATACAGTATATACCTCCACATGTACCCCAGGTATGCTGCTGAGGACACAGTATAGATTCCACTTTACACGAGTATTAAATGATGGAGCGCAGGGGGTGAAGTTGTTTCGTTTAACCAGTGCAGATTGGGACTACTGTTTTATCTCAGGACACACTAGAGCAGGACACACAGCTCACAGCTGGTTTTAATCTTTAAAATTACGGAACATATCGGAATCTGACAAAGAAAATGCTGCATTTCTGGAATGATAGTGATACAATGGAGAGGGGTCTATTCCTGCCAAAACACTTTGATGCAGGGCATAAAACCTCAACTTCCTAACACTGAAGCATGGATCGTGCTTTGTGATATACGGTAAATCACCTACCAGCTGAAGGCCAATATTCACTAACCGGCCAAAAAATATCACACTTCTGCTGGATTCCTGTTCTAAGAGACGACAGTGACAACTGGGTGGATATGAGATTGTTTATTTCCAGTGGAAACCAGCAGCCTGTAAATCACTGCAAAAAAAATGAAAATAACACATTTGCTGTTTGATTTCTCCATCTGTTTTGACCTGTCTTGTGGTTTTTAATGGTGTGTGCACTTAGCTCCTGCCAAGATACCGAGGAGACGTAAAGTCCCCAAATATTTGTGCAGTTAATTAAGAAGGCGTTATAGTTTGATATTAACAGAGGAGGAACAGCGATCAGGGGAGCCATGGCCCGACAGAGGCTTGGAGGTGGGAGGCAGTGGTTAGCCAAGGGTTAAACGAAAGGAGAGGAACGGTTTTGGCAGGAGGAAGAGAAAGAAGGAGGAAGGCAGGGCGAAAGATGCGGAGCATGTGAGGGGAGGAGCCTACTTTTGCGCCAGAGGGGGAGCTTACATAGACGCCAGCATGAAGCCCATACGTCTCATCTTTCTACCTGGCGCCATTAGGCTATGTTCACACGATCCTTTTTTTGATCCTTTTTTTTTTCAGGTCCTTTTTCCATGCAGGGTACAGTCCAATGTTACTCTATGGAAAACAAAAACCGCTGTGCCCACTATCCTTTTTTTCTCAGGCAAATCCGCGCGGATTTGCCTGCAGAAAAAAAGAAGTACCATGTCACTTCTTTCTGCGGATTCAGCTCCTGTTTTCAACAGGCACCAATAGGAAAGTGCTGTTGAAAACCCGCAGAGGAATCTGCAGAAGAAACTGCAGGAAAATCAGCAGTGCAGTTTTGCACTGCGGGTTTTCCAAATCAGGACCTGAAAAAAAAAGGATCAAAAAAAGGATCAAAAAAAGGATCGTGTGAACATGGCCTTAGGGTGTTTTAGCCTTCATCTTCAGGCTTTCACTGGGCTGGTGTCCTGGTGAGAAGCACTGGCCATAGGTACCCAGGGACCAGAATACACTGTAATAAACACTCAGCTGTGAGAAGCATTAGTTTAGGACAGCTTTTTAACATGCCACTGTAAACAAATACGTATTCATTAACTGACAGCAAGCAGAGATCTACGAAACAATAGGAAATTAATTCACAAAAGAATAAAGCAGCATAATACTTGACATCTCTTACAATGATGTTGCTTTATTCTCGCAAAAACAACCGAAAAGAAAGCTACAAAGAATCAAAACGCTCAGAATAAAATGTACGTATCCGTGCCATAAAATGACGCTAATTCCTCAGCGGCTGCACCTTACATGAATCCGTTCTTTTCCTTATACGGAGCGGAGAACATTTTATGAATTCCTATAAAATGAAAGTTATTATTTGCCAATCGATAAAACAGCTGTGGCTCCAGGGGAAATGTTCAGGCTCCAGATTAGAAAATCCTTTATGTTGTAAAGCAAAGTGGAATCCGCCAGTAAAGAGGGGCGCACATAGGGGATCCGCCAGTAAAGAGGGTAGCACATAGGGGATACGACAGTAAAAAGGGGCACACATAGGGGGATCCGACAGTAAAAATGGGAGCACATAGGGGATACGACAGTAAAAAGGGGCGCACATAGGGGATCCGCCAGTAAAGAGGGGAGCACATACGGGGATCCAACAGTAAAAAGGGGAGCACATAGGGGATCCGCCAGTAAAGAGGGGCGCACATACGGGGATCCGACAGTAAAAAGGGGAGCACATAGGGGATACGACAGTAAAAAGGGGCGCACATAGGGGATACGACAGTAAAAAGGGGCGCACATAGGGGATACGACAGTAAAAAGGGGCGCACATAGGGGATCCGCCAGTAAAAAGGGGTGCACATAGTGGATCCGCCAGTAAAGAGGGGAGCACATACGGGGATCCGACAGTAAAAAGGGGAGCACATAGGGGATACGACAGTAAAAAGGGGCACACATAGGGGGATACGACAGTAAAAAGGGGAGCACATAGTGGATACGACAGTAAAAAGGGGCGCACATAGGGGATCCGCCAGTAAAAAGGGGCGCACATAGTGGATCCGCCAGTAAAGAGGGGAGCACATAGAGGATACGACAGTAAAAAGGGGAGCACATAGAGGATACGACAGTAAAAAGGGGAGCACATAGGGGATCCGACAGTAAAAAGGGGAGCACATAGGGGATCCGACAGTAAAAAGGGGAGCACATGGGGATACGACAGTAAAAAGGGGAGCACATAGGGGATACAACAGTAAAAGGGGGCGCACATAGGGGATACAACAGTAAAGAGGGGCGCACGTAAGAGATACAACAGTAAAGAGGGGCACACGTAGGAGATCTGACAGTAAAGAGGGGCACACATAGGGGATCAGACAGTAAAGAGAGGAGCACGATGGACATCAGAAAGTAAAGAGGGGTGAAAAACGGAGAGTAGATAGTAAAGGGGGTGGAATGACAAAGCTCAGTAAAGTGGGATGAATAACGGAGATCAGACATTAACAAGGTCTACGTGGAGAGAATAGCCAGGGGAAGATGAAAAAACAACAGCTCCAGGATGGAGCGTGGAGAAGGATAGTGTAACTGCCCAGCAGGAAATGCTTCCTAGCTCCAAGATAAATACAATCTACATTCCATATTATCTGACTATAGAATGTGTCCTCCAGTGTTCTGTGTCCCAAACTGGTTACATCTCTCAGAGGATCACAACACCACCTGGGTACTGGTATTACTCTGCACGCACATGGCACATGCAAGCTTTAATTTCAGTGTAGAAGGGACCTGATCTGTATAGAGATGTGAAACCTGCATTATCAGACACATGCTGCATTCACATATATTTCAGATGCACACATTGCAAAGATTTAAAATCCATGATATACATGACAATTATTTGCTGCAGATATTATCCGAAAGGAAAGGATGAGATTTGGTAAAACTTTCAAAAGAAATCCATGTTAGAAATGCATGAGTTTTTTTTATGAGATTTTCAGTTCTGACACGGTTTTTGAGGTTCCTCTACCCTCAGTTACTCTTTTTTTTTTTTGCAGCTTTTCACTTCAGTATTGCGTTGGTGCAGATTTCACAAGAAATAAGCATCAAGGTGACATGTGACTCTTTTATCCTGTGGCGCAATTATCAAAAAAATATCATAAACAGCCTGAGAAGCTGCAGTTTTTTTTCCTGAAAAACCAGAGTGAATAACTACAGCGTTATCCACAGTGTGTGAACACTCCCTAATGCAGAATATGCTTGTTATCACAGGTATCCTGATCTCCATCCATTCCCTCCAGTCAGCAGTTCCAGCTTACTCTTGACACAGGAGAATGATTCTTGATTTGGCAGGTCATCAGTGCTGTGTGCTTAGATACGGTGATGATTAGCCAGCACTCTTCACACACAGTCCTGATGTGACGCCGATACAGAAAACGTTCTCCTGTATTAGTATTTTCTTTTCTCAGCTGGACAACATCTTTACTTAATTACCGTGCCATATAAATGCAATCCTGAATCTTCTATCCATATACAAAAACTTACCTTGCTCCAGCACCAACATCTGCTTAAATCATTCCAAATGTCCGGGAGAAGAATCATTAGCTTCCTCCTCCAGTGTCACTATCATGAAAATATCCTCGTGTCTGATGTAGGAAATGAGCACAAGACGCAGAAAGAAATATTTCTCACTTATCTGAAAGTCGGTGACGTGTTTTACATTCCTTTATCCTGGTTTCCGAGTGGCAGGTTTGTGGCCTAAAGCAACAAAAGATGGAAAAATGAAGAAATATGTGAAATGTTTATGGATAAGCAAGGAACTGATTATTCCAAAGACATACTGATAGGGAATTTAGATTGTGAGCCCCATTGGGGACAGTGTGTGCAAAACTGTAAAGCACTACAGAATATGTTAGCGCTATATAAAAATAAAGATTATTGTTATAACAAACTAGATTAGAAGGAAGGCTGTCTCACCTCCCAACAGTTAACCCCTTCATGACCCAGCCTATTTTGGCCTTAATGACCTGGCTATTTTTTGCAATTCTGACCAGTGTCCCTTTATGAGGTAATAATTCAGGAACGCTTCAACGGATCCTAGCGGTTCTGAGATTGTTTTTTAGTGACATACTGAGCTTCATGTTAGTAGTAAATTTAGGTCGATATTTTTTGCGTTTATTTGTGAAAAAAATGGAAATTTGGCAAAAGTTTTGAAAATTTCGCAATTTTCACATTTTGAATTTTTATTCTGTTAAACCAGAGAGTTATGTGACACAAAATAGTTAATAAATAACATTTCCCACATGTCTAATTTACATCAGCACAATTTGGAAACAATTTTTTTTTTGCTAGGAAGGTATAAGGGTTAAAATTTGACCAGCGATTTCTCATTTTTACAACAAAATTTACAAAACCAAATGTGAGGTGGTCCCTAAAAAAAATGAAGTCAGTTTGAGGGGTCTATATGGCTGAAAATACCCAAAAGTGACACCATTCTAAAAACTGCAAACCTCAAGGTGCTCAAAACCACATTCAAGAAGTTTATTAACCCTTCAGGTGCTTCACAGCATGAGAAGCAACATTGAAAGAAAAAATGAACATCTAACTTTTTAGTCACAAAAATTATCTTTTAGCAACATTTTTTTTATTTTCCCAAGGGTAAAAAGAAAAACTGGACACCAAAAGTTATTGTACAATTTGTCCTGAGTATGCCGATACCCCATACGTGGGGGGGAACCACTGTTTGGGCGCACAAAAGGGCTCGGAAGGGAAGCAGCGCCATTTGACTTTTGAATGAAAAATTAGCTCCAATCGTTAGCGGACACCATGTCGCGTTTGGAGAGCCCCTGTGTGCCTAAACATTGGAGCTCCTCCACAAGTGACCCCATTTTGGAAACTAGACCACCCAAGGAGCTTATCTAGATGCATAGTGAGCACTTTGAACCCCCAGGTGCTTCACAAATTGATCCGTAAAAATGAAAAAGTACTTTTTTTTTTCGCAAAAAATTTCTTTTAGCCTCAATTTGTTCATTTCCACATGAGCAACAGGATAAAATGGATCCTAAAATTTATTGGGCAATTTCTCCTGAGTACACTGATACCTCACATGTGGGGGTAAACCACTGTTTGGGCACACGGCAGAGCTCGGAAGGGAAGGAGCGCCATTTGACTTTTTCAATGAAAAATTAGATCCAATTAGATCGTTAGCGGACACCATGTCGCGTTTGGAGAGCCCCTGTGTGTCTAAACAATGGAGCTCCCCCACATGTGACCCCATTTTGGAAACTAGACCTCCCGTGGAAATAATCTAGATTTGCGGTGACCACTTTAGACCCCCAGGTGTTTCATAGAAGTTTATAACGCAGAGCCCTGAAAATAAAAAATAATTTTTCTTTCCTCAAAAATGATTTTTTAGTCCGCTATTTTTTATTTTCACAAGGGTAACTGGAGAAATTGGACCCCAAAAGTTGTTGTCCAGTTTGTCCTGAGTACGCTGATACCCCATATGCTCAGGGCTCGAAAGGGAAGTAGTGACATTTTGGAATGCAGACTTTGATGGAATGGTCTGCGGGCATCATGTTACGTTTGCAGAGCCCCTGATGTGCCTAAACAAGAGAAACCCCCCACAAGTGACCCCATTTTGGAAACTAGACCCCCCAAGGAACTTATCTAGATATGTGGTGAGCACTTTGAACTCCCAAGTGCTTCACAGAAGTTTACAACACAGAGCCGTGAAAATAAAAAATCAAATCTTTCCTCAAAAATGATGTTTTAGCAAGCAATTTTTTATTTTCACAAGGGTAAAAGGAGAAATTGGACCCCAACAGTTGTTGCCCAGTTTGTCCTGAGTACGCTGGTACCCCATATGTGGGGGGGAAACATTGTTTGGGCGTATGTCGGGGCTCGGAAGGGAGGGAGCACCATTTGACTTTTTGAACGCAAGAATGGCTGGAATCAATGGTGGCGCCATGTTGCGTTTGGAGACCCCTGATGTGCCTAAACGGTGGAAACCTCTCAATTCTAACTCCAACACTAACCCAAACACACCCCTAACCCTAATCTCAACTCTAGCCATAACCCTAATCACAACCCTAACCCCAACACACCCTTAACCACAACCCTAACCCCAACACACCCCTAACCCAACCCTAACCACAACCCTAACCCCAACACACCCCTAAACCTAACCATAACCCTAACCACAAGCATAATCTTAACCCTATTTCCAACCCTAGCCCTAATTCCAACCCTAATCCTAAGGCTATGTGCCCACGTTGCGGATTCGTGTGAGATTTTTCTGCAGCTTTTTTGAAAAATCCGCAGGTAAAACGGAATGCGTTTTACCTGCGGATTTACCGCGGATTTCCAGTGTTTTTTTGTGCGGATTTCACCTGCGGATTCCTATTGAGGAACAGGTGTAAAATGCTGCGGAATCCGCACAAAGAATTGACATGCTGCGGAAAATACAAAGCAGCGTTTCCGCGCAGTATTTTCCGCACCATTGGCATAGCGAATTTGGTTTTCCATAGGTTTACATGGTACTGTAAACATGATGGAAAAGTGCTACCAATCCGCTGCGGATCCGCAGCCAAATCTGCACCGTGTGCACATAGCCTAATTCTAAGGGTATGTGCACATGCTGCAGAAAACGCTGCGTATCCACAGCGTGTCCGCAGCAGTTTTCCATGAGTTTACAGTTCAATGTACATTTATGGGAAACAAAAACCACTGTGCACATGCTGCGGAAAAAACTGCGCGGAAACGCAGCGGTTTACATTCCGCAGCATGTCACTTCTTTCTGCGGATTCCGTAGCGGTTTTACAGCTGCTCCTATAGAAAACCGCAGTGAAATCCGCAGAAAAACCGCGGTAAATCCGCAATAAATCCGCAGCGGTTTTGCACTGCAGATTTATCAAATCCGCTGCGGAAAAATCCGCAGAGGACGAAAGTACGTGTGCACATAGCCTTACCCTAATTCTAACCCTAGCCCTAACCCTACCCCTAACCCTAGTGGAAAAATAAAAGTACGGTAAATATATTTTCTTCATTTTATTATTGTCCCTACCTATGGGGGTGATAAAGGGGGGGTTCATTTACTATTTTATTTATTTTGATCACTGTGATAAAACCTATCACAGTGATCAAAATGTACCTGGAACGAATCTGCCGGCCGGCAGATTCGGCGGGCGCACTGCGCATGCGCCAGCCATTTTGGAAGATGGCGGCGCCCATGGAACAGACGGACGGACACCGGGAGGCTCGGTAAGTATGAGGGGAGGGGGAAATTGGAGCACAGGGGGGGGAGATCGGAGCACGGGGGGGGGATCAGAGCACAGGGGGGTGGAATCGGAGCACGGGGGAGCGGAAAGGCGGACGGAGGGGAGCGGAGCACAGGACGGAGGACTGGGGAGATCGGTGGCGGGGGGCAGATCAGGGTTTCCAGCCATGGCTGATGATATTGCAGCATCGGCCATGGCTGGATTGTAATATTTCACCTCTTTTCATAGGTGAAATATGACAAATTGCTCTGATTGGCTGTTGCACTTTCAACAGCCAATCAGAGCGATCGTAGCCACGTGGGGGCAAAGCCACCCCCCCGGGCTAAAGTACCACTCCCTCTGTCCCTGCAGATCAGGTGAAATTGGAGTTAATCCTTTCACCCGATCTGCAGGGACGCGATCCCTCCTTGACGCCACATAGGCCTCACAGGTCGGATTGGCACTGACTTTCATGACGCCTACGTGGCGTCACAGGTCGGGGGCTGCAGATGGACTTTACAGCTTCTGCTGCGCCCCACCAAGCGATGGCATGGTCACCATACCGTATTTCCTTTGCTGCAATACACAGTCTTGACTGCCAGAAACGGTAACCCCTTCACGACCAGAGGTATTTACATCTTTGCACATTTTTTGCTCCCCTTATTCCCAGAGCCATAACTTTTTATTTTTACGTCAATATGGTCATGTGAGGGCTTGTTTTTTGCGGGATGAGTTGTACTTTTGAAAGAAACCATTGGTTTTAACATATAATGTACTGGAGAACGGGACAAAAATCCAAGTGCGGTGAAATTGCAAAAATAGTGCAATTCCATAGTTTGTTGGTTTTTTTTTTTACCATGTTCACTAAATACCAAAACTGACCTGCAATTATGATTCTGCAGGTCATTACAAGTTCACAGACACCAAACATGTCTAGGTTCTTTTTTATTTAAGTGGTGAAAAAAAAATCCAAAGTTTAGTTAAAAAATGGTGCCATTTTCCCGAGACCTGTAGCGTCTCCATTTTTCATGATCTGGGGCTGGGTGAGGGCTTAATTTTTGCCCGCCGAGCTGACTTTTTTTAAAAACCTTTTTGGTGTAGATACGATCTCTTTATCGCCCGTTATTGCATTTCATTGCAATGTAGAGGTGACCAAAAAAAAATGTAATTCTGAAGTTAATTTTTTTTTTCTTTCATTACGCCGTTTAGCGATCGGGTTAATTCTTTTTTATATTGATAGATCGGGCGATTCTGAAAGTGGCGATATCAAATATGTGTATATTTGACTTTTTTATTGTTTTATTTTGAATGGGGCGGTGATTTGAACTTTTTTTACTTTTTGCACACTTCAATAGTCTCTATGGGAGACTAGAAGCTGCAGTACTCTGATCGTCTCTGCTACATACAGACTATGATCAGATCGCCTGTGTGTAGCAGAAATGTTCACTTGCTATGTGCGCCAACCACAGGGCGGCGCTCAGAGCAATCTGGAAATGACAACCACAGGGGTCTGCTGCAGAGTCCACTTTGTCATGCCAACCCATGGTGACCCACGAATATGTGACGTGTCACCGATGGGCGGGATTTAAGACGCGCTTCTGGTAAGCGAAAGTTAAATGCCGCTGTCAGAAATTGACAGCGGAATTTAACTAGTTAACAGCCACGGATGGATCACGATTCCACCCGCTGCTGTTGCGTGCACATCAGCTGATGTGACCGGAAAGGTGCGGGCTCAGCTTCGGAGCCTGCAGAAAACGGGGAATCCGACATCGGCGTACAACTACATTGTAGGGGTTTAATATATTTTCTGCACTGCACATTCATTACATACACTGTGTGATCAAAATGATTTCACAGCAGCCTTGTGAAGATTTTTTTCTTATCTCTTTTCCTGCTTACTTGAATGTAGAAAAACATAGCAAATATCTTTTACCTACAGGTCCTTCTCAAAAAATTAGCATATAGTGTTAAATTTCATTATTTACCATAATGTAATGATTACAATTAAACTTTCATATATTATAGATTCATTATCCACCAACTGAAATTTGTCAGGTCTTTTATTGTTTTAATACTGATGATTTTGGCATACAACTCCTGATAACCCAAAAAACCTGTCTCAATAAATTAGCATATCAAGAAAAGGTTCTCTAAACGACCTATTACCCTAATCTTCTGAATCAACTAATTAACTCTAAACACATGCAAAAGATACCTGAGGCTTTTAAAAACTCCCTGCCTGGTTCATTACTCAAAACCCCCATCATGGGTAAGACTAGCGACCTGACAGATGTCAAGAAGGCCATCATTGACACCCTCAAGCAAGAGGGTAAGACCCAGAAAGAAATTTCTCAACAAATAGGCTGTTCCCAGAGTGCTGTATCAAGGCACCTCAATGGTAAGTCTGTTGGAAGGAAACAATGTGGCAGAAAACGCTGTACAACGAGAAGAGGTGACCGGACCCTGAGGAAGATTGTGGAGAAGGACCGATTCCAGACCTTGGGGAACCTGAGGAAGCAGTGGACTGAGTCTGGTGTGGAAACATCCAGAGCCACCGTGCACAGGCATGTGCAGGAAATGGGCTACAGGTGCCGCATTCCCCAGGTAAAGCCACTTTTGAACCATAAACAGCGGCAGAAGAGCCTGACCTGGGCTACAGAGAAGCAGCACTGGACTGTTGCGAAGTGGTCCCAAGTACTTTTTTCTGATGAAAGCAAATTTTGCATGTCATTCGGAAATCAAGGTGCCAGAGTCTGGAGGAAGACTGGGGAGAAGGAAATGCCAAAATGCCTGAAGTCCAGTGTCAAGTACCCACAGTCAGTGATGGTGTGGGGTGCCATGTCAGCTGCTGGTGTTGGTCCACTGTGTTTCATCAAGGGCAGGGTCAATGCAGCTAGCTATCAGGAGATTTTGGAGCACTTCATGCTTCCATCGGCTGAAATGCTTTATGGAGATGAAGATTTCATTTTTCAGCACGACCTGGCACCTGCTCACAGTGCCAAAACCACTGGTAAATGGTTTACTGACCATGGTATTACTGTGCTCAATTGGCCTGCCAACTCTCCTGACCTGAACCCCATAGAGAATCTGTGGGATATTGTGAAGAGAAAGTTGAGAGACGCAAGACCCAACACTCTGGATGAGCTTAAGGCCGCTATTGAAGCATCCTGGGCCTCCATAACATCTCAGCAGTGTCACAGGCTGATTGCCTCCATGCCACGCCGCATTGAAGCAGTCATTTCTGCCAAAGGATTCCCGACCAAGTATTGAGTGCATAACTGAACATTATTATTTGATGGTTTTTTTGTTTGTTATTAAAAAACACTTTTATTTGATTGGCCGGGTGAAATATGCTAATTTATTGAGACAGGTTTTTTGGGTTATCAGGAGTTGTATGCCAAAATCATCAGTATTAAAACAATAAAAGACCTGACAAATTTCAGTTGGTGGATAATGAATCTATAATATATGAAAGTTTAATTGTAATCATTACATTATGGTAAATAATGAAATTTAACACTATATGCTAATTTTTTGAGAAGGACCTGTATATACTTTACCAATATACTTTCTGTATACAGCTTCTTTAATAAATGTTTCTGAAACTAAAAACTTATTGAATATAACTTGTCTTTTCTCATATTTGATTGAACATATACAGTGGCATGTAAAAGTTTGTGCCCCTATGGTCAAATTTACTGTTATTGTGAACAGTTAAGCAACTTGAAATGATCTCTAAAAGACATAAAACAAACAAAAAGTATTTTTTACATTTTAAAAATTACAAAAATGAAAATGTTCCGATGCAAAAGCATCCCTCTACCCGTGAAATGATCCCCGTGCCATTGGCTGCAACACAACCAAAAAGCATGATTGATCCACCCTCATGCCTAATAGTAGTGTTGAGCGATACCGTCCGATACTTGAAAGTATCGGTATCGGAAAGTATCGGCCGATACCGGCAAAGTATCGGATCTAATCCGATACTGATACCCGATACCAATACAAGTCAATGGGACTCATGTATCGGACGGTATTCCTGATGGTTCCCAGGGTCTGAAGGAGAGGAAACTCTCCTTCAGGCCCTGGGAACCATATTAATGTGTAAAAGAAAGAATTAAAATAAAAAATATTGCTATACTCACCTCTCCGACGCAGCCTGCACCTTACCGAGGGAACCGGCAGCGTTGTTTGCTTAAAATTCGCGCTTTAACTTCCTTACGCGAAGTCCCGGCTTGTGATTGGTCGCGCGCCGCCCATGTGGCCGGGACGCAACCAATCACAGCAAGCCGTGACGTAATTTCAGGTCCTTCAGGATTTTAAAATTACGTTCCGGCGTTGTGATTGGTTGCGTCGCGGTCACATGGGCGACGCGACCAATCACAAGCCGTGACGTCACGGGAGGCAGGAGACGCGCGCATTTTAAAATGCGCGCGTGTCCAGCCTCCCGTGACGTCACGGCTTGTGATTGGTCGCGTCGCCCATGTGACCGCGACGCAACCAATCACAACGCCGGAACGTAATTTTAAAATCCTGAAGGACCTGAAATTACGTCACGGCTTGCTGTGATTGGTTGCGTCCCGGCCACATGGGCGGCGCGCGACCAATCACAAGCTGGGACTTCGCGTAAGGAAGTTAAAGCGCGAATTTTAAGCAAACAACGCTGCCGGTTCCCTCGGTGAGGTCCAGGCTGCGTCGGAGAGGTGAGTATAGCAATATTTTTTATTTTAATTCTTTCTTTTACACATTAATGTTGTTTCGATACCGATACCCGATACCACAAAAGTATCGGATCTCGGTATCGGAATTCCGATACAGCAAATATCGGCCGATACCCGATACTTGCGGTATCGGAATGCTCAACACTACCTAATAGTTGTCAAGATGTTTTTTTCCTGAAATTATGTTTTTTTTTTCTCCACACATTCTCAGCCGGGCCAATGAACTGCTGTGACCTCGGTGACATCACCGTTAGCACAGTGGGAAAAAGTCTCACTGTGCACCGGAGAGTTCACCGCAGTGAAATTCTCCCGGTGAACTCGCCTCTGCAACTTGAAACTTTTTCTGACTGTGCAAGAGGTGATCTTAAAAAGGTCACTTGGGGAAGGGTGGTTTGGGGGGGAATAGTGCAAACCCGAACAGTAACATGGACTTCCTGGTGGAGTCTGTGGTTGCTGTCCATGCCCGAACAGTAGGTGTTCGGTACAGACGCTGAATTTTAATGATTCGGTTCGCCCATCTCTGCTCTTTAGCAATCCTACGAGCAGCTCTTAGGGTACCGTCACACATTGAAATTTCCATCGCTACGACGTTACGATTCGTGACGTTCTAGCGATATCGTTACGATATCGCTGTGTCTGACACGCTACTGCGATCAGACACCCTGCTGAGAATCGTACGTCGTAGTAGATCGTTTGGAACTTTCTTTCGTCGCTTGATCACCCGCTGACATCGCTGGATCGTTGTGTGTGACAGCGATCCAGCGATGTCTTCGCTTGTAACCAGGGTAAACATCGGGTAACTAAGCGCAGGGCCGCGCTTAGTAACCCGATGTTTACCCTGGTTACAAGCGTAAACGTAAAAAAACAAACCGTGCATACTCACCCGTCGGTGTCCTTCAGGTCCCTTGCCGTCTGCTTCCTGCTCTGACTAGTGCCGGCCGGAAAGTGAGAGCAGAGCGCAGCGGTGCTGCGATCTGCTCTCACTGTACAGCTGCACTCAGAGCAGGAAGCAGACGGCAAGGGACCTGAAGGACACCGACGGGTGAGTATGTACTGTTTGTTTTTTTACGTTTACGCTGGTAACCAGGGTAAACATCGGGTTACTAAGCGCGGCCCTGCGCTTAGTTACCCGATGTTTACCCTGGTTACCCGGGGACTTCAGCATCGCTCCAGCGCCGTGATTGCAACGTGTGACCGCAGTCTACGACGCTGGAGCGATGATTATACGACGCTGCGACGTCACGAATCGTGCCGTCGCAGCGATGAAAATTTCAATGTGTGACGGTACCCTTACTGGAGTTTTGTTTTGTCTTCCAGACCTTATCTTGAGCTCCACTGCTCTTGGTAACTGCCATTTCTTAATTACCGTACATTTCGAGCTGAGGAAAGGGCAAATTGAAAATGCTTTTCTATCTTCTTACAGCCTTCTCCTGCTTTGTGGGCCTCCACCATTCTCAGAGTGCTCGGCTGCTGCTTAGAAGAACCCATGGCTGCTGTTTTTTGCCACAAGGTTAAAGGAGGCTGTGTTTCTTAAAGCTGGGAAATTTGCATCACCTGGCCTTTCCTAATGATGACAATGAACAAGCCATAACCCTAACAGGATCATTAAGATCTGAAACATTGGTCAAACTTATCTGAACACACGAATCTCCAAGGGTGCCCAAACTTTTGCATTGTCCCATTTTCCTTTTTTCCTTGTGTCATGTGCTTCCTCAGACACTCCAAAAACTGATAGGTAATGTAGATTGTGTGCCCAGATGGGAACAGCGATAATGGTATATGTAAAGTGATGTGGAATTAATGGCAATATATATTACTGAATATATTATATACTGTTCTCTCATCTCCATCATGTCCATTATTGGATTTATTATCACAGCTGTTACACTGTAACAATCTGTGATCAAATAGAAAAGTTTCCATTCACTGGCCCGAGCAGATACCTTAAAATGGTGAGGAATGGAAAGAAAATCTATTAGGCTGCCGTCACACTAGCAGTATTTGGTCAGTATTTTACATCAGTATTTGTAAGCCAAAACCAGGAGTGGAACAAATAGAGGAAAAGTATAATAGAAACATATGCACCACTTCTGCATCTATCACCCACTCATGGTTTTGGCTACAAATACTGATATAAGATACTGACCAAATACTGATAGTGTGACGGCAGCCTGAGGCCGGTTTCACACGTCAGTGGCTCCGGTACGTGAGGTGACAGTTTCCTCACGTACCGGAGACACTAACACACGTAGACCCATAAAAATCAATGCATCTGTTCAGATGTCATTGATTTTTTGCGGACCGTGTGCGGACCGTGTCTCCGTGTGCCAAACACGGAGACATGTCAGTGTTCGTGGGAGCGCACGTTTTACACGGACCCAATAGAGTCAATGGGTCCGCGTAAAACACGGACCTCACACGGACATTCTCCGTCTGGGGTCCATGTGCGTGCCGGAGACAGCGCTACAGTAAGCGCTGTCCCCCCCACATGGTGCTGAAGCCGGTATTCATATCTTCCCTGTAGCAGCGTTTGCTATAGAGAAAATATGAAGAATAGTGTTAAAAATAAAGATTTAGGTGTCCGCCGCCCTCCCACCCCCTGTGCGCCCCCCCGCTGGTCAGAAAATACTTATCCGGGTCCCCCGTCGGCTGTCGCTCCTTCCTGGTCTGGCCGCGCCTCCTACTGTATGCGGTCACGTGGGGCCGATCAATTACAATCATGAATAGTCGGCTCCGCCCCTATGGAGGTGGAGCCACATATTCATGACTGTAAATGATCGGGCCCACGTGACCGCATGCAGGAGAAGCCGCGGCAAGACCAAGAAGGAGCGACAGCCGACGGGGGACCCGGGTAAGTATTTTCTGACCAGCGGGGGGGCGCACAGGGGGTGGGGGGGCGGCGGACACCTAAATCTTTATTTTTAACACTATTCTTCATATTTTCTCTGCAGCAAACGTTACTGCAGAGAGGATATGAATCGCAGCTTCAGCAGCTTCAGCACCATGCAGAGTGGGTACCACACGCTCCGTGTGGTACCCACTCGCCATACGGGCGGCACACGTGTGCCGCAGGTATGGCCTCCGTGAGTTCCCAGGCACACGGACACGGATAACTCCGGTACCGATTTATTCCGGTACCGGAATTATCTGGACGTGTGGGACAGCCCTTAGAAAGATACAGGACTTATTACATAATAATAACACACTCTAAGGCCGGCGTCACACTAGCGAGTTTTACGGACGTATGAGAGGTGCAGAAAATACGGATTGCATACGGTACAATGATTCTCTATGTCCCAGCTCCTATCTGCCATATTTTACTGATCCGTATTATACAGTCTTGTACGGCCATAGAAAATTGCAGCATGCTGCGTTTGTCACCGTATTGCGCAAAAAAAAAAAAAAAAAAAGCAAAAAAAGCGCCAATGAAAGTCTATAGGGGCGAGAAAAATACAGATCACACACGGACCAGCAGTGTGACTTGCGAGAAATACGCAGCGGTGTTCTATAGAAAAGCCGGTAATTCAATTGCCGGCTTTTTCTCTCTTTCACAAACCCGACAGGATGTGAGACATGGTTTACATACAGTAAACCATCTCATATCCCTTTTTTTTTTTGCATATTCCACACTAATGTTAGTAGTGTGTATGTGCAAAATTTGGGCGCTGTAGCTTGTAAAATAAAGGGGTAAATCGCGGAAAAAATAGGTGTGGGCTCCCGCGCAATTTTCTCCGCCAGAGTGGTAAAGCCAGTGACTGAGGGCAGATATTAACCCCTTCACCCCCGGAGCTTTTTTCATTTTTCGCTCCCCTCCTTCCCAGAGCCATAACTTTTTTATTTTTCCGTCAATATGGGCATGTGAGGGCTTATTTTTTTGCGAGATGTACTTTTGAACGATACCATTGGTTTTACCATGCCGTGTAACAGAAAACGGGAAAAAAATTCCAAGTGTGATGAAATTGCAAAAAAAGTGTAATCTCACACTTGTTTTTTTGTTTGGCTTTTTTGCTAGGTTCACTAAATGCTAAAACTGACATGCCATTATGATTCTCCAGGTCATTATGAGTTCATAGACACCTAACATGTCTAGGTTATTTTTTATCTAGGTGGTGGAAAAAAATTCCAAAATTTGCAAAAAAAAAAAAAAAATTGTGCGATTTTCCAATACCCGTAGCGTCTCCAATTTTCGTGATCTGGGGTCAGGTGAGGGCTTATTTTTTATCTAGGTGGTGGAAAAAAATTCCAAAGTTTGCAAAAAAAATAAAAATTGTGCGATTTTCCGATACCCGTAGCGTCTCCAATTTTCGTGATCTGGGGTCAGGTGAGGGCTTATTTTTTTGCGTGCCAAGCTGGCGTTTTTAATGATACCATTTTGGTGTAGATACGTTCTTTTGATCACCCATTATTGCATTTTAATGCAATGTCGCGGCGACCAAAAAAACGTTATTTTGGCGGTTTGATTTTTCTCGCTACGCCATTTAGCGGCCAGGTTAATCCTTTGTTTTTATTGATAGATCGGGCGATTCTGAACGCGGCGATACCAAATATGTGTAGGTTTGATTTTTTTTTTAATTGGTTTATTTTGATTGGGGCGAAAGGGGGGGTGATTTAAACTTTTATATATTTTTTATATTTTTAAACACTTTTTTTAAAATTTTTTGGCATGCTTCAATAGCCTCCATAGGAGGGTAGAAGCATGCACAACTCGATCGGCTCTGTTACATAGAGGTGAAGTACAGATCACCTCTATGTAGCAGAAATCCAGGTGTGCTTTGAACGCCGACCACAGGGTGGCGCTCAAAGCAATCGGCCATCAAAAACCATATAGGTCTCAAGGAGACCTCTGGTTGTTATGGCAATGCACCGCTGACCCCCGATCATGTGACGGGGGTCAGCAGTGCGAGCACTTCCGGCCGGGAGCGCTAGTTAAATGCCGCTGTCAGCGCTTGACGGCGGCATTTAACTAGTTAATGCGCGCGGGCGGATCGCGATTCCACTCGCGCTCATTGCGCACACATGTCAGCTGTACAAAACAGCTGACATGTCGCGGCTTTGAGGTGGGTTCACCGCAGGAGCCCACCTCAAAGCAGGGGATCTGCCAGCTGACGTACTACTCTGTCAGCTGGTAGAAAGGGGTTAATAGCCTAGAGAGGGTCCATGGTTATTGCCCCCCCCTGGCTAAAAACATCTGCCCCCAGCCACCCCAGAAAAGGCACATCTGGAAGATGCGCCTATTCTGGCACTTGGCCACTCTCTTCCCACTCCCATGTAGTGGTGGGGTATGGGGTAATGAAGGGTTAATGTCACCTTGCTATTGTAAGGTGACATTAAGCCAGGTTAATAATGGAGAGGCGTCAATTATGACACCTATCCATTATTAATCCAATAGTACGAAAGGGTTAATAAAACACACACACACACATTATTTAAAAGTATTTTAATGAAATAAAGACACAGGGTGTTGTAATATTTTATTATACTGGTAATCCACCTGAAGACCCTCGTCCTGTAAAAAAGGTTAAAAAAAAAAATCAACAATATCCCATACCTTCCGTTGTTCTGTCAGTCCCACGATGTAAATCCATCTGAAGGGGTTAAATCATTTTACAGCCAGGAGCTCTGCTAATGCAGTCGTTCCTGTCTGTAAAATGTTGTGAATTAATGTAATGCAGGGGAATGTCCTGTAGTTACCTTGAGTCACGGTGATGCGCCCTCTGCTGGATGTCCTCATATGAACTCGAGCCTGGGAAAAATTCACACTGTATATATGTTTTAACGAACATTTGAGCACATAAATCAATTAGATGTCGGTTTTGCAAGCCTGCGAGAAAATATCGCAGTATGGATGCCATACGGAGGATGCCATGCGCAAAATACGCTGCCACACCCTGCCTACGGATGACATATGGATCACTATTTTGGGAACATTTCTGCGTATTACGGCCGTAAAAAACGGACCGTATTTTCATACGCTGAGTGTGACGCCGGCCTAAGGCTGCAGTCATGCTATCAGTATTTGGTCAGTATTTTACATCAGTATTTGTAAGCCAAAACCATGAGTGGGTGATAAATGCAGAAGTGGTGCATATGTTTCTATTATACTTTTCCTCTATTTATTCCACTCCTGGTTTTGGCTTACAGATACTGATGTAAAATACTGACCAAATACTCCTAGTGTGACGGCAGCCTTATAGTTTATAAGGACAGCATTGTGTATACTACACATACATGGGGCGAACTTCTCCGCTGATTGGCTTTAGGGCCCAGATAGCTGTGGACCAATGCATAGACCACATGATTCTCCTAAAATCTCTTCTATTCCAGAACCATCGCTATAACGTCACCGACACATTGTAACAGCCCTTCAATAAGGGCTTTGTTCTCACTGCTGTCAGAGCCTCAAAGAACAGAATAGGCTGAATCCAGGGCGATTCCACCTGTAAAAAAAGAGTAAAAACCATAATCAAACCTAACTGACTCCATGATGAGTGATCGGGGACCGTGTGGCACCGAGGTATCAGATCCGGCAGAACATTGTGGATTCAGATATAAGCTGTAACCACTACGTACTAACAATACAGCCTTTATACGGATGGGTCTTCTGTCTCTGAATGTATTTATTCACGGACACAAAGCCGAGATCTTGAAAATGAAAATAAA
Organism: Ranitomeya variabilis; assembly: GCF_051348905.1. NCBI lineage: Eukaryota > Metazoa > Chordata > Amphibia > Anura > Dendrobatidae > Ranitomeya > Ranitomeya variabilis. The sequence continues at coordinate 422,038,978 of NC_135233.1, forward strand.
ATATAGAGTATATTAGAAAGTTGCAGAACCTGTCATTACACAATGCCAACCACAGATTATATTAATTGGCCCCTGAAACAAACTATATTTTGAAGTTCACCAGGTCATGAGTTTTTAACGGATCGTACACATGATACTGCTGCTCGTATGTCTCAGGACGTACTTGATTAGATGCGGTAATATCAATCAATAGTAACCAATCATTTATAATCAAATGCAATTACAAGATTCAGAATTGAAGGTAACATGCTGATAAGCATCACCAATCAGCTCTAGTTGTTATTTTGCCACTTCTCCATGCTGTGGAACTTTTATACACATCTGATCTGTAATTCTTGGAGGGTAAGCATTGCCTTGTCCATCGTACAAAGAAAACAGGGATCTTCGCGGTCACTCTCCCACAGCCCAAGTGTCACTGACCCAAAGTGCAGCACAACAACCCCTGTCCGGAACTGATTACATTCCAGAATGATGGGGGTTGTACCTCCCCATTACAAAGTGTCAGTCAACTATTCATGAAACTATTTTAATAGGACATCAGATATAAAAATCCAAATTACTTATCCACTTGATGAAGATTTTGAAGTTATATAGTGAACCGGGGGGCAGTGTTCTGATCCCGGGGTGAAGAGCTTCCATCCTGCCCGGTCACAGGGAACAATCACTCCAATCCTGGATAGGAGCCAGCTGGGGGGTGATCACTGCTAGTGATGGATCTGACATGAAGTGTTTACTTCCACCCAGATGGAAAATGAATGCAATAAATTGTCCATGAGGGCATTAACTAGTTATAGGCCGGCCTCACAAACCACACTTATCTGAAAACTCCAGTTATCGTTCAGTTGATAACCAGTTAAAAAAAAAAAAATGACCAGAAATACAACTGTGGCTTGCTGCTGTCAGGGGATGCTTGGCGTCGTAGTCGAACAACAGCATGAGCACCTTAGGATTTGCACAAACACTGCAATGTGAATGAGCCTCATGGAGGTTGAACGCCCTCACCACTTTAACCCTTTAGCGACCACAATTCATAAGCTTGTGGCAGGAGTATGGAGTAGGTTTGGGAGCAACGCACCATACCTAGCAGACACAAGCTGTGTTACACAGCCGTCGTCTGCTCGTAAAAGCAGAGGTCAGGAATTGTTCCAATAACTACCATTTAAATATTTTTAATCACAGAACAGCGGCATTCAATGGCAAATTTGCTAGTGGATTTTATACCAAATTTATCAGAATGGCGCACAACAATTAACGAATTTGCTAATTCCTTTGTTGGGTAAAAATGTCACCTGATCCATTAAGTAAGCTTTAAGGCTGTGTGCACACGTTGCGGATTTATCGCATTTTTTTTGCTATAAAAACGCATAACAAAAGCATATATATGCATCCCATCATTTAGAATGCATTCCGCAATTTTTGTGCACGATGCGTTTTTTTTTCCACGGAAAAAAACGCATTGCGGTAAAAAAACGAAGCATGTTCATTAATTTTGCGGATTTCCCACTATATCATTGCATTGGGAAATCTACGGAAAAATCCGCAAAAAAAAACGCATGCGGATTTCTTGCAGAAAATGTCCGGTTTTACTCAAGAAATTTCTGTAAGAAATCCTGAACGTGTGCACATAGCCTAAAAGTCTGCAAAAACAGAATCAGGCAGGCTTTGTCCTCCACTCGGGCACTGGATTACCCACTGCGCAAAAAATGCTGCAACATTTTATAAGGTCTCAAATGATGAATTAACCAAAAATATCTGGATAATGGAAACCACGACCACAATGTCAAAGCAAAACTAACAACACTTCCCAGCAAATTCACAGTGGCCGGCTTGTTTCAGGCTTTGTGTATCTGTCAATACTGGTGTGAGCTTCTTGGTAACCAAAATTAAAACGGAAGGGCTCGATGATGAGTCAACGGGGTCCCGTCTGTCACCAGGGGTATCGGATGAGGCAAAGCGCCCCGATATGGTGCTCGCTACAAACCGCAGGCTCAGTCCAGATGGGTCTTCTGTCTTTATTCACTGACATCAGGCAGAGATTTTGAAAATGAAATACAAGATATATTAGAAAGTTGCAGGACATCTCAACATTCGGTGACGGCTGCATATTACATGACTTCGCGCCCGATGAGACCTGGATTTTGAAGTTTATGAGCTGTAGCTATGGTGATTACAAGTTTAAGAAACAATGTTTTTTGCTCTTTAAACCCATAGATCAGTGTCACCGATCAGGTCATCATTCTGTCACTTTTTCATGCTATACGGTTGGGCTCACTTTAGCACAGGCCTTCAATAATCAGATTGGTGGGGATCCACCTGGCACCCCCACAATGATCTACCATGGCTGGATGTGAGCAGCACAGCTCTATACAGTACAGTGTAGTGGTCGTTCTTGGTACTGCAGCTCCTGTTGAAGTGAATGTGATCAGCGATGTATTAGACCTCTTTCACACTTCCGTCTTTCTTTTTCCGTCACAATGCGTCATTTTGTGAAAAACAGATCCAGCAAATGTTTCTGCTGAATCTGGTTTTTTTTTCTCATAGACTTGTATTAGCGATGGATTGCCATCCGTTTCATCCGTCGTACACTGTATCCGTCGTAAAATTGCTGTCCGTCGGGCGGAGACAACGCACAAAAGAACGTTTTTTTCTGTACATTGGAAAAAAAAAAAATCGCTCAGCGCCGGATCCTGCGCTGCCCGTCGTTGGCTATAATGAAAGCAGGATCCGTCGCTGTCAAAAGCAGGAATCCAGCGACGGATGCCGTCTTTTGAAACTGAGCATGCCCGGAAGAATTTCCAGTCAAGGAAATTCTCTCTCGCACTCTCTCTTTTTACTATTGATGCTGCCTATGCAGCATCAATAGTAAAAACATATGTTAAAAATAATAAAAAAGTTGTGATATTCTTACCTTCCCGTGTCCACCGCAGCCTTCCCGATGCTGCCGGCAGCTCCTGTTCCCAGTAATGCATTGCGAGACAATGACCTGTGATGATGTAGCGGTCTCGCCAGAAGGTGAGAATATTACTAATTTTTTTTTAATTATTTTTAACCTGGGTTGCGTATGCTTTTTGCAGCAGAAAAATGCGGCAAAGACGCATACACAATGTGTGCACATAGCCTCGACGGATCCATTAAAAAAATGGACCCAGTGCGCCCGTTTTTTTACAATCTGCACATAGCTAACCCCTATAAAGTGTTTGTACCCTTCTATACGACCCCTTCATGCGCCCCAGAAAAAATAAAAAGCGTTAATTTCCCGGATCGGCAGAACTGTGATGGCTGCAGCACAACGTCAAGTGACCAGCAAAAGACGCCATGTCGACATGGCCTCAACACCCCTGGTCCGTATCCCACATTCACAGTTGATAAATGCAAGCACCTTTACAATTTATTGCATGTTAAATTTTTCAGCCGTTCTTGAGATATTACTTTTCCTTTGTTTACAGTTAGTTGCCATGGAGACCGACCACTGCTGCTGGACAGGGTGCCCACAGCGCTTACAAGCTCTTTTGTATAATCCACGTAATCACCTTTTGGAAGCTGGATTACCTCCTTATCCTGGTGCAGTGCTTACAAGACAGCGGGGGTGGTCGGTCTCCATGGCAACAAGCTAGAAACAAAAGAAACGCATCAATATCTGAAGACTGGCTGCAGATATTAAAGGGAACCTGTCACCCCCAAAATCGAAGGTGAGCTAGGCCCACTGGCATCAGGGGCTTATGTCCAGCACTCTGTAATGCATTCTGTAATGCTGTAGATAAGCCCCCGATGTATCCTGAAAGATAAGAATAAGACGTTAGATTATACTCACCTGGGCGGGCGGTCCGATGGGCGTCGCAGTCCGGTCTCCCATCTTCTTACGATGACGTCCTCTTCTTGTTTTCCTGCCGCAGCTCTGGAGCAGGCGTACTGATCTGTCCTGTTGAGGGCAGAGCAAAGTACTGCAGTGCGCAGGCCCTGGGCCTCTCTGACCTTTCCCGCTGCCTGCACACTGCAGTACTTTGCTCTGCCCTCAACAGGACAGATCAGTACGCCTGCACCGGAGCTGTGGGAGGAAAACAAGAGGATGACATTGTATGAAGATGGGAGACCGGACCGCGACGCCCATCGGACCCGAACCGCAGAGGGACCGCCCCTGGGTGAGTATAATCTAACCTCTTTTTCTCCTCTTTCAGGATACATCAGGGGGTTTATCTACAGCATTACAGAATGCATTACAGAATGCTGGAGATAAGCCCCTGATGCCGGTGGGATTAGCTCGTCGATTTGGGGTGACAGGTTCCCTTTAAGAAGCGATAAGATGCCCCTTTCACACATCAATTTTTTGCCGTCAGTCACAATCTGTTGGCTCGACGGATCCGTCGCAGATTGTGAAAAACTGATGCAACGGATTCGTTTTGCGACTATCCGACTAGCAGATCTAGCTAAATAAATCGAAGCATGTTCAGTTAAGAAAAAACGGAATCCGTCGCCCATAGGCTTCCATTCAAGCAAACAACAGACGGTGACGGATCCGTCGCTGTCCATTTTTCCGACGTACACAAAAAACATTACTTTGTCCGCTGGCTCCAGCCGCCAATTCTTGAAGGATCCGGCAAACGACGGATGAAACGTGAGGCCATCCGTCGCTAATACAAGTCTATGAGAAAAAAATGGATCCGACAGCATCAGTCGCCGGATCTGTTTTTTTTTTTTTTTTTTTTTTAAACTTCAACAGATTGCAACTGATGGCAAAAAACTGCTATGTGAAAGTGGCCTAAGCCTGCTGTAGCCCATATTACACGACAGCCTGGGGTCTATGGGGCGGCCATCTGTAATAACGGGTCTCGTCTGTTCTCGGGTCACCGGTGTCGTTCTATATAGTCTCAATAAAAGGCAGAAAACCACAATGTGAACATTACACAAAGAAAAATGCATAACACGAGAGGCGTCAATGCGGCTCCAACCCTGAGGTAACCGGTGAGGTCTGAGGTAAATCCGCCCCCATACGTTTGTGAGGAGGGGGTCTATAACCTCTATACTCACACATCAGCCCTCACACAGATGGCATGCATGTATCTATCATTACTGGTCACCATCACTGTGGACTGTGGACCCTGCACTCCTCGCCTCACTCCTCATCACCTCAGCACTATTTTTCCCGCCTTTTCTTTCTTCACAGTCACCGAATTCCAACTACAGATCCCGGCGTGCAGCGCGGCAGTGGCGCAGCTTCTGTCACTGTACGTGTAACAGCTGGGTACCGTCTAGATTGGAGTTGATTTCTTGAGGAGGAGGAGTGATTCCATGAAATCATGATGTCACCGGAAGGGGCGGGGCCTCCTTTAGTCCAATGACGAGCCGATAGCTGGAAGTTGCGTTTTGCTGTAGAAGAGACGCGGGAAATGAAATGGAGCCGTGTGAGGAGAAGACCGAGGGGCTGCAGCATGGAGCCGTGTGAGGAGAAGACCGAGGGGCTGCAGCATGGAGCCGTGTGAGGAGAGGACCGAGGAGCTGCAGCATGGAGCCGTGTGAGGAGAAGACCGAGGGGCTGCAGCATGGAGCCGTGTGAGGAGAGGACCGAGGAGCTGCAGCATGGAGCCGTGTGAGGAGAGGACCGAGGGGCTGCAGCATGGAGCCGTGTGAGGAGAGGACCGAGGAGCTGCAGCATGGAGCCAGTGAGGAGAGGACCGAGGGGCTGCACCATGGAGCCGTGTGAGGAGAGGACCGAGGGGCTGCAGCATGGAGCCGTGTGAGGAGAGGACCGAGGAGCTGCAGCATGGAGCCAGTGAGGAGAGGACCGAGGGGCTGCAGCATGGAGCCGTGTGAGGAGAGGACCGAGGGGCTGCAGCATGGAGCCGTGTGAGGAGAGGACCGAGGGGCTGCAGCATGGAGCCGTGTGAGGAGAGGACCGAGGAGCTGCAGCATGGAGCCGTGTGAGGAGAGGACCGAGGAGCTGCAGCATGGAGCCAGTGAGGAGAGGACCGAGGGGCTGCACCATGGAGCCGTGTGAGGAGAGGACCGAGGGGCTGCAGCATGGAGCCGTGTGAGGAGAGGACCGAGGGGCTGCAGCATGGAGCCGTGTGAGGAGAGGACCGAGGAGCTGCAGCATGGAGCCAGTGAGGAGAGGACCGAGGGGCTGCAGCATGGAGCCGTGTGAGGAGAGGACCGAGGGGCTGCAGCATGGAGCCGTGTGAGGAGAGGACCGAGGGGCTGCAGCATGGAGCCGTGTGAGGAGAGGACCGAGGGGCTGCAGCATGGAGCCAGTGAGGAGAGGACCGAGGAGCTGCAGCATGGAGCCGTGTGAGGAGAGGACCGAGGGGCTACAGCATGGAGCCGTGTGAGGAGAGGACCGAGGGGCTGCAGCATGGAGCCGTGTGAGGAGAGGACCGAGGGGCTGCAGCATGGAGCCAGTGAGGAGAGGACCGAGGAGCTGCAGCATGGTGCCGTGTGAGGAGAGGACCGAGGGGCTACAGCATGGAGCCTGTTATGACCCCAATGGCGAGGGTCTCAGAGGTACGTGGAAGTCTGCAGAATACAAAAATCCAGCTCATAGGGCAGTGGTAACTGGGTTGACCATATATCTACTCCTAACGCCAACACTAGAAGTAGCCGGGGATCATTCCTACGTTGATTCTAGATGACACGCTCCAGCCGGAGAATCTAGCTACCCCTAGTAGAGGAAAACAAAAGACCTTTCTTGCCTCCAGAGAAGGGGACCCCAAAGCTGGATAGAAGCCCCCCACAAATAATAACGGTGAGGTAAGAGGAAATGACAAACACAGAAATGAACCAGGTTTAGCACAGAGAGGCCCGCTTACTGATAGCAGAATAAAGAAAGGTAACTTATATGGTCAACAAAAACCCTATCAAAATCCACACTGGAAATTCAAGAACCCCCGAACCGTCTAACGGTCCGGGGGGAGAACACCAGCCCCCTAGAGCTTCCAGCAAAGGTCAGGATATAGATTAGGAACAAGCTGGACAAAAATACAAAACCAAAACAAATAGCAAAAAGCAAAAGGCAGACTTAGCTGATATAACTGGAACCAGGATCAGTAGACAAGAGCACAGCAGACTAGCTCTGATAACTACGTTGCCAGGCATTGAACTGAAGGTCTAGGGAGCTTATATAGCAACACCCCTAACTAACGACCCAGGTGCGGATAAAAGGAATGACAGAAAAACCAGAGTCAAAAAACTAGTAACCACTAGAGGGAGCAAAAAGCAAATTCACAACAGTACCCCCCCCTTAGTGAGGGGTCACCGAACCCTCACCACGACCACCAGGGCGATCAGGATGAGCGGCATGAAAGGCACGAACTAAATCGGCCGCATGAACATCAGAGGCGACCACCCAGGAATTATCCTCCTGACCATAGCCCTTCCACTTGACCAGGTACTGAAGCCTCCGCCTGGAGAGGCGAGAATCCAAGATCTTCTCCACCACGTACTCCAACTCGCCCTCAACCAACACCGGAGCAGGAGGCTCAGCAGAAGGAACTACAGGCACAATGTACCGCCGCAACAAGGACCTATGAAATACATTGTGAATAGCAAACGACACAGGAAGATCCAGACGAAAAGATACAGGATTAAGGATTTCCAATATCTTGTAAGGCCCAATAAAACGAGGTTTAAATTTGGGAGAGGAGACCTTCATAGGAACAAAGCGGGAAGAAAGCCATACCAAATCCCCAACGCGTAGTCGGGGACCCACACCGCGGCGGCGGTTGGCAAAGCGCTGAGCCCTCTCCTGTGACAACTTCAAGTTGTCCACCACATGATTCCAGATCCGCTGCAACCTATCTACCACAGAATCCACCCCAGGACAGTCAGAAGGCTCCACATGACCCGAAGAAAAGCGAGGATGGAAACCAGAGTTGCAGAAAAAAGGCGAAACCAAGGTGGCGGAACTAGCCCGATTATTAAGGGCAAACTCAGCCAATGGCAAGAATGTCACCCAATTGTCCTGATCAGCAGAGACAAAACACCTCAAATAAGCCTCCAAAGTCTGATTGGTTCGCTCCGTCTGTCCATTAGTCTGAGGATGGAAAGCAGACGAAAACGACAAATCAATGCCCATCCTACTACAAAAGGATCGCCAGAACCTAGAAACGAACTGGGATCCTCTGTCTGACACAATATTCTCAGGGATGCCGTGCAAACGAACCACGTTCTGGAAAAACACAGGAACCAGATCGGAAGAGGAAGGCAGCTTAGGCAAAGGAACCAAATGGACCATCTTGGAGAAGCGATCACATATCACCCAGATAACGGACATGCCCTGAGATAGCGGAAGATCAGAAATGAAATCCATGGAGATATGTGTCCAAGGTCTCTTCGGGACAGGCAAGGGCAAGAGCAAACCGCTGGCACGAGAACAGCAAGGCTTAGCTCGAGCACAAGTCCCACAGGACTGCACAAATGACCGCACATCCCTTGACAAGGAAGGCCACCAAAAGGACCTGGCCACCAGATCTCTGGTGCCAAAAATTCCCGGGTGACCTGCCAACACCGAGGAATGAACCTCGGAAATGACTCTGCTGGTCCATTTATCCGGGACAAACAGTCTGTCAGGTGGACAAGACTCAGGCCTATCAGCCTGAAATCTCTGCAACACACGTCGCAGATCCGGAGAAATAGCTGACAAGATAACTCCATCTTTAAGAATACCAACAGGATCAGCGACTCCAGGAGCATCAGGCACAAAGCTCCTAGAAAGAGCATCGGCCTTCACATTCTTTGAACCTGGTAAATACGAGACAACAAAATCAAAGCGGGAGAAAAACAATGACCAGCGGGCCTGTCTCGGATTAAGGCGTTTAGCAGACTCGAGATACATCAGATTTTTGTGATCAGTCAAGACCACCACACGATGCTTAGCACCCTCGAGCCAATGACGCCACTCCTCAAATGCCCATTTCATGGCCAACAACTCCCGATTGCCCACATCATAATTTCGCTCGGCAGGCGAAAACTTCCTGGAGAAAAAGGCACAAGGTTTCATAACAGAGCAACCAGGGCCTCTCTGCGACAAAACGGCCCCTGCTCCAATCTCTGAAGCATCCACCTCAACCTGAAAGGGAAGTGAGACATCGGGCTGGCACAAAAGAGGCGCCGAAGTAAACCGGCGCTTCAACTCCTGGAAAGCCTCCACGGCAGCAGGAGCCCAGTTAGCTACATCGGAGCCCTTCTTGGTCATATCCGTCAACGGTTTCACAATGCTAGAAAAATTAGCGATAAAACGACGGTAGAAGTTAGCGAAACCCAAGAACTTCTGAAGACTCTTAACCGACGAGGGCTGAGTCCAATCAAGAATAGCTCGGACCTTGACTGGGTCCATCTCCACAGCAGAAGGGGAAAAAATGAACCCCAAAAAGGGAACCTTCTGTACACCAAAGAGACACTTTGAGCCCTTGACAAACAAAGAATTTTCACGCAAAATTTTAAAGACCAACCTGACCTGCTCCACATGCGAATCCCAATCATCAGAAAAAACCAAAATATCATCCAGATAAACAATCAAAAATTTATCCAGATACTTCCGGAAAATGTCATGCATAAAGGACTGAAAAACTGAAGGCGCATTGGAGAGCCCAAAAGGCATCACCAAGTACTCAAAATGACCTTCGGGCGTATTGAATGCGGTTTTCCATTCATCACCTTGCTTAATGCGCACAAGGTTGTACGCACCACGAAGGTCTATCTTGGTGAACCACTTGGCACCTTTAATCCGGGCAAACAAGTCAGACAACAGCGGTAAAGGATACTGAAATTTGACAGTGATCTTATTTAAAAGCCGATAATCAATACAAGGTCTCAAAGATCCATCCTTTTTTGCCACAAAAAAGAATCCCGCACCAAGGGGGGAAGAAGACGGACGAATATGTCCTTTCTCCAGAGACTCCCTGATATATGAACGCATAGCGGTATGTTCAGGTACCGACAGATTAAACAGTCTTCCCTTAGGAAATTTACTGCCCGGGATCAAATCTATAGCACAGTCACAGTCCCTATGAGGAGGCAGTGCACTGGACTCAGACTCACTGAAGACATCCTGATAATCAGACAAATACTCCGGAACTTCCGAAGGCGTAGAAGAAGCAATAGACACAGGCAGGGAATCCCCATGAATACCACGACAGCCCCAACTTGAGACTGACATAGCCTTCCAGTCCAGGACTGGATTATGGGTCTGTAACCATGGCAGCCCTAAAACAACCAAATCATGCATTTTATGTAAAACCAGGAAACGTATCACCTCGCGGTGTTCAGGAGTCATGCACATGATAACCTGTGTCCAATACTGCGGTTTATTTGCTGCCAATGGCGTAGCATCAATACCCCTAAGAGGAATAGGATTTTCTAATGGTTCAAGAGTAAAACCACAGTGCTTAGCAAATGACAGATCCATAAGACTCAGGGCAGCACCTGAATCTACAAACGCCATGACAGGATAAGACGACAGTGAGCAAATCAAAGTTACAGACAGAATAAATTTAGGTTGCAAATTACCAACGGTGACAGGACTAACAACCTTAGCTATACGTTTAGAGCATGCTGAGATAACATGTGTAGAATCACCACAGTAGTAGCACAAGCCATTCCGGCGTCTATGAATTTTCCGCTCATTTCTAGTCAGGATTCTATCACATTGCATTAAATCAGGTGTCTGTTCAGACAACACCATGAGGGAATTTGCGGTTTTTCTATCACATTGCACCGAATTAGGTGTCTGTTCAGACAACACCATGAGGGAATTTGCGGTTTTGCGCTCCCGCAACCGCCGGTCAATTTGAATAGCCAGTGCCATAGTATCATTGAGACCTGTGGGAATGGGAAAACCCACCATAACATTCTTAATGGCTTCAGATAGGCCATTTCTAAAATTAGCGGCCAGTGCACACTCGTTCCAATGTGTCAGCACGGACCATTTCCGAAATTTTTGGCAATACACTTCAGCCTCGTCCTGCCCCTGAGACATAGCCAGCAAGGCCTTTTCTGCCTGAATCTCAAGATTGGGTTCCTCATAAAGTAAACCGAGCGCCAGAAAAAACGCATCAATATCAGCCAATGCCGGATCTCCTGGCGCCAGCGAAAAAGCCCAATCCTGAGGGTCGCCCCGTAAGAACGAAATAACTATTTTTACTTGCTGAGCAGAGTCTCCAGATGAACAGGGTCTCAGGGACAAAAACAATTTACAATTATTCACAAAATTCCTAAACTTAAACCTGTCTCCGGAAAACAGTTCAGGAATCGGTATTTTAGGTTCTGACCTAGGATTTCTGATAACATAGTCTTGTATGCCCTGCACACGAGTAGCCAGCTGGTCCACACTTGTAATCAAGGTCTGGACATTCATGTCTGCAGCAAGCATAGCCACTCTGAGGTAAAGGGGAAGAAGAAAGAAAAAAAAAAAAAAACTCAGAATCTTCTTTCTTATAATCCCTCTTCTGCAACGCATTAAACATTCAATACTGGCCTGGCAAACTGTTATGACCCCAATGGCGAGGGTCTCAGAGGTACGTGGAAGTCTGCAGAATACAAAAATCCAGCTCATAGGGCAGTGGTAACTGGGTTGACCATATATCTACTCCTAACGCCAACACTAGAAGTAGCCGGGGATCATTCCTACGTTGATTCTAGATGACACGCTCCAGCCGGAGAATCTAGCTACCCCTAGTAGAGGAAAACAAAAGACCTTTCTTGCCTCCAGAGAAGGGGACCCCAAAGCTGGATAGAAGCCCCCCACAAATAATAACGGTGAGGTAAGAGGAAATGACAAACACAGAAATGAACCAGGTTTAGCACAGAGAGGCCCGCTTACTGATAGCAGAATAAAGAAAGGTAACTTATATGGTCAACAAAAACCCTATCAAAATCCACACTGGAAATTCAAGAACCCCCGAACCGTCTAACGGTCCGGGGGGAGAACACCAGCCCCCTAGAGCTTCCAGCAAAGGTCAGGATATAGATTAGGAACAAGCTGGACAAAAATACAAAACCAAAACAAATAGCAAAAAGCAAAAGGCAGACTTAGCTGATATAACTGGAACCAGGATCAGTAGACAAGAGCACAGCAGACTAGCTCTGATAACTACGTTGCCAGGCATTGAACTGAAGGTCTAGGGAGCTTATATAGCAACACCCCTAACTAACGACCCAGGTGCGGATAAAAGGAATGACAGAAAAACCAGAGTCAAAAAACTAGTAACCACTAGAGGGAGCAAAAAGCAAATTCACAACAGGAGCCGTGTGAGGAGAGGACCCAGGAGCTGCAGCATGGAGCCAGTGAGAAGAGTACCGAAGGGCTGTAGCATGCAGCCAGTGAGGAGAGGACCGAGGGGCTGCAGCATGGAGCCAGTGTGAGAAGAGGACCGAGGGGCTGCAGCATGGAGACGTGTGAGGAGAGGACCCAGGAGCTGCAGCATGGAGCCAGTGAGAAGAGGACCGAAGGGCTGCAGCATGGAGCCAGTGAGAAGACCGAGGAGCTGCAGCGTGGAGCCAGTGTGAGAAGAGGACCGAGGGGCTGCAGCATGGAGCCAGTGAGAAGAGGACTGAGGGGCTGCAGCAAGGAGCCGTGTGAGGAGAGGATCGAGGGGCTGCAGCATGGAGCAGTGTGAGGAGAGGACCCAGGAGCTGCAGCATGGAGCCAGTGAGGAGAGGACCCATGAGCTGCAGCATGGAGCCAGTGAGGAGAGGACCCAGGAGCTGCAGCATGGAGCCAGTGAGAAGAGGACCGAGGGGCTGCAGCAAGGATCCGTGTGAGAAGAGGACCGAGAGGCTGCAGCAAGGATCCGTGTGAGAAGAGGACCGAGGGGCTGCAGCAGGGAGCCAGTGAGGAGAGGACCTGCAGCATGGAGCCAGTGAGGAGAAGACCGAGGGGCTGCAACATGGAGCCAGTGAGGAGAGGACCGAGGAGCTGCAGCATGGAGCCAGTGAGGAGAGGACCGAGGAGCTGCAGCATGGAGCCAGTGAGGAGAGGACCGAGGGGCTGTACAAGGGAATGAGGACACAGGACTCAGTATGGCTACGTTCACATTAGCGTTAAGCTAATGTGCGTCGGGTTTGCGTCGGCGACGCAGCGGCGACGCATGCGTCATGCGCCCCTATACTTAACATGGGGGACGCATGCGTTTTTTTTTGTTGCGTTGTGCGACACATGCGTCTTTTTTGCCGCAAGCGTCGGACCAAGAAAACGCAACAAGTTGCATTTTTCTTGCGTCCGATTTTCGGCAAAAACCGACGCATGCGTCGCAAAACGCAGCGTTTTTGCGTGCGTTTTGACGCGTTTTTGCGTGCGTTGTGCGTTGCGTCGCCGACGCAACAGCGCACAACGCTAGTGTGAACGTAGCCTAAGAGTGCTCTGAGGCTGTAATTTGCTGTGAGGAGGCATGGGGTATGTAGTGGGTCATCCAGGGTGCCTTGTGTCTGTTGTGAGGAGGCATGGGGTATGTAGTGGGACATCCAGGGTGCCTTGTGTCTGTTGTGAGGGGGGGTATGTAGAGGGGCATCCAAGGTGCCTCATGTCTGTTGTGAGGGGGGGTATGTAGAGGGGCATCCAGGGTGCCTCGTGTCTGTTGTGAGGAGGCATGGGGTATGTAGAGGGTCATCCAGGGTGCCTCGTGTCTGTTGTGAGGAGGCATGGGGTATGTAGAGGGGCATCCAGGGTGCCTTGTGTCTGTTGTGAGGAGGCATGGGGTATGTAGCGGACATCCAGGGTGCCTTGTGTCTGTTGTGAGGAGGCATGGGGTATGTAGTGGGACATCCAGGGTGCCTTGTGTCTGTTGTGAGGAGGCATGGGGTATATAGCGGGACATCCAGGGTGCCTTGTCTGTTGTGAGGAGGCATAGGGTATGTAGAGGGGCATCCAGGGTGCCTTGTGTCTGTTGTGAGGAGGCATGGAGTGTGTAGAGGGGCATCCAGGGTGCCATGTGTCTGTTGTGAGGAGGCATGGGGTATGTAGCGGACATCCAGGGTGCCTTGTGTCTGTTGTGAGGAGGCATGGGGTAGGTAGTGGGGCATCCAGGGTGCCTTGTGTCTGTTGTGAGGAGGCATGGGGTATGTAGCGGGGCATCCAGGGGGCTGCTGTGAGGGGGCATGGGGTATGTAGAGGGGCATCCAGGGGGCTTATGTGAGGGGGGTTAGATGGGGCATCCAGAGTGCTGTGTGGATGGTGTGAGAGGGCATAGGGTATGTAGAGGGGCATCCAGGGGGCTGGTGTGAGGGCATGGGGTATGTAGAGGAGCATCCAGGGTGCCTTTTGTCTGGTGTGAGGAGGCATGGGGTATGTAGAGGGGCATCCAAGGGGCTGTTGTGAGGGGGCATGGGGTATGTAGAGGGGGCATGGGGCATCCAGAATGCTGTGTGGATGGTGTGAGGGGGCATGAGGTATGTAGAGGGGCATCCAGGGGGCTGGTGTGAGGGGGCATGGGGTATGTAGAGGGGCATTCAGGGGGCTGTTGCATAGTGTGAGGGGACATGGGGCATCCAGGGAGCCTTGTGGCTGTTGAGGGGGCATGGAGTTTGTAGGTGAGGGGGCATCCAGGTGCTGTGTTTCATAGTGTGAGGGGGGCATCCAGGGGGCCTTGTAGCTGTTGTGAGGGGGCATGGAGTATGTAGAGGGGCATCCAGGGTGCCTTGTGTTTGTTGTGAGGAGGCATGGGGTATGTAGAGGGGCATCCAGGGGGCTGGTGTGAGGGGGCATGGGGTATGTAGAGGAGCATCCAGGGGGCTGTGTTGCATAGTGTGAGGGGGATGGGGGGTGTAGGTGAGGGGGCATGGGGCATCCAGGGAGCCTTGTGGCTGCTAAGGGGGCATGGGGTTTGTAGGTGAGGGGGCATCCAGGGGCTGTGATTCATAGTGTCAGGGGGCTGGTGTGAGTGGGGGCATCCAGGGGGCCTTGTGGCTGTTGTGAGGGGGCATGGGGTATGTAGAGGGGCATCCGGGGGGGGGGGGGCTGTTGCATGGGGTATGTAGGTGAGGGGGCATCCAGAGTGTTGTGTGGATGGTGTGAGGGGGCATGGGGTATGTAGGTGAGGGGGCATCCAGGGGGCTTGTGACTGTTGTGAGGGGGCATGGGGTATGTAGAGGGGCATCCCGGGGGCATGGGGTATGTAGAAGGGCATCGAGGGGGCATGGAGTATGTAGAAGGGCATCCAGGGGGCTGGCGTGAGGGGGCATGGGGTATGTAGAAGGGCATCCAGGGGGCTGGCGTGAGGGGGCATGGGGTATGTAGAAGGGCATCCAGGGGGCTGGCGTGAGGGGGTATATAGAGGGGCTTCCAAGGGGCTGGTGTGAGGGGCATGGGGTATATAGAGGGGGCAGGGGGCTGGTGTGAGGGGGTATGTAGATGGGCATCCAGGGGGCTGTGTTGCATAGTGTGAGGGGAGCATGGGGTATGTAGAGGGGCATCCAGGGGGCTGTTGAGGGGGCATGCAACCCCCCTCAGTAATTTTTTTTTTTTTTTTTTAGGTTCAGATTATAAGATGCACCCTGTTTTCGCACCAATTTTTTTGGGGGGAAATGTGTGTTAGGGTATGTGCACACGTAGCAGATCTGCCTGTGGAATTTTCTGTGCCGATTCTGCATCTCTTGGCAGAAAAATCTGCAGATTTGATGCTGATTTTCATGCGGCTTTGTGTGTGTTTTTGTAAGCTAAATAAAGATCTATTATTTAACCCCCCAAAAAAATTGTGATGTAATTTCTTGTTCAACCTTTTCCTTTATATACTCCATTGGAGAATAATGTTTACACACACATAGATAATAGATGAATCTGTAGATAGATATATAGATAATACCAAGCCCGATGTTTAGTAATGAATAGAGTTGAGCGACTTTTACTTTTTTCAGATCGAGTCGGGTTTCACGGGTTTGACTTTGTCAAAAGTCGGGTCGGGTGAAATCGGACGATTATTGCGAAAAGTCGGGGGCCGACTGAACCATGAAACCATGAAACCATACTTTATAATAATAGGCATTGAAAACTGGGGGTCATTTGGCTAAAGTTGGGTGGTAGGCCTGGCTCAAGATTTTCGTGGGCCCAGGAAACGCAGAATACGTCACGGCGGTGGAGCAGGGAGAGGTAAGTATTTCAACTTTGCAAGTGCTGTGATCCTGAGCAAGCAGTGGGGGCCCACTCATTGGCACTGGCACAGGGCCCCTCATAGTACGGCGGTGTGTTTGACGGCAGGTGGCGCCTCCCACCGGCAGAGACACTTGCGTACTATGAAGGGCCCTGTGCCAGTGACGTTGCCGAGTATGCCTCCCCCCCCCCCCCCCCACCTGATGAAGGAACCTGCACTTTCATCTGCACCTTCCTCTTTGTCCCCGTGTAAGGTGGTATAGTATGCGGGAAGGGGAACCTGACTTTCAGCAGGGTCAGATTTTGGCTATGTAGTGGTCTGGGTCAATGTACCAGCAGACTCATCTAGCAGTGGCTGGGCAATGGGCAGGATGAGGAGGAAACAGATATAGGCCCAAATAATTATGTAGGCTAAATGCAGTTCAAAATTGGTAACAGGACTAAACAGGCGGCATTGCTTTGTTCAGTGGACGACAACTGTAATGAGTGACTGACACAGTAGGCCCAAATAATTAAGTAGGCTAAATGCAGTTCAAAATTGGTAACAGGACTAAACAGGCGGCATTGCTTTGTTCAGTGGACGACAACTGTAATGAGTGACTGACAGTTAGTAGGCCCAAATAATTAAGTACCGTATATACTCGAGTATAAGCCGACCCGAGTATAAGCCGACCCCCCTAATTTTGCCACAAAAAACTGGGAAAACTTATTGACTCGAGTATAAGCCTAGGGTGGAAAATGCAACAGCTACCGGTGAATTTCAAAAATAAAAATAGATGCTCCATACTGTTCATTATGGCCCCATAGCTGTGCCATATAGTGCTCTGCACCATTATTGCCCCATAGCTGTGCCATATAGTGCTCTGCACCATTATTGCCCCATAGCTGTGCCATACAGTGCTCTGCACCATTACTGCCCCATAGCTGTGCCATATAGTGCTCTGCACCATTATTGCCCCATAGCTGTGCCATACAGTGCTCTGCACCATTACTGCCCCATAGCTGTGCCATATAGTGCTCTGCACCATTATTGCCCCATAGCTGTGCCATACAGTGCTCTGCACCATTACTGCCCCATAGCTGTGCCATACAGTGCTCTGCACCATTACTGCCCCATAGCTGTGCCATACAGTGCTCTGCACCGTCCATTATTGCCCCATAGCTGTGCCATACAGTGCTCTGCACCATTACTGCCCCATAGCTGTGCCATACAGTGCTCTGCACCATTACTGCCCCATAGCTGTGCCATATAGTGCTCTGCACCATTACTGCCCCATAGCTGTGCCATACAGTGCTCTGCACCATTACTGCCCCATAGCTGTGCCATATAGTGCTCTGCACCATTACTGCCCCATAGCTGTGCCATATAGTGCTCTGCACCATTACTGCCCCATAGCTGTGCCATACAGTGCTCTGCACCATTACTGCCCCATAGCTGTGCCATATAGTGCTCTGCACCATTACTGCCCCATAGCTGTGCCATACAGTGCTCTGCACCATTACTGCCCCATAGCTGTGCCATATAGTGCTCTGCACCATTACTGCCCCATAGCTGTGCCATACAGTGCTCTGCACCATTACTGCCCCATAGCTGTGCCATACAGTGCTCTGCACCATTACTGCCCCATAGCTGTGCCATATAGTGCTCTGCACCATTACTGCCCCATAGCTGTGCCATACAGTGCTCTGCACCATTGCCCCATAGCTCTGCCATATAGTGCTCTGCACCGTCCATTATTGCCCCATAGCTGTGCTGCTGCTGCTGCAATAAAAATAATAAAACACATACTCACCTGTCTTGCTTGCAGCTTCTCGGCGCCATCTTCCCGGCGTCTCCCTGCACTGACTGATCAGGCAGAGGGCGGCGCGCACACTATATGCGTCATCGCGCCCTCTGCCTGCAGTCAGTGAGGAGAGAGAGACGCCGGGAAGATGGAGACAGCGCCCGGCGTGTGGAACCAGGACAGGTGAATATGACATACTTACCTGCTCCCGGCGTCCCGCTCCTTCCCCCGGACAGCTGGTCTTCGGTGCCGCAGCCTCTTCCTCTGTCAGCGGTCACCGGCACCGCTTCATTAGAGAAATGAATAGGCGGCTCCGCCCCTATGGGAGGTGGAGCAGCCTATTCATTTCTCTAATGAGCGGTCCCACGTGACCGCTCAGGGGAAGAGGCTGCTGCACCCGGAGACCGTGGGACGGGCAGGGGGAGTGACCGGATCGCCGGGACTAGGTAAGTATGCCTCAGCGCCCTCTCCCCCTCACCCGCCGACCCTGCCACAGACCGTGACTCGAGTATAAGCCGAGGGGGCACTTTCAGCCCAAAAATTTGGGCTGAAAATCTCGGCTTATACTCGAGTATATACGGTAGGCTGAATATCTGCCAAAAAATTGTTCATAAATAAACAGGTGGCATAGCTAGGTACAGGGGTGGGCTCCTCTGCTGAGTAGCAGACAGTGATAGTAGGCGCAAAGTATTAACTGGTCTAAATGGAGGCCAGGGCCACTGTATATTTTAACTATCATCTATCATTTCAACAAATTTGTATTGGCAGTGCCATTGAAGGATTTATCAGCACAGCCTACACGGTGGAGCAGGGAGAGGTAAGTATTGCAAGTGGTATAGCACTGTTCGAGCTGGGGAAGGAACACTCGTGGGTGGCGGTACTGGCACAGGGCCCCTCATATTAAGACTGTGTGTCTGTTGTGCACCACCACCGTCAGAGACACTTCATTGTACTACGAGGGACCCTGTGCCAGTGCCGTCGCCCAAGAGTGGGCACACCCACCTGTCCAGGCAAACTGCACTCGCACGGGTGCTTGCGCCAGGTGGTGACCACGGCCCTGTGGGGGTAGTCAGCCCATTTAGAGAGGTATAAAAATGGCCTATGGTGGACATTCAGCAGCTGCAAATGGAGGAATTGGAGCAGTCAGTAAGAGGAGGCCAAAAGCAAGACATTTTTCAGGCAAGCTACGTGTCAGCAGGGGAAGGTGGGGCCAAATAATTTTAAATCCATGATTGGTTCATTTTAATGAAGGTTAGATTATCGACATTTTGGGTAGCCAGACGTGTCCTTTTTTCGGTCAGTATTGAACCAGCAGCACTGAAGACTTTCGGATAGCACACTAGCAGCAGGGCAAGCGAGCTCCTGTAATGCATATTCTGCCAATTCAGGCCAGGTGTCTATTTTAGATGCCCAGTAATCAAAGGGGAATGACCTGTGAGGGAGAACATCGATAAGGGAGGAAAAGTAGCATAATAATCTAGCTGTGGCTATGCATCAGTGCACTCCATGTCCGCTTTATCTTGTAATGGGCAGTTAACAATTTCCCTTTCTAACCCAGGCACGGTATGTGTAAAGAGCTCCATGGAGTAAACTGTAGTGTTGCCTGACGCAGCCTTCACTTTTGGTTTGGGTGAAGGACACAAGGAAGCGACTTGTTCCTGACCCGGAGCATCCACTGACGACTCGCTGCTTTTATATTTGGAACTTTCTGAAGAGGAGGCGAAAGAGCTAGAGGCTGTCAGCAAGGAAAGCCAAAACTTTTTCATGCTGCTCCGGCTTTAAAAGCTGTTTTCCTACTCCCAGATAAAGGAGCCTTCGAGGCCTTGTGTAGCCAGACGATGACGCTGGCTCAACACCTCCAGCCTTAGGTGCTATTTTGCTTTTCCCACTACCACCAGATGCTCCACCACCACCACCATCAGTACCAGCTGGCAACGACCGCCCACGGCCTCTTCCACCGGACTTCCTCATTTTTGGGAAAATCTAACCAAAATAACAACCCTTATATGGTACTGTAAAACAGGGTAGAAGGTGTATATAAACTTGTTGAGAATTTCAATCTCCCTTTTTTTTGGGGGGGGAGACTGCACCAAAACTCAGGCCCAGTGTATAACACAACACTATGTAAGTGGCAGAACGTGGCTGGCTGATATACGACAAACAGGACTGAAGTACATCCACTTTGTGACAATTTGAATCTCCCTTTTTTTTGGGGGGAGACTGCACCAAAACTCAGGCCCAGTGTATAACACAACACAATGTAAGTGGCAGAACGTGGCTGGCTGATATACGACAAACAGGACTGAAGTACATCCACTTTGTGACAATTTGAATCTCCCTTTTTTTGGGAGGAGACTGCACCAAATCTCAGGCCCAGTGTATAACACAACACAATGTAAGTGGCTGGAAGATATATGAAAAAATACAAGGACTGTAGTACAATTTCAATCTCCCTACAATGATCTCAGGACAATTATGGCAGCAATAAAAAGGACTGCTGCACACAAAAGTGTGGATAAATAAACAAGATAACTGTGCAGAAAGGAGCAACAGGATTTTTGCTTTTAAAAAAGCAGTTAGTTTGCACAGCAGCGTGCAAACAGCAATGCAGCTGTCAGGGAGCCTTATAAGGCAGCCTAATAAGCTACAGAGCTGATGCACAAAAATATAGCCTCCACTGTCCCTGCAAACAAAAGGTGGTGTTGGACAGTGGAAATCGCTACAGCACAAGCGGTTTGGGAGTTAATCTTCCGTCCCTAACTATATCCCTGCTTCTGATGAAGCTGCAGCAACCTCTCCCTATGCTAAGATCGGCAGAAGTAAGATGGCGTTCGTCGTGCACGCTCCTTTGTAGCCCCTGTGACGCCGCAGAAAGCAAGCCAATCACTGTCATGCCCTTCTCTAAGATGGTGGGGACCGAGACCTATGTCATTACGCTGCCCACACTCTGCGTCCTCCTTCATTGGCTGAAAAATGGCGCTGAACGCGTCATATGAAACGCGACTTTGGCGCGAAGATCGCCGACCTCATGGCTGATCCCACACTAGGGTCGGGTTTAATGAAACCCGACTTTGCCGAAAGTCGGCGATTTTTGAATTTGTCCGATCCGTTTCGCTCAAGCCTAGTAATGAACATAATAAAATGGTACATAGAGAGTTAATCCGACCTTTGCCAATCCGACCTGTGACGCCTATGTGGCGTCATGGCAGGATCACAGATCACAGTGATCAAAATAAAAAAAAAATAGTAAATACCCCCTCCCCTTTATCACCCCCATAGGTAGGCAAAATAATAAAATATGTATATTTTTTTCCACTAGGGGTAGGGTTGCAATTAGGGTTAGGGTTGCAATTGGGGTTAGAATTAGGGTTGGGGTTAAAATTAGGCTCTGTGCACACGGTGTGGATTGGCTGCTGCGGATTCGTAGCAGTTTTCCATCACGTTTACAGTACCATGTAAATCTATGGAAAACCAACTCCGCTGTGTCCATGGTGCGGAAAATACAGCGCGGAAACACCGCATTGTATTTTCCGCAGCATGTCAATTCTTTGTGCGGATTCCGCAGCGTTTTACACCTGTTCCTCAATAGGAATCCGCAGGTGAAATCCGCACAGAAAACATTGTAAATCCGCAAGTAAAATGTAGTGCGTTTTGCCTGCCGATTTTTCAAAAACTGGAAAAATCCGCAATGTGGGCACTTAGGGTTAGGGTTGGAACTAGAGTTAGGGTTGGAATTAGGGTTAGGCTTGTGGATAGGGTTAGGGGTGTGTTGGGGTTCGGCTTAGGCTTGTGGTTAGGGTTATGGTTGGTATTAGGGTTAGGGGTGTGTTAAGTTTGGGATTAGGGTTACGGGTGTGTTGGGGTTAGTGTTGGAGTTAGAATTGAGGGGTCTCCACTGTTTAGGCACATCAGGGGCTCTCCAAACGCGACATGGCGCCACCATTGATTCCAGCCAATCTTGCATTCAAAAAGTCAAATGGTGTTCCCCTTCCTTCCAAGCCCCGACGTGCGCCCAAACAGTGGTTTACCCAAACATGGGGCATAAGTGTACTCAGGAACAATTGCACAACCACTTTGGGGATCTAATTTCTCCTGTTACCCTTGGGAAAATAAAAAAATGTTGACTAAAATTATTTTTGTGGGGAAAAAAATGATTTTGTATTTTCACGGCTCTGCGTTATAAACTGCAGTGAAACACTTTGGGCTTCATAGTGCTCTCCACACATCTAGATAAGCTCTTTGGGGGGTCTAGTTTCCAAAATGGGGTCACTTGTGAGGGGTTTTTACTGTTTAGGTACATCAGGAGCTCTGCAATTCTGCATTGAAAAAGTCAAACGGCGCTCCTTCTCTTCCAAGCTCTGCCGTGCGCCCAAACAGCGGTTTATCCCCACATATAGGGTATCAACGTACTCAGGAGAAATTGCACAACAACTTTCGTGGTCTAGTTTCTCCTGCTACCCTTGTGAAAATAAGAATTTGAGGGCGAAAAAATCATTTTTGTGTAAAAACGATTTTTTATTTTTACGCCTCTACGTTATAAACTTCTGTGAAGCACTTGGGGGCTCAAAGTGCTCACCACACATCAAGATAAGTTCCATAGGGGGTCTAGTTTCCAAAATGGTGTCACTTGTGGCGGTTTCCACTGTTTAGGCACCCCAGGGGCTCTCCAAACGCGACATGGCGTCCGATCTCAATTCCAGCCAATTCCACATTGAAAAAGTCAAACGGTGCTCCTTCTCTTCCATGCCCTGCTGTGCGCCCAAACAGTTGTTTACCCCCACATATGGGGTATCGGCGTATTCAGGAGAAATTGCACAACAAATTTTGTGGTTCATTTTCTCTTTTTACACTTGTCGAAATAAAAAAAATTGGTTCTGAAGTAAAATATTTGCAAAAAAAAAAGGTAAATGTTCATTTTTTCCTTCCACATTGTTTCAGTTCCTGTCAAGCACGTAAAGGGTTAATAAACGTCTTGAATGTGGTTTTCAGCACCTTGAGGGGTGTAGTTTTAGAAGGGTGTTAAGTTTGGGTATTTTCTGTCATGTACACACCTCAAAGTGACTTTAAATGTGAGATGGTCCCTAAAAATTTATTTATTAACTTTTTTGTGTGACGTATCTTTCTGATTTAAGGGCATAAAAATTAAAAGTTTGAAAATTGCGAAATTTTAAAAATTTTAGCCATATTTCCATTTTTTTCATTAATAATCGCAAGTAATATCAAATAAATGTTACCACTAACATGAAGTAGAATATGTCACCAAAAAACAATCTCAGAATCAGCGGGATCCGTTAAAGCGTTCCAGAGTTATAACCTCATAAAGGGACAGTGGTCAGAATTGTAAAAATTGTCTCGGTCATTAAGTACCAAATTGGCTCTGTCACTAAGGGGTTAATTAAACAGTTTGAGAAAAGCTTGTTGGGGCATTAATGACAGGTTACTGGCTGTTTGATCTCTATCAAGCTATGTAAACGTGTTTTCTTGCAAAATCTTTAAAAAAAAAATCCAGAAATACAGGTCCTTCTCAAAAAATTAGCATATAGTGTTAAATTTCATTATTTACCATAATGTAATGATTACAATTAAACTTTCATATACTATAGATTCATTATCCACCAACTGAAATTTGTCAGGTCTTTTATTGTTTTAATACTGATGATTTTGGCATACAACTCCTGATAACCCCAAAAACCTGTCTCAATAAATTAGCATATCAAGAAAAGGTTCTCTAAATGACCTATTACCCTAATCTTCTGAATCAACTAATTAACTCTAAACACATGCAAAAGATACCTGAGGCTTTTAAAAACTCCCTGCCTGGTTCATTACTCAAAACCCCCATCATGGGTAAGACTAGCGACCTGACAGATGTCAAGAAGGCCATCATTGACACCCTCAAGCAAGAGGGTAAGACCCAGAAAGAAATTTCTCAACAAATAGGCTGTTCCCAGAGTGCTGTATCAAGGCACCTCAATGGTAAGTCTGTTGGAAGGAAACAATGTGGCAGAAAACGCTGTACAACGAGAAGAGGTGACCTGAGGAAGCAGTGGACTGAGTCTGGTGTGGAAACATCCAGAGCCACCGTGCACAGGCGTGTGCAGGAAATGGGCTACAGGTGCCGCATTCCCCAGGTAAAGCCACTTTTGAACCATAAACAGCGGCAGAAGCGCCTGACCTGGGCTACAGAGAAGCAGCACTGGACTGTTGCTAAGTGGTCCCAAGTACTTTTTTCTGATGAAAGCAAATTTTGCATGTCATTCGGAAATCAAGGTGCCAGAGTCTGGAGGAAGACTGGGGAGAAGGAAATGCCAAAATGCCTGAAGTCCAGTGTCAAGTACCCACAGTCAGTGATGGTGTGGGGTGCCATGTCAGCTGCTGGTGTTGGTCCACTGTGTTTCATCAAGGGCAGGGTCAATGCAGCTAGCTATCAGGAGATTTTGGAGCACTTCATGCTTCCATCGGCTGAAATGCTTTATGGAGATGAAGATTTCATTTTTCAGCACGACCTGGCACCTGCTCACAGTGCCAAAACCACTGGTAAATGGTTTACTGACCATGGTATTACTGTGCTCAATTGGCCTGCCAACTCTCCTGACCTGAACCCCATAGAGAATCTGTGGGATATTGTGAAGAGAAAGTTGAGAGACGCAAGACCCAACACTCTGGATGAGCTTAAGGCCGCTATTGAAGCATCCTGGGCCTCCATAACATCTCAGCAGTGTCACAGGCTGATTGCCTCCATGCCACGCCGCATTGAAGCAGTCATTTCTGCCAAAGGATTCCCGACCAAGTATTGAGTGCATAACTGAACATTATTATTTGATGGTTTTTTTGTTTGGTATTAAAAAACACTTTTATTTGATTGGTCGGGTGAAATATGCTAATTTATTGAGACAGGTTTTTTGGGTTATCAGAAGTTGTATGCCAAAATCATCAGTATTAAAACAATAAAAGACCTGACAAATTTCAGTTGGTGGATAATGAATCTATAGTATATGAAAGTTTAATTGTAATCATTACATTATGGTAAATAATGAAATTTAACACTATATGCTAATTTTTTGAGAAGGACCTGTATTTACACAAATAGCCACAATAATAGGTCTGCAATAATGTAGATCTTTTTCCTCCTACAGACTATTTTATTAGGTCACAGCTGTGTTTCTATGGCAATTTTGGGGCATCCTACATCATTCCCTATAGCCCAAATAGCTAATAAAGAATTTCTATTAACCCCCGCTCTTTCATATCCCAACAATAATGTTGATTACAGTAGCACTATAACACCCCCAATGCTAAACAGCACAACGTTACTGATTATGGCCAGTAACCCACCCCTGGCTGCCCATTCAATTACTCCAACATACCCCATAGCCACAGCGGACGCAAGCGTAGATGCCACACGTCTTCCCAATCATCTAATAATTCCCGCCAACATTTCTCCTACCCCTCTAAAAGTCATTCCTCCCTATACCACCACAGACACAGCTCACATACGAGCCGCCGCAGATCTCGGCCTCTGGATGGCTCTCCACATCTTCATCAGAAGGGTCCGACGCGTCGCAAAGTCCCGATAGGCAAAATCAGGCACAACAAATGGCAAAAGTCGCATGCTCCTTCAGAGGTTATCAGCCGGTCTCTAGCTCCACCCACTCCAGGAATGTCGGAGCTGGGACTGGTTGGAATACAGTAAAAGTCAAATTCGGCCAAAACTGAACAATCAATGCTGTGTGTAATTATTTTTTTTTTACAAAAAGTGACAATACATACATACATACATTTATAATTCCTATGCCACTAGATTGGAATCTAGGAGGAGCTCCTGGAATTAACTCCATTCTGGAAATTTCGGTCATGAGCCGTCTAGATTAGATTTGATCCTATGAGGACATCACTCCAGCAACTCCATTCTAGTCATGTCAGCAATGAACTGTACAGAATAGAGGCTACAAGGAAAAACTCCGCTTACTGTTTGAAAAACTCAATTCCAGTCACCTCAGCACCAAACTACAGAATAGAGGCCAGTCTAGACAGTTCATCATGTCCTATCCTGCTCCCACCTTCTAATGCTCTTTCTGCTACTCCTCGTTGCTGGCGACGTATCCCCAAATCCTGGCCCTCCTCAACACATCCCCACACTCATTTCGAACACCCTACCACGATCCTCTACATGTTTTCTCAATGATGATAACCTCATACCCACTCATCCGGTCCCCTTAGCTGGCGCTCTATGGAACGCACGCTCTGTCTGCAACAAACTGCCGTTTATCCATGACCTCTTTATCACCAACAAACTCTCCTTCCTTGCCATCACTGAAACCTGGCTCACTACCTCTGACTCAGCCTCTCCAGCTGCACTTTCCTATGGCAGATTCCACCTCACACCCCTCGCCCTAGCAACAAACGCGGTGGAGGAGTTGGCTTGCTTTTGTCCGATACCTGCTCCTTTACCCCAATTCCACTACTACCCTCAGCTACTCTTCCCTCGTTTGAGGTGCACTCCGTCCGCATCTACTCCCCCTCCAACCTCCAGCTGGCCTTCATCTGCCACCCCCCAGAACTAGCCATCTCCACCTTTCTCGACCACTTCATCAGCTGGCTATTTCATTTCCTTTCTGCTGACATCCTCACTATCATCATGGTCTACTTCAACATCCCCATTGATGCTTCCACCCCAGCTGCCTCTAAACTTCTATCACTCACTGCCTCCTTTGTCCTCACTCAATGGTCCTCTTTGTCACAAAGATGCTGGACCTTATCTCCACCCGCCTCTGTTCCCTTACTAATCTCACTAACTAACCCCTCCCCCTGTCTGTCCACAACCTACTGACATTCTCTTCTCTCTCCTAGTGTGCAACTCCTACTCCACAAACTCACCCTCGCAGAAATCTAACACCTCAATTTACAATCACTGAGTCCCTTCTCCCTCTAACAGACATAGCTTCCCTTCATGACAGATACTGCTGCCACTTTTTATATCACAGCACAATGACAGCAACACTTGACTCCGCTGCCCCCACATTCATAGCAAAACTCTTACAATCAACAGGCAGCCCTGGCTGACCAGCCTGACCACAGAACTGAGGTGGGCTTCCAGGGTCACTGAGCAGAGATAGAAGCGATCCCGCTCTGCCGAGCACTTCATCGCATACAAGCAGTCCCTTGCCAGCTTTAAGTCAAGGCTCACGCAAACTTCTCATCTCTCATATTCTCCCTGTCCCACAACCCTAAACAGCTTTTCAACACTTTAAATTCTCTACTACATCCCCCAGCACCTCCCCCTCTCCTCTCATTTCTGCTGAAGACTTTGCCTCTTTAAGCGGATTGTTATGATCAGAGAAGGCTTTGGCCCGCCGCCCCCAATACCCCTCTTAGCTGCTCAACACTGTTCCCC
Source organism: Ranitomeya variabilis (assembly GCF_051348905.1). Taxonomy (NCBI): domain Eukaryota; kingdom Metazoa; phylum Chordata; class Amphibia; order Anura; family Dendrobatidae; genus Ranitomeya; species Ranitomeya variabilis. The sequence continues at coordinate 422,066,225 of NC_135233.1, forward strand.
CCAAACCAGCTTCTCCATGACAGAAGATGTTGTGAAGAAACCAGATTGTATCTTAATTTCCCAGACAACCATGTTTTTGCAAAACCAAAAGAACTGGCTTTTTAGCTGTATATTGGCTTGTGAATTTAAGTGTTTATGTCTGGTGGGTCAAGAAGACAGACTTGCCAACTGATATACTATCTAACATACTGTGTAAGTCTGTAATAGTGACTGTACATTGAGAGTGTTAAGCTTTGTTTATTGATGTGTGCTTATATGCTAATAGTGCTACTTAATCCCATCACCATTGTTTACCTTACCTTGATGTTGGACTGAAAGACCCTGGGTAATTCTAAAAATAGCTTGCATGCCTTGGGTATAAAAAGACTCAGAGAACACATCCTGGGGGACGGAAGTAACACAGAGCTATCAGCCAGACATTCTGCAAACCACCCAACAGACAAGAGAAAGGACTGCAGCTAATTCATCATGGCACCATCACGAGGGACACTGATCTATGATTCTATAGGAAACAACCTAGGGGTTTTCGGCTCCGGTTGGAAGGACACAGATCTGATCCAGTGACCATCTCTGAACCATGGATAGGTTTGGAGAAATCCAGGTTTGGGACCCGCTGGTCGCCTGGTTCCATGGAGATGGTCAGATAAGCCAGGTGGTGACTCTCGTGTCAACTGGCATTAGACCTTGTATGGACTCTATGGACAGTTCTTGGTCATCTCCCTATGCTTGTCGTTATCCCTTCTCTGTGCGTGCATCCACAGATGGAGTAGCGACCCTGGGAGCTCTGACGTAACATCTACCATTGTCTCGGCGAGTCAGCGGAAGGATGAGGCCCTGTAATGTGCACCATCTTGGGGTAATTGGTGGGAGTGTTCTGTTGACTATTGTGTGTTGTGGTTCAATAAAGTATTGCCACACTGTTTTACCTTAACCCTGTGTTGTCTGTGTAGTGTATTGCCCACTGGGAGATAGAGCGGGCGTTCAGTGGTATGAGCCGTGGTCCATGTAGTCTTGCTAAAGACAGCCGGGCCAGTGGACGAGAGCACCCACTGACCCCGTATCTCCACCCTCCTGTCAAGATCACATCTCACCACTTGCACACTTTACCCGCTCCCGTCCCGCCTCATCCCTAACCTCGCCACAGTCTTCATCCCAATCCTAACACACCTTCAATCTCACTCAAATTCCCCTCATCCTTCAAGCATGCCTCGATCACATCCATCCTCAAAAAGACCTCCCTTGACCCATCCTCTGTGTTTAGCTATCACCCATTATCTCTTCTCCCTTATGCCTCAAAACTACTTGAACTGCATGTCCATCTTGAACTGTCCTCCTTCCTCTTCTGCTCCCTCTTTGTCCGGTTACAATATGGCTTTTGACCGCATCACTCATCTGATACAGCCCTAACTAAAGTCACCAACAACTTACTAACTGCCAAGAGCAAGCGACACTACTCTGTCCTCCTTCTCCTGGACCTATGTTCTGCCTTCGATACTGTAGACCATTCCATCCTGCTACAGATTCTTTCATCTCTTGGCATCACAGACTTGGCTCTATCCTGGATCTCGTCATATCTAACAGACCGAACATTCAATGTCTCCCTCTCCCACACCACATCCTCACCTCGCCCCCTGTCTGTCAGTGTTCCCCAAGGCTCAGTCCTAGGGCCCCTGCTCTTCTCCATCTACACCTTCGTCCTGGGACAGCTCATAGAATCCCACAGTTTGCAGTATCATCTCTACGCCGATGACACGCAGAGCTACCAATCTGGACCCGACCTCAAATCCTTACTAAAATCCCACAATGTCTGCTATTTCTGCTTTCTTTTCTGCTTGCTTTGAAAAACTGAACATGGACAAAACAGAATTCATCATCTTTCCCCATCTCAATCTGCCCCTCCATGAGACCTATCCATCAATGTCAATGGCTGCTCACTTTCCCCAGTCCCGCATGCTCGATGCCTCGGGGTGATCCTCGACTCTGCCCTCTCTTTCAAGCCTCATATCCAAGCCCTTGCCTCCTCCTTTTGACTTAAACTCAGTAATATTTCCCGGATCCGTGCATTCAATGACCATGAAACCACAAAAACGCTAGTGCACGCCCTTATCATCTACCGCCTTGATTACTGCAACCTCCTACTCTCTGGCCTCCCCTCTAGGACTCTGGCACCTTTCCAATCCATCCTACACTCTGCTGCCCGACTAATCCACCTGTCTCCCCGTTATTCCCCAGCCTCTCCTGTCTGCCAAGCCCTTCACTGGCTTCCTATTGTCCAGAGGCTCCAGTTCAAAACCCTAACTATGACATACAAAGCCATCCACAACCTGTCTCCTCTGTTATGATTTTCCCAATGGCAGGGAAATCAAAATAACAACGGACTAGCTCTCGGGTGATGGGAACTAAAGTGACCGTGACCTGAACCTGACACGACACTGGAAGTAGCCGGGGAGTGTTTCCTACGATGCCCTAGACACCACGCGCCAGCCGGAGATCTAACTACCCCTATCAGAGGAATATACAGGCCTGCCTTACCTCCAGAGATGAACCCCAAAAGGAGATAGCAGCCCCCCACAGATATTGACGGTGAGTCAAGAGGAAAAGACATACGTAGGATGAACAGCAGATTTAGCACAGTGAGGTCCGCTTACTAGATAGCAGAAGTACAGGAAAGAGTCACTTCACGGTCAACTTCAAAACACTACTCAAAAACACCATCCTGAAATTACTTTAAAACTCCAGTGACAACTCATGCCACTGGAGTGGCAATTCCAGTCCACGAGAGCTTCCAGCTACAGAGAGTCACATTGCAAATAGCTGGACAAAAATAGAATAAACTAGAAACAAAATTCAACTTAGCTGAACAGGATCTTGAGGCAGGAGAATGCAACAGAATGCTACTGATACATTGTTGGCCGGCATCAGACCAGCAGCCAAGCAGCCTTAAATAGGAAACTCCCCTAATGGGTGTCAACAGGTGATCAAGGATAGAAGAAGGCAAATAAGTGGCACTACCATAAAACACCACCGGGGGAGCCCACAAACAGAATTCACAACAGTACCCCCCCCTTAAGGAGGGGGCACCGAACCCTCACCAGAACCACCAGGGCGATCTGGATGAGCACTATGAAATGCACGAACCAAATCAGGAGCATGAACATCAGATGCTGTCACCCAAGAATTATCCTCCTGACCATAGCCTTTCCACTTAACCAGATACTGAAGTTTCCGTCTGGAAACACGGGAGTCCAAGATCTTTTCCACCACATACTCCAACTCACCCTCAACCAGCACAGGAGCAGGAGGATCAGCAGACGGAACAACCGGCACCTCATACCTCCGCAACAATGACCGATGAAAAACATCATGAATAGTAAAAGATGCTGGGAGGTCCAAACGAAAGGACACAGGATTGAGAACCTCCAGAATCCTATAAGGGCCGATAAACCGAGGCTTAAACTTAGGAGACGAGACCTTCATAGGAACAAATCGAGAAGACAACCAAACCAGGTCCCCAACACAAAGACGAGGACCGACACGCCGATGACGATTAGTGAACTGTTGAGTCTTCTCCTGGGACAACTTCAGATTGTCCACAACCTGTCCCCAAATCTGATGCATTCTATCAACCACAGCATCTACTCCAGGACAATCCGAAGACTCCAATTGACCGGACGAAAAGCGAGGGTGAAACCCTGAATTACAAAAAAATGGAGAAACCAAAGTGGCAGAACTGGCCCGATTGTTAAGGGCAAACTCTGCCAATGGCAAAAAATCAAGCCAATCGTCCTGATCAGCGGACACAAAACACCTCAAGTAAGTCTCCAAGGTCTGATTAGTACGCTCAGTCTGGCCATTAGTCTGAGGATGGAATGCAGACGAAAAAGACAAGTCGATGCCCATCCTGGCACAGAACGCCCGCCAAAATCTAGACACAAACTGAGTACCCCTGTCAGACACTATATTCTCAGGAATACCATGCAAACGCACAACATTCTGAAAAAATAGAGGGACCAGCTCAGAGGAGGAGGGCAATTTGGGCAAAGGTACCAAGTGAACCATCTTGGAAAAACGGTCACACACCACCCAGATGACGGACATCCTACGAGAAACAGGAAGGTCAGAAATAAAGTCCATAGAGATGTGCGTCCAAGGCCTCTTAGGAATAGGCAAGGGCAACAACAACCCGCTGGCCCGGGAACAGCAGGGCTTAGCCCGAGCACAAACATCACAAGACTGCACAAAAATACGTACATCTCGAGACAAGGAAGGCCACCAGAAGGACCTAGACACCAGATCCCTGGTGCCAAAAATTCCAGGATGACCTGCCAACGCGGAAGAGTGAACCTCCGAAATAACTCTACTGGTCCAGTCATCAGGGACAAACAATCTACCAGGCGGACAGCGATCAGGCCTATCCACCTGAAACTCCTGCAAAGAGCGCCGCAGGTCTGGGGAGACAGCTGACAATATCACCCCATCCTTCAGGATGCCAGTAGGTTCGGAATCACCAGGCGAGTCAGGCTCAAAACTCCTAGAGAGGGCATCCGCCCTCACATTCTTAGACCCAGGCAGATATGAAACCACAAAGTTAAATCGAGAGAAAAACAACGACCAGCGCGCCTGTCAAGGATTCAGACGCCTGGCTGACTCAAGATAAATTAGATTTTTGTGGTCAGTCAAGACCACCACCTGGTGTCTAGCACCCTCAAGCCAATGACGCCACTCCTCAAATGCCCACTTCATGGCCAAGAGCTCCCGATTTCCAACATCATAATTTCGCTCAGCGGGCGAAAACTTTCGAGAGAAAAACGCACATGGTCTCATCACTGAGCAGTCAGGACCTTTCTGCGACAAAACTGCACCTGCTCCGATCTCGGAAGCATCTACTTCAACCTGGAACGGGAGCGAAACATCAGGCTGGCGCAACACAGGAGCAGAAGAAAAGCGGCGCTTAAGCTCCCGAAAGGCCTCCACAGCCGCAGAGGACCAATTAGCAACATCAGCACCCTTCTTGGTCAAATCAGTCAAAGGTTTAGCAATGGCAGAAAAACCCGCTATGAATCGGCGATAGAAATTAGCAAATCCCAAGAATTTCTGAAGACTCTTTAGAGAAGTAGGTTGTACCCAATCACAAATAGCCTGAACCTTAACAGGGTCCATCTCCATAGATGAAGGGGAAAAAATATATCCCAAAAAGGAAATTCTCTGAACCCCAAAAATACACTTTGAGCCCTTCACAAATAGAGAATTAGCTCGTAAAACCTGAAAAACTCTCCTGACCTGTTGAACATGAGATTCCCAGTCCTCCGAAAAAATCAAAATATCATCCAAATACACAATCATAAATTTATCCAGATATTCACGGAAAATATCGTGCATAAAGGACTGAAAAACGGAAGGGGCATTCGCGAGACCGAAAGGCATTACCAAATACTCAAAATGGCCTTCAGGCGTATTAAATGCGGTCTTCCACTCATCCCCCTGCTTAATCCGCACCAAATTATACGCACCACGTAGATCGATCTTAGTGAACCACTTCGCCCCCTTTATGCGAGCAAAAAGATCAGTCAGTAAAGGTAACGGATACTGGTATTTAACTGTAATCTTATTCAGAAGTCGATAGTCGATACAAGGTCTCAATGAACCATCCTTTTTACCCACAAAGAAAAACCCTGCCCCCAGTGGAGACAAAGAGGGGCGAATATGACCCTTTTCCAAAGATTCTCTGATATACTCCCGCATAGCAGTATGTTCAGGTACAGACAAATTAAACAAGCGACCCTTAGGAAATTTACTACCGGGAATCAACTCAATAGCGCAGTCACACTCTCTATGAGGAGGGAGAGAATCAGTTTTAGGCTCCTGAAAGACATCATAAAAATCTGACAGAAATGCTGGGATCTCAGAGGGAGTAGATGAAGAAATGGGAACCAAAGGTGCATCCCCATGAATCCCCTGACATCCCCAGCTCAGCACAGACATTGATCTCCAGTCCAAGACTGGATTATGAATTTGTAACCATGGTAATCCAAGTACTAATACGTCATGTAGATTATATAACACAAGGAAACGAATAATCTCCTGATGGTCTGGGGACAGATGCATAGTCACTTGTGTCCAATATTGTGGTTTATTGCTAGCCAAAGGTGTAGAATCAATACCCTTTAAGGGAATAGAAACCTCCAGAGGCTCTAAATCAAACCCACAACGCTTGGCAAAGGACCAATCCATGAGACTCAGAGCGGCGCCAGAATCCACATAAGCATCCACAGTAACAGATGATAAAGTACAAATCAATGTCACGGACAAAAGAAATTTAGACTGCAAGGTACCCATAGAAAAAGATTTATCAACCTTTTTATCAACCTTCTTTATGCGTTTAGAGCATGCTGATATAACATGAGCTGGATCTCCACAATAGAAGCACAACCCATTTTTGCGCCTGTAATTCTGTCGTTCGCCTCTAGACAATACACTATCGCATTGCATATGCTCTGGTGCCTTTTCAGAGGTCACCGCCAAATGATGCACAGGTTTTTGCTCAGAAGATACCGCCATATGGTGCACAGGTTTTTGCTCAGAAGATACCGCCATATGGTGCACAGGTTTTTGCTCAAAAGATACCGCCATATGGTGCACAGATTTTTGCTCAGAAGATACCGCCATATGGTGCACAGATTTGCGCTCCCGTAAACGCCGATCAATCTGGATAGCCAATTTCATGGCATCATTCAGACCTGTAGGCACAGGGAACCCCACCATGACATCCTTCACGGCATCAGAGAGACCTTCTCTGAAATTAGCTGCTAGAGCGCACTCATTCCATTTAGTAAGCACCGACCATTTACGAAATTTTTGGCAGTATATCTCAGCTTCATCTTGCCCTTGAGAAAGAGCTATCAAGGCTTTCTCAGCCAAAATCTCTAAATTAGGTTCTTCATAAAGCAACCCCAAAGCCAGAAAAAACGCATCTACATTTAATAACGCAGGATTCCCTGGCGACAATGCAAATGCCCAACTTTGTGGGTCACCCCGCAATAGAGAAATAACAATTTTAACCTGTTGCGCAGGATCACCAGCAGAGTGAGATTTCAGAGACAAAAACAATTTACAATTCTCTCTGAAATTCAAAAAACGGGATCTGTCTCCGGTAAAAAATTCAGGCATAGGGATCTTAGGTTCAGACATTGGAGCACGTATAACAAAATCTTGTAAGTTCTGGACCTTTGTAGCCAGGTTATTCAGACCTGCAACCAAACTCTGTGGATCCATGATTCAAACAGGTGTAACCAAAGCCATTCAGAGAATAAGAGGAGAGGAAAAAAAAAAAAAAGGCTGAAGACTGCAGTTTAAGCAAGGAGTACAAATAAGCACTAAGGTGCACTTTCCAAACACAGAAGGAAAAAAAACCTTTTCATATCCTTTCCTGCTTTAGTGCATAGTTTTAACACAGTTTGGCCGGCCAAACTGTTATGATTTTCCCAATGGCAGGGAAATCAAAATAACAACGGACTAGCTCTCGGGTGATGGGAACTAAAGTGACCGTGACCTGAACCTGACACGACACTGGAAGTAGCCGGGGAGTGTTTCCTACGATGCCCTAGACACCACGCGCCAGCCGGAGATCTAACTACCCCTATCAGAGGAATATACAGGCCTGCCTTACCTCCAGAGATGAACCCCAAAAGGAGATAGCAGCCCCCCACAGATATTGACGGTGAGTCAAGAGGAAAAGACATACGTAGGATGAACAGCAGATTTAGCACAGTGAGGTCCGCTTACTAGATAGCAGAAGCACAGGAAAGAGTCACTTCACGGTCAACTTCAAAACACTACTCAAAAACACCATCCTGAAATTACTTTAAAACTCCAGTGACAACTCATGCCACTGGAGTGGCAATTCCAGTCCACGAGAGCTTCCAGCTACAGAGAGTCACATTGCAAATAGCTGGACAAAAATAGAATAAACTAGAAACAAAATTCAACTTAGCTGAACAGGATCTTGAGGCAGGAGAATGCAACAGAATGCTACTGATACATTGTTGGCCGGCATCAGACCAGCAGCCAAGCAGCCTTAAATAGGAAACTCCCCTAATGGGTGTCAACAGGTGATCAAGGATAGAAGAAGGCAAATAAGTGGCACTACCATAAAACACCACCGGGGAAGCCCACAAACAGAATTCACAACACTCCTCCATACATCTGTGACATGGTCTCCCGGTACTTACTCACACACAACCTTCGAAGCTCTCAAGATCTCCTTCTCTACTCCCCTATTATCTCTTCTTCCCACAACTGCATACAAGACTTCTCCTATGCCTCCCCATACTCTGGAACACTCTACCCCAACACATCAGACTCTCGCCTACCAGAGAAACCTTCAAAAAGAACCTGAAGATCCACCTCTTCTGACAAGCCTACAACCTGCAGTGATCCTTAGTCTGCTGAACCGCTGCATGACCAGCTCTACCGTCTCCTACTGTATCCTCACTCATCCCCTGTGGACTGTGAGCCCTCGCGGGCAGGGTCCTCCTTCTGTACTTGTGTGTGCCTTGTTTTGCTAATGCTTATTGTGCTTGCCTATATCTGCCCCTTTCACATGTAAAGCACCGTGGAATAAATGGCATTATAAAAATGTATTATAATCTACTATATAACTGTCTAAGGGTTACTTCCTTCTTTCTGTCTGTCTGTCATGGAAATCCCAAGTCGCTGATTGGTCGCGGCCAAACGGCCATGACCAATCAGCGACTGGCACAGTCCGGCAGCGAAATGGCCGCTCCTTACGCTCCCCTGCAGTCAGTGCCCCCTCCATACTCCCCTCCAGTCAGCGCTCACACTGGGTTATTGGCAGCGTTAACGGACCGCGTTATGCCACGGTGTAACGCACTCAGTTAACGCTGCTATTAACCCTGTGTGACCAACTTTTTACTATTGATGCTGCCTATGCAGCATCAATAGTAAAAAGATCTAATGTTAAAAATAATTAAAAAAAATAAAGAATCATTATATTCTCACCTTCCGGCGCCTTTCCCGCTCCTCGCGACGCTCCAGTCCATGCATTGCGGTCTTGCGAGATGATGAAGTAGCGGTCTTGCGAGACTGTTACGTCATCATCTCGCGAGACCGCAATGCATTCTTGGGACCGGAGTGTCGCGAGGAGCATTGCTGAATGCCTGGGCTGTATTCGGGGGCCGTTGGAGGGTGAGTATATGATTTTTTATTTTAATTCTTTTTTTTACAGTGATATGGTGCCCACATTGCTATATACTACGTTGGCTGTGTTATATACTACGTGGGCTGTGCAATATACTACGTGGGCTGTGCAATATACTACGTTGCTGTGCAAAATACTACGTGGGCTGTGCAATATACTACGTGGCTGTGCAATATACTACGTGGCTGTGCAACATACTACGTGGCTGTGCAATATACTACGTGGCTGTGCAATATACTACGTGGCTGTACAACATACTACGTGGCTGTGCAACATACTACGTGGCTGTGCAATATACTACGCGGGCTGTTATATACTACGTGGCTGTGCAATATACTACGTGGCTGCGCTATATACTACGTGGGCTGTGTTATACACTACATGGGCTGTGTTATATACTGCGTGGGCTGTTATATACTACGTGAGCTGTGTTATATGCTATGTGGGCTGTTTTATACTACGTGGCTGTGTCATATGCTATGTGGGCTGTGCTATATACTCCGTGGGCTGTTATATACTACGTGGGCTGTGCTATATACTCCGTGGGCTGTGTTATATGCTATGTGAGCTGTTATATGCTACGTGGGCTGTTATATACTACGTGGCTGTGCTATATACTACGTCGTCGGCAGCGAACAATCAGCGACACGCGCAGTCCGGCCGCAAATTGGCGTAGGATTTGAACCACGCTTCGCTAATTGGTCGCGCTCGGCCAGCCGAATCCTGTGCATTCATTGTATTATTCTAAAATCTTCATAAATAAACTAGATACTTATTCTAGAATACCCGATGCGTTAGAATTGGGCCACCATCTAGTAATAAATAGTTAGTAAATCAGCTAGAATGGAGTTGCTAAAAGGAGGTCCTTAAAAAATCCACTACGATCCAGTGTTATAAATTACAAGGACTCTGTTTCTTCGCTCTGTAATGTTTCTCCCTGTGAAGCTCCGTTCACTCTTTGAAAAACTCAATTACAGTCACCTCAGCACCAAACTGTCACGATTGTAGGCTACAGGGAGTTCCTCAAAAAATCCACTCCGATCTAGACGGTTCACTAATGAATCAGCTAGAATGCAGTTGCTAAAATGAGGTCCTCAAAAAATCCACTCCGATCTAGACGGTTCACTAATGAATCAGCTAGAATGGAGTTGCTAAAATGAGGTCCTCAAAAAATCCACTCCGATCTAGACGGCTCAATGGTGAATCAGCTAGAATGGAGTTGCTAAAATGAGGTCCTCAAAAAATCCACTACGATCCAATGTTGTAAATTACAAGGACTCTGTTGCTTCGATCTGTTATTTTTCTCCCTGTGAAGCTCCGTTCACTCTTTGAAAAACTCGATTCCAGTCACCTCAGCACCAAACTGTCACGATTATAGGCTACAGGGAGGTCCTCAAAAAATCCACTCCGATCTAGACGGTTCACTAATGAATCAGCTAGAATGGAGTTGCTAAAATGAGGTCCTCAAAAAATCCACTCCGATCTAGATGGCTCAATGGTGAATCAGCTAGAATGGAGTTGCTAAAATGAGGTCCTTAAAAAATCCACTACGATCCAATGTTGTAAATTACAAGGACTCTGTTGCTTCGATCTGTTATGTTTCTCCCTGTGAAGCTCCGTTCACTCTTTGAAAAACTCGATTCCAGTCACCTCAGCACCAAACTGTCACGATTATAGGCTACAGGGAGGTCCTCAAAAAATCCACTCCGATCTAGACGGTTCACTAATGAATCAGCTAGAATGGAGTTGCTAAAATGAGGTCCTCAAAAAATCCACTATGATCCAATGTTGTAAATTACAAGGACTCTGTTGCTTCGCTCTGTTATGTTTCTCCCTGTGAAGCTCAGTTCACTCTTTGAAAAACTCGATTCCGGTCACCTCAGCACCAAACTGTCACGATTGTAGGCTACAGGGAAGTCCTCAAAAAATCCACTCCGATCTAGACGGTTCACTAATGAATCAGCTAGAATGGAGTTGCTAAAATGAGGTCCTCAAAAAATCCACTAGGATCCAATATTGTAAATTATGAGGACTCTGTTGCTGTGCTATGTTATGTTTCTCCCTGCGAAACTCCACTCACTCTTTGAAAAACTAGATTCCAGTCACCTCAGCACCAAACTGTACAGATTGGAGGCTACAGGGAGATCCTAAAAAAATCCACTCCGATCTAGACGGTTCACTAATGAATCAGCTAGAATGGAGTTGCTAAAATTAGGTCCTCAAAAAATCCACTCCGATCCAATGTTAATTATGAGGACTCTGTTGATGCGCTATGTTACGTTTTTCCCCGTGAGGCTCCGTCCACTCTTCCAATGTCCGTGCTGCGGCCAGGACTGGTAATACAGCAAAAGTAAAATTCAGGCAAAAATCAACAAACCGCGCTATGTGTAATTATTTATATTATAAAAAGCAATAATAAAATGCAAGTTTGATTAATCATGAAAAAAAAAAATTGGCCCTTTCGAAATACATAACAAATATAACAGTTTAAGCAAGTATCTAAAAAATAAAAGTATTATATTCTTACAATTATAAAGCTGATATATTTGTACACACACACACACACACACACACACACACACACACACACACACACACACACACACACACACACACACACACACACACACACACACACACACACACACACACACACACACACACACACACACACACACACACTGTGTGTGTATACATTCCAATTCCACTACATTGCAGTCTATGAGGCTCCTGGAATCAGCTCCATTCTGAACATTGGAGCTGATTTTTTAAGGGACATCACTGTAGAAACTGAACTGTCTAAAATGGAGAAGCTGCAGAGAGATCATCAAAAAATGAACTCCGATCTAGTCACCTCACCAGTGAACCATCTAGAGTGGAGTGGCTGGAATGAGGACCACAAAATATCCACTCCGATCTAGTCACTTCAGTAGTGAGCCGTCTAGAGTGGAGTTGATAAAATGAGGCCTCAAAAAATCAACTCCGATCTAGACGGCTCACTAGTGAATCAGCTAGAATGGAGTTGATTTTTTGAGAACCACAAAAAATCAACTCCAAACTAGACGCAACCGTAACAGCTGATCCTCTCCCAGCAGTCAGTGCGCCGGCGCCGCGCAGAGTGAAACCTGCCTGGACGCATTGGTGACGTCACCGCGCAGGAGACGTCGTCTGATAGGATGTGGCCCGAAGCCCCGCTCCGCTCCTGTTTGCGTCACGTGACGTGTGCCGGTCCCGGGTCGGTTTCTGCCGCTGATCTTTCACAATTTCGCGCCTTTTTTTGGGAATATCGCGGTTCTGCCTCTCTCTGGTCGTCTTGTTACCTTTGGATGTTTTTCCCTGCTCCTGCTGGCTGCACATGCGCGGGCGTCAACGAGGGGTTAATGGTGTCGGACCTGTGCGCCATATACGTCTGTGGTAAGGATCGTGCCTCCTCCTCTGTGTGCTGGGTTCTGCGCCTTTCTTTGGGCCGGTGTCCGGTTCGTTTATGGCTTTTCTTATAGATTCTCATATAAAAAGAAGTAAAACGGCACAAAGAAAGCGGAACAGCGAGAAATCAGGAAACGGCAGCAGCCGACACCGCCGGGTGCGGAGCCTCAGACATCATATGACGTAGCCTTAGACATGACGTGCGGAGCCTCAGTCACCGCATGAAGTAGCCTCAGACATCATGTGCGGAGCCTCATCCGCCACATGAAAGAGCCTCAGACATCAGATGCGGAGCCTCGGCTACCACGTGCGAAGCCTCATCTGCCACATGAAGTATCCTCCGACATCACATGCGGAGCCTCATCCGCCACATGAAGTAGCCTCAGACATCACATGCGGAGCCTCATCCGCCACATGAAGTAGCCTCAGACATCATGTGCGGAGCCTCAGCCGCTACATGAAGTATCCTCAGACATCACATGCGGAGCCTCATCCGCCACATGAAGTAGCCTCAGACATCACATGCGGAGCCTCATCCGCCACATGAAGTAGCCTCAGACATCAGATGCGGAGCCTCGGCTACCACGTGCGAAGCCTCATCTGCCACATGAAGTATCCTCCGACATCACATGCAGAGCCTCAGCCGCCACATGAAGTAGCCTCAGACATCACATGCAGAGCCTCAGCCGCCACATGAAGTAGCCTCAGACATCACATGCGGAGCCTCATCCGCCACATGAAGTAGCCTCAGACATCACATGCGGAGCCTCATCCGCCACATGAAGTAGCCTCAGACATCACATGCGGAGCCTCATCCGCCACATGAAGTAGCCTCAGACATCACATGCGGAGCCTCATCCGCCACATGAAGTAGCCTCAGACATCACATGCGGAGCCTCATCCGCCACATGAAGTAGCCTCAGACATCACATGCGGAGCCTCATCCGCCACATGAAGTAGCCTCAGACATCACATGTGGAGCCTCAGACATCACGTGCAGAGCCTCAGCCGCCAGGTGCGGAACCTCAAACTGGTGTTTTCTGTGTCTCCAGGTCGCTGCTGTCACCGTCCTCCCATCAGAGGAGAGCATGGAGGATTCTCTGAGGAGAACGTCTGTACTGGGGCGAGACGTGCTGGAGCGGGCGAGACGCAGGGATGTGGACTGGTGGTCTGCACGTACACACAGCGGCCACAGTCCAAGGATACGGCACAGTGCGGAGAGTCCAGAGGTCAGTGTCGGGCTCCTCACCTTTCCACGGAAATACTTGACAACTGTGTAGTCACCTGCCACCACACCAACTAATCCGCGGCTCTTCCTATCACCACACCAAATAATCCATGACCCCTTCTACCGCCAGACCGACTAATTCACGACCCTCCTACCGCCACACTGGCTAATCCACGGCCCCTCCTACCGCCACAGCAAATAATCCACGGCCCCTCCTACTGCCACTCCAAATAATCCAAGGCCCCTCCTACCGCCGCACTAACTAATCCACAGCCCCTTCTACTGCCACACCGCCTAATCCACAGCCCCTTCTACCTCCACACCAGCTAATCCACAGCCCCTTCTACCGCCACAACGACTAATCCACAGCCCCTTTTACCGCCACATCAGCTAATCCACGGCACCTTCTACCGCCACACCAGCTAATCCACAGCTTGTTCTACTGCCACACCAGCTAATCTATAGCCCCTCCTGCCATCGCGCTAACTAATCCACGGCCCCTTCTACTGCCACACCGACTAATCCACGGCCCCTTCTACCGCCACACCAAATAATCCATGGCCCCTTCTACTGCCACACTGGCTAATCCACGGCCCCTCCTACCATCACACCAAATAATTCAAGGCCCCTCCTACCGCCGCACTAACTAATCCACGGCCCCTTCTACTGCCACACCGACTAATCCACAGCCCCTTTTACTGCCACACCGACTAATGCACAGTCCCTTCTACCGCCACACCAACTGATCCATGGCCCCTTCTACCGCCACACCGACTATTCAACGGCCCGTTCTACCGCCACATCGATTAATCCACTGCCCGTTCTACCGCCACACCAGCTAATCCACAGCCTCTTCTACCGCCACACCGACTATTCCACAGCCCCTTCTACCGCCACACCGACTATTCCACAGCCCCTTCTACCGTCACACCGACTATTCCACAGCCCCTTCTACCGCCACACCAGCTAATCCACAGCCCCTTCTACCGCCACACCAGCTAATCCACAGCCCCTTCTACCGCCACACCAGCTAATCCACAGCCCCTTCTACCGCCACAACAGCTAATCCACAGCCCCTTCTACCGCCACACCGACTATTCCACAGCCCCTTCTACCGCCACACCAGCTAATCCACAGCCCCTTCTACTGCCACACCAGCTAATCCACGGCCCCTTCTACCGCCACAACGACTAATCCACGGCCCCTTTAACCGCCACAGCAGCTAACCCACAGCCCCTACTACCGCCACACCAGCTAATCCACGGCCCCTTCTACTGCCACACTGACTAATCCACAGCCCCTTCACCGACTAATCTACGGCCCCTTCTACCGCCACACTGACAAACTGTTTGAGGAGATCAGTGGGGACCATAAATGGGGCACTGTCACCCACATTCTTGGTCTTCGTGAGGTCGGGGCACCTGAGTTCAGACCCTTATGTTGTCTCCTCTTGGTGTTGTGCAGACATGGTGTTCAGCTTCTGCTTTATCTCCTTGTGCAGGCAGAGTGTCCCGCGAGCTTAGAAGAGGCGTTCAGCACGTTGTCCCGCTTCATGCGCCAGATGACGGAGCAGTGTGAGGTACCGGCAGGTGGCGGCTTCAGGCTTTGTATAATTGTACAGTATTACTGTTACTGTGCAGGAACGTGGCGGCACATTCTCCTCTAGTATTATACATCGGTCTGTGCTCTATGGCACAAGTTCGGTGCCACCGTAGTGTCAGGTGACGGGTCAGCGCCTGCTGCTGTGAAGTGTCTAATCCTTCCATATAATAAGATAAAACTGCCCCCGCCAGGCACCTCCATGGGCACCTTTTGCCCTCAGTATATGGCATTAGAGGCATTATTCTTCCTAGTATAGTTTCTGTTCTCTTATATTTCCAGCACGCGCACTTGTACTCGGGATTTCTGACACTGATTTCATACACATACTGAACACAGGAAATAGATATGTCACATAAAATAGACTATAGAATAAATCAGATCTCTATAATGAGTCCCATGGCGGTATATATCTGCTGTATGTGGAGACCAAAAAGAGAGAACCCGAACGTAAGGTTAAAAAAAAGCAGAAAAAGGACAATAAATGTAAGGATTTTTAATATATTTTTACCTGTATGTTTAATCATGTTTCGTATTTTAACTCTTGCTGGCAGCACCTCTTTTATTACACTCACCAATAAAGGGAATTTATCCTTAAATTTATTGCCCTATTTTTGGTCTGATTTCAGCAGTGATACCCCCACACATCACAGGTTTATCGCAGTCTGTAGTAAACCCACTATATCGCCCCCTTGGCGCCCAGGCGTGCCTTTACCTGCAGCATGTCATTTAGGTATGTGGGCTGGCGGCAGTGTCTGATAATGACCCCAGAGGGCCGGAGGTGACATCTTCCCATCAGTCGCTTATATCTAGTGTTATTATATATTGCCCAATACTTTCCCACAGATACAAAAGGATTGATGGGATAAACCCCCGACCGCGCTCGGCCCCATAGGACGGGCAGTGTCCCGGGCCTGTGGGTGGCCATAAACGATGCACACACGCAGTGATGTGTAGAGCAGATGAGACGTATGAATCCTGACCGCGGTACATGGATATTACAATATATCTCCTCTCTTAGAGGTATCACAGCTGTATCCCAGCACCGGAGATGAGCAGGAGCGAAGTGCAGCACGTCTGCAGATTTCACTGCAGGAGACGCCAGCGAGCGCCCGGAAAGCCTCCTCCGGCATCGGTGAGTGGTGAAGCTGGTGCAGTCTGGTCACTCGCTGTGTCGTGTCAGATTATAGGGATCTTGCCTGGTTGTGACATTTACTTACCGGTTTGGATGATGGCGTCTCCGTACATCTTGTGTTTATACTCTGCAGAGCTCCGCCGCTGGCCCCTTTCGGTCTTCTGGGACATCGCAGGACACCCGGGACGTTTCCATTGAAGTCGCTCCTGGAACATACAGCATCTCTGCCTCTTCCCGCAACTACCAGAAGCAAACTCACCTGCTGAACATCACCCCCGGGCAGAGCGTGGATCTCACCTTCACTGTGTAGTCTGTAGGGGGAGTCTGTGTAAGACGACCGGCCCTTTAAATCTATTTGCCCAGCTATTTCTACAATCATTAAATACCAGAGACCACATCGTCTGTGTGAACCAGAAAACCTGTGTGTGAACCCTCGTGTACAGTCGTGGTCATGGGTCCGGTAGCTGCACTTTATTTCTCTGGAACCTGACAACAGCAATGCAACTGGATTCTCTCTGCAAGGACGCACATAATTGTCCTGGGTTTTTAGATGCCATTAAAATGAATGCATGCACAAAGGTCGCCATGATGACGTGAGATGCTGGATGGCGTCCTATGAACTGAATTGTTGACTTTCAGTGTAGTATCCTCAGGGCAGCAGGCGCCTTCTGACTTCAGGTCTTTATTTTAAATCGTTTGATACAATTTATTTTAATAAAAAGATTTTCCTATTTTTATTTATCTGCACAGAAGCTCATCCATCCGGTCCTGAGTCTGGCACAAGGGTAGGAAAACATGAGAAAATCATTATTAAAGGGACGATCCGGGCCAGGAAAGTTGTAGACCTAAAATCCAGAGACGCCTTGTGGCATCACCGTGACCTTGTCTGGAAGGTCTGCATCTCTCGTGCGCAGAGAAGAGGACACGGCTATAGCACTGCATGGCGTCCTGTTGGGTGGTCGACTGTCACGACGAGCAGCCACAGATGGCTCTGTGCCGCGCTACGTCGCAGCAGAATACAGGGGACTGGTGGCGCGTTGCACCCTGCTCAGCGACTGGATTCGACCTTGCTTGCCGAAGTTGCGACACTTGCTACCACATTCACCTGCATTGCGTTGCGATGTAGCAGCTGCTTAGCCTGAGCAAAGGCGAAAGAAACTGGCCTGAGAACAATACTGGAGGATGCTGGGTAATGTGCAATCCCGCCTCCATCATGGAAGTAAGCGGTGGCGGTCCTATGAGCAGATGGTATAGAGATGTGCAGTCCTGGGGTGCAGAGGACAGCCATTGGACAGGGAAGTAGTGTTGCCTGGATGACTCCTGTAGGCAATGGCCGGTACTACACCACAGAGAAGACATTGCAGCAATAAACATTCACAAAGTGATTATTACAGGCGGAAAGACGTAACCTCTGCAATCAAACCAACATCAGCTACATGACGCCTGTGTTCGGGCACCAGCCCTGCTGACTCGGCCGGCTGCTGGATTGTTTCCCTCGGCATCTACGCCTCGGTGTACTGGTGGCTCCCGCTTCGCCCTCCTTGCTGTTCAGCTTGGTAAACTTTTTCAGCCACCTGCTGGTAGTGATCCTGAACTCTTCGCCTCCGCGCCTCCTGCGATGGATGAGAGAGACAGCCATTAATCAGGGCCGGGGGTAATCACTACATCTACCGCAGTGCAATGCACCAGAGCATGCTCCGTACAGACAGCGCTAAGAGAGCAGTGAGGAGCAGAACTGTCCTCCACATTCTGGCTGAGCACTCCACCATGCTGCGCTCACCATGTGATTTCTTTCTCTCTGTTCCTTAGCCGCACATTTCTCGAATTCCTTCTGGTCGATCCGTTCCCGCACCTTCCTCAGGTGTCCCAGCCTCCGCTCTTCTTTCTTCTTATCCTCCACAGCTAGGGTTTGGTGTCGCTCGCTGCGCTCCTCTTGTGCTGTTATCTTGGCCGTCATGGCGGTCACATTTCGCTCTCGTTCGTCCTTCAGCTTCTGCTCCTCGTTCTGTAGACGATGGAGAGTCTTCATCCTGCATGGAGAAATGGAAGATGGATTATAGCAGCCCAGATCTATACCTATACTTATACAGTCCTGGCCAAAAGTGTTGGCACCCTTGAAATTGTTACAGAAAATAAAGTAACCAGATAAAAACAAGAGAAGTTGCCTCAATCTTTGCATTGTGTGTGTGTGCCACACTCAGGCTACGTTCACATTTGCGTTGTTGGGCGTTGCGTCGGCGACGCAACGCACAACGTATGCAAAACGCATTGTTTTGTGATGCATGCGTCCATTTTTGGCGCAAAAAAACTGCATCATGCAGCGTCCTCTGCGCCCTGACGCTTGCGCCAAAAGTGACGCATGCGTCACAAAACGCAAGACAACGCATGTCCATGCGCCCCTATGTTAAATATAGGGGAGCATGACGCATGTGTCGCCGAACCTGCGCCCGACGCAACGCAAATGTGAATGTAGCCTAAGCATGGAGAACAGAAAGAGAACCATAATTGTTGAACAAAGATCAATCTCAAGGTTACAAGTCCATATCCAGAGATCTTGATGATCCTTTTTTTCCATGGTGTGCAACACAAGAAGTTTACAACCCATGGCACTGTAGCTAATCTCCCTGGATGTGGACGGCACAGAAAAGACTGATGAAAGGTTGTAACGTAGGATAGACCAGATGGTGGATCAGCTCCAATCAAGATCCAAAGAAATTCAAGCTGTCCTGCAGGCCCAGGGCGCATCAATGTCAGCGAGATCTATACGTCCACATGTGAAAGAAAAGAGACGCTATGGCTGCAGACCCAAGAGGTCCCCACTGCTGACACAGACATAAAAAGCTACATTGCAGTTTGCCAAAATGTTCATGAGTTATCCAAAATCAAAAAAAGCGTCTTGTGAACAGAAGAGACCAAGATGGAGCTTTTTCGTAAAGCACATCATTCTACTGTTTACCGAAAATGGAATGAGGCCTATGAAGAAAAGAACTCAGTACCTACTGTTAAATATGGTGGAGGGTCACCTGTTTTGGGGTTGTTTTGCTGCCTCTGGCACTGGGGTCCTTGACTGTGTGTGTGTGTGTGTGTGTGTGTGTGTGTGTGTGTGTGTGTATATATATATAATATATTTATTCCCCACACCTGTGAGCCTCCTGGCTGTCGCTGTATTTCTCTCCGGCCTCGTTCTCCCTCTTTTGCTCCCATTCTAGATGTTTAATTTTCTTCTTCTGTTGATGTTTCTGCTTCTGTTTCTTATGCTGTAGTTTTACCACTTCTGACTCTCCAAGACGATCAACTGCAGGAGGAGACTGTACCTTTAAGAAAAATGTATAGCAGCAATATTAATCAACAATGATGAAGAGATGACAGGCATTCTCACTGATGTCACCGCTGATCTCTAGTGATGGATAGGAGGCATTCTCAGTGATGTCACTGCTGATCTCTGGTGATGGATAGGAGGTATTCTCAG
The DNA here is from genome assembly GCF_051348905.1 of Ranitomeya variabilis. NCBI lineage: Eukaryota > Metazoa > Chordata > Amphibia > Anura > Dendrobatidae > Ranitomeya > Ranitomeya variabilis. The sequence goes on from NC_135233.1 coordinate 422,086,299, forward strand.
TGATGTCACCGCTGATCTCTGGTGATGAATAGGAGGCATTCTCAGTGATGTCACCTCTGGTGATGGATAGGCGGCATTCTCAGTGATGTCACCGCTGATCTCTGGTGATGTATAGGAGGCATTCTCAGTGATGTCACCGCTGATCTCTGGTGATGAATAGGAGGCATTCTCAGTGATGTCACCTCTGGTGATGGATAGGCGGCATTCTCAGTGATGTCACTGCTGATCTCTGGTGATGGATAGGCATTCTCAGTGATGTCACCGCTGATCTCTGGTGGTGGATAGGAGGCATTCTCAGTGATGTCACCTCTGGTGATGTATAGGAGGCATTCTCAGTGATGTCACTGCTGATCTCTGGTGATGGATAGGCATTCTCAGTGATGTCACCGCTGATCTCTGGTGGTGGATAGGAGGCATTCTCAGTGATGTCACCTCTGGTGATGTATAGGAGGCATTCTCAGTGATGTCACCGCTGATCTCTGGTGATGAATAGGAGGCATTCTCAGTGATGTCACCTCTGGTGATGTATAGGAGGCATTCTCAGTGATGTCACTGCTGATCTCTGGTGATGGATAGGCATTCTCAGTGATGTCACCGCTGATCTCTGGTGGTGGATAGGAGGCATTCTCAGTGATGTCACCGCTGATCTCTGGTGATGGATAGGAGGCATTCTCAGTGATGTCACCGCTGATCTCTAGTGATGGATAGGAGGCATTCTCAGTGATGTCACCGCTGATCTCTGGTGATGGATAGGAGGCATTCTCAGTGATGTCACCGCTGATCTCTAGTGATGGATAGGAGGCATTCTCAGTGATGTCACCGCTGATGGATAGGAGGCATTCTCAGTGAGGTCACTGCTGATCTCTAGTGATGGATAGGAGGCATTCTCAGTGATGTCACTGCTGATCTCTGGTGATGGATAGGAGGCATTCTCAGTGATGTCACCGCTGATCTCTGGTGATGGATAGGAGGCATTCTCAGTGATGTCACCGCTGGTCTCTGGTGATGGATAGGCATTCTCAGTGATGTCACCGCTGATCTCTGGTGGTGGATAGGAGGCATTCTCAGTGATGTCACCTCTGGTGATGGATAGGAGGCATTCTCAGTGATGTCACTGCTGATCTCTGGTGATGGATAGGCGGCATTCTCAGTGATGTCACTGCTGATCTCTGGTGATGGATAGGCATTCTCAGTGATGTCACCGCTGATCTCTGGTGGTGGATAGGAGGCATTCTCAGTGATGTCACCGCTGATCTCTGGTGATGAATAGGAGGCATTCTCAGTGATGTCACCTCTGGTGATGGATAGGCATTCTCAGTGATGTCACCGCTGATCTCTGGTGATGGATAGGAGGCATTCTCAGTGATGTCACCGCTGATCTCTGGTGATGGATAGGAGGCATTCTCAGTGATGTCACCGCTGATCTCTAGTGATGGATAGGAGGCATTCTCAGTGATGTCACCGCTGATCTCTGGTGATGGATAGGAGGCATTCTCAGTGATGTCACCGCTGATCTCTGGTGATGGATAGGAGGCATTCTCAGTGATGTCACCGCTGGTCTCTGGTGATGGATAGGCATTCTCAGTGATGTCACCGCTGATCTCTGGTGATGAATAGGAGGCATTCTCAGTGATGTCACCTCTGGTGATGGATAGGAGGCATTCTCAGTGATGTCACTGCTGATCTCTGGTGATGGATAGGCGGCATTCTCAGTGATGTCACTGCTGATCTCTGATGATGGATAGGCATTCTCAGTGATGTCACCGCTGATCTCTGGTGGTGGATAGGAGGCATTCTCAGTGATGTCACCGCTGATCTCTGGTGATGGATAGGAGGCATTCTCAGTGATGTCACCGCTGATCTCTAGTGATGGATAGGAGGCATTCTCAGTGATGTCACCGCTGATCTCTAGTGATGGATAGGAGGCATTCTCAGTGATGTCACCGCTGATGGATAGGAGGCATTCTCAGTGAGGTCACTGCTGATCTCTAGTGATGGATAGGAGGCATTCTCAGTGATGTCACCTCTGATCTCTGGTGATGGATAGGAGGCATTCTCAGTGATGTCACCGCTGATCTCTGGTGATGGATAGGAGGCATTCTCAGTGATGTCACCGCTGATCTCTGGTGATGGATAGGAGGTATTCTCAGTGATGTCACCGCTGATCTCCGGTGATGGATAGGAGGCATTCTCAGTGATGACACCGCTGATCTCTGGTGATGGATGGGAGGCATTCTCAGTGATGTCACCGCGGATCTCTGGTGATGGATGGGAGGCATTCTCAGTGATGTCACTGCTGATGTCTAGTGATGTATAGGAGGCATTCTCAATGATGTCACTGCTGATCTCTGGTGATGGATAGGAGGCATTCTCAGTGATGTCACCGCTGATCTCTTGTGATGGGTAGGAGGCATTCTCAGTGATGTCACCGCTGATCTCTGGTGATGGATAGGAGGCATTCTCAGTGATGACACCGCTGATCTCCGGTGAAACCTGGGATGGCTGGACACTACATACATTGTAAATCCTTACGCTACGCACATATAGTATGTTTACTTGCATACTTACTTTTTGGGAAGGGTTGAAGTCCGCATGGATCAGGACATCTTTCATTGTTAGTCGTCTGGACGGGGAATTTGAAATGGCTTCAAACAAAGCGCTTTGATTGGACGACCCGATGATATCAGACGGCGCTGACCTCAGATCTGACGTAGATGGTTTGTTCTTTGGTGTAACTATTCCTGGAAGACACAGAATCATTTCTTTATGAGATGATATCGCCATTATGTGAGGCGGGTCTGTGACGCCCTGGCAGCGCTCGCCGTGACGCAGATGTAGACCGGCGCTGAGCCGGTGTTTGTATATGACAACGTTATCCTTATATACTGAAAATCTCCATAACTCTGTGTTATACAGGACAATCTCCTATCAGTTCTGACTTTTCATGTCTTTCCTGATAATGTTACATTACAATGAATCATGTCGGATTCCGAACTGTTAAACTTAGAGGATTGCACATTGTACCAAAGCCTCAGCAGTGAGAAGTGAACTAATCGGGGTTTTCACCTGTTCTCAGTGGTTTCCAGCATTTGTCTATCTAGCAGCTACACAACTACCCCTTCTATTGTGCTATGATATGGACTCGATGTCCTGACTTTATAGCTGTAGTTCTGTAGCTGCTGAGAAGTAACCGATTTACACAAAAAAGTTTCCGTTCACCGACAACAAGCACATAGATTCTTTATAAAGCTGTTCGCTATTTTGTTCAGATTTGAGCTTCAGTGTGCGAGTTTTTCCCAATTGCAGGGTGAGTGCAGCGTGTCCCCCCCTTCATACCTGGCTTTCGATAGAAGGGCTCTGGTTGACCCCGCTTCCAATACCTCCATTCCGGCCGGCCACTGGGGTCCAGTTTTGGCTTCTCCCACAGAGTGGAGTCCGTGTTCACAGCGCTGTCCACCATCGTACTCTGCGTGGTCTTGGACAGGTACGTTTCACCATCACTCTTATCGTCCAGAGACTCTTGCCCTTCAGACTCAGATGATGAGGAGAAGCGGCGTTCGCCCTGCCTGCGTGTCTCGCCTTTCATCTTCATGGTTGAGGGTAAGTCTCCATCGTCCAGGTCCTTATTCCCGTGGACGTAGACCGTGGTCCTGGGTGAGAGCGGCCACCAGTCCTGGCACTTGGGGTCGTAACAGCGGGTGTAAAAGCAGGAGCAGTGGGGGTGGGTGACATGTGAGTGAACGCTGTGACAGTTGCAGCGGTGTTTGTGGATGAGGTCGGCGGAGCACACTGGGACCGGCACTGGGGCGCAGCGCTCCGTGATCACATACGTGGTGCTGCTTCGTGCTGTGCACGGGCGGCTGCTGACCGGACGGTGAAGGGTGTCTACAATGCGGTGGTGAACCGAAGGCGAGATCCACACGGCCACCTGCAGTGGGACTGTTGATTTTTTGCCGTTCCAAAAACTAATTGTGAGCTGCTCGTCCTCTGCGCCTGCGGGAGATAACGACAGTCGTGAATTTCTGTGTACAAATCATTATATATCATATATGCTATAACCCGGGAAGAAGAGCAGCAACATGTATACAGGCTATGCATGTAGAGTAAGCGCCGTATACCCTGGCCTCTACGGCCAGGTCACTGCAGAACCTCTTTACAACATTCAGTAAATTAAGTTTCTGTAACTTTCTTATAGACTTTGTTTTTCAGTTCCTTATCATTTGTTACAATGTATCGGTGTAGATGAGGTTCTGTGCGCTCAGCTCATCAGCAGCAGAAATATCTTTTCATGTGCTGAGTGATTGTTACAGTGTCAGTGCAGGAAGAATATGCTACTAGAATCCAGGTTGTTAAATGGGTTGTCCAGGACTGCGATATTGATGACCTCCCCTTAAGATAAGACACTAGTATGAGATTGGCACAGCCAGAGCTGGACCCGAGATCGCCTTGTACTCGGTGTGCGGAGCTCGGCTGTTCTGGCTCTGTACACTTCTGTATTTCTGACAGCTGATCGCGGGGGACCGGGTGTCGGACCTCCACAGATCTGATATTATAGACCTAATCTAAGGATAAATGATCAGTATCTCAATCCTGGAAACCCCTTTTAAGCATCTGGAGGATAGTCCAGACTGGATGCACCCGAAGCAAACCATCAGCTGTGAGATGACTTGGGTCATCATGGAAGTGCAAGTAAGAAAGTGTCCCATTCACTGACCGAAAGCAAATATCTTAATAGTGGAGAATTCATGCACAAAGTCTATGATAAAGCTCCAGAATTGTAGAGCACGTGGAAACGGAGAAGTGAGCGACACGTGGCGCTCTGTGTATGAGAGTGTGCACGGCATCTGAAGAAGGGATGAGTGTACCTCGGAGGGGATCTCTCGTCTCCAGGCCTAGAATGACTGTCCCCGGCCCATATCTCGTCAGCTGTGGTTCCCAGGGGGCCAGCACATTGTCTCCGGGCACAACGCAATGTCTCAGTGCCTCCTCGTGCTGAATGATGTCACATGCGCGTGTCTTCTGTAACATGGCGGGATAGCGCTCGCCCTCCACGCACGGCCTGGAAAATTCTATCAGAAACACTCCGGGCTCCTCCTGGTGTGAGATAAAACATGCTGTATGTAATGTTCACCTGCCATATAGTGCCACATAATATGCACCATACCTCCTGTATCACCACACCGACATAGTAGAATCCATCAGGGTCCCTGCGGGCCAAAACCGTGTCTCGCCTAATGAGTGACGTTAGACGTGGAAATGTGGGGGACACGGTCGTCTTTCTACACGTTACACTGGTGTAATGAGGATAATGACCACTCAGGGAACATCTATGGAAAAGAAGAAGTAGTACCCAGTATAGATACACAGCCCTGAGTGGAGGGGTGTGAAGTATCACATGGACAGCTAATATAATACTGCCCCTATGTACAAGAATATAACTACTCTAATACTGCTCCTATGTACAAGAATATAACTACTATAATACTGCCCCCTATGTACAAGAATATAACTACTATAATACTGCCCCCTATGTACAAGAAGATAACTACTATAATACTGCCCCATATGTATAAGAATATAACTACTATAATACTGCCCCTATGTACAAGAATATAACTACTATAATACTGCTCCTATGTACAAGAATATAACTACTATAATACTTCTCTTATGTACAAGGATATAACTACTATACTACTGCCCCCCTATGTATAAGAATGACTACTATAATACCGCCTCTATATAAGAGAAGTTAGTGGCGGTGCTACTTACGGTCTGTGGATGGCGTGGTGAGTGGTCACGCACTGATGTCCTGTAGCTGAACAGCTGCACAGCGTTTCAGGATGTGTAACCAGGCTGTGGCAGGATGGTGTAGGTAGGGGGGATACGCTGCAGTATTTGTGGTCCAAGCACAGTGTTCCCATGTAGGGATCCATCTAAGTGATAAAAATGTGTGTACATTACATTCGATACATGGAAATCTGGAGAGACGATCTGTAAGATCATCCTGGATCCGGTGATCCATGGTAGTAATGTGCTATGTGGAAGGATGCTGGCTTTATGGTGGATGTAATATCAGTGCAGACTTTCCATCCTTCATGTCTGTGAGCTGGTGACTCTCTGCTCTCCATAATGATTCATTTTCACTGCACTGATACATTGTAACAAACCTTCAGTAAAGATTTGTGCTGCTGCTGTGAGGATAGATGATTATGTAAATTGTAGAAAACCACAAGGTGTGCGAACGGTTCTTCCTAAGGGTATGTGCACACGTTGCGGATTTTGCTGCGGATTTGCTGCTGCGGACTCGCAGCAGTTTTCCATGAGTTTACAGTACCATGTAAACCTTTGGAAAACAAAATCCGTAGTTCACATGCGGAAAAAAACGTGTGGAAACGCTGCGCTGTTTATTCCGCAGCATGTCAATTCTTTGTGCGGATTCTGCAGCGGTTTACACCTGCTCCATAATAGGAATCCGCATGTTTAAAACCGCTGATGGAATTCGCACAAACACCGCGGTAATTCCGCAGTAAATCCGCAGTGTGGATTTCATGCGGAATTACCAAAATCAGTGTGGAAAAATCCGCACAAGATTCTGCAACGTGTGCACATACCCTAAATGTTTCGATCCTCTGTTACTTTTTGTCCTTATTAAGAATATTTCTGATCATTTGAAACAATACTGTATTATGGACTGATGAGGGGCAGTACCCTGCACCATCATGTGCTGAGTGATTGTTCTAGATATTATCTGGTGGAAGGTGTTGTAGCATATAGATGTTGCCAGCCCCAATGTCTTTGATCATCTAACCACCCCCTGGTGTGCTGACCCCAGCTGGTAAATTATCCACAACCAGTTCCCACAATCCATCTCTTCTGACCCAGCATTCTGGACTATAAATTTAGAAACATTCTTAGGGGTGCATGCATGTGGGGGTACACGTGAGCATCCCCGAAGCAAAGCATCCCAAAGATAAGAATCGATCAAAAGGCAGTTATTCCATGGCTGTTAGGGCAGGAGTCAGGTAACCCACACTCTACTCTCCCTTCTATCCATGTGCTTTATTCCTATCCTCCTATGTTCCCTTGCCATCCACGCTCATAGCCCCATCCCCCCTCCATCATGACTCATATACATCAGCTCCTCTCTCCTTCCCGCTCCCATGCACGTCTCACCTTCCTGAAAAACCTCAGCCCATCTTGCTCAAACACTGCACAAGAAACTTTGTACAATTCCAATACCTACTTGCTCTTTATCTTCCTACTCCTACTGATTTCAGGGGACATCTCCCCCAACCCCTATCCTACCTCGTATCATAACCACACTAATCTTATTAATATTACTTGCCTACCCTGCTGCCATGGTGGCCTACAATTCTCCCATTCCCCGAGACCCACAAACAGACATGGTGGAGTCGGCATACTTCTCTCCCCACAATGCACCTTCCAGGGCATCCCCCCAGTTCCATCACTCTCATTCCCTTCTTTTGAGGTCCACACCATCAGGCTCTTTCGTCCCCTCTCCCTCAGAGTAGCGGTCATATACCGGCCCCCGGCTCGCCCACCCACTTCCTGGACCATTTCTCTGCCTGGCTACCGCACTTTATGTCCTCAGAACTACCAACCCTTATTTTGGGAGACTTCAACATCCCCATTTACAGCCCTACTTCCACATCTGCATCCCAGCTTCTATCACTAACCACTTCTCTCAGCCTCTCACAGCTCTCAACCTCTGAAACACACAAAGACGGTAACAACCTTGACCTGGTCTTTGTCCGGCTCTGCTCAATCTCCTACCTAAATAACTCACCGCTTCCCCTCTCTTACCACAACATTCTCTCCTTCACACTCACAATTCCTCGCTCACCCCAGCACCCTCCTACCTACCACACATTCAAAAATCTACATGCTATCAACCCTCACACAGTTTGACTCCCTACACTCATCATTGTCCCCAATCTCCTCCTTTTCCTGTCCTGATCTGGCTGTACATCACTACAATGACACTCTTAGAAGCACACTGGACCAAGTAGCTCCCCTCACCCTCAGAACCTCCAAACAGAGTGAAACAGTCCTGGCTCACTCTCCACATTCGATCCCATCACAGAAGAAGTCTCCAAGCTCCTCTCCTCTTCTCGTCCGACTACATGCACTACTGACCCCATTCCCTCTCATCTCCTCCAGTTTGTCCAGTCATCACAACTGACCTGACTACAATCTTTAATCTCTCTCTCTCTCCTCTGGCATTTTCCCCTCCTTCAAACACTCTATCATTACTCCATTACTAAAGAAACCCTCCCTTTACCCATCCTGCACAAACTACAGACCGGTCTCCAACCTCCCCTTCATCTCTAAACTCTTGGAGCGCCTGGTCTACTCCCGCCTTACCAGTTACCTTTCCATTCACTCCCTCCTAGGCCCTTCACAGTCCGGCTTCCGGCCCCTATACTCGACAGAAACTGCACTCATCAAGGTGACCAACAACCTTCTGACAGCAAAATGTAATGGTGACCACTCTGCTCATTCTTCTCGACCTTTATGCAGCTTTCAACACTGTTGACCACCCTCTCCTACTCTCTAGGCTCCAGTCTCTAGGCATTAAGGACACTGCTCTCTCCTGGTTCTCCTCCTACCTTTCTGACCGCTCCTTCAGTGTTCTGTTCTCCGGCTCCACTTCACCTCCTCTTCCTCTCACTGTTGGGGTACCTCAAGGCTCAGTCCTTGGCCCCCTTCTCTTCTCCCTCTACACAGCCCCAATTGGACAGACCATCAGCAGATTTGGCTTTCAGTACCATCTTTATGCCGATGACACACAACTATACACGTCATCCCCTGACCTTACCCCCGCTGTACTACAGAATGCCACTGACTGTCCACAGTCTCCAACATCATGTCCACTCTATCTGAAACTCAACCTCTCCAAAACTGAACTTCTGCTCCTGCCATCTACTAACCTCCCTAAATCTGACATTTCCCTCTCCGTGGGTGGCACCATAATAACACCCCGGCAGCAGGCGCGCGTTCTGGTTGTTACATTTGACTCCGATCTCTCTTTCACATCCCATGTACAATCTCTCGCCCGCTCGTGCCACTTACACCTAAAGAACATCTCTAGAATCCGCCCTTTTCTCACCATGGAAACAACAAAAACCCTCACTGTCACCCTGATCCACTCCCGCCTGGACTACTGCAACTCTCTATTAATTGACTTTCCCCTCTCCAGTCTATCCTCAATGCAGCAGCCAGGGTTGTCTACCTGGCTAATCGTTACTCGGACGCGTCCGCTCTTCACCAGTCATTACACTGGCTGCCCATTCATTACAGGATACAATTCAAAGTACTTGTTCTCACCCACAAAGCTCTTCACAGTGCGGCACCCCCTTACATCTCCTCCCTCATTTCTGTCTATCGGCCTAACCGACCGCTGTGCTCTGCAAATGACTTCCGACTAACCTCTGCACTAATCCGTACCTCCCACTCCCGACTCCAAGACAACTTCTCCCGCGCTGCGCCAATCCTCTAGGATGCTCTACCCCAAGATATTAGGGTCAGCCACAATTTGCATAATTTAAGGTGCGCCCTCAAAACACATTTGTTCAGAGCGGCCTATCACATCCCCTAATTAGTCATTTTATGTTTGTGTGTAGTCCATTCACTATCTCCATCCACCCCCCACCCCCTGAAGATGGCTGGGCCATCATTGTAAATACATCATTGTAAATACACACCTGTACTTTGTATCTCCCCCACCTCATTGTAAGCTCTGACGAGCAGGTGCGGCTTATTGTTCTTTAATTATTGTATTGTTAACGTTGTTACTTATGACTGTTGTTGCGCTGCGGAATATGTTGGCGTAATTAAATAAAGATTATTATTATTGTTAAAGTCATGTGACGAGGGTCGATATTGACTTGTAGGATCACTACTTCCATTAGGTGGCGCTAGATTTCTAGTCCTTCTCCTCTCTGAAGAGACAATTTGCATATTGTATTATGGAAAATTCTGCCACTTTCTTGTACATTTCCCCATTATCAGTATCTGTGCTGCTTTTCAGTGAATGTTCATGTTTACAGAATATACACTGTGTTCCAAATTATTATGCAAATTGGATTTAAGTGTCGTAAAGATTAAAATTGTTTTGTTTTTCAAATAAACTCGTGGATGGTATTGTGTCTCAGGGCTCAATGGATCACTGAAATCAATCTGAACACACATGTGATAATTAGTTTTGCAGGTGACTCTCTAAAGGAAAACTACTTAAAAAGGATGTTTGACATTATTAAGCAGGTGACAGGTTTCAAGCAATATGAGAAATAAAAAGGATCTCTCTGTTGCTGAAAAATATAAAATAGTGCTATGCCTTGGTCAAGGGATGAAAACATTAGATATTTCCCGAAAACTTAAGCGTGATCATCATACTGTGAAGAGATTTGTGGCTGAATCTGAGCACAGACGTGTTCGTGCTGATAAAGGCATAATGAGGAAGGTTTCTGCCAAGCAAGTTCATCGGATTAAGAGAGCAGCTGCTAAAAAGCCATTACAAACCAGCAAACAGATATTTGAAGCTGCTGGTGCCTCTGGAGTCCCTCGAACTTCAAGGTGTAGGATCCTTCAAAGGTTTGCTGTGGTGCACAAACCTACTATTCGGCCACCCCTAAACAGTGTTCACAAGCAGAAACGGTTGCAGTGGGCCCAGATGTACATGAAGACTAATTTTCAAACAGTCTTGTTTACTGATGAGTGTTGAACAACTGTCGATGGTCCAGATGGATGGAGTAATGGATGGTTGGTGAATGGCCACCATGTCCCAACAAGGCTGTGACGTCAGCAAGGAGTGGAGGAGTCATGTTTTGGGCCGGAATCATGGGGAAACAGCTGGTAGGGCCCTTTAATGTTCCTGAAGGTATGAAAATGACCTCTGCAAAGTATATAAAGTTCCTGACTGACAACTTTTTTCCATGGTATAAAAAGGAGAAACGTGCCTTCAGGAGCAAAATCATCTTCATGCATGACAATGCACCATCTCTTGATGCAAAGAATACCTCTGAGTCATTGGCTGCTATGGGTGTAAAAGGAGATAAACTCATAGTGTGGCCACCATCTTCCCCTGACTCAACCCTATAGAGAACCTTTAGAGTATCGTCAAGCAAAAGATCTATGAGGGTGGGAGGCAGTTCACACCAAAACAGCAGCTCTGGGAGGCTATTCTGACTTCACGCAAAGAAATACAAGCAGAAACTCTCCAAAAACTCACAAGTTCAATGGATGCAAGAATTGTGAAGCTGATATCAAAGAAGGATTCCTATGTTAACATGTAACTTGGCCTGTTAGGATGTTTTGGAGTTAAATAGCTTTTTTGTTCAGTGAATGTGACCTCCTAATGCTGCTAATTCCACAAATGAGCATTTTCAGTTCTTTAAAACATATCAAATGTTTAGAAATTCTACTGTGCCTAATAATTTGGAACAGTGCATTTTAATAATAATCTGAATTTTTATATAGCGCTTTACAGGTTGCACACATCATCGCTGTCCCCATTGAGGCTCACAATCTAAATTCCCTATCAGTATGTCTTTGGAATGTGGGAGGAAACTGGAGAACCCGGAGGAAACCCACGCAAACTCGGAGAGAACATACAAACTCTTTGCAGATGTTGTCCTTGGTGGGGTTTGAACCCAGGACTCCAGTGCTGCAAGGCTGCTGTGCTAACCACTGCGCCACCGTGCTGCCCATTTTGAGTTTGTATTCATTTTGGAGATTATACTGTTATCATTGGGAGGTTTCTCCAATAAAATTCGATGTACAGTGGGGCAAAAAAGTATTTAGTCAGTCAGCAATAGTGCAAGTTCCACCACTTAAAAAGATGAGAGGCGTCTGTAATTTACATCATAGGTAGACCTCAACTATGGGAGACAAACTGAGAAAAAAAAATCCAGAAAATCACATTGTCTGTTTTTTTATCATTTTATTTGCATTTTATGGTGGAAAATAAGTATTTGGTCAGAAACAAACAATCAAGATTTCTGGCTCTCACAGACCTGTAACTTCTTCTTTAAGAGTCTCCTCTTTCCTCCACTCATTACCTGTAGTAATGGCGCCTGTTTAAACTTATTATCAGTATAAAAAGACACCTGTGCACACCCTCAAACAGTCTGACTCCAAACTCCACTATGGTGAAGACCAAAGAGCTGTCAAAGGACACCAGAAACAAAATTGTAGCCCTGCACCAGGCTGGGAAGACTGAATCTGCAATAGCCAACCAGCTTGGAGTGAAGAAATCAACAGTGGGAGCAATAATTAGAAAATGGAAGACATACAAGACCACTGATAATCTCCCTCGATCTGGGGCTCCATGCAAAATCCCACCCCGTGGGGTCAGAATGATCACAAGAACGGTGAGCAAAAATCCCAGAACCACGCGGGGGGACCTAGTGAATGAACTGCAGAGAGCTGGGACCAATGTAACAAGGCCTACCATAAGTAACACACTACGCCACCATGGACTCAGATCCTGCAGTGCCAGACGTGTCCCACTGCTTAAGCCAGTACATGTCCGGGCCCGTCTGAAGTTTGCTAGAGAGCATTTGGATGATCCAGAGGAGTTTTGGGAGAATGTCCTATGGTCTGATGAAACCAAACTGGAACTGTTTGGTAGAAACACAACTTGTCGTGTTTGGAGGAAAAAGAATACTGAGTTGCATCCATCAAACACCATACCTACTGTAAAGCATGGTGGTGGAAACATCATGCTTTGGGGCTGTTTCTCTGCAAAGGGGCCAGGACGACTGATCCGGGTACATGAAAGAATGAATGGGGCCATGTATCGTGAGATTTTGAGTGCAAACCTCCTTCCATCAGCAAGGGCATTGAAGTTGAAACACGGCTGGGTCTTTCAACATGACAATGATCCAAAGCACACCGCCAGGGCAACGAAGGAGTGGCTTCGTAAGAAGCATATGAAGGTCCTGGAGTGGCCTAGCCAGTCTCCAGATCTCAACCCTATAGAAAACCTTTGGAGGGAGTTGAAAGTCCGTGTTGCCAAGCGAAAAGCCAAAAACATCACTGCTCTAGAGGAGATCTGCATGGAGGAATGGGCCAAAATACCAACAACAGTGTGTGGCAACCTTGTGAAGACTTACAGAAAACGTTTAACCTCTGTCATTGCCAACAAAGGATATATTACAAAGTATTGAGATGAAATTTTGTTTCTGACCAAATACTTATTTTCCACCATAAAATGCAAATAAAATGATAAAAAAACAGACAATGTGATTTTCTGGATTTTTTTTTCTCAGTTTGTCTCCCATAGTTGAGGTCTACCTATGATGTAAATTACAGACTCCTCTCATCTTTTTAAGTGGTGGCACTTGCACTATTGCTGACTGACTAAATACTTTTTTGCCCCACTGTATACTCTAACGGGTGATGACTTTTATTAGACTGACTGTCATTTGCACCAACCATTTAGAAAAATCCGAGAAAAATGTCATTTGCATAATAATTTAGAACATGGTGTAAAATCCCAGCATAGCCTTGTTGTGAGCAGAGCTGAAGTTTGTTACAATGTATCAGTACAGATAATTGTACCATCTATGGATTATAATCCCGGAGTGACCGGCGCTGTCCGCAGACCCCACCTTACCTCTTGTCCTGCAGCGGAGTGACCGGCTCGGTGCACAGTTTACTAGTAAGTCCTCATGTTTCCTGGTTACTGTGTTGGTTTCTATAGAAGCGGCTGGGAATGTGATCTGATAGGAGAGATCCAGCGCCTGCGCCCTCCAGGCCTGCAGCTCACATCTCATCTGATGTGTCCTGCAGACTATTGCAGCGCAGATCCCTACACCTGCAGAACATTGCTGGGCTTCATCTGTACTAATATTAAATCCGCAGAATCGGAGACAATGGTGCAAGATCATTGAAGATGTCAAAATTCTGCAACTTTTCAACGCGTTTTGTCCCCGACTCATCAAACGGTTATTACCTATTCTGCTAAAGTGTTTGGCCAGGCTCGATAAATCGGGGCCTTCGTGGTCCAATTCTTCATCAAGCTCTGGATCTCTGCTTGCTGTCAGTGACTGGAAGGATTCTTATTTGCTTCCAAAGCCTCAGATCCTTATAGTTTAGTCAAACCTCTGGACCCAACCTTCCCAGTCCTACCTTTAGTACATGGTCAGTCTGTGATCCGGGTCGTGTCGCTCGCTCGTCAGGACACGTCTCTGAGTGAAAACAAATAGGTTTGTGCAGCATGGCAGCCTCTGGGTATACAGAACTGTCCATTCAGCGCCCTAAAACCTAGATCCTTAGAATGGAGAGACTTCAAAAGAGAAGATGTTTTCATTTCTGTGAGTCTTGGAAAGTCTTATAATCTGTAACATCCTGCGGTGCCGGATTATGGGGCTCTCCTCTGCTGGGGCTCTCCTCTGCTGGGGCTCTCCTCTGCTGGGGCTCTCCTCTGCTGGGGCGCTCCTCTGCTGGGGGCGCTCCTCTGCTGGGGGCGCTCCTCTGCTGGGGGTGCTCCTCTGCTGGGGGTGCTCCTCTGCTGGGGGTGCTCCTCTGCTGGGGGTGCTCCTCTGCTGGGGCGCTCCTCTGCTGGGATGCTCCTCTGCTGGGGGTGCTCCTCTGCTGGGACGCTCCTCTGCTTTGGCGCTCCTCTGCTGGGACGCTCCTCTGCTGGGATGCTCTGGTGTGGGGCCTCATGCTGTTCTTTACATGGGACCTGTGTTCTAATGTGCATACGTAACATACAGAAACACACAGTTGCCAAACCTGCAGGATAAAGAAACAAGACAGAAGACGAATCGAAGTCTTACAAATGTGGTGGAGGAGGAGGATGTTATCAATACCATGGATCTGTAGCGCCATAGCATGCAAACATGAAATATGAAAATTGAATTACATCACTGCAATAGGAATATGAGAAATTGAGAAAGTTTAGCGCAAAAATTGGCCTATTCCTGTGTACACGTACCTGGTACATATGAATTGGCCAATTTATGCGCTAAACTTTCTCAATTTCTCATATTTCTAATGCAATGATGTAATTATATTTTCATATTTCATGTTTGCCTGCTATGGCGCTACAGTGTGCTGTCTTTTTTGTTTGTATATGAGTTGGTGACTCTAGGTTCAGCACCTGTTCACACTTAGTCTATGTTTGGATGTGACGGTCATTTTTTTTAAATCAATACCATGGATGGCAAGAAGAACAGATCAAGCCAGACATGTCACTGGAGTTAAGGACCACTGAGCCACTACCTGTGGGCACATCATACGGAGAGAATGATCACTGGAGAAGGACATCATGGTCTGAAGAATAGAAGGAGCAAGGCAAAAAGGAGGACCAGCATGGTGTGATACTACCAAGATAACGGTGGAGAAGGCCCTGGTGGACCTTTCTAGACCTTAGTGGACCTATCTAATGCTTGGTGGACCTATCTAGGCCCTGATGGACCTTTCTAGGGACCAGTGGATCTTTCTAGGGCCTGGTGGACCTATCTAAGCCCTGGTGGATCTTTCTAGGGACCAGTGGATCATTCTAGGGCCTGGTGGACCTTTCTGGGACTCGATGGACCTTTCTAGAGCCTGGTGGACCTTTCTAGGCCCTGGTAGACCTTTCTAAGCCTTGGTGGACCTTCTAGGGCCAGGCGGACCTTTCTAGGCTTGTACAAGATACATCTCGCTACAAAACCTTCATCAAGTCGCCATGGCTCGAGATCCAATAATAACTGATGTGCAGGTGATTGGTGATATCTGCTGCATTATACAATTACGTTCTTCACAGTATTATAAGGATATTACAAGTTGCCCGGCCTCTGTCTAATCCCCAACCTGGCAGTGACTGTTCCTATAATCTCCAGGCTTTGATATTACTGACTGATCCTCATTGTGTCGGTGACGAGCGTGAATCTCCTAAGTAATAAGATAAGGATGTAACACACCCTGACGACGGGCGATCATGTCCAAGGCTTATAATAGTGTATGAGTGACACAGCAGCACAGATGTTACAGGAAAGATATATATCTTGATACCTGTGTCGTCTCGAAAGCTTGCAATTTGTTACCATCTTTTCAGTTAGCCATTAAAAAGTATCAACCACTGAGGACTCTCAATTCTAAATATTTTTCACAGCAGCACAGAGCATTTCAGGAGAGGAGTGTGCTGATCTTGTGGGAGGTGATAGAATAAGATCTATACAGCAGCACAGAGTATTTCAGGAGCGGAGTGTGCTGATCTTGTGGGAGGTGACAATAAGATCTATACAGCAGCACAGAGCATTTCAGGAGAGGAGTGTTCTGATCTTGTGGGAGGTGACAGAATAAGATCTATACAGCAGCACAGAGCATTTCAGGAGCGGAGTGTGCTGATCTTGTGGGAGGTGACAGTATAAAATCTATACAGCAGCATAGAGCATTTCAGGAGAGGAGTGTGCTGATCTTGTGAGAGGTGACAGAATAAGATCTCTACAGCAGCACAAAGTATTTCAGGAGAGGAGTGTGCTGATATTGTGAGAGGTGACAGAATAAGATATCCACAGCAGCACAGAGCATTTCAGGAGAGGAGTCTGCTGATATTGTGGGAGGTGACAATAAGATCTCTACAGCAGCACAGAGCATTTCAGGAGAGGAGTGTGCTGATCTTGTGGGAGGTGACAGAATAAGATCTATACAGCAGCACAGAGCATTTCAGGAGAGGAGTGTGCTGATATTGTGGGAGGTGACAGAATAAGATTTCCACAGCAGCACAGAGCATTTCAGGAGAGGAGTGTGCTGATATTGTGGGAGGTGACCGAATAAGATCTCTACAGCAGCACAGAGCATTTCAGGAGAGGAGTGTGCTGATCTTGTGAGAGGTGACAGAATAAGATCTCTACAGCAGCACAGAGCATTTCAGGAGAGGAGTGTGCTAATCTTGTAGAATGGATACATACAGTTATATGAAAAAGTTTGGGCACCCCTATTGATCTTAAACTTAATGTTTTATAAAAATTGTTTTTTTTGCAACAGCTATTTCAGTTTCATATATCTAATAACTGTTGGACACAGTAATGTTTCTGCCTTGAAATGAGGTTTATTGTACTAACAGAAAATGTGCAATCTGCATTCAAACAAAATTTGACAGGTGCATAAGTATGGGCACCTCACCAGAAAAGCGACATTAATATTTAGTAGATCCTCCTTTTGCAAAAATAACAGCCTCTAGTCGCTTACTGTAGCTTTTAATGAGTTCCTGGATCCTGGATGAAGGTATTTTTGAATATTCCTCTTTACAAAACTATTCCAGGTCAGATAAGTTTGATGGTCGCCGAGCATGGACGGCCCTCTTCAAATGATCCCACAGATGTTCAATGATATTCAGGTCTGGGGACTGGGATGGCCATTCCAGAACAGTGTAATTGTTCCTCTGCATGAATGCCTGAGTAGATTTGGAGCGGTGTTTTGGATCATTGTCTTGCTGAAAGATCCATCCCCTGCGTAACTTCAACTTTGTCACTGATTCATGAACATTATTGTCAAGAATCTGCTGATACTGAGAGGAATCCATGTGTCCCTCAACTTTAACAAGATTCCCGGTGCCGGCATTGGCCACACAGCCCCAAAGCATGATGGAACCTCGACCAAATTTTACTGTGGGTAGCAAGTGTTTTTCTTGGAATGCTGTGTTTTCTTGCCGCCATGCATAACGCCTTTTTGTATGACCAAACAACTCAATCTTGGTTTCATCAGTCCACAGGACCTTCCAAAAGGAAATTGGCTTCTCCAAATGTGCTTTTGCATACCTCAGCCGACTCTGTTTGTGGCGTGCTTGCAGAAACGGCTTCTTTCGCATCACTCTCCCATACAGCTTCTCCTTGTGCAAAGTGCGTTGTATAGTTGACCGATGCACAGTGACACCATCTGCAGCAAGTTGATGCTGCAGCTCTCTGGAGATGGTCTGAGGATTGTCCTTGACTGATCTCACCATTCTTCTTCTCTGCCTTCCTGATGTTTTTCTTGGCCTGCCACTTCTGGCCTTAACAAGAACTGTACCTGTGTTCTTCCATTTCCTTACTATGTTCCTCACAGTGGAAATTGACAGGTTAAATCTCTTAGACAGCTTTTTGTATCCTTCCCCTGAACAACTATGTTGAATAATCTTTGTTTTCAGATCATTTGACAGTTGTTTTGAGGAGCCCATGATGCCACTCTTCAGAGGAGATTCAAACAGGAGAACAACTTGCAAGTGGCCACTTTAAGTAGCTTTTCTCATGATTGCATACACCTGGCTATGAAGTTCAAAGCTCAATGAGGTTACAAAACCAAAAAAAGTGCTTTAGTAAGTCAGTAAAAAGTAGGTAGGAGTATTTAAAACAAGAAAATGATAAGGGTGCCCATACTTATGTACCTGTCAAATTTTGTTTGAATGCAGATTGCACATTTTCTGTTAGTACAATAAACCTCATTTCAAGGCAGAAACTACTGTGTCCAACAATTATTAGATATATGAAACTGAAATAGCTGTTGCAAAAAAAACAATTTTTATAAAACATTAAGCTTAAGATTAATAGGGGTGCCCAAACAGCCAGTGTCCAGCAGAAGCAGTGTCCACAGCAGCACAGAGCATTTCAGGAGAGGAGTCTGCTCATATTGTGGGAAGTGACAGAATAAGATCTATACAGCAGCACAGAGCATTTCAGGAGAGGAGTGTGCTGATCTTGTAGAATGGATACATATTGTAAGAAGCAGTGTCCACAGCAGCACAGAGCATTTCAGGAGGAGTGTGCTGATATTGTGGGAGGTGGCAGAATAAGATCTATACAGCAGCACAGCATTTCAGGAGAGGAGTCTGCTGATATTGTGGGAGGTGACAGAATAAGATCTATACAGCAGCACAGAGCATTTCAGGAGAGGAGTGTGCTGATCTTGTAGAATGGATACATATTGTAAGAAGCAGTGTCCACAGCAGCACAGAGCATTTCAGGAGGAGTGTGCTGATATTGTGGGAGGTGACAGAATAAGATCTATACAGCAGCACAGAGCATTTCAGGAGAGGAGTCTGCTGATATTGTGGGAGGTGACAGAATAAGATCTATACAGCAGCACAGAGCATTTCAGGAGGAGTGTGCTGATATTGTGGGAGTTGACAGAATAAGATCTATACAGCAGCACAGAGCATTTCAGGAGAGGAGTGTGCTGATCTTGTAGAATGGATACATATTGTAAGAAGCAGTGTCCACAGCAGCACAGAGTGTTTCAGGAGAGGATTGTTGCTTCTCTGGAGGCCTTTCATACGTCCATGGTGTACAGCTAGTCTTCTGTTTTCACCTGGGTATCCCTCCATGAGTCTGTGTGACTCCTGCAGCCATGAGCATCCACGGTGTAAGCTGAGCCGGGTGTCAGGTGTCCTGCCACAATGACCGGAGAGACCGAGTCACATCTTGGCCGCTGCAGCCATTCATTCCTGTAATTGCATTTCACTTGTGAGCGCCTTGAAAGTACAGGGTGGTGACTGAGTGGGGACTATATACAGTGTACAGGACGTGCACTGCATCGCTTTGTCACAGGATCAGTGGGGGCGCCACAGGTCATCCCCTTATAAGAGACGAGTACCTTGTAAGAGACGTGTAAGTTATATTCTATTGGTAACTTTTGTTTGGAGCAATAAGAACCATGTGAATGAAAAGGTGGGCACCTGCCCAGGCCATGAACAAAGAACTGCAATTTATCCCCTCCAAGTCTTAACAGCGGGACCAGACCCCATAGTTTAGCAAGTGATTATATATCCCTGCTGTATATATCCCTGCTGTATGCCGGCATTGGCTGCTCCTATAAATGGATACATCCGGAAAAGCCTGAAACTATCATTTTACAGGCGCAAAATTATGTTAACCCTATGTTATTTTCATGCACTATTGCTATTTATTTACTGCAGGGTATTTGTTATTTTGTTTTTATCTTAGGTTTTGTTTATTTACTTTAAGCAGCAACACGGATGACATTATACAGAAGTACTAAGCAGTGCAGTAGTGCATCCAGTACTGGGGTGAGATAAAACACTTTTTTGAATGCAGCTGCAGTATGGTGGACATAATACAGAAGTACTGAGCAGTGTAGCTGTGCATCCAGTACTGGGGTGAGATAAAACACTTTCTGGAATGCAGCTGCAGTATGATGGATACAATACAGAAGTACCGGGCTGTGTAGCTGTGAATCCAGTACTGGGGTGAGATAAAACACTTTCTGGAATACATCGGCAGTACGAAGGGTATCATACAGAATTTGCTGAAACAACAGTGACAAGTCCGGATCCCATCCTGCTCGCACAGCTGGTGGGCTTATTACAATGTATCAGCACCTATAAGACCTCAGTGCCCTAGAGATCCATGTTTCTAGTGTCCACAGTGATAGATTATATCTCGTCCTCAGTAGAACTAAGTCACAGAAGGTTTTAGCCTTTTTCATGTGATGATATTAATTGACAACAAGCAGAGATTTTGAAAATGTCAAAGTTAATATAAAGTATATCAGAAACAATTAAGCTGTAAATAAAAATAGAAAACCATTGTACAATGACAGTAATGCTGCAGTTTAACGTATCTTTATTCACGTGTATGTTGGTAAAGTCTGTTGCTCACTGTTATCAGCCATTCCAGGCTGGGTGCACTGTCATTTCAGCCCTCATCTGTCAGTGATCGTAACTCTGCTGAATGGTGTCTCCGGAGTCCTCCGTCTTCTCCCAGCGGAGGGCTTCTTGTAGGTGACAGATGTATTTAATGGCTGCTCTGAGGGTCTGCACCTTGCTGAGCCGTTTTCCCATATAATCCTGTGGTAGATGTCTCCGGAGCCGGGCGTAGCCCTCGTTCACGCCCTTCACCCGCTGTCTCTCCCGTTCATTCCTCTTACGGACATATGACGGTCCATAATAACTGTCACTATTCCCATACTGCTGCCAAGGGGGCTGGGCTGGGAGGCCATATAGGCTGCTGTAGTAATGATCTATCCCGGGGGTCTCTACATAAGAGACAAGGGTCATGTCCTGACAGCGGTGCAGCTGATACATCTCGGGGGGCAAATGGAACATCACTGGGGCGTCCACACAGAACGGGGGCAGAGGCAGGGAGGACAGGGCAAAAGCGTCACTGACGTGAGTCGTCCTCTCCGGCTGATCATACAGATCATTACTCATTGTTCAGCCAGACCTATAGAAAAATAAGACACCAAGAAATCTCAAACAAATGAGTACAATTAAACTCCAGGATACAATATCACACCAATACCCCTATTGTATAAACAACCCAATGAGGTGAGGAGTTCTTTACACAAAATCCAATATTTTATTACATATACCAAAAAAGAATAATTTACAAAATTATAGAGTACCACAAACCAAGCAGGACTGAATGGGGGTAAGAACCAGGTATAAATAGATAAGTCTACATCATTAAAATATTATCAGTGTTGTAAAAAAAAATGTTAGATTATTTTTTAGACTGTTATTAAAAGACACAAATGGTTAAATAAAATTATATAAATTTGTATTCTCACCCATCCCTTGTAGACTGTGAGCCCTCGCGGGCAGGGTCCTCTCTCCTTCTATACCAGTTGTGACTTGTATTGTTTAACCCCTTCATGACCCAGCCTATTTTGGCCTTAATGACCTTGCCGTTTTTTGCAATTCTGACCAGTGTCCCTTTATGAGGTAATAACTCAGGAACGCTTCAACGGATCCTAGCGATTCTGAGATTGTTTTTTCGTGACATATTGGGCTTCATGTTAGTGGTAAATTTAGGTCGATAATTTCTGAGTTTATTTGTGAAAAAAACGGAAATTTGGCTAAAATTTTGAAAATTTCGCAATTTTCACATTTTGAATTTTTATTCTGTTAAACCAGAGAGTTATGTGACACAAAATAGTTAATAAATAACATTTCCCACATGTCTACTTTACATCAGCACAATTTTGGAAACAAATTTTTTTTTTGCTAGGAAGTTATAAGGGTTAAAATTTGACCAGTGATTTCTCATTTTTACAACAAAATTTACAAAACCATTTTTTTTAGGGACCACCTCACATTTGAAGTCAGTTTGAGGGTTCTATATGGCTGAAAATACCCCAAAGTGACACCATTCTAAAAACTGCACCCCTCAAGGTGCTCAAAACCACATTCAAGAAGTTTATTAACCCTTCAGGTGTTTCACAGCAGCAGAAGCAACATGGAAGGAAAAAATGAACATTTAACTTTTTAGTCACAAAAATGATCTTTTAGCAACAATTTTTTTATTTTCCCAAGGGTAAAAGGAAAAACTGGACCACGAACGATGTTGTCCAATTTGTCCTGAGTACGCTGATACCTCATATGTGGGGGTAAACCACTGTTTGGGCATACGGCAGGGCTTGGAAGGAAAGGAGCGCCATTTGACTTTTTGAATGAAAAATTGGCTCCAATCTTTAGCGGACACCATGTCGCGTTTGGAGAGCCCCCGTGTGCCTAAACATTGGAGCTCCCCCACAAGTGACCCCATTTTGGAAACTAGACCCCCCAAGGAACTTATCTAGAAGCATAGTGAGCACTTTAAACCCCCAGGTGCTTCACAAATTGATCCGTAAAAATTAAACAGTACTTTTTTTTCACAAAAAAATTATTTTAGCCTCAATTTTTTCATTTTCACATGGGCAACAGGATAAAATGGATCCTAAAATTTGTTGGACAATTTCTCCTGAGTACACTGATACCTCACATGTGGGGGTAAACCACTGTTTGGGCACATGGTAAGGCTCGGAAGGGAAGGAGCGCCATTTGACTTTTTGAATGAAAAATGATCTCCATCGCTAGCAGAGACCATGTCACGTTTGGAGAGCCCCCGTGTGCCTAAACATTGGAGCGCTCCCACAAGTGACCCCATTTTGGAAAGTAGACCCCCCAAGGAACTTATCTAGAAGCATAGTGAGCACTTTAAACTCTCAGGTGCTTCACAAATTGATCCGTAAAAATTAAAAAGTACTTTTTTTTCACACAAAATTTCTTTTAGCCTCAATTTTTTCATTTTCACATGGGCAACAGGATAAAATGGATCCTAAAATTTGTTGGGCAATTTCTGCTGAGTATGTTGATACCTCATATGTGGGGGTAAACCACTGTTTGGGTGCACGGCAAGGCTCGGAAGGGGAGGCGTGCCATTTGACTTTTTGAATGGAAAATTAGCTCCAATCGTTAGCGAACACCATGTCGCGTTTGGAGAGCCCCTGTGTGCCTAAACATTGGAGCTCCCCTACACGTGACCCCATTTTGGAAACTAGACCCCCCAAGGAACTTATCTAGATGCATAGTGAGCACTTATAACCCCCAGGTGCTTCACAGAAGTTTATAACGCAGAGCCGTGAAAATAAAAAAATAATTTTTCTTTCCTCAAAAATGAGTTTTAGCCCAGGATTTTTTAATTTTCCAAGGGTAATAGGAGAAATTGGACCCCAAATGTTGTTGTCCAGTTTGTCCTGAGTACGATGATACCCCATATGTGGGGGTAAACCACTGTTTGGGCGCACGGCAGGGCTCGGAAGGGAAGGCACGCCATTTGGCTTTTTGAATGGAAAATTAGCTCCAATCATTAGCGGACACCATGTCACGTTTGGAGAGCCCCTGTGTGCCTAAACATTGGAGCTCCCTAACAAGTGACCCCATTTTGGAAACTAGACCTCCCAAGGAACTAATCTAGATGTGTGGTGAGCACTTTGAACCCCCAAGTGCTTCGCAGAAGTTTATAACGCAGAGCCGTGAAAATAATAAATGTGTTTCCTTTCCTCAAAAATATTTTTTTAGCCCAGAATTTTTTATTTTTGCAAGGGTAACAGGAGAAATTGGACCCCAAAAGTTGTTGTCCAGTTTCTCCTGAGTACGCTGATACCCCATATGTGGGGGTAAACCACTGTTTGGGCACATGCCGGGGCTCGGAAGGGAAGTAGTGACGTTTTGGAATGCAGACTTTGATGGAATGGTCTGCTGGCGTCACGTTGCATTTGCAGAGCCCCTGATGTGCCTAAACAGTAGAAACACCCCACAAGTGACCCCATTTTGGAAACTAGACCCCCCAAGGAACTTATCTAGATGTGTGATGAGCACATTCAACCCCCAAGTGCTTCACAGAAGTTTACAACGCAGAGCCGTGAAAATAAAAAATCATTTTTCTTTCCTCAAAAAAGATGTTTTAGCAAGCAATTTTTTATTTTCACAAGGGTAACAGGAGAAATTGGGCCCCAATGTTTGTTGCCCAGTTTGTTGTGAGTACAGTGATACCCCATATGTGGGGGTAAACCACTGTTTGGGCGCACGTCAGGGCTCGGAAGGGAAGTAGTGACATTTGAAATGCAGACTTTGATGGAATGGTCTGCGGGCGTCACGTTGCATTTGCAGAGCCCCTGATGTGCCTAAACAGTAGAAACACCCCACAAGTGACCCCATTTTGGAAACTAGACCCCCCAAGGAACTTATCTAGATGTGTGATGAGCACATTCAACCCCCAAGTGCTTCACAGAAGTTTACAACGCAGAGCCGTGAAAATAAAAAATCATTTTTCTTTCCTCAAAAAAGATGTTTTAGCAAGCAATTTTTTATTTTCACAAGGGTAACAGGAGAAATTGGGCCCCAATGTTTGTTGCCCAGTTTGTTGTGAGTACAGTGATACCCCATATGTGGGGGTAAACCACTGTTTGGGCGCACGTCAGGGCTCGGAAGGGAAGTAGTGACATTTGAAATGCAGACTTTGATGGAATGGTCTGCGGGCGTCACGTTGCATTTGCAGAGCCCCTGATGTGCCTAAACAGTAGAAACACCCCACAAGTGACCCCATTTTGGAAACTAGACCCCCCAAGGAACTTATCTAGATGTGTGATGAGCACATTCAACCCCCAAGTGCTTCACAGAAGTTTACAACGCAGAGCCGTGAAAATAAAAAATAATTCTTCTTTCCTCAAAAATTATGTCTTAGCAAGTAATTTTTTATTTTTGCAAGGGTAACAGGAGAAATTGGACCCCAACAGTTGTTGCCCAGTTTGTCCTGAGTACGCTGGTACCCCAAATGTGGGGGTAAACCACTGTTTGGGCACACGTCGGGGCTTGGAAGGGAGGGAGCACCATTTGACTTTTTGAATGCAAGATTGGCTGGAATCAATGGTGGCGCCATGTTGCGTTTGGAGACCCCTGATGTGCCCTAACAGTGGAAACCCCTCATTTCTAACTTCAACACTAACCCCAACACACCCCTAATCCTAATCCCAACTGTAGCCATAACCCTAATCCCAACCCTAACCCCAACACACCCCTAACCACAACCCTAACCCCAACACACCCGTAACCCTAATTCCAACCCTAGCCCTAATTCCAACCCTAACCCTAAGGGTATGTGCCCACGTAGCGGATTCGTGTGAGATTTGTCCGCCCGACTTTTGAAAAATCTGTAAGTAAAAGGCACTGCGTTTTACCTGCGGATTTACAGCAGATTTCCAGTGTTTTTTTGTGCGGATTTCACCTGCGGATTCCTATTGAGGAACAGGTGTAAAACGCTGCAGAATCCGCACAAAGAATTGACATGCTGTGGAAAATACAACGCAGCGTTTCTGCACGGAATTTTCCGCACCATGGGCACAGCGGATTTGGTTTTCCATAGGTGTACACGGTACTGTAAACCTGATGGAAAACTGCTACGAATTCGCAGCGGCCAATCCGCTGCGGATCCGCGGCCGATCCGCTGCGGATCCGCGGCCGATCCGCTGCGGATCCGCGGCCGATCCGCTGCGGATCCGCCGCCGATCCGCTGCGGATCCGCCGCCGATCCGCTGCGGATCCGCCGCCGATCCGCTGCGGATCCGCCGCCGATCCGCTGCGGATCCGCTGCCAAATCCGCACATGCCATAACCCTAACCCTACCCGTAACCCTAACCCTAGTTCTAACCCTAACCCTAGTTCTAACCCTAACCACAGTGGGAAAAAAAAAAAAAATATTTTCTTTATTTTATTATTGTCCCTATCTATGGGGGTGATAAAGGGGGGGGTTTATTTATTATTTTTTTTATTTTGATCGCTGTGGTAGAACCTACCACAGCGATCAAAATGTACCTGTAAGGAATCTGCCGGCCGGCGGGCGTACTGAGCATGCGCCCGCCATTTTGGAAGATGGCGGCGCCCAGCGAGGAGACGGCCGGACACCGGGAGGATCGGTAAGTATGAAGGGGTGGTGGGGGGTGGATCTGAGCACAGGGGGGGTGATCGGAGGACGGGGGGAGCGGACAGCAGGACGGGGGAGCGGGCAGGAGCATGGGGCAGCGGAGCACAGGACGGAGGGGACCGGACCCCATAACGGAGCGGTGGGGGGGCGATCGGTGGGGTGGGGGGTGGTCACTTCAGGTTTTCCAGCCATGGCCGATGATATTGCAGCATCGGCCATGGCTGGATTGTAATATTTCACCTGTTTTTTAGGTGAAATATTACAAATCGCTCTGATTGGCAGTTTCACTTTCAACAGCCAATCAGAGCGATCGTAGCCACGGGGGGGGGTGAAGCCACCCCCCCTGGGCTGAAGCACCACTCCCCCTCTCCCTGCAGATCGGGTAAAATAGGAGTTAACCCCTTCACCCGATCTGCAGGGACGCGATCATTCCATGACGCCACATAGGCGTCATGGGTCGGATTGGCACGGGTTTTCATGACGCCTATGTGGCGTCATGGGTCGGGAAGGGGTTAAAGGGAACCTGTCACCCCGTTTTTTGAAGATGAGCTAAAAATAGCGTTAAATAGGGGCAGAGCTGGGCGTTACATTAGTGTCTTTGTGTGCCTTTATTACCCACCTATGTTGCCGAAATACCTTTGTAAAGTCGCCGTTTTCTGCTGTCACTCACGCTGGTCTGGTCCTATGGGCGTGGTGACAGCGCTGTTTCTCCCCCAGAATCCTGCTCATCATTACGTTGGTGGCGTAGTGGTGTGGGCATGTCCAAAGAGAATATCCACTGCCCAGGAGATGAAAAAGAGCACGATCTGCGCTATTCAGCCGTTTACCGGTGGGCGCGTCCATCTTTCCTGTGGCCGCGCGTGCGCAGATGGAGCGCTCTGCTGCCCGGGGCTTCAGGAAAATGGCCGCCGCGATCTCCATCTGCGCACGCGCGGAATCCCGCAGCCATTTTCCTGAAGCCCCGGGCAGCAGAGCGCTCCATCTGCGCACGCGCGGCCACAGGAAAGATGGCCGCGCCCACCGGTAAACCGCTGAATAGCGCAGATTAACGGTATTTTTAGCTCATCTTCAAAAAACGGGGTGACAGGTTCCCTTTAAGATAATTGTACTTGTTTTTAATATGTATACCCCTCCTCACATGTAAAGCGCCATGGAATAAATGGCGCTATAATAATAATATAAATATAACATGCAAAAGTGCTATATATGATAAACCAATGTGCCAGCTAATCGTAAGGAGAAGAATGTAAGAGAACAACACACGTACTAAAGGCAGATCACCTGAACTCTAAATAGAGCAAACAGGATATAGTCTGCAAATGCAGACGTATATAACCTCACTATAAAGTGCAATCCATGCTGTGTGCAATTAGACAAAAAAATGTAATAAAGTAACATGGGTAACACGTGTTGGACTATAACTTACATTAAAGATGGAAGCCTGGACCCTAGCTTGCCGCCCCTACGTGCGTTCTTCAGAAAAATAATGAGGAAAGAATACGGGCAAAGAGGGAGAAGGGGTAATTATAAGGTGGCTACAAAATAATCTTATAATGCACATGTACATACAGAGTACATCCAGAGCTGCACTCACTATTCTGCTTGTGCAGTCACTGTATACATACATTACATTACTGATCCTGAGTTACCTCCTGTATTATACCTCAGGGCTGCACTCACTATTCTGCTGGTGCAGTCACTGTGTACATACATTACATTACTGATCCTGAGTTACATCCTGTATTATACTCAAGAGCTGCACTCACTATTCTGCTGGTGCGGTGACTGTGTACATACATTACATTACTGATCCTGAGTTACATCCTGTATTATACTCCAGTGCTGCACTCACTATTCTGCTGGTGCAGTCACTGTGTACATATATTACATTACTGATCCTGAGTTACATCCTGTATTATACTCCAGAGCTGCACTCACTATTCTGCTGGTGCAGTCACTGTGTACATACATTACTGATCCTGAGTTACATCCTGTATTATACTCCAGAGCTGCACTCACTATTCTGCTAGTGCAGTCACTGTGTACATATATTACATTACTGATCCTGAGTTACTGCTTGTATTATCCAGAGCTGCACTCACTATTCTGCTGGTGCAGTCACTGTGTACATACATTACTGATCCTGAGTTACATCCTGTATTATACTCCAGAGCTGCACTCACTATTCTGCTAGTGCAGTCACTGTGTACATACATCACTGATCCGGAGTTACATCCTGTATTATACTCCAGAGCTGCACTCACTATTCTGCTAGTGCAGTCACTGTGTACATACATTACTGATCCTGAGTTACATCCTGTATTATACCCCAGAGCTGCACTCACTATTCTGCTGGTGCAGTCACTGTGTACATACATTACATTCCTGATCCTGTGTTACGTCCTGTATTATACTCCAGAGCTGCACTCACTATTCTGCTGGTGCAGTCACTGTGTACATACATTATATTACTGATCCTGAGTTACACCCTGTATTATACTCCAGAGCTGCACTCACTATTCTGCTGGTGCAGTCACTGTGTACATACATTACTGATCCCGAGTTACCTCCTGTATTATACTCCAGAGCTGCACTCACTATTCTGCTGGTGCAGTCACTGTGTACATACATTACATTCCTGATCCTGAGTTACCTCCTGTATTATACTCCAGAACTGCACTCACTATTCTGCTGGTGCAGTCACTGTGTACATACATTACATTCCTGATCCTGTGTTACATCCTGTATTATACTCCAGAGCTGCACCCACTATTCTGCTGCTGCAGTCACTGTGTACATACATTACATTACTGATCCTGAGTTACATCCTGTATTATACTCCAGAGCTGCACTCGCTATTATGTTGGTGCAGTCACTGTGTACATACATTACATTACTGATCCTGAGTTACATCCTGTATTATACCCCAGAGCTGCACTCGCTATTATGTTGGTGCAGTCACTGTGTACATACACTACTGATCCTGAGTTACATCCTGTATTATACTCCAGAGCTGCACTCGCTATTATGTTGGTGCAGTCACTGTGTACATACATTTCATTACTGATCCTGAGTTACATCCTGTATTATACTCCAGAGCTGCACTCGCTATTATGTTGGTGCAGTCACTGTGTACATACACTACTGATCCTGAGTTACATCCTGTATTATACCCCAGAGCTGCACTCACTATTCTGCTGGTGCAGTCACTGTGTACATACATTACTGATCCTGAGATACCGCCTGTATTATCCTCCAGAGCTGCACTCACCCTATAATGAAGCATCTTACCTCCCCGTGGTGTCGGGCGTCTCCTCTGACCTCACGTTATGGAGCCTCCCGTCATTTATATTGGCCGGGACAATACCCCGAGTTGTGTATACAAGAGCAGCTCAGGGATCAATTCAACTACATAAATGGAATAACAGACGTGTTTATGGGACAATATGAACACTTCTGTGTTGTCACTTTCCCTTCACACGTCTTCCTACATCTGTAATTTTAGGATGAATTCACTTGGGAGTCTCTTGCAGAAATTGCAGTGGGTAAGAATAACATTGTTAATGCATACGGCGGCCACGTTTTTTTTGCTTCAGTTTTGTAGTTTCTTGCAGTGCGGTCTGAAATTGTCTCTGCTCTCCGTAACTGTATCCTGCTGCCATTACTAATGGTCATAGATACAATGATTATCAATGACCAAATAGATTTCATAATACAAACTACACACATAATGGAATAGATCTTGTGGAGCTGATGAGGCTGGTGTACATTCTGTGGAAATCCACGTCAGAATGGGGGTATATTCAGATAGTAAAATGAGTCTAAAGAGTGAGAGAAAACAAGTGCAAGTGTATTCAGTCTCCAATCACCCAGCCTGACAATTGTGCTGCAGAAGATTCAGATAATGAAGGAGTGCTGCAGAAGATTCAGATAATGCACGGGGAGCGCTGCAGAAAATTCAGATAATGTAGAAGGGGCGCTGTAGAAGATTCAGATAATGAAGGAGCGCTGCAGAAGATTCAGATAATGCACGGGGAGCGCTGCAGAAGACTTAGATAATGCACGGGGAGTGCTGCAGAAGATTCAGATAATGTACAAGGGGCGCTGCAGAAGATTTAGATAATGTAGGAGCGCTGCACAAGATTCAGATAATGTAGGAGGAGCGCTGCAGAAGATTCAGATAATGTACGAGGAGCGCTGCAGAAGATTCAGATAATGTAGGAGGAGCGCTGCAGAAGATTCAGATAACACAGGAGGAGCGCTGCAGAAGATTCAGATAATACAGGAGGAGCGAGGCAGAAGATTCAGATAATGTAGGAGGAGCGCTGCAGAAGATTCAGATAACACAGGAGGAGCGCTGCAGAAGATTCAGATAATACAGGAGGAGCGAGGCAGAAGATTCAGATAATGTAGGAGGAGCGCTGCAGAAGATTCAGATAATACACGAGGAGCGAGGCAGAAGATTCGGATAATGTAGGAGGAGCGCTGCAGAAGATTCAGATAATGCACGAGGAGTGCTGCAGAAGATTCAGATAATGTCGGAGGAGCGCTGCAGAAGATTCAGATAATGTAGGAGAGCTGCAAATGTTCAGATAATGTAGGAGCGCTGCAGAAGATTCAGATAATGTAGGAGCGCTGCAGAAGATTCAGATAATGTAGGAGGAGAGCTGCAGAAGATTCAGATAATGTAGGAGCACTGCAGAAGATTCAGATAACACAGGAGGAGCTCTGTAGAAGATTCAGATAATACAGGAGGAGCGAGGCAGAAGATTCAGATAATGTAGGAGGAGCGCTGCAGAAGATTCAGATAATACACGAGAAGTGCTGCAGAAGATTCACATAATGTAGGAGGAGTGCTGCAGGAGATTCAGATAATGTAGAAGGAGCGAGGCAGAAGATTCAGATAATCTAGGAAGAGCGCTGCAGAAGATTCGGATAATGTAGGAGGAGCGCTGCAGAAGATTCAGATAATGCACGAGGAGCGCTGCAGAAGATTCAGATAATGTAGGAGGAGCGCTGCAGAAGATTCAGATAATGTAGGAGAGCTGCAAATGTTCAGATAATGTAGGAGCGCTGCAGAAGATTCAGATAATGTAGGAGCGCTGCAGAAGATTCAGATAATGCACGAGGAGCGCTGCAGAAGATTCAGATAATGTAGGAGGAGCGCTGCAGAAGATTCAGATAATGTAGGAGAGCTGCAAATGTTTACATAATGTAGGAGCGCTGCAGAAGATTCAGATAATGTAGGAGCGCTGCAGAAGATTCAGATAATGTACGAGGAGCGCTGCAGAAGATTCAGATAATGTAGGAGGAGCGCTGCAGAAGATTCAGATAACACAGGAGGAGCGCTGCAGAAGATTCAGATAATACAGGAGGAGCGAGGCAGAAGATTCAGATAATGTAGGAGGAGCGCTGCAGAAGATTCAGATAATACACGAGGAGCGAGGCAGAAGATTCGGATAATGTAGGAGGAGCGCTGCAGAAGATTCAGATAATGCACGAGGAGTGCTGCAGAAGATTCAGATAATGTCGGAGGAGCGCTGCAGAAGATTCAGATAATGTAGGAGAGCTGCAAATGTTCAGATAATGTAGGAGCGCTGCAGAAGATTCAGATAATGTAGGAGCGCTGCAGAAGATTCAGATAATGTAGGAGGAGAGCTGCAGAAGATTCAGATAATGTAGGAGCACTGCAGAAGATTCAGATAACACAGGAGGAGCTCTGTAGAAGATTCAGATAATACAGGAGGAGCGAGGCAGAAGATTCAGATAATGTAGGAGGAGCGCTGCAGAAGATTCAGATAATGTAGGAGAGCTGCAAATGTTCAGATAATGTAGGAGCGCTGCAGAAGATTCAGATAATGTAGGAGCGCTGCAGAAGATTCAGATAATGTAGGAGGAGCGCTGCAGAAGATTCAGATAATGCACGAGGAGTGCTGCAGAAGATTCAGATAATGTAGGAGGAGTGCTGCAGGAGATTCAGATAATGTAGAAGGAGCGAGGCAGAAGATTCAGATAATCTAGGAAGAGCGCTGCAGAAGATTCGGATAATGTAGGAGGAGCGCTGCAGAAGATTCAGATAATGCACGAGGAGTGCTGCAGAAGATTCAGATAATGTAGGAGGAGTGCTGCAGGAGATTCAGATAATGTAGAAGGAGCGAGGCAGAAGATTCAGATAATCTAGGAAGAGCGCTGCAGAAGATTCGGATAATGTAGGAGGAGCGCTGCAGAAGATTCAGATAATGCACGAGGAGTGCTGCAGAAGATTCAGATAATGTAGGAGGAGTGCTGCAGGAGATTCAGATAATGTAGAAGGAGCGAGGCAGAAGATTCAGATAATCTAGGAAGAGCGCTGCAGAAGATTCGGATAATGTAGGAGGAGCGCTGCAGAAGATTCAGATAATGCACGAGGAGTGCTGCAGAAGATTCAGATAATGTAGGAGGAGCGCTGCAGAAGATTCAGATAATGTAGGAGAGCTGCAAATGTTCAGATAATGTAGGAGCGCTGCAGAAGATTCAGATAATGTAGGAGCGCTGCAGAAGATTCAGATAATGTAGGAGGAGAGCTGCAGAAGATTCAGATAATGTAGGAGCACTGCAGAAGATTCAGATAACACAGGAGGAGCTCTGTAGAAGATTCAGATAATACAGGAGGAGCGAGGCAGAAGATTCAGATAATGTACGAGGAGCGCTGCAGAAGATTCAGATAATACACGAGAAGTGCTGCAGAAGATTCACATAATGTAGGAGGAGTGCTGCAGGAGATTCAGATAATGTAGAAGGAGCGAGGCAGAAGATTCAGATAATCTAGGAAGAGCGCTGCAGAAGATTCGGATAATGTAGGAGGAGCGCTGCAGAAGATTCAGATAATGCACGAGGAGCGCTGCAGAAGATTCAGATAATGTAGGAGGAGCGCTGCAGAAGATTCAGATAATGTAGGAGAGCTGCAAATGTTTACATAATGTAGGAGCGCTGCAGAAGATTCAGATAATGTAGGAGCGCTGCAGAAGATTCAGATAATGTACGAGGAGCGCTGCAGAAGATTCAGATAATGTAGGAGGAGCGCTGCAGAAGATTCAGATAATGTAGGAGGAGCGCTGCAGAAGATTCAGATAATACAGCAGGAGCACTGCAGAATATTCAGATAACACACGAAGAGAGCTGCAGAAGATTCAGATAATGCACCAGGAGCGCTGCAGAAGATTCAGATAATGTAGGAGGAGCGCTGCAGAAGATTCAGATAACACAGGAGGAGCGCTGCAGAAGATTCAGATAATACAGGAGGAGCGAGGCAGAAGATTCAGATAATGTAGGAGGAGCGCTGCAGAAGATTCAGATAATACACGAGGAGCGAGGCAGAAGATCTGGACACAATACTTGGGAGAACTCAGTATTTATTTTACAATATCAACATACAAAAATCTGAACAAGTAAATTCAGCTTCAAAACAAAGATGGCCACAGAGGAGGTCACCGGCTGTGGAGTCAGAGAAACTTGCATCACCCCTTCCATCATTAAACTACTACTCACATCTGGCAGCCAGAGCTGTAGTTCCATGGTCTGAGGGGAATGTCTAGGACGCCGACCTGCGCAGATCAGGCTCAAGCCCAGCACGGCTGATGTTCTCTGATGTCAGACGTTCCTGTGCAGACACCGAACACTAGAACTGCCGTGGTGATCTCATCCTGCACGGACCAATGAGGTGACCGGATCCACAGGACGCCGCTATTATACCACCAATCCTGGGGCGACCGTTCCAGTCCAGCACCTGATCACAGCGATCATCGTACATCAGGCGCTAACGCCTCATCCTGTCCAGTGCAAATAACTATAAACGGCAACTTTCTATTTTTACTTGTTAACGTTTTAAGCTGAGGGTTTGTTACAATGTATAAGTGCAGATAACAACGTCATCCTGGAGCACAAGACAGAACAGAGATATGTGCTAACCTCAGGTGAAGCCGCCTGCACTGACACACTGTAACAAACATCCGGAGGCTGAAGACTGATCCTGCACGACCTGCGTATGGACTTGTTACAATGTGTCATTGTAGATAATAACCATCAGCCTGGAGTTCAAGAGAGTACCGAGATTTGTGTTCATCTCATAGAGGCAACACTGTAACAAACCTCCAGCTGCGAAACCATGGAATTACAGTGGAACAAAAAAATTTAGCAATTCACAGGAAGCAAGCAGAGTTCTTCAGTGGTAAAAAAAGGAAGTTGCAGAACAATCATAAAAGGGGAGGTTCAGGATTAGAGAAGGATGGCTACTCTTCTCCAAATCAGCACCCTCCCCCCGTCCGAAGGTTGTTTGCGGTACTGCAGCTCAGCCCCGCTCACTTATAGAAAGCTTTGCTGCAATAACAATCACGACCTGAAGATGGCAGAATCGGGTAATGGTGATAGTAACGTTCTCTCCAGTTTTACAGCGGTGTCCTGTGTGTTCTCTGCCCCTGTGCAGACATGCACTACAAATACAGAACCTGTGATGGGACGCAGAATGCCGCGGAGCATGCAATAATCGGGGGTCTTGCCGATGATTACATCAGGGGTATGGGGTCCTCTATATATGATCCGATCGATCACCCATTAATCAGCGATGAGAAGGGATCCGACAGTCCAGTGCCGGAGGATATGTAAGTCCTTCAGTTACTGACGATGCAGGAATCACAGTGACAAGAGCGGATGTGGGAATATAAACACGTAATGACGTCCGCGGCAGCGACAGAACATATTAACCATTTTATTAGTAGGATCATCTGTATTTACATTGTGGTCACTAACCAGGAACCTGCGTGTTACGGGGTCCTGCACAATGCCGAGGAGTCCAGAGACCCACCAGTGCAGACGCCGCAGCGGTACCATGGTGGAGTCCTGATTGCTGTGTCGGCCTTCCTCTGATTAGCTCAGCACCACGTGGCGGTCAAACACGGACTTGCGCTGTTCTTGCACTTGTAACTTCCAGCGCTGCTGAGCGTATTCCACCTTGTTCAGCACGTTGGCGCGGCTCCTGGATCGGGCCAGCACATCGTGGGCGTTAGCGAAAGGCTGGTGATCCTGAAAGATAAAAAGCCAGAATGTGCATCACGGAGGCGTCATCCGGAAACACCGCACCGAGTGAAAAGGTCAGGAGATTACTAACAGACTGAGGATAGGAGCTCTGCGACCAGTCAGTGAATGAAGCCAGGGGCGGCTCTTGTCCTGCTCACATAGCCGAGAGCGCTGAGAACCAGATCTCCGTCCGTCTGCTCACGGACACTAAAAAGTGTTAGCTCTCCTGATGTAGACCGCCACCAGATACCATCCGGACAATGACGCCGGGATATTGGTGACTCGCCATTGTCACTATGTGTTTATACAACACGCGGCAGCTGCCGGGCATTGAGCAGACGGATCAGGTTACCCCTCTGTTATAGTAATCAACATGAACGCCGAGAGCTGGAGCCAGAGCCGACGTGGAGCAACCGCAGCGTTACGCTCAGCACTCATCAGCTCTGCTGTGTAAACAGGCGCTATTGTGTGGGGGTGTTTGTGTATGACGGGGAGATAAAGCCACCAAAAATGCCGATCACCAAGTATGGCCATAGTGCTCCCATAATGCTGATGTGT
The DNA here is from genome assembly GCF_051348905.1 of Ranitomeya variabilis. Taxonomy (NCBI): domain Eukaryota; kingdom Metazoa; phylum Chordata; class Amphibia; order Anura; family Dendrobatidae; genus Ranitomeya; species Ranitomeya variabilis. The sequence goes on from NC_135233.1 coordinate 422,122,103, forward strand.
GCCACAAATCCCCACTATGTGGAGGAGCGCCCCCCGATGGAGCCGCAGTGCAGGTGTCCAAACTCACCCCAACATCTTCATCATTCTGTATCAGCTGAGAGTGACCAAAGAGACGTCTCTTCAACATGGGCTCCACCAGGGTCAGGTACACCATGTACAGCAGGAGGAGGCCGAGGATGGACAGGTAAATGATGATCGTCACCTGCGGAGGACAAGAACCGAGTGCAGCTCTGGAGTATAATACAGGATAAGCAACGTATGTGCACAGTGACTGCACCAGCAGAATAGTGAGTGCAGCTCCGGGGTATAATACAGGAAATAACTCAGGATCAGTAATGTAACATATATACACAGTGACTGCACCAGCAGGATAGTGAGTGCAGCTCTGGGGTATAATACAGGATAGAACTCAGGATTAGTAATGTAATGTATGTACACAGTGACTGCACCAGCAGAATAGTGAGTGCAGCTCTGGGGTATAATACAGGATGGAACTAAGGATCAGTAATGTAATGTATGTACACAGTGACTCCACCAGCAGAATAGTGAGTGCAGCTCTGGGGTATAATACAGGTTGTAACTCAGGATCAGTAATGTAATGTATGTACACAGTGACTGCACCAGCAGAATAGTGAGTGCAGCTCTGGGGTATAATACAGGTTGTAACTCAGGATCATTAATGTAATGTATGTACACAGTGACTGCACCAGCAGGATAGTGAGTGCAGCTCTGGGGTATAATACAGGATGTAACTCAGGATCAGTAATGTATGTACACAGTGACTGTACCAGCAGAATAGTGAGTGCAGCTCTGGAGTATAATACAGGAGGTAACTCAGGATCAGTAATGTAATGTATGTACACAGTGACTGCACCAGCAGGATAGTGAGTGCAGCTCTGGGGTATAATACAGGATGTAACTCAGGATCAGTAATGTAATGTATGTACACAGTGACTGCACCAGCAGAATAGTGAGTGCAGCTCTGGGGTATAATACAGGATGGAACTCAGGATCAGTAATGTAATGTATGTACACAGTGACTGCACCAGCAGAATAGTGAGTGCAGCTCTGGAGTATAATACAGAATGTAACTCAGGATCAGTAATGTAACAAATACACAGTGACTGCACCAGCAGAATAGTGAGTGCAGCTCTGGAGTATAATACAGGATGTAACTCAGGATCAGTAATGTATGTACACAGTGACTGCACCAGCAGGATAGTGAGTGCAGCTCTGGGGTATAATACAGGTTGTAACTCAGGATCATTAATGTAATGTATGTACACAGTGACTGCACCAGCAGGATAGTGAGTGCAGCTCTGGGGTATAATACAGGATGTAACTCAGGATCAGTAATGTATGTACACAGTGACTGTACCAGCAGAATAGTGAGTGCAGCTCTGGAGTATAATACAGGAGGTAACTCAGGATCAGTAATGTAATGTATGTACACAGTGACTGCACCAGCAGGATAGTGAGTGCAGCTCTGGGGTATAATACAGGATGTAACTCAGGATCAGTTATGTAATGTATGTACACAGTGACTGCACCAGCAGAATAGTGAGTGCAGCTCTGGGGTATAATACAGGATGGAACTCAGGATCAGTAATGTAATGTATGTACACAGTGACTGCACCAGCAGAATAGTGAGTGCAGCTCTGGAGTATAATACAGAATGTAACTCAGGATCAGTAATGTAACATAAATACACAGTGACTGCACCAGCAGAATAGTGAGTGCAGCTCTGGAGTATAATACAGGATGTAACTCAGGATCAGTAATGTATGTACACAGTGACTGCACCAGCAGGATAGTGAGTGCAGCTCTGGGGTATAATACAGGATGTAACTTAGGATCAGTAATGTAATGTATGTACACAGTGACTGCACCAGCAGAATAGTGAGTGCAGCTCTGGGGTATAATACAAGATGGAACTCAGGATCAGTAATGTATGTACACAGTGACTGCACCAGCGGAATAATGAGTGCAGCTCTGGAGTATAATACAGGATGTAACTCAGGATCATTAATGTAATGTATGTACACAGTGACTGCACCAGCAGAATAGTGAGTGCAGCTCTGGGGTATAATACAGGTTGTAACTCAGGATCAGTAATGTAATGTATGTACACAGTGACTGCACCAGCAGGATAGTGAGTGCAGCTCTGGGGTATAATACAGGATGTAACTCAGGATCAGTAATGTAATGTATGTACACAGTGACTGCACCAGCAGAATAGTGAGTGCAGCTCTGGGGTATAATACAGGATGGAACTCAGGATCAGTAATGTAATGTATGTACACAGTGACTGCACCAGCAGAATAGTGAGTGCAGCTCTGGGGTATAATACAGGATGGAACTCAGGATCAGTAATGTATGTACACAGTGACTGCACCAGCGGAAAAATGAGTGCAGCTCTGGAGTATAATACAGGATGTAACTCAGGATCATTAATTTAATGTATGTACACAGTGACTGCACCAGCAGAATAGTGAGTGCAGCTCTGGGGTATAATACAGGTTGTAACTCAGCATCAGTAATGTAATGTATGTACACAGTGACTGCACCAGCAGAATAATGAGTGCAGCTCTGGAGTATATTACAGGATTTAACTCGGGATCAGTAATGTGATGTATGTACACAGTGACTGCACCAGCAGAATAATGAGTGCAGCTCTGGAGTATAATACAGGATGTAACTCAGGATCAGTAATGTAATGTATGTACACAGTGACTGCACCAGCATAATAGCGAGTGCAGCTCTGGGGTAAAATACAGGAGGTAACTCAGGATCAGTAATGTAATGTATGTACACAGTGACTGCACCAGCAGAATAGTGAGTGCAGCTCTGGAGTATAATACAGGATGTAACTCAGGATCATTAATGTAATGTATGTACACAGTGACTGCACCAGCAGAATAGTGAGTGCAGCTCTGGGGTATAATACAGGTTGTAACTCAGCATCAGTAATGTAATGTATGTACACAGTGACTGCACCAGCAGAATAGTGAGTGCAGCTCTGGGGTATATTACAGGATGTAACTCGGGATCAGTAATGTGATGTATGTACACAGTGACTGCACCAGCAGAATAATGAGTGCAGCTCTGGAGTATAATACAGGATGTAACTCAGGATCAATAATGTATGTACACAGTGACTGCACCAGCAGAATAGTGATCGCAGCTCTGGGGTATAATACAGGAGGTAACTCAGGATCACTAGTGTAGTGTATGCACACAGTGACCGCAACATCAGAACAGTGAGTGCAGCCCTGGAGTATAATACAGGATTTAACTCAGGATCAGTAATGTAATGTATGTACACAGTGACTGTACCAGCAGAATAGTGAGTGCAGCTCTGGGGTATAATAAAGGATGTAACTCAGGATCAGTAATGTAATGTATGTACACAGTGACTGCACCAGCAGAATAGTGAGTGCAGCTCTGGGGTATAATACAGAATGTAACTCAGGATCAGTAATGTATGTACACAGTGACTGCACCAGCAGGATAGTGAGTGCAGCTCTGGGGTATAATACAGGATGTAACTCAGGATCAGTAATGTAATGTATGTACACAGTGACTGCACCAGCAGAATAGTGAGTGCAGCTCTGGAGTATAATACAGGATGTAACTCAGGATCAGTAATGTATGTACACAGTGACTGCACCAGCAGGATAGTGAGTGCAGCTCTGGGGTATAATACAGGATGTAACTCAGGATCAGTAATGTAATGTATGTACACAGTGACTGCACCAGCAGAATAGTGAGTGCAGCTCTGGGGTATAATACAGGATGGAACTCAGGATCAGTAATGTAATGTATGTACACAGTGACTGCACCAGCAGAATAGTGAGTGCAGCTCTGGGGTATAATACAGGATGGAACTCAGGATCAGTAATGTATGTACACAGTGACTGCACCAGCAGAATAATGAGTGCAGCTCTGGAGTATAATACAGGATGTAACTCAGGATCATTAATGTAATGTATGTACACAGTGACTGCACCAGCAGAATAGTGAGTGCAGCTCTGGGGTATAATACAGGTTGTAACTCAGCATCAGTAATGTAATGTATGTACACAGTGACTGCACCAGCATAATAAGGAGTGCAGCTCTGGAGTATAATACAGGATGTAACTCAGGATCAGTAATGTGATGTATGTACACAGTGACTGCACCAGCAGAATAATGAGTGCAGCTCTGGAGTTTAGTACAGGATGTAACTCAGGATCAGTAATGTAATGTATGTACACAGTGACTGCACCAGCAGAATAGTGAGTGCAGCTCTGGGGTATAATACAGGATGGAACTCAGGATCAGTAATGAATGTCCACAGTGACTGCACCAGCGGAATAATGAGTGGAGCTCTGGAGTGTAATACAGGATGTAACTCAGGATCATTAATGTAATGTATGTACACAGTGACTGCACCAGCAGAATAGTGAGTGCAGCTCTGGGGTATAATACAGGTTGTAACTCAGGATCAGTAATGTAATGTATGTACACAGTGACTGCACCAGCAGAATAATGAGTGCAGCTCTGGGGTATAATACAGGATGTAACTCAGCATCAGTAATGTAATGTATGTACACAGTGACTGCACCAGCAGAATAGTGAGTGCAGCTCTGGGGTAAAATACAGGAGGTAACTCAGGATCAGTAATGTAATGTATGTACACAGTGACTGCACCAGCAGAATAATGAGTGCAGCTCTGGAATATAATACAGGATGTAACTCAGGATCAATAATGTATGTACCCAGTGACTGCACCAGCATAATAGTGAGTGCAGCTCTGGGGTATAATACAGGTTGTAACTCAGGATCAGTAATGTAATGTATGTACACAGTGACTGCACCAGCATAATAGTGAGTGCAGCTCTGGGGTAAAATACAGGAGGTAACTCAGGATCAGTAATGTAATGTATGTACACAGTGACTGCACCAGCAGAATAATGAGTGCAGCTCTGGAATATAATACAGGATGTAACTCAGGATCAATAATGTATGTACCCAGTGACTGCACCAGCATAATAGTGAGTGCAGCTCTGGGGTAAAATACAGGAGGTAACTCAGGATCAGTAATGTACTGTATGTACACATTGACTGCACCAGCAGAATAGTGAGAGCAGCTCTGGGGTATAATACAGGATGTAACTCAGGATCAGTAATGTAATGTATGTACACGGCGACTGCATCAGCTGAATAGTGAGTTCAGCTCTGGAGTATAATACAGGATGTAACTCAGGATCAGTAATGTAATGTATGTACACAGCGATTGCACCAGCAGAATAGTGAGTGCAGCTCTGGGGTATAATACAGGATGTAACTCAGGATCAGTAATGTATATACACAGTGACTGCACCAGCAGAATAGTGAGTGCAGCTCTGGAGTATAATACAGGATTTAACTCAGGATCACTAATGTAATGTATGTACACAGTGACTGTACCAGCAGAATAGTGAGTGCAGCTCTGGAGTATAATACAGGATGTAACTCAGGATTACTAATGTAATGTATGTACACAGTGACTGCAGCAGCAGAATAGTGAGTACAGCTCTGGGGTATAATACAGGATGTAACTCAGCATCAGTAATGTAATGTATGTACACAGTGACTGCAGCAGCAGAATAGTGAGTGCAGCTCTGGAGTATAATACAGGATGTAACTCAGGATCAGTAATGTAATGTATGTACACAGTGACTGCACCAGCAGAATAGTGAGTGCAGCTCTGGGGTATAATACAGGATGTAACTCAGCATCAGTAATGTAATGTATGTACACAGTGACTGCAGCAGCAGAATAGTGAGTGCAGCTCTGGAGTATAATACAGGATGTAACTCAGGATCAGTAATGTAATGTATGTACACAGTGACTGCACCAGCAGAATATGAGTGCAGCTCTGAGGTATAATACAGGATGTAACTCAGCATCAGTAATGTAATGTATGTACACAGTGACTGCAGCAGCAGAATAGTGAGTGCAGCTCTGGAGTATAATACAGGATGTAACTCAGGATCAGTAATGTAATGTATGTACACAGTGACTGCACCAGCAGAATAGTGAGTGCAGCTCTGGGGTATAATACAGGATGTAACTCAGCATCAGTAATGTAATGTATGTACACAGTGACTGCAGCAGCAGAATAGTGAGTGCAGCTCTGGAGTATAATACAGGATGTAACTCAGGATCAGTAATGTAATGTATGTACACAGTGACTGCACCAGCAGAATAGTGAGTGCAGCTCTGGGGTATAATACAGGAGGTAACTCAGCATCAGTAATGTAATGTATGTACACAGTGACTGCAGCAGCAGAATAGTGAGTGCAGCTCTGGAGTATAATACAGGATGTAACTCAGGATCAGTAATGTAATGTATGTACACAGTGACTGCACCAGCAGAATAGCAAGTGCAGCTCTGGGGTATAATACAGGAGGTAACTCAGGATCAGTAATGTAATGTATGTACAGAGTGACTGCACCAGCAGAATAGTGAGTGCAGCTCTGGGGTATAATACAGGATGTAACTCAGCATCAGTAATGTAATGTATGTACACAGTGACTGCAGCAGCAGAATAGTGAGTGCAGCTCTGGAGTATAATACAGGATGTAACTCAGGATCAGTAATGTAATGTATGTACACAGTCACTGCACCAGCAGAATATTGAGTACAGCTCTGGGGTATAATACAGGAGGTAACTCAGGATCAGTAATGTAATGTATGTACAGAGTGACTGCACCAGCAGAATAGTGAGTGCAGCTCTGGGGTATAATACAGGATGTAACTCAGCATCAGTAATGTAATGTATGTACACAGAGACTGCAGCAGCAGAATAGTGAGTGCAGCTCTGGAGTATAATACAGGATGTAACTCAGGATCAGTAATGTAATGTATGTACACAGTGACTGCACCAGCAGAATAGTGAGTGCAGCTCTGGGGTATAATACAGGATGTAACTCAGCATCAGTAATGTAATGTATGTACACAGTGACTGCAGCAGCAGAATAGTGAGTGCAGCTCTGGAGTATACAGGTCCTTCTCAAAAAATTAGCATATAGTGTTAAATTTCTTTATTTACCATAATGTAATGATTACAATTAAACTTTCATATATTATAGATTCATTATCCACCAACTGAAATTTGTCAGGTCTTTTATTGTTTTAATACTGATGATTTTGGCATACAACTCCTGATAACCCAAAAAACCTGTCTCAATAAATTAGCATATTTCACCCGTCCAATCAAATAAAAGTGTTTTTTAATAACAAACAAAAAAACCATCAAATAATAATGTTCAGTTATGCACTCAATACTTGGTCGGGAATCCTTTGGCAGAAATGACTGCTTCAATGCGGCGTGGCATGGAGGCAATCAGCCTGTGACACTGCTGAGATGTTATGGAGGCCCAGGATGCTTCAATAGCGGCCTTAAGCTCATCCAGAGTGTTGGGTCTTGCGTCTCTCAACTTTCTCTTCACAATATCCCACAGATTCTCTATGGGGTTCAGGTCAGGAGAGTTGGCAGGCCAATTGAGCACAGTAATACCATGGTCAGTAAACCATTTACCAGTGGTTTTGGCACTGTGAGCAGGTGCCAGGTCGTGCTGAAAAATGAAATCTTCATCTCCATAAAGCATTTCAGCCGATGGAAGCATGAAGTGCTCCAAAATCTCCTGATAGCTAGCTGCATTGACCCTGCCCTTGATGAAACACAGTGGACCAACACCAGCAGCTGACATGGCACCCCACACCATCACTGACTGTGGGTACTTGACACTGGACTTCAGGCATTTTGGCATTTCCTTCTCCCCAGTGTTCCTCCAGACTCTGGCACCTTGATTTCCGAATGACATGCAAAATTTGCTTTCATCAGAAAAAAGTACTTGGGACCACTTAGCAACAGTCCAGTGCTGCTTCTCTGTAGCCCAGGTCAGGCGCTTCTGCCGCTGTTTATGGTTCAAAAGTGGCTTTACCTGGGGAATGCGGCACCTGTAGCCCATTTCCTGCAC